>NC_138356.1:68572519-69239662 GCF_046562875.1 Panthera onca
CTGGCTGCCGAGACCATGCTCCCAACTGCTGCCATCGTCAGTCTCCCGTGTCACAGGTACGCCTGGTGACAAATCCTGGCCCACTGTCTAGTATCCCTGGGTTTTTGAGGCATAAAGGCCTTGACTCTCCAACTTGGGGTTAGCTGGTATAGGTCAGGTTCTCACAGTTTCCCAACCATAAAATCATGGGGGGAAATGGCTTTAAAAGCACATCATTGGAAGCCACACTCAGAGCTTCTGATTCTGCCAGTCTGGGTTGGGCCCAGGAATCTGCACTGCACAGGGTGGTGATCTCTGGTGTAGCACAAAGAACACAGGTTTGGGGACCGAATCTTTTAGTTCCAGTTCTCACATCTTTGACAGATCACTTTTAGCCTCCCCGTGCCTTTGCTTCCTTGTCTGCAGAATAGGGATGATAGCCTCAACCTCACTGTAGTTGTTTTAAGGATTAAATATGTGATTCATGCTAGACATCCAGCCCGGTGTCTGATACGCAACAAGAATTTCTTAAATGAGCTGGCCTTTGAAGGTTGGGGCAGCACTTCCTGTTTCTTGGTATCTCCGGTGGCCCCCAGCACAGGGAGGGTGGTGTCAGCTGGGAGGCTGACAGTCACACATGCCATGCAAAAGTGGGACTTTTGGGGTCAGGAATAGACACCTCCTCCTGAGCAAAGCAGGACAAGGGGGACACGGACTCGGTATAAGCCTTGGTCCAATTAGGGCAAACCTCAGTATCTCATCTGAGCCGGGTAGATAAACATGCCTTCCTTCCACAAATGTTGTTGGGAGAATCCTCACATAAGATTGTATGTGAGGGAGGCGTGTTTGGTTTCTCCAAACATCATCCTTCTTATTACCTAGACCGTTTCTACATGGGGACTTAGCCAAATGCCAGCCAGACCACGGGCTGAGTGGGCGAGCAGGTCTAGAAGAGGTGAGTTGGGTCCTGGATTTCTGGAAGGCAGCTCCCAGGGGGCAGGGCAGGGCAGGGACGACTCTCAGAGACTGCAAAGCTGTGTCCAAATACGCTGAAGAAGGGGACGTTTCAGTTCTGATGTAGAAGAAAAGACGGGAACATCTTGGGGGTGGGGGGGGGTGCTATGAACATTCTATGTGACCTCTGGGGTTGACATAGCAGGGGAATTGAGATTCTCCATTCATTTTGGGGGCGAGCAAGGAGGCAGCAAGCTTGGACCTCGTGTTGTCTCTAAAAACTGGAATTAATAACACTTACTTCCCTTTTGCTTGAGCCGCCTCTCCCTCTTCCTGCTTTGAGCCTGTGGATATTTTCTCACTTTCTGTCTGTAAAGCCCGTCTGTCTCATTACTCACCAGCAATGACCCCAAATGCAGAAACTGCCCCTGTGAAAAACCACTGGGGAGCCCACAGCAGTCCTACGTCATCCTCTGAGTCACCCTGGAAAGTGAAACCTGGGGTTGCTGCTTTGTCCTGAAGGCCGGCAGTGTTCTCCTGGGGCGATGGCTCCCCCCAGGCGCTGCCCTGTGGTTTGCAGCAGATGGGCCCAGACGGATCCTTACCCGGGGTTTCAACCAACACCTTCTTGCCTCTGCACCGTGTGCTTTGCTTGAGATGCTTTCTTCAATCTTCTTTTTCCGGATAATTCTCATCGATACATTAAGACCAAGCTCAAAAGCCTCCTGTACAAAAACTCCCCTGATTTCCCTTTGGCTCCCTACCAGAGATACCATATATCTCTACTCCCAGGTTTCCATGGCACCTCAAAAATCTGTTATAGCACAGACCCCACTGTGTTGCTATCAGTTGTGCTCACCAGACTGAGCCACTTGAGGGCAGGGACCCCGTCTTAGCTCCGCTAAGCACCTGGCCCATGGTAGGAGTTATGGCAATATAGTGGGCGTGAATTATTCATGATATGGTTGATTACTGTCATGAATCCCACCATGAACATTAGTCTCATGCCCGCTGGACTCCTGGGCCTTAGAACCTAGATGGTGGAAGATTCTGTTCTATGATAACCTTAGCAGAAATTTGCCTGGTAATTCCTTGGGTATTATTTGTGGCAGGTGCTGACCTTCTTACTCATCCACCTTACTCTGTTGTACAATGCCCATTGTTAGAAAGGCTATTCTGGCCTGGTAAGTCACGACAGCCAACTATACTTACATCAGTTAGAATTCGATTAAGCTGTGGATGATGGAAAACTCAAAATTGACAGTGGTTTAAATAGGTATTTATTTTTTTCTTTTAAGTAAGCATCCATAGAGAATCCAATCCAGGACAGCTGTGATCATTCTTTCCATAAAGTCCTTGGGGCTGTGGCCATTCAAAGCTTCCCCCTCACTCTCAGGGTTTAGCCACTGTCTTCGTGGCCCAAGACAGCTTCCATAGTCATATCTACGTTCTAAACCCAGCCCGAGGGATGGTGGGAAGGAGGGGCAGAGTGGGTGGACCAGCTGTCTCTAAGGAACCTCCCTGGACTCTATCTCATGACACTTTGTTCACACTCCACCGGCAGAACTTGGTCACATGACCACACTTAACTGCACAGAAGTCTGGGAAGTGTAGTCTTTTGAGCAGTCATGTTCCCAGCTATGGAAAAGGGGGACAATGACATTGAGACATAGTAGAGGTCTTTGCCACAATATTTGCTTGGCACTTTGCCGTTCAGATATAATTTACATTTATTATCTGAGCAGATATCGTATGTAGATGAGATAAGTAGCATGTTCAAGGACACAAGCATTCAAGTGACACAGAGGAACTGAGAGGTGTTTTATTTATTTATTTATTTTTAAATATAATTTATTGTCAAATTGGCTTACATACAACACCTAGTGCTCATCCCAGTAAGTGCCCTCCTCAATACCCATCACCCACTTTCCCTGCACTCCCACCCCCCATTAACCCTCAGTTTGTTCTCTGTATTTAAGAGTCTCTTATGGTTTGCCTCCCTCCCGCTCTGTAACTATTTTTTTCCCCTTCCCCTCCCCATGGTGTTCTGTTAAGTTTCTCAAGATCCACACATGAGTGAAAACTATAGCATCTGTCCTTCTCTGACTGACTTATTTCACTTAGCATAATACCCTCCAGTTCTATCCACGCTGCTGCAAATGGCATGATTTTATTTTCTCATTGCCAAGTAGTATTCCATTGAATATATAAACCACATCTTATCCATGCGTCAGTTGATGGACATTTAGGCTCTTTCCATAATTTGGCTATTGTTGAGAGTGCTGCTATAAACATTGGGGTACAAGTGCCCCTCTGCATCAGCACTCCTGTATCCCTTGGGTCAATTCCTAGCAGTGCTATTGCTGGGTCGTAGGGTAGGTCTATTTTTAATTTTTTGAGGAACCTCCACACTGTTTTCCAGAGCGGCCGCACCAATTTGCATTCCCACCAACAGTGCAAGAGGGTTCCCTTTTCTCCACAACCTCTCCAGCATCTATAGTCTCCCGATGTGTTCATTTTAACCACTCTGACCGGTCTGAGAGGTGTTTTAATGCTCTATCCTTGCTGATGCACCAAGGGAAGCTGATGCTTCCCCTGCAGAGCTGGAGGTGGCCTTTTTTGCAGATATGCAGTGATCTTTGTTGTGTCGGCTTAAGAGAAGCAGAAGGAGGACGGTCTTCCTGCTGAGGGGTGACTGCCTTAAGCCCAGGGCCGTGGGGCATTCTGAATACCCTCCCCTTCCCCCACATGGTGCCTGGAGCTCAGAAGCACTCGATAGACTGTGGAATTGAGGAGTTGTTGTGGAACCCCCACTCTTCCTGTCTAAAAACGGTAACAATGCACATTCTTATAGCCCATGACAGTCTCTACATCTCTCTGTTTCCAGCTGGCTTCGTGATCTTTGGAAGAATTTGCAGTTCTCAAAGCCCTATGGCTCTGGAAGGGCTTTCTCTGGCACACAAAACGGTGTGATATTTGATGAGGCACATCCAAGTATGCTGTACCTTTAATTCTCACTGAGTTTTCCTGAGCTTGGGATTATTATCCTCATCTTCGAGGCGAGGAAACTGAAGATTAAAGAGCCTAACTAACTGGCTGTGAAGGGCGGAGCTGCGCCCTGACCCTGCCTGCCAGACTCTCAATGGCTGTTGTCTGGGGATTCCTCCACTTCTGTCACTCAGTCTGAACACTTCAGTCACCTGGACATCAGGGAGTCACCGGCAAGGTGTGCAAAGTGCTGTTCGGGAGGCACAGAGAAGGGTTAGTCATGGGATACCTGCTATTTCTGGGGACTTGGGAAAAGCTAACCCCTGAATCAGCCAGTGCTAGGGAGAGAGAGAGAGAGGAGAGAGAGAGAGAGGAGAGAGAGAGGCCTGCCTGTAGGGTGAGGGTCTGAGCGGTTCCCTCGCCCCGGCGGGGACTGGAGAGCCAGGAGGGCATGGCTGTGGAGTACAGAAGAAGGTGTGCAGGGTGGGGGGCCCTGGGTGGCTCCCTCAGTTAAGGTTAAGCATCGGACTTTAGCTCAGGTCGTGATCTCATGGTGTGTGAGTTCGGTTCATGAGTTCGAGCCTCACATGGAGCTCTCTGCTGTCAGCATGGAGCCTGCTTCAGATCCTCTGTCTCCCTCTCTCTCTGTCCCTCCCCTACTCATGTGCTCTTACTCTCAAAAATAAACAATTTTTTTTTAAGGAGGAGTTTGGGGAACTCGCAGGAAGGGCCCTCCTTCTGGTGGACTTCTACTCCAGTCGTTGGAACTCCTGCTCCGGGGAACTTTCAGGAAGCAAAAAACTTTAAAAATCTGTCCTCTGAGACTCTCTGGAGGGGAAAGGGAATCTGATTAAGATGCTGAGGGGTGAAACAGAAGCATCTCGTGGTGGACAAAACCCGGGGTTCAGTCAGCAGATCCCCGTCCAGGTCCTGTGTCTCCTCTGAGCGTGACCCTTGGGTGGGACTCAACCTCCTGCCAAGAGCTTCCTCATCTGCAACACGGGAGCATGACACAGCCTCTCTGACGAGGTGGCGGAGGGGACCGCACAAGGTCGTGTACCTGGGTGAGTTTTGCAAACTGTGACTCACTGTAGGTACTTGAAATACAGTGCTGTTTGCTTGAGTTAAGCTTATTCTACAACACTGGGACCCAATAGAAGGCAGGCCCACGGGGGCTCAAATCTTGCCCGTGCCCCTTACTTCCCGGGCAAGTCACTTCCCTCTCTGTGCTTTCTTTTCCTAATCTTTAAAATGTGGAGAGCAATGGAACCCAACAAATACGGCTGCAGTGAAGATTTAATGAGATAACATGTACATACTAAGTCCTTACTGAGTGTTAGCGATGATATGACAAATATTTTAGAATAATTCATTATGCTACGAGGAGTCAGGCATGTAGCTGAGGAATGCCTTGCATACCTACATGGTATTTTATTTTATTAATTAAAACATTTTTTTAACATGTATTTATTTTTGAGAGGCAGAGAGAGACAGATCATGAGCTGGGGATGGGCAGAAAGAGAGAGACGGAGATACAGAATCCGAAGCAGGCTCCAGGCTCCAAGCTGTCAGCAGAGAGCCCAATGCAGGGCTTGAACTCATGAACTGTGAAATCATGACCTGAGCCGAAGTCGGATGCTTCACCGACCGAGCCATCCAGGCGCCCCCTAAATGGTATTTTAAAATACTATTTTTGAGATATATCGTGATTTTTCTTACCATTAGTTTTATTAGTAGTAGGATTTTCAACATGGAAACTACAGGAATCTGTGCAGGTGTTTCTCGTTTTAGCCAGCAGATGGCACTCATGTTGCGTTTAAATTCTGAAAAAGCTTAAAAAAATACATACATATTCATATTTTCTATTTTTACCAGAAAGAGTGAGAAAAAAAAATCTTAAGAAAGGCCATTGTCTGTGCCATGGGGAGATAATTAGGGTATGTAAAACAGCTGATACAGTAATTAATAAGAGCAGTGACTGGAGAGTCTTGAAAAGCTTTACTATAAAACTGCGGGAGGGTAATTGACCTCACCGACATAAGAAAAAACATCACGAGCTCGCACCCAGCAGGGAAAGGCTGTGTTCTTACTTCTGTGGATTTAGAACCAAACCAGGAAATCCTGGAGCTGCGCTTCTAAGCCACACCTGGGAAGGCTTGGAAGCAGTTAGTTCTGAGGAGACGGGATCTTCAGTGACTGTTTTCAACCAAATTCTAGGGCTAAGGCAATGATTGACAACGTAGTAGATGCTCAGGAAAGCGCCAGCAGAGTCTCAACAATAGGCATCCGCTTTCTCATGGTAATCCCGGATAGACTTGGAAATTCTAGGGTCTTGTCTCCATTTGCTGGTGCAGCCCCGAGCATGGCCCTCCTCTTGCCTGGGTGTCATTGACTTAGGGGAAACGAGGTGGAAATAGGTATGTATCGTGACCCTATATGGATTCCACCGGACACATCCTCCGTGTTGGGGGCAAATGGGTAAGCATGGACAGAAGCAGTCAAGTTCATGCCGTTTGGGTTGGAGAATCTGTGTAAGTCTCCTGGGAAGGAAACAGTGACGGTGTTGGGGTTCCATGGACATTGTCTGAATTCTGGGTCTGCCTGGACTTGCTGTGGAACTGTGAGTGGCTTCACCTTATGGCTCCTCCATTCTGATAGAGCAGTTGTCCCTTCATATTTGCTTGTATGGGTAATGGAATGATACGGTTCTCAAATGTTTTGTAGAAATAGAAGTATATTCTAGATGCTGAGTCTATTACATATGTTAGAGGTGGCCAGTAAGAGCTATGGGAACACGTGCCTGGATTCTATTTCTAATCTATCCCTCATCTGACTCCCTTTCCCCATCCATCTGGGCCCTCAAGAGCACAGGCCTTTTCTTCTAACCTTTCCAATATGGTGGCCCTGGAGACCCCCTGCTCAGATTTTCTTCAAGAGACCCTGCCTTGGGAAGCACCGTTGACTGACAGCCTGCAGTCACCATCTCATGAGCACTGAGGCCCTGCTTCCTCCAGGCTGCTCCCAGCCAGTGACTGGGCCTGCCTCTGATGGTCTTATCTCCCTGGTTGGCCATCTTGAGCTGCAGTTTGAGGCTTCTCCTCCCCACCCCTTCCTTTGCTGTCTCCCTTCGGAGGTTTCAGATGTGCCTCCCTGTCTGAAAACTCTACCAGGCTTCTCCATTCTTGACCCCTTCTATCTTTCCCTGTAATGAACCTCTTGCACATTGAATCCCATTGTGGCATATGTCTCCTGCCAGATAACTGGGGGATTAAGTCCTGCTCCCTGTTTTGACCCATTCTCTGACCTTCAGAGCATGGGGTTGACTTTTCCTCTTTATGGGTTTGTACAAAGCTGGAAGGAAAGTTCCAAACAGCCACAATTTAAACAGAAGAGAATTACTAGTTTAAACCAACAGCATAAGGTAACAGCAGGCTGTATGCATCACATTGGGGTCTATTAGCTTTTGCTTGGTTAGTCTAAAGTTTCTTTTTTTAATGTTTATTTATTTATTTTGAGAGAGAGAGAGAGAGAGAGAGCGCGCGTGCATTTGTGTGTTCACCAGGTGGGGAGGGGCAGAGAAAGAGGAAAAGAGAGAATCCCAAGCAGGCTCTGTGCTATGAGCACAGAGCCAAATGCGGGGCTTGATCCCACAAACTATGAGATCACCACCTGAACTGAAATCAAGAGAGAAGCTCAACCGACTGAGCCACCCAGGTGCTCCTAGGCTACAGTTTCAAACCTCAAATCTTAATGGTTTACAGACCCAGAGGGGATAGTTCTCACTTCCATTACGGGTCAGCTGACATCCACGTGTCTTCTTTATCCCAGGATCCAGGCAGAAGGAGCAGCCTCATTTGGGACATGCTGTTCTCTTGGAAGAGAAAAAAAGAACAAGAAAGTAGACGTTTCAAACCATGAATTGGCTTTAGAGTTTCTCCTGAGATTGGCATATACCACTGCCACTTGCATTGCACTGGACAAAGTGAGTCATACAGCTAAGGCCTGATGACAATGGGCAGGGGCATATACTCCCTCACCCCCAGGGAGGTAGGGGACAAGGATATATAATCCCCTTACCGTGAAGACAGTGAATAATTTGGAGCAATAACACAATATATACAGCTGATCTTCATTATTGACAGATCCTATATATGTGGATTCATCCGCTTGCTAGAATTCATTTTTAACCCCCAAAGCAATACTTCTGGCACTTTCAGTCATTTGTGGACATGCCCTGAGCAGCAAAAGCTTTGAGGTGCCCGATGCGTATCTTCCCAGCTGAGGTGGAACAGTGCAGCACTCTGCCTTCGTATTTGAGCTCTGGCGCACAGGTGGGCAGAGGATGGAGGCAGGATGGAGCGGACAGGGCTCTGATACAGGCCGGTTGGACGGGGTTAGATCCCAGCTCTGGCCCCTGTTCGTGTGGAGGCCTCAGGCAAGTCACTGAACACTTCTGAACCTTGTTTTCTCAAAATAATTGAATCTGCCAGGATGAGTTGTTTTTAGGATTTAAGGTTATAATCTAGGTGGGGTGTGTGTGTGTGTGTGTGTGTGTGTGTGTGTGTTCCCTAAGAGCAGTGGTTTAGTATTTGCTACTTCAGTGTTTGCGATGACGTTACAGCACATATCTATCATATAACTACCCTGAATAATGAGAAGCAAATGTATCTCAGCGTCATTGGGAGGCCCCCCAAATAGCACCTCTCTTCACCACCCATGTTCTGAACCATCTGAGAAATCATAAAATGACGAAGATGTGGAGACTAAAATGCAACTTTTCTTAGAAGCTCTACTGAGAGCCAGATGGGCTCGCTTACCCCCTGTCCACGGTTCCGTCTCCCCAGGGCACATCCGCAGAGCAGACACACTTTCTCAGGTCACTGATACCCATCTGTCTGGGTAGAGAAGGAGAAAGAGACCAGTGACCCTTTGAGGGATTAACTACTCCCCATTGAGAAATGTGGACCAATGGCCATACTGTTCATGGACCAGGAAACTCATTCCACTTTGGTGGGGAGATGTAAGCATCAAGGGTCTGGAAATATTTGGGGAAGAATGGCTTCTCATGGTCAGCAGATAGAGGGAAAAGGCATCTTCTCGGACACGTCAGAAGAAGACGCAGACCCAGCTGTGGGCTTAGTGGATGAGTTAGGATTTCCCTCCGTCACTGCTATGTGTTGACTGCTATTCTAGCTCCGGTCTTAACATGCAATCATAAAAGGGAAATCATTGTCCGGTATCCTGTTGGAAAGGTGATGTGTGGCACCCCTGATCCAAGACGTCTGGCCAGGTTCTATTTATGGGTCATTTGTATACAATCTGCTTACGTAGGGCTGCAAAAAAAGAATCATTCCCTGGACAGTTTGAACTGGTGATGGAGTTGTTTCCCCAATGAGACAAAGTAAGGAGGACGGTGAGCCAGATGTTGGTTCAATCTTGAGCAGCAGGGAAAGCTGGAGTTGTCTGTGCTGCTATAATCTTGGCTGATGTTATATGCAGGCAGGGAACTGGGGCGTTGAGATTGACAAGTGTCATCCGAGGAGCAAGGAGTTCAAAAGGAACAATTCATCTTTGTTCTTTATCTTTGGCTGAGAAATCTCCCTGGTAGCTTTTTAAGGCTAAGTACTAGGGCTGTTTCCCTGGTTACAAGGGCTCACTTACCAGGACAAAGGTGGGGTCCACAGGCCACCAGTAGGTATTCAACATGGCAAATTGCCGAGTGTGTGTGTATTAGTGTCTTCGGTGCTTTGTTAAAGCACCGCAAAGTAGGTACCTTAAAACAGCGGAAAGTCATTCTCTCACAGTTCTGGAAGATGGAAGTCCAAAATCAAAGTGTGGGCTGGCTCATGCTCTCTCTGAAGACGTTAGGAGAGCATCCTTTTTTGCCTCTTTCCAGCTACTGGCGGCTTTCCAGCAGTCCTTGGCATTTCTTTGCCTGTGGATGCATCACTCTACTCTCTGCCTCTCTTTTCACATGCTCTTCTCCTCTGCATCTCTGTCCACATTGCCTTCTTTTCATAAACACACCAATCGTTAGGTGGTTGTGGACTGATGTGGACTAAGGCCCACCCTAATTCGGCATGACCTCATCTTAACTTGATTACGTCTACACAGACCCCATTTCCAAATAAGATCATGCTCACAGGTTCATGGTGGATGTGAATTTAAGGGGAACACGGCTCAACACAGCGCAGTGCCTATGTATGGATACGTGTGGGAAATCCATCCTGAACACACATCGCACACTTCCATTACTTTCTGCTTCCCCTGTTGCTGCCTTAACTCAGGCCCCGTGAACTCTCCAGTGCTTTACGATTTTATAAAATACTCTCCTATTCCTTATTTCATCTGGTCCTACCAATAACTCAAAAAAATGTATTTTCCCCCCAATTGTCAGAAAGGAACTAAGGCTCCGAGATGTTAAGTCACTTTCTGAAGATCACGTAGATAGCGTGAGGCAGGAAGAGGTCTGTCTGGTTCTGTGCTTTACCATGTGGCTATCCATAACTTTTAGCTGTAAAAAGCGGCATGATTCTCCTAGTGTTTCCCAACCCTCTTTCCCTAACGAAGGAAAAGCCTTTCTTTTTTCCAGTTTAAAGTTGCCTGGCAATGTTCCCCTTACAGAGACTCATCCATCAACCAAAACTCCAACCGATCCAACATTATCAAGTACCTACTATATTTGAAGCAGCATTGCCAGGGCCTGAGAATAGAGGGGTGAATAAAGTCTCCAGTCGAGCAGTGAATGAGACAGATATGCAAACAAGTAACAGATCAGGAGGTACTAACCAGCTATGCTGGTTCTTCATGGAGAAAATGGAGGGTCAGGGATCTGCTTTAGATTGGGATGGGTCAGTGAGAACTCTAGGAAGGTGATGTTGGAACACAGATCTGAGGCATGAGCAGGTTGAGCCAGGTGAAGAAGGGGCATGGAATGTTCCAGGAAGGGCAAACTGCCAAGTCTGAAAGGAGCTTGGTGGGTTTGAGGGGACGAGGGGAAGTTGGTGTAGCTGACAGGGCAAGAAGGAATCAGGGAGACAGGTGAGGAGGTCTCACAGGTATGGCCCAGCGGTGATGGGGGCTTAGGTTTTGGCAAGCGAGATGGTAAGAAGGTGTGGGGTTTGAGAGAGATCTTGGAGAGGGAACCTGAGAGGTTAAGGTGCCATCCTGGCTTCTGACTTGCTGTAATGCATTTCCTTCCACCAGTGACTCATATTCCATGACTTATCGATGACTGATGACTCACATTCACATCTCCAGGTGAGGAATGACAGGTGGCAGGTGGCATCAGGAAGGAGTGCCCTGCATCCCGAGTGATGAGGGAGCAGAAGGCAAACTGACACCCTGCAGTGCCCCGCCCCCGCCACATGGGCTGTGTGTGGTTTTCCTCAGGCGCTCCTGCCTGCCCAAGATCAAAGGAAAGGCAAAACCAATGGTTAACTGATAGAGATCGCAGTCATGCGGGACCTTGAGTCTCCATCAGTTTACAAATGTCTTAGTAAATTACAGGAAAAAGGCAATCTTATCAATAGCCTAGTTTCCATAAACCTATAGACTTAGATTCCCGGAGCCCTAACATCACCCTCCCCTGCATGCTGATGTGGGGAACAAAGGCAAGAAGGAAATGGCAGGTAAAGTTCAATTTCCTTACATCCTGCAGCGCATTGACAACCACTTGAGGCAGGCAGAGTAAAACATTCCTCCAAGAACTCCCCACTCTCTTAACCTAATGCTTTCCTAGAGAAAAAAACAAAACAAAACAATCTTAGCTTGACAATAGCTAGGCTTCCAGTATACTGTGAGCCCTCTTTAGCATACGAAAGTCCCTTCGGAAACCTCACCACCCCCAACTCCGTAGTATATGATCAGTTACTCGTCACAACCTCAGTGCCGCTCTTTCTGCACACGGTGGGGATGGGGGTGGGGATGGGGGTGGGTGCGGGGGGGGGGGGGGGGGGGCTGTTCCTGTGCTTTAATCAAGAATTCTTGGCCGTGGGCTCCAACCCCCCACCAACTACCCCAAAACCACATCACGGACCACCACTTTGGGGACCTGTTCGCGATCGTGCCACAGCCCTGCAATCTGCCCACGAGGGTGCTGTCCGTTTTCACCACCAGACCTCACGGGGCTGCTTTCAAATGAAACCAGCCCGAACCACAGCTACAAACCCAGCATGGTCCATCCCTGTTGCCCGTTCCTTTCTAAACACAGGCAGATCTTGGAAGATTATTGTTTTTTTTTTAACGTTTATTTATTTTTGAGACAGAGACAGAGCATGAACGGGGAGGGTCAGAGAGAGGGAGACACAGAATCTGAAACAGGCTCCAGGCTCTGAGGTCAGCACAGAGCCCAACGTGGGGCTCGAACTCACGGACCGCAAAATCATGACCCGAGCCGAAGTCGGCCGCTCAACTGACTGAGCCACCCAAGATTGTTTTAATTCAGGTTGAAAATCTCCTCGATCCTGGTGAGAGAAAGAAAGTGCCAGAAATGAAGCCATTCATTTCTTAGCCACGCACCTCAGGTCACAGGCCATTTACCCCCGAGGGACTTTTTTGGGGGCCCTTAGGGCTGTCACTGGGTACCAGGCAGCAGAGGAAATTGTGGTTCCTTCTGACTGAGGGCAGTTTAGGCCGCTGCAGATAAGCGGGCACGGGAACCCAGACACTTACAGAAACGAAAGACAGTGACCACAAGCACCTTTGAAGTTTAATATATATTTTCTTCTGCTGTCTTAATCCAAGAAGCCATGATGAGTAACGTGTTTGTATGTGTGTGTGTGTGTGTGTGTGTGTGTGTGTGGTGTTTATGTGTGCCTGAGTGTGTGTGCTTACGTGTGAATGGCGATGGGGACAGTGTGAGAAGCTGCTGTTTGTAGGGCTTTCCTTGACTAATTGTGTTGAGAATCAAATTCGAATACCATTTATTGAGCACCTACTATGCCCCAGAGGATGTGGGGAACAAAGGCAAAAAGGAAATGTAGATATAATTAAATTTCCTTATAACCCGCAGCCCATTGACAAGTACTTGAGGTCGCAGAGTGAAACATTCCTCCAGGAACTCCTAACTATTTTAATGTTAATGTTTTGCTAGAGGGAAAAACAACCTTAGCTTGACAATAGCTCAGCCCCCAGGGTCCTGTGAGTCTTCTTTAGCATATGAAAATCCTTTTGGAAACTTCCCCAGTCTTCACCTCCCCCAGCCCTGAAGTATATAATCAATTGCTCTTTCACAATCCCAGGGCCGCTCTTTCTGCTTCGGGGTCCTGTCCCCGCGCTTGGATAAAACCACCCTTTTGCACTGAAGACGGCTCAAGAATTCTTTTTTTGGCCATCAGCTCCGAACCCCCACACTTCAGGCCACATCACCAGACACTGTGGGACATGCCCACGTTAAGTCATCATTTGGGTAGGAAATATGATTCCCATTTTACAGATGAAGGAAGTGAGGTTTAACGAGTTGAATGGGTTGCACCCTATGCCTACCTCTCTCATCCATGCCTCGCTGTGTTGTAATGTCTGTCATGCTCGCTCACCTGACGTTTCCGGTCCTTGAGGGACCTACTATCTCTGTGTTCCCAGCATCTCTAACCCTGTGCATGGCACGCAGTAGGTGCTTGTTATTTTTTTCAGTATACTTTTTGCTGAAGTCGAACATATATAGAAAAGTGTGCAAATAAAGTATGCAGCTTGATGAATTTTCTCAAAGGAAACACACCCTGTGACCAGAATCAGGAAGCACGGCCGTCTTATTCCAGAAGTCTCCCTAATGCCCTGTTCCACTCACCAACCCCTCCCCTCATCCTCACCAATGGTAACCACGGTCCTGATTCTAACACTACAGCTTAGTTTGGCCTTTTCCTGCACCTCTGTGGATGAGGTCATATGTACGTCCCCTATTATGGATGTTCATTTATTCTCACTGCTGTATAGCAAGCATTCCATTCTATAGCACAATTTATTTGTCCAATCTTCTGTAGGAAGACATTTGGTTGTTTATAGGTTTTGGTTATTATAAATAGGGCTGCTATAAATGTTCTGATATAGGTCGTTAGGTACAAGTGCTCAGTAAATATTTGATGAAAGAATAATGACTTGCTGCATGAGAATTCACTCATTTTATAAAATATTTTTTAAGTGAAACCTCTAAATCTGTTATACAGAGGGAAGTTCATGGGAGTTTGAGGAAGATGTTGGGTATGCAGGAGAATTCCTGAGAAAGCAGTCCTTAAAGAACAAAGGAGGAGATGATACAAAAACCGGATCCCCAGAAAGACCTAGATGGCAAGGATGGGGGCAGGGCAAAATGCCAGTGGGAAGCTAAAGGCTTGAATGGCCAACAACACTTGGTCTTCATCTGAGAGGCAACAGGGAGTTGTGGATGGCTTTGGAGCTTGAGAGCATTGTTAGGTTTCTTTCCTCCCTCCCTCCCTCCCTCCCTCCCTCCCTTCCTTCCTTCCTTCCTTCCCTCCTTCCTTCTTTCCTTCCTTCCTTCCTTCCCTCCTTCCTTCCTTCCTTCCTTCCTTCCTTCCTTCCTTCTTTCCTTCCTTCCTTCCTTCCTTCCTCTCTTCCTTCCTTCCTTCCCTCCTTCTTTCCCTCCTTCCTTCCTTCCTTCCTTCCTTCCTTCTTTCCTTCCTTCTTTCCTTCCTTCCCTCCCTCCTTCCTTCCTTCCTTCCTTCCTTCTTTCCTTCCTTCTTTCCTTCCTTCCCTCCCTCCTTCTTTCCTTCCTTCCTTCCTTCCTTCTTTCCTTCCTTCTTTCCTTCCTTCCCTCCCTCCTTCCTTCCTTCCTTCCTTCCTTCCTTCCCTCCCTCCCTCCCTCTCTCCCTACTCCTTCCTTCCTTCCTTCCCTCCCTCCCTCCCTCTCTCCCTACTCCTTCCTTCCTTCCTTCTTTCCCTCCTTCCTTCCTTCCTTCCTTCCTTCTTTCCCTCCTTCCTTCCTTCCTTCCTTCCTTCCTTCCTTCCTTCTTTCCTTCCTTCCTTCCTTCCTTCCCTCCCTCTCTCCCTACTCCTTCCTTCCTTCCTTCCTTCCTTCCTTCCTTCCTTCCTTCTCTCCTTTCTTCTGAAATTAAGTTCTCCACGGTTGCCATGGTGAATTTGGGGAAAAACAACAACAACCAGGAATCAGGCAGTCAGGATAAGAGGTTGCAGTTTAGTTCAGTTGTGTGTTAATGAAGTCGGTGGTGGTGTAGAAAAGACCTGGTGGGAGACACCTGGAGACGAAAAAGGTGTCACACTAGTGAGAGGCCATATTTAAACATGGTGGCAAGGGTTTGAGCTTGTGACAGAATGCCTACAGGCCAGGTGGGCGAGCACATTCAGGGACGTGAGTGAGGAGGTACTGCCACCTACTGGCTTCTTTTTCCTCAGCGACATTCAACATCAGAGGAGAGGTCAGGTTCAATGGAGAAGGAGACTCCAAGGGAGAAATCAGGTATAAAATAGTGGATTCTGAAGAAAACACAAAGTATCACAAGTACCTGGAGAGGAGACTGTAAGCCTCCAGAATAAATCCCGATTATTTTCAGTCGTTAGTTAAAACACTAGTTTCCTCTCTAATCTTTTCAATCTGTCATTTGTAGCATTTGTAGCATTTTTAAGGTAAATCTCTTTGTTTCTTTCTACTCAGCCTATTTCAAGTGTGGGTGCCATCCGGTTTTCCTGCTGTGTCTGTTTTATTGTTTTTCTCAAATAATCAGCTTTTGGCTTTCTTTTCCTTCTGTCATATGTTTGTTTCTGATTTATTAACTTCTCCTCTTGCCTTTGCTATGTATTTTCTTCTGTTTTCTTTGGTTTTTATTCTGTTGTCCTTTCCCTAAATATTTGCAAGCTGAGTTCATTGATTTCCAATCTTTCTTGTTTTCTAATATACTATTTAAAGCTATAATGCCCCTCTAAATGACATGTTTGGAAAACTCCACGTGTTTGATGGAGAGTGTTTTTATTATCATTTCGTTATAAATATTTTCTCATTTCCATCTGATTCCTTCTTTGATCTTTGAGATTTTTACAAGTCTATTTTTCTAACTTCTAACTATATTTTTGGTTTTGCTATTTTTCTTCAATAAACTGCACTGTGCTTGAAAAGATGGTCAGTACGATTGTTGCTCTGTTTATGTTGTTAGCGAACGCTGATGGTCACTCTCTAGGTCAGGGATCAGAGCACTATGGCGACCGCTGTGAGCCAAGTCCCAAGTGCTCCTGTTTTTATAAATAAAGTTTTATTGGAATACAGCCATGCCTGTTCATTTATGTTTTATCTATATCTGCTTTTGAGCTACACCAGCAGAACTGAGTAGTTGTGACAAAGCTTCTATGGCCCATGAAACTTAAAATACATACTAGTTGGCCTTCTAAGAAAAGTTTGCCAACCCTTGTGCTAGAGTCATTACTTTAGTAGAGTTGCAAAATCGTGATTCTATATTCCTTTTTTTCCCCAAGTTTATTTATTTTTGAGAGAGAAAGTGCACGTGGGGGACGGACAGAGAGAGAGGGGGGGACAGAGGATCCAAAGCGGGCTCTGCCCTGATAGCAGTGAGCCCGATGTGGGGCTCAAACTCATGAGCAGTGAGATCATGACCTGAGCCTGAGTCAGATGCTCGACTGACTGAGTCACCCAGGCACCCCTATTCTATCTTCCTTTTTAAAATAATTCTAGTTCCATAACCTTTTCCCATTTATTATCTGAGATTCTTCCATAAGAAGAAATTTCCCTACCCAATTATTTGGTTGCCCTGAGGTATTGTTTCTACAGGAAAGGCAGGATAAATGTTTGATTTTCTTCCTTTCATTTACTAGCTTGAACAAATTAATTTATTTCCTTAAATATAACCATTTAAAAGTTACCATCATGATATATTTGATGTATTTCTCTCCATTGCACTTATTGGCTGGTCTATTTGCTATTATACTTTATGTGTTTTGAAAATGCAAATATCGTTTTTGTATTTTCCTCAGTTGTAGTGACTGTCACTACCTTTTACTGATGCGCAAATTGTCCCATTTTGAACAATGAGAGCCTCTTGGTGTGGGCTATTATATTTATATAATCCTTTTGACCTGACACGTGTCATCTTTGATAACTTCTTTGCTCTCTGGTATAAGAATATATTCCAGACTTATCTTACATGCTTCCTGCCCCAGACTCGATAACTACTTTTATTTTTACTGGAGGGTTTAGTCTATATTTATTTAGGTTATTGATATATTTGGATTTAGTCCTATCACTTTATTTTGTGCTCTCTGTTTGACATTTTTTATGCTTCTTCCCTTCATCCCTTTTCCTGTGTTTTAGTTACCTGAAGGTTTTTTTTTTTTTTTTTTTGGTCTCCTTTAATTTTAACATACATCATAACTAAACAAGTCTGATGTTAAACGATGTCTCTAAACTCCTCCTGAAAAACGCAAGGACCTTGGATTACTGTGTCCCTAGCGTCCCTCCTTTGAACTCCCATGTTACTATTGTCCATTATTCACATTCAACCTTGTTTTTATCCCAAATTAATTACTTGGGTTTAATCGAATAATTGATTTATTATTGACTTGCAAGTGCTGGCTTAGCTTTGCCCACTTTTTAAAAAGACCAATTTCCTCATTTACTACTCTTTCTAGAACCTACTTTCTGATTTCAGTTTTCTTCCAGAGGAAACATGCATGTTTTCAATGAAAATTTGTTTGTGATAAGCTCGGGTTTGCCTCCCTTTCTGTAAAAAGTTGCTAGTTTGGCCTTAGGTCTCTGCCTCTCTCAGCCCCACTCCTTACTGTTTCCCAGTTCTGGGGGTCCCTCGGCATATGATGGCCAAGATATTGCCATGCTTGCTTTGCCTATACAGCCAACGATCCCAGAGCCCCAGGAACACCTACTTTTTGACTGTTTTCTCGACAGGGCTTTGATTTTCCTGGCAATGATCATGATCTTCTCTCTCAACTCCTTGCTCAGCCTGAGGCTGAAATGTCCTGCTCCTCCAGGCAGAGGAGACCTGCCGTCTTGAAGCCCTGTGGACGGTGCCACCAGAACAACAATACTGAGAATGACAGAGATGTGAGTCTCCAAGGAGGTGCTGGGGCAACCACAGCATCTGTCCCCCATGATTATCATATCAGAAATAGTTCACATTATGTGGCAACGCTTTTGTTCCACGTGCCTTTCCTAAAAGTATATTAATAGTTTAGTATTTGGTCGGGTAAGATTTTGGACCCATAAAGAAGAACGACAGAGTGTGGATTCAGTGTCCATTCTCTGTTTAACCTCTCCAACCATCCATGCAAGTAGAGAGCCCTGTGAGGCCTTGAGGCAGCCAGGTAGGAGTCTGCTTAAATATCCCTTCAGGAGAGAACCGCCCAGAGCGGCGCAGTCAGCTGCTGGTGGCGGGGCCCTCAGGACCCACTGCCTGAGCGAGGTGGGGCTCCGAGGGCTGCCATGACTGCCCAGGGCTGGACAGTTCTCCAGACCGTCTTTGCACTGGAGCTTCCCACTGGGCTGGGTGAAAAGTTCTGAGCTGTACTGCAGGGAAGCTCTCCCTACGCAGTTTTCTTTCGTCTCCCCTCTCCCTTCCTAGACGTCAGACCAGCATCACGGTCGGGAGCCTTTATCTGCCTACTCCTCCTCCTTCTACCTTTCGTGTACAACACTGTCCCCTCCATAGCTCTCTCACAGACAACATCATCCCCTCTACAGGTCTATCACGCTGCTGACTCCCTGTCCACGTCGGTTTCTCAGAGGAGCTGAACGGACACAGGGCCTTTTTGGCCACTGGTGACTTTCTTCCTTTCCTTTTTCTTCTTTTTCTGTTGAAAAATCCTTTCCTCTCCCTCATTTTCCGATATCGCATCTACATAAAATGAAACAATAGGTCTTATGAGAAGACAAAAGAGCGACTCACCTCCTGCTCAAAAACTTCCTCTTGGAAACTGTAACAGTGTTTTCTAGAGAAACAGAACCAGTAGGGTGTGTGTGTGTGTGTGTGTGTGTGTGTGCAACGTGCACACGTACATATGGACACACATACATTCTATTGTTTATTCACACAAAATATTCAGAGGAGGTCAGCAGGCTGGAGACCCAGGGATGGGTTGATGTTGCAGCCCGAGTTTGAAGGCAGTCTACTGGCAGAATTCCCACTTCCTTAGGGAATCTCAGTCTGTTTTCTCTTAAGGCCTTCAACTGATTGCATGAGGCCCACCCTAGGAGTGTGAGGTGCTTGACTCAAAGTCTACTGACTTAAATGTTAATCTCATCTAAAAAAATCCCTTCACAGCATTTAGACCGATATTTGGCCAGATGCCTGGATACCGTGACCTAGCCAAGTCAACGCATAAAATTAACCATCACAGATACCCTCTGGTCTGAGTTCTGCTTTCAAATAACTTGCTAGTGAGCCTATAGAGGGGTAGCTTCGTCTGCCCTGATTATTAACCTTTGGTAGCTTCTGGGCTAGTGTTATTTACCAAAGACAAGCTCGCAGCCATGCATTTCTAAGTCTTCCGATGATAAATGTTTTAGCCTGTATACCGTCTCTGTCGCAACTACTCAACTCTGCTGTTGTATATGAGAGTAGCCGTGGACTGTAGGTTAACAAATGAGCGTGCTCTGTTCCCGTAAAACCCTACCGATGGAAATGGAAAGGTGAACCGTATGTAATTTTCACATGTGGTGAAATAGTATTCTTCCTTGGATTCCTCCCCTTGCCTCCCCTCTCTCCACCATCTAAGAATGTCAAGAGCTTTCTTAGCTTGTAGGCCACGCAAAAAGGTGGTGGGCAGACTGGTTTGCCACCCTTACTCTATGCCATGGCGGTCTCCACGACGATATACCCGTCTCTACATCTTCTCGGCACGCTGCTTATTTCCAGATGCCAGCTCAAGTATTTAACAAAACAACCTGTCTCGGTAGCTCAAGACAGCAGCTTCGTCTGCAAATGTGCATTTTCGCTGAGGCTTCTGAGAAGAATCTCTTCCTCAGAGAAGGTTATAATGGCAGAATTTCTTTTTGGGCTGTTGGGAGATTCTTTTGTGGGGAAGAAGGTTTTGGCGTAATACCATAGCACCTTGGGCATATAGAGTGGTACGACTAGAAGATGCCTTAGCTTATCTCTTTTTGTTAGAGCCACTTTTATTCATTCAACACCCATTGAACACGATAAGAGGCATACACTTCTGCTCATGATGGGAAGTTTTGAGCATATGAGAGTCTTGCCTTTGGTGTTTTCTGAAACAAAGTTTCTGCCTTGGAACAGCCTTCCTGCTCCTCCAACCCTAGGAAATGCTTTTTATGCTTCCAAACTCAGGGAAGAAGTCAGTCTTTCAACAATCCTCTATCTTTTACCTCCTCCCAAGAGAACAAGCTAGTTCTTCCTCTAAATTACCCCTGATCCCACCATCCCCCCCATTTCGGCACCTGTTTCATTGATGAGCTATGAACCATACATATATTCCCCTATTTGTCTCTCTTACCAGATGCTTAGCATCTTGAGGAGCTGTCTTATTCATTTCTACATCCCAGAGCCTGATACATAGTAGGTGCTCAATAAACACGTGTTGAAATTATTTACTCATTCAACAGATATTTTCGAGCCCCTACTCTGTGCCAGGCACTGTTCTAAACAGTGAACAGAATGACCAAATCTCTGCCTTCTAGATCTTCCACTGTAATGGGGTAGGAGGTGGGAAACAGGCAGGCCTGATAAGTGAGCAAATGACATAGTATTTTAGAAGGTGGCAAGTACTATGGAGAAAAATAAACCAGGAAGAAGAGGCAGGAAGTGCCAGGGAGTTGGGGTGGGTTGTAGTTATTGGCAGAATGATCAGCAAAGATTGAAAGGCCATGAAGAGAAAGCCACCTTGCTATCTGGAGAAAGAAAGCCAGCGTTAAGGTCCTGAGGTAGGCGCTTGGAATGTGTTAGAAACAGCACAGAGGCCAGTGTAGCCAGAGCTGAGTGAGTGAGGGGAAGAAATACATTTTTTTTTTAAAGTTTATTTTTGAGAGAGAGAGAGACAGACAGAGTGTGAATGGGGAAGAGGCAGAGAGAGAGAGAGAGAGAGGGAATCACGGAATCTGAAACAGGCTCCAGGCTCTGAGCTGCGAGCACAGAGCACAATGTGGGGCTTGAACTCCGAACGGTGAGATCATGACCTGAGCCGAGGTCGGAGGCTTAACTGATTGAGTCACCTCGGTGCCCCAAGGGGAAGAAATACATTTTATTGCATAGATTTGAAAGATGAAGAGAACAGAGATGCCTTCTGGAGACATGGAGATAAAAAGGGAAACTGAGGCTCAGAGACGTGAATAATTTTTTTTCAGGATCATACAGTACAGCTGGTCAATGTCGGAGCTGGGGCCTGGGGCCGGACCCCGATCTTTGCCACAGGGGACATTGCAGAGCTCCGCCCATAGGGAGACCAGCACCCCAGCAATAGAGACAAAGGAGCACTCTGTCTTGCAGGGACCCCATCCTTAAGCCGTGTCTCAAATAACAGGAGAATAAGATTCAACCAGACACCGTGTCCAGGGAGAGGGTGGCAGTCAGGGCTTCATCGCTGCCGGCAATTTTGACGTTGCCCATATTTCTCTCACCGGGGATGTTTTCTTGCTCCGAAGCCTTTTAGCAGATGACAAGGTATCGCCCTGGGTGTGTTCCAGAACACAGGTCTTTGCTAAAGTGGTTAGACAGCCACTTCCGTTCAAAGCCAGGGACTGCCCCCGGGGATGAAACCGTTCGGAGAGCATTTTCTATTTGCAAAAACATTGCTCTGACATGTTATCAGGTACTTCTCTCAACAGATCAGGGAGATTGGAGAGCTTTCTCAGAGGTACCGGACATCCGGGAGAAAGATGAGGGCCAAGCGGGCTGCTGATTCAGGGCGGTCCTTCTCGTTGTGTGTGGACTTGTCATCATCCTCGTCTTTCTCCTCATTTTTGTCTCTGGCAAGAGATGAAAAAGCATAGGGCATGGCTCCTGCCTGCAGAAAATTTATCATCTAGTTGGGTCACAAGTTCATCGATTCATCCAGTTGCCTTCAACATCGCCTCCATTCTGTAAGCCTTTTTTGAGCGCCTGCTATATTCCAGTTAATTATCAGAGGACCAATAATGTGAGGAGAAGCCTTCACAGAGGAGAAAGACTTTATTTAGTTTTTTTAAAAACATTTTTTAAAGTATATTTATTTGTTGTGAGAGAGAGAGAGGGAGAGCACAAGCAGGTGAGGGGCAGAGAGAGAGGGAGAGAGAAAGAATCCCAAGCAGGTTCTGCACATTCAGCACAGAGCCTGCTGTGGGGCTTGAACCCATGCATAGTGAGATCATGACCTGAGATGAAACCGGGAGTTGGATGTTTAACCGACTGAGACACACAGGCGCCCCAACTTTGCTTAGTTTATTTATTTTTTTTTAATTTTTTTTTAACGTTTATTTATTTTTGAGACAGAGAGAGACAAAGCATGAACGGGGGAGGGTCAGAGAGAGGGAGACACAGAATCCGAAACAGGCTCCAGGCTCTGAGCTGTCAGCACAGAGCCCGTCGCGGGGCTCGAACTCATGGACCGCGAGATCATGACCTGAGCCGAAGTCGGACACTCAACCGACTGAGCCACCCAGGCGCCCCCAACTTTGCTTAGTTTAAAGGATGGACAGGATTGTATATGGAAGGCAGACCAAAGGGGATGTTTTGTTCAGGCTGAGGGAATAACAAGTGCTAAGAGGATGAGGCAAGAAAGGGCACGCGTGTCCAGGGAGCCTGGTGTGGCTCGACCACAGGAGATGCGGCTGGGGTGGGTGAAGGTGAGGGGCTCTGGGCAAGGTGGGCGTCGGATCCACACGCCATGCTAAGCTGAAAGGCACTTTTTCCTCTGGATGATTAGGAGCCGTGGAGTGACGTGATTAGATCCGGTTTTCAGGAAGACCACTCTGGTTGTAGCACAGGGAGCAGGCAGAGAGGAGGGGCAAACCAGAGTGGTCGCTCTGGAAACGCAGGGAGCAAGATGCATGGGTTTACTATGCTGGGGTCACAGACCCAGACACACAGCCTGAGAACAGGGTGCCGGGAGACAAGGTCGGCAGGGGCGGAGCTGGCACGGACCTGGAAGCAGCTTCAGTCTCATGAAGCAGACGAATGGATTGCATCTGTCTAACTCTGGGCCGCGGGATTAGGAATCTCGCTCGCTCAGATTTGTAATATATATTCTCCAGTGTCACGTTTTTTTTTTTATCAGTGAAAAGATTATGTATTGATTTTCTACAAGTTATTTCTCAATTAATTCAGAACTGGGCAGGGAAGAGAGTATTACTATTGGCCCTTCTCAAAGAGTCAGAAGAACAACCTTGCTCCTGGCCCTGACATTATCGAGCCATTGAATGAATTCCAGCAACCACGTGCCTCCGGATTACTCGATATGTGAACAAGATTAAGCCCTGTTCATTTAATTCAGCGGTGTCCATCCATCAGGCTTTCTGATAAAGTGAGTGAATGTATTCCCAATTGATAGAGGAAGGTCATGACGCCATTAAATCTAGACCCACAGAGAGGATGGGGCTGAGGGTTGGGGTTTGGGAGCCCCCGGTGTTTC
Source organism: Panthera onca (assembly GCF_046562875.1). Classification (NCBI taxonomy): domain Eukaryota; kingdom Metazoa; phylum Chordata; class Mammalia; order Carnivora; family Felidae; genus Panthera; species Panthera onca. The sequence goes on from NC_138356.1 coordinate 68,595,998, forward strand.
GAGAGAGTGGAATTCATGACTAGGTGTTATGGGAGCACAGAGGGTCATGTAACCAACACGGGGTAGGGGTGGGAATCAAAGGAGGCTTCCTGGAGGAATGGTCATCTAAGCCATCTTGAAGGATGAGAAGAGAACAAATATGTTGGATTAAGAGTGAGGATCTGGTGGGGTTGGATGGGGTTGGGTGGGCTCGGGGGCAGGGCAGTGGCGAGTGGGAAGGAATGCAACCAGTCACAGCACACGTGACTGTTGGTATTGCTTATCAGCAGCAATTTCAGCGAAGACAAATGAGGATAGGGAGGTAGGTGGGGGCCAGATAATAAAGGGACTTTTCAATACCATTGAAATGATCAGATGAGGAATGCTAGACCTCAGATGATACCCCGATAAAGGAGACAGAACCAAAAGAGGTGACTTCAGAGGAACTTTGGGGCAGTGCAGGCTGTGATAACCATTTGGATGATGGGCTGGAGGGTGAGCTGCGGCCTGAGGCGGTTTATAGATTTCAGGGGGCAGCATGGTATGGCAGATGTGGTTAGCCTCTGTGACAATATCGGGGCCTCACATCTTCCTAGCTAAGAGCACCTTGATGGTGCCTGGTGCATCCTGCAGTGTGGACGGGGCGGCTCTGTCACTGGGTTCTGGGTCCGCCCAGCGCTCTGGGAAGCATGATGCTTTTCCTGACAAAAAGGCAAAATGCAACAGACACTGCTTCCCGCTTCCCTCTTTCTTGTGGCCTTGTATTCAGTAGCTTCATGAAACCTTGGAGTGATAAGCGGGAGAAAAAGTCAAGAGAACAGCCCTGCTGCTCGCCTTGACATTATCGAGTTATTGAATAAATGCCAGCAACCACTTACTTCTACATTACTTGATAGGTGAGCAAGATAAAGCCCTGTTTGTTTAATTCAGGGGTGCACATCAGGCTTCCGGATAAATCGAGTGAATGCATTCTTCACTGATACAGGAAGGCGGCTGCAATAGAAATCTTCTAGCCTTCAGTTTTGAATCTGCCAGGAGGCAACATGACATTGTGATCAGAGCACATGAACTGTGGCACCAACACGCCTGAACAGGAGTTTGGACACCCCCGAGCAGGCTCACAGTCCCCGTTGTAGAGTGGAGACAGCAGTAATCTACATTAGCATGCTGCTTGGCACAGTGGTGGTGGGGACATGAAGCTCCAGGTCCTATTTCTTTCTTTTTCTAATGTTATTTATTTTTGAGAGAGAGAGAGCCTGGGCCGGGGAGGGGCAGATAAAGAGGGAGAATCCGAACGCTGAAGGCACAGACCCTGACGTTGGGCTCGAACTGACAAAGCGTGAGATCATGACCTGAGCCGAAATCAAGAGTCAGACACTTAACGAACTGAGCCACCCAGGCGCCCCTACATCTCCTAGTTCTTTATAAGCAACAAGGTTTGCTTTCTACAGCCTCAGGCAGAACTCTTTCAGTGACAGGCTTGGAGTCTCAAATTCAAGCTTCAGCCCTGCCACCGGTAATCTGTTTCATCGTATGTAAGTCTCCTCTTCTCTCAGGGCCTCAGTTTCCCTTTTCGTGAACCGAGAGACTTGACCTAGGACGTGACTTCTGAAGCTCCTCCTGGTCTGAGCTGGGTTGCTTCTCTCTAGGGGAGTTTCAAATTCTGCTGCAGTAGTTTTCCTTCTCGCCAGAAGGTGGTGCTATTGAGTCCTTCGTGCTCCCGCACTCCCACTTATCCGCGGTTTCCCTTCCCCAGGTTCCGCTTTCCCTGTCCGTCACCGGTGGGCAGCCACCTCCCGGAAGCGGATGAGCCTCCCTCCCACCAATCACTGGAAGATCAGTGGTAGCCCCACCCCCTCGACACAGCCGGAGTCGCCCCCCTCGCTTCCTCTCGCCACACAGTCATTTTATCATCTCAAGTCTGCCCGATGAGGGTGAGTGCAAGACGATAAGATTTTGAAGGAGAGAGAGCGACCACGTTCCCGTAACTTTTATTGCGGCAGGTTGTTATAATGGTTTCTATTTTATTATCAGTTATTGCTGTTCATCTCCTACTGTCCCTAATTCATAAATTAAACCTCAGAATACGTATAGGTACATACGTATACCAAATAGGTACGTATGTTTAAGGGAAAAGCAGTCTATAGAAGATTTGGTACTGTCTGCAATTTCAGGCGTCGGGCGGGGGTCTTGGAACACATTCCCCCCGTGGATAAGAGGGGAGTGACTGTATTGTAAGGAGCGCTCCGTTTGCTTCAAGCGCTGGGAGACCCAAGCTGGCCTTCCTTAGATGCTCGGAGTGTGAACTTTGGGTTGCAGGGGCCTCTGTCGGTCCCGGCTGTTCTTTGCCCACTTTCCAGCCCCGCGACCCAGGCCGCAGCCTGGTTCGGTTCTGTTCAGGTCTCAAAGTACTGGTCAGTACCGCTCTAGTTTTTCTAGTTCAGGACCACAGAAGGGACAGTAGGAGCCTTTGGGCCATTTCAGGATGTGTGTGTGTGTGGGGGGGGGGAACAGAGGTCTGAGGGTTGGCCCCAAGACCGGCTGGTGGAGCTTATACCTGAGTCTGGCCTGGCTGAAGGCCTGGGCGGAAACAGCGTGTTTGGTTTGACCAGGACTCACAAGACCACCTCTGACCCCTTGCCTCAGACCCGCCATGCCCCTGAAGTCCTTCCAACCCCTGCTTGCTGGAGCTACTCCTCATTACTGGAACTCTCCAGATCCAACCAGAAGCATCAGGCTTTAGGTGTGGCCAAGGATCCTTGCCCTACCTGAATTTCAGCGGGGTTGAGGGTTAAGACACTGACCTGTCTCAACTCCTTGTACCCAGGAGCAAGTCCCAGGTCTTGTGCTGTCAACGACAACCAGAGGGGTGACCCTTGAGGGTATAGACCGTCACCATCAATAGCAATAAATGCCGCTTTTTCTCAGACACAGAACACTGATAAGGACGGAGCTTGCCCACAAAGGCAAAGGCGTATGAACAGTTTCCATCAGATCAGGAAGTGCCTCCCACTCAGGTACCAGCTCCTAGGTGTGCCTGTCCCTGGGACCCACCAGCCTCTCTCTCCTTCGGGAGCTGCCCCCACGCACTCCATCCCCTGCCTCGTGGGTACCGTCTTCTCCGCTCAAGCCCCGCTGAGGAGCCTAACATGGTCAAACCAACCTGTGCTTCCTTGCTCCCAGCTAGGACAAATCACAGGGTTTGGGGTTTCAGGGTTTTGCAGTGGGTCACTAAGGAGAACCAGACAGCCGATGCCTTCAAGGCAGCAAACAAGGCAGAGTGGAAAGAAGATAAGCTCTAGAAACACAGAGCCTGGATGAGGTTCCCAGGTCTATCAGCACTGCCTAGTGTTACAGCACCTGCGAGTCATTTAATTGCTCTCTGTATACATACAGAGATGTGTGTGTGTGTGTGTGTGTGTGTGTGTGTGTGTGCCTGCGTATGTATACGCAAAAAACAAATGGGCGCTTGGCTTCAGCTCGTGATCGTTTGTTGAACGTATATTGTTTTATATCCGGTCACTGGTATGTTTATTGCACTTTGGGGAATATAGGGCAATTATTAACTTTCCTCTTGAAAGGACCCTTTTGTGGTCAGTGATTTCCTGGGTTCTGGTCACATTTTGGGGGGATTTCGCTTTAATTGCCTCAGTTTGGTCAATCTCTTTAAAAAAGAACCAGTATTTCCCCAATTCTGGGACAATAATTACCTTTTCATTGTGGAATACCTACGTCCGCCACTTAAGAACATTTTGGGGTACCGACCTTCTGACCATGGCGAAGCAGTAACAACAACAAGAGAATGTTCTCAGGTCTTAGGGCCTCAGGTAATTCTGCAAATCTTTCTTTTCCTTACTCCATGGAAATGGGTACTGTTGTACCTCCCTCTATGAAAAGCCTGAGCAGCAGTCATTTTACTCAGAAATCACCGATCGATGATTTGAATGATGGCAGGTAGAATTATTTTGGTTTTCAACTAAAAACACTACTACTGGTAATGTTTTTTATTTTTAAAGTGATTTCCTATGTATTATCTTACTGTGATTCCCCAAAGTCCAGGAATATGAATATTGAAGATGATTTATCAACATTTCTTAGATAAGAAACCCAGAGCCTTGAGAGGTTATGTAATCATTGTAAGCATTTCTATCAGTCACATGCCTGTTGAGCACATCGACCTTATGAGGAAGGCGTTATTGTAACTGTTTTTCAGGTAAAGCAGCTGAGCTCAAGAGAGGTTTGAATAACTTGTTCTAGATCACACCGCTACTAAGAAGAACCAGGATCCACACATTTGTGTATAAAGTCTCATAGTGTTTGTTTGTGCCCTGACGGCACGATGCTCCTCCCCTAAGAGTGGCGGCCGTGTGGGAAAGGCACTGGCCTGGGAGTCAGGAAGCCTCTGGTCCTGCCTGCGTCTGCCCGTAACCTAGGAGTCATCTTGGGTAAGTCGTTTTCCTCCTCTTCCCTTCAGCTTCGTTGTGTGAAGCGTGGAGTGTGGAAATGAGGCACGTGCTACCTCTGGACTCTGGCCTATTTGAATGACTCCCTGGGCTACAAAGCTGGGGTGATTACCAAGCTGCCCAAACATGGGCACCAAATATCTCCCCCTCTTAGCTCTTGTCCATGTCTTTCGTGTCTGAATGAGAATTTCCCTCCAGGAAGAGTTCACTGGCATAGGCACAGCTGCGGTGCCTATAGGCAGGACCATGAGCTGGGGCTGCAGTGGCAGCCTACCTCATCCCTGCGGCATGGGAAGATGTAGGAGTTTCACATAAGCCAAGTGTTGCCACAGGGGAATAGCCAAGCATGGTCTGCTGGGCTATCTTGGGGTTCCCCCGAAGCAGAGCCTATGGCAAGGGCTCACATGCACTGGGGTCCCCCTGAAACAGAACCTACAGCAAGGGCTCATATGCAGGTCATTTATTTGGGGAAGTAATCTGGAGATCAAGAGTGGAGGGGCTGGGAAAAAGGATGTAGAGGGAGGGGAAGCCAATCCTAAGGGTGCATTCTTGAGGTGGTTACTGCTGTGGACAAATGGATCTTGATCCTGCAGGCTCTTGCCTTGGAATTGTCACTAGAGTCATGGAAAACCATTTCTGTCTTCCACTGGCCATGAAGCTTCCAGGCAGGGTTGACTCCTGTGTATTTCCAGTTTGCACATAGGCCAGAGTGGCTGAGCAGACTCCAGCACGTAGCTGCTATGGTGAGGGGCCCCAGGCAGAAAGCAGGGGGTGCCTGAGGCAGCAGAAGAAAGATTCTAAAGCTCGTTGCTTCAACGATAGCCAGGGCAGAATGGTGGCCGAGAGGACGAGAGAGAGATGGGGCATCAAAGATGTCTGGCACAATTGTGTGGCTGGTACCCAGCCCCTGTAGGCTGTGGGGTAGGTTGCAGGGTGAGGTACAAGTGTGGGGATGGTGGGGCTGGGAGAGATGCTTCTAGAGTGCATCTGCCACATGAGGAAGCTGTGCGATGGAGAGACCCCATACGTCCTCCCATGGGTGCTCTGTGAGACAGCCAGCATTTGGATGCCAACCACTCAGAGCTCATAGGTGACCTAAAGGAAGAAGGCTTTCCTCCTCTTCTCTGTATTCCCCTCTTCTCCTCTGGAGGGATTAGGAGTGGAGACAGAGGAGGGAGAGAGACCACCTCCTCCTCCCCACCAAGTCCCTGGGGCCGACAGGCTGAGCACCGAGCAGGGGGAGGGGAGGGTGTGGATGCCAAACTTGACATGACACTTACTTGTGTTCCATTGCACTGGGCTGAGTTTTTTAGTATCTAAAAATGACCAAAAAGCTATGGGACGTCACTACGGGGTGGAGGAGGAGATGTGACACAGCAGCATTGATGGCGGTGCCTGGAGGGAATAAAGGTTCCATGTTTGTACTTTGTTAGGCTTAGATGTTCAACCGCTGCCCGCCAGTATTAATTTAGCTGTTTATCATGTGGGACAGCTGGTCCACAATACTTCCTTTCCTCGATAGTGGTCTTCTCAGCTTAGATGATGTCACGTATGTATCTGACTTCCAGTGTTAAGGATAAAGCACACTTTACGATGGTGGTTTCAGCCTCTGGTGCCGTCAGGGACCAGATAGGTAGCAGAAGTGAGGGTAGAAGGCTGCTTGGGACCAATGAACCAGAACGCTCATGCCCTGCTTACAGGGGGCGGGCACTGTGGAGCTCTAGCCTGCTGCCTTGCGGAAGCAGCTGGGTAGGGAGTTCGGATCTTTGATGAGTTGCCACCACCCTACTAGCCCTGGGTCCCCATGGTAGATGATACTAAGGGCCCTAAGTCTTTACCCCCTTTTTTTTTTTTTACATGTTTTTTAATGTTTATTTAATTTTGAGAGAGCTAGAGAGACAGAGCATGAGTGGGAGAGTGGTAGAGACACACACACACACACACACACACACACACACACACACACACAATATCCAAAGCAGCCTCCAGGCTCTGAGCTATTAGCTCAGAGCCTGATGTGGGGCTTGAACTCCCGAACTGGCAGAGCGTGACCTGAGCCAAAGTCGGATGTTCAACCAACTGAGCCGCCCAGGCGCCCCTTTTTACCGCTTTCTGTATCCAGCCCCCTTTTCTAATTAACTTTACACTGTCCTCCCATTGTGGTTGGGGACACTTTCTTGTCTCTGGGCCCATCTCATTTTCAGGTCTCGTTTTGGCCAGTGGCGCGTTAGCAGCTGAGACACAATGGTGCCCTCTTGCACCTCTGCCCTCACCATGAGGAGAATACACCTGTACCAGCTGCTAATCCCTTGGGGGGACGAGAGTGTGCGGGGCTGAGCCACACCGGCCAAGCCCCTCCTCGGTCAGCTGACCTGCAGATTATAAAAGTAAACGATGATTGTTGTAAGTCCCTGGGTTGGTTACGTAGCGATTTTGTAGCAGCGGTTAAGCCAGTAGATCAACATCCATGACACTGGTAACATGACACGATCCCTGCTGAGCCTCTAGGTGGCCTCCGATTCTTCCCGACACCGTCATCTAAGCAATCACTGTTCTTCCATGGGAATGAGCAGACCAGATGGACTGTTTGCCAGACTCTAGGTGACAGGGAGCCTCTGAAGGCTGCCTTTGGTGTCTGGGTGTATTCACGGCACCGCCGGGTGTCCCTTTCCCTTGTTCTGTCTGCCCTAGTCCTCGGAGAGCTGGTGGCCCTCGGCACCGCGAGCTATTCAGCACTCACAGGGTATCTGATTTAGTCTATTTGGTCCCTTTTCTTAGTATTTGTACTCTGGGCTTTTTACAGCTTCAAAGAGCTTCTCACCCATATTCACTAATTAATTCATTACTCCAGCCAGTAAAACCTGAAGCAGCCAGAGGAGAATGTCATTAGCAAGAATTCTAGAGGCTCATTATTTAGAGTACGTTGCCAGCTCCATCCACCAAGGCTGTTAACCCTTCCCTGGCTGACAGGGGCTCCTCAGGCAAGTGTGTGTCCGGGTAGGAGTCTGCTAGACACTCAGCAGTCGCCAAGCACCTACTGTGTGCTCGGCTAGTAACACTGGGTGCTGCGGGGACACAAGAACTCATAAAACATGGTTTCCGACTTCCAGGGCCTTCAGTCTGGTGAGAGCTCTGGAGTCAGGCAGACCTGAGTTTGAATTCCGGTCATTTATAAGCTGTGTGACGTTGGGCTAAGTAGCCTCCGTTTCCTCGTCTCTAAAACGAGAGGCTCATACCTCTTTGGGGGAAACGTGAGGATGTACGACATAGGTGAATAAAAGGTCTGGCACGCAGTGAGTCCTCCAGAAGCTACACGTTTACTAATGTTACCCAGACGCGTGCCTTCATGTGCGTCTCTCATCCCGGGCCTGGCACGGGTGCACAGGACAGTGTGGAGGGAGGGAGGGAGCTGGCAGAGGGTAGAAATGTGGGGGACGCCTTTATTTCCGGGGTGATCTGAGGAAGAGGGAGCAGAGAAGGAAACTGAGGGCAGAAGGGTAGGAGGGTAGGGGGTGGGAGGGTTGGGGGGACCGCAGGAACGTGCCAGCAGGCGGGTTGCAGCAGGTGAGCTTTGAGAATGGGGAGGCAGGAAGGTGGCCGCCAGCAGTTCCCTGCACTGAGAGGTAGAGCAGAGTGTAGTCTGAAGACACCCATTTGATCACCCACGGGCCGCCGCGAGTCGGGATGGCCACGAAAAGCTCCACTCAGTCTCCTCCGGCGGGGATCACGGCTGACCACCAGCCTCCCCCCCTCCGGACTGGATCCGCCCATACGCGGGTGCCTCGGGAACGTGTTGAATAACAGCTATGTGCCAGGTATTCATCTCAGCGTTTTTTTAAGTTTATTTATTTTGAAGGAGAGAGGAGAGAGAGAGAGAGAGAGAGAGAGCGAGAGCGAGAGCGAGCACACACCCGAGCTGGGGAGGGGCAGAGAGAGAGGCAGAGAGAGAATCCCAAGCAGGCTCTGTGCTGCCAGCTCAGAGCTGGACGAGGGGCTCGAGCCCACAAACTGTGAGATCATGGCTTGGGCCGAAACCAAGATTCTGATGCTTCGCCGACTGAGTCACCCAGGCGCCTCTCGTCTCGGCACTTAAACTACTTATTCATTTAGTCCTCACGGCAGTTCCGAGGTATAGACAGTATTACCTTTGCTTTCCAGGTGAGAAAAAAGAGGCGAAGCTATGACTGGCACCGAGACCCGATCCCAGGGTCTGCTGGACCATCCCGATCGCAGGCCCTTTAGTAAGATGTTCAGTCTGCCTCTGTTGTTACTGTCCACTTCGGCAGCCTCTGTGCCCCCTACTGCCTTAGGTCTGTGTTTCGGCACAGTCCCCAGGACAAGCTCTGCCCTGGTTCCAGTCCCACCTTCTTGTCAAGGGTTTGGCTTTCTTTTCCTTTTCCCACTGTGGGTGCAGGGTTAAAGCATATTGCTAAAACCGTGTCTCTTCATGGATCTTTTCGCATAACATTTAATCGCTGGTAATGACTGTGACCCCAGCGGCACTCGTGTAGTGAACTTCAAGTTGGCATTTCAATTAGCTGTACTGATTGCCGGGTTTGGGCATTTCATATATTTGTGAGGTAGCTTAGCCTGAGAGGAGTCAGCTAAGGGACTTATTACCACAGTGCTTCTTGGGGGGAATAAATAACCTCATTACAGCTTCTTTTGCTCTGGCTGAGAGAGAGGAAGAAAAGTTGAATCTCTCAGGGCAGTTGTTTGCAGGGGCGCAGGGCTCGGTGCCTGGGACTAAGTGGACCAAGCAGGAGGGTTGCTTTCCTCCCTTCCTCTCCCTTCCTCTCCAGCCCTCTCCCGTCTTCTCCCCTCTCCTGTCCTTCCTTGCCTCTTCTTTCAGTTTGTCATTTCTTTTGTTCTTTTGCTAAAGCTTTTGATGGAAATAATGTAGTGACCTCTAGTGTTCCCAGGACTCAAAGGTTCGTGGATATAGATGGGGTCACATTAACAGTTAAACTTGGAACTTACACACACACACACACACACACACACACACACACGCACACGTGCTTCAAAGTCCAAGTCCCCTCTTTCCCCAGGTATCCTTGGGAGACCCCCGGATGTCTCACAGGTGCTTACAAGCTGGTTTTCCTATGGTGCCTGCCATGTCCTCCCTCTCCTGCTGGGGTGTCCTGTCAGGGCTCCTGGACGCATTGGTGGCAGTGTGACACCTCTGAGAGCACAGGGTCCCTTAGCTGCCCTGCAGTGGGGCCACCTGGAGCCCTCAGCATGTTAAAGCCTCCCTCAGGGCTGGAGCTGCCCCTGGACATGAGGTTTAGACACCATCTTGTTCCCCCATCCCTCTCTCTTCCCTCCTCTTCTCTGGGTGCCTGTGCCTCGACTCCATCCCTCTTCCCTGCCTCCTGCCCCGTTCAGCGAGATAAACCAAACCCACCTCCAGTAAGCTCAGCAGACACCCGGGCCCCAGCGAGGCTCACCTGGGGTGCACTGTCAACTTCAAAAAGAAGCACTGACATGGGTGCTTACTTTGAGTTTTGCTGTAGCTGACTTTAGGATCTGCTCTCAATCAGGGTTACCACGATGGGCTGCTGTTTTCCTAAATGAACGCCTGTGTGGTCTCTGGAAAGAGCCTTGGATTTGGTGGGGTCACAGATCCTGATTTCAGTCCCTCTGGTACTTTCAATTTAGGAACCGCTCCCGCGTTAGTTAATATTTTTTTTCACTTAATTTATCTGTAAATTCAACAGGGTTCAATGAGATACTGTCAGTGAAAATTTTCCTGGTACATAATAATACCAGGGAGATATATATATATATGTATGTGTGTATATATATATACACACATACATATATATATATATACACATACATACACACATATATACATATATATATACATACACATATATATATACATATATATATAATAATATATAATAATATATATATTAGCCAACCTTCACTAGACTGTTTAAAAACATACAGCTGCCTGCTGTAGCAAATCTCAACTCCTTTCCCTGCCACCACCATGATGGTCCCCATGGCCCCCCTCTACTTGCCCTGACCTTTCCCACCTTCCTGCCCTGGCTCCTTTCTTCTTCCTCAGCCTGTTGAGTTGGAAAAAATCCTCAGCTAGGATTCGGACCTAAGAGACCTACGATTTAATTCAACCTCACAGTTTATTAGCTGTGTGAACTCGCGTGCTTCCTGGGGCTTCCTGTTGGGTTCTGGTTCTGGTTCCGGTAAGCATCCTTCTGGAAGCAGTGGGGCCCTCAAGTAGCAGCCCCTGAAGCCAGTTTGCGTGTGGATTCAGCCTCATCACGCCCGTGCCAGACATCAGCCAGGCAGTGCCCCTCGTCATAACTGGGTCCCAGACTCATGCGGTGGTCTTCCGCTGAGCTCAGGGACACCGGCCTCCGCTCAGCAGTGTCCCCTCCTCAGAGGCTCGAGTTTCAGCTCCAAGGGGCCCCTTCTCCAAGTTCCACAGTTTTAATAATTAATCATTTCAGCCTCTTCCCTTGGTTAACCCAGCACTAAGTGGTTACTTTAGAATTCTCTTTTTACTCAGTCGTCAGGTTAATAACTTCGTGTCTGGTTAACAATTTTTAATTCTAATTCTGTTTAACTAGCCGCTGTGCTTTCTGTCTCCTGATTGAGGCTTGGTTTATACAAGTGCCTGGGGTGGGTCAGGCGCTCTTGTAGGCTCCTTGGAGAGGGCAGTAAACAAAACGGAGAAAATATCCCCCTCGTGGAACTCACCTTCTGTTCGGGCAAAACAAAACATAAATACATGCATAAGGAAAATAAGGTATGTCCGAGGTGTAAGTTCTGTCTGGCAACATATATCCAGAAAGAGATGTAGAAGTTCTGGGAAGGCGGTGGTTTGCAATTTAAGCTGAAGTGTCTATGTGACAGCCCTCATCATATATATGAAAATACTTTGTGGCCCGAATATTGGGAGTTATTTTCTTTCCTTCATAGCGGAGCCTTTTTGTGAATCTTGGAGATTGTGTAGAAGCAGAGAGAGTGTAGAATGAACAGGGCTCTAAATGGGCGACACGCCTGGAAAAAAAGAAAAGCCAAATGTTTTAATTGGGTGGCTAATGAGTATGAGTGTGAGTGTGTGTGTGTGTGGGGGGGAGGGCAGTGGGGATTCCTCTCAATTTACAGCATAATCACTGAACCCAGCAGTCTTCCTTAGAACAGTCTCGGGCTCATTTTAAACCACGGATACTATAGACCAGAAAGAGACTCCATTTTTCAAATCAACGCTTTTACAGTTTTCCTCATCATTTCACAATTCTCGAAGGATTCCAATCATATTTGTGTACTTATTCCTCATTTTTCGTCCCGGACAACAAGGAGACCTCTTGAATTGGACAGTCCCACCATTGGGGCTGTTCATTTAGGGGGTTTGCCTAGGGTGGCAGCTTTTTGCTTTCAGGTTCCCGAGTCCTGAGGGTAGATGCGAACAGTGTCTTCAGGACAGAAGGGCATGGCTCTGGGTTGTAATTAACTCCACAGGCTGGAACCAGGGAACAGGCTTTGCATCTCAATGAGCAGCCTGATTTCTTGCTGACAGGTGTTGTAATGGCTTTTTGACAATTCTTTTTCTCAGGCCTGGGAAAAAAAATCTGGACTCCAACTGGTACTTCTTTGTATTTGGAAGACCAATTTTTTTTGTGTTGGTCAGAACGCTAGGTGGTAAAGCCCCCAGATGAAAGAGTGGGGGTGGGTTTACTCAGAGAGATCGACCAGCCTGGTCTATGTGAGACTGGTTTCCATCCCGGGTGTTCATGCAGAAGGGGATTCCTCTTGTCCTGATTTTGGAAGAAGTCACAAATTTTCCTCTTCGACTTTCTGGAAATGTCCCTGGGCTGCACAGAATGCTTTGCTTATTAATGAGGAGGAGAAACGGATCCACCTCTCTTTCCTGGTTGTTGTCCCTCTGGCATCATTCAGAGTGAGAGAAAGTTTATTTTATTGCTATTGCCAAGGGCCCAGTTGGAGTCTAGGTTATGCCCAGTGCTGGGATTCAGAGACGTCGCATAAGTAGGTGAACTGCACACCAGGAAAGGATTCTGAGTGTTTGGTTTGTGCTGGGCACTGTGCTGTGTGCTTCATATGCATTTATCTCATTTTTTTTTTTTTCAACGTTTTTTATTTTTATTTTTGGGACAGAGAGAGACAGAGCATGAACGGGGGAGGGGCAGAGAGAGAGGGAGACACAGAATCGGAAACAGGCTCCAGGCTCCGAGCCATCAGCCCAGAGCCCGACGCGGGGCTCGAACTCACGGACCGCGAGATCGTGACCTGGCTGAAGTCGGACGCTTAACTGACTGCGCCACCCAGGCGCCCCTCATTTATCTCATTTAATCCACAGATCCACCCTATAAGATGATTGTCCTTTTTTTTTAATGTTTATTTTTGAGAGAGAGAGAGAGAGAGAGAGAGAGAGAGAGGCAGAGAGAGAGAGAGGGAGACAGAATCCGAAGCAGGCTCCAGGCTCTGAGATGTCAGCACAGAGCCCAATGTGGGGCTTGAACCCATGATCCGTGAGATCATGACCTGAGCCAAGGTCGGATGCTTAACCGACTGAGCCACCCAGGCGCCCCGAGATGAGTGTCCTTATTTTACACGGGAGGATGTTGAGATATTGGGATATTGAGATAGGAAGTAACCCAAGCGAGGTTTAGAAGTGGGCCTCCAACCTAGGTCTGTTGACATGGAGTGCAAGGGATGCTTTGCATGAGGCAGGTGGGGGGAAGGGCGATTTCTGAGACGAAGCCACTTCATGTCCCTTTCTACAACTCAACGTTCAAGGTCTGAGAGAAAGGTCATCTTTGCTCTATGTTCTGAAGACAAACCAGATCAAATCAAACCTAAACTTACTTGTGCAATAGTTCTACTAGGCTAGCTACTATTGTTTAATACTTAAAAAAAATTTTTTTTAACGTTTATTTATTTTTGAGACAGAGAGAGACAGAGCATGAACAGGGGAGGGGCAGAGAGAGAGGGAGACACAGAATCCGAAACAGGCTCCAGGCTCTGACCTGTCAGCACAGAGCCCGATGCAGGGCTCGAACTCACGGACGCACGAGATCGTGATCTGAGCTGAAGCCGGACGCTCAACCGACTGAGCCACCCAGGTGCCCCTATTGTTAAGTACTTTTAAACTTCTGATCATATTTAATTTTCTCAATATCCTGAGAAATAGAGATTAATATCCCCCTTTTTACATATGGCATCACTGAGCTTGAGATTGAATTCACCGGTCTTCCTGAAACCAGGTTCATGATTTCTAAAGGTTAATCTCTTCTTTGAGATTAACAGATCACTGTTCTCATTATCGGTGGCTGTGGACCAACCACCCCAAAACGAAGTGACATAAAACAACAGTCATTATGTTATGCTCACACTTTTGTTGGTCGTGAATGAAAATAGCATACAGGGAGGATAGCTCCCAGCTGAGTGGGGCTTCAGCTGAAGGTGTTTTAACTGCTGGAGACATCTGGGTTGGCTCAGTTGGATGCCTCTGGGTTCTTGGGTTCTTTGTCATTTTGTTTCTGCTGGAAGCGAATGTCCAAGATGGTGCCTTCACTCATGTTTGACATCTGGGCAGGTATGGCTGGGACAGTTGGAATAATTCAGGCATTTTCTCTCTGTTTTTAAAATAGTCTTTTTTGGTTGTTTATTTATTTTTGAGAGAGAGAGAGAGAAAGAAAGAGAGAGAGAGCACACACATGAGCAGGGGAAGGGTAGAGAGAGAGGAAGAGAGAGAGAACCCCAAACAGACTCTGAAGTGTGAGCACAGAGGCTGATGTGGGGGCTCAAACTCACGAATAAACTGTGAGAACATGACCTGAGCCGAAATCAAGAGTTGGACGCTTAACTGACTGAGCCACGCAGGTGCCCTAGGCATCTTCTCTGTTTATATGGACTGTTCAAGGGGTTACCTTGAGGTTCCTCACAGTGTGGTGATTTCGTGGCTTCTCGTTCTTAGCACTGTTGACATTTTGGGATGGATAGTTCTTTTTTGTGAGTGGTTGCGAACCAGATTCCAACTTTCCTAATCTCCAGCTTTTATACGGTTCACTAAGCTATACTTGAGTTTGAATGACTCATGGTTGAAAACATGGACTCAGTCCCAAAGGCCACTCAGTCTTGTACTTCAGGACTCCTTTAGGAAAGCAAATGCCTGCTATGCCAGACACGATAACATTTAGCAATGCTGTAGCAGAGGATGTAAAAGGATGCTTTATTTATATAATCTTATGTACCACACACTATTTTGGGTAGGTATAAATATCCATATACCCATATACATAATTTTTTATGAAGTTAAATCCTGTTACGGTAATAATATCCTCATTTATAGTTAGCAGCCCTGAGACTTGACCATGTAGGTCAAGTGACTTGCTCATCTTGGACAGGGTAGTAAAGATCTTACAAGGAATGGGACCCTAAACGTGTCAGCATCATGAAAAATGTAGGGGTTAAGCATGACCTAGCTCCAGAGCTGTTGTAACCCTTCCCACTCATACCACAATATCTATTTTAGTCTGCCCATTTGAAAGTCATGCCTCTGGATGACTTCAGCCTCTCTCTCCATCTACCTAATAACATCTGGGAGCTTGGGAAAGGCTTTGTCTGATAATTCATTATGCCCATCAGAGTCACTAGGCAATCAGTGGGTTTCTTTGCAGAGAGGAAAACCAGGCTGACAGCTCAGGGGAGCCTGATGCAATATTTTTAGGGCACTTGGGTCTGTACAATTATTGTTTCTCAGTGTTGATTGTCAATGGTTGCAAACAGACAACAACTGTGTGAGGTTGTGCAGTCGCTGAGCCCCTGAGTGACAGGTGGTCATTGTTTCTGGCGTTTGACAAGGCTGAAGTATAGACATCATGATAGGTTGTCACTACAGGTTCAGTTCAAGGCTGTTTTTATATGGAAAGGAGAGGGGTCCTGGAGAAGGAGTTTGAGTCATAAAGAAAGTTTGGTGTTTTGCCACATCAACTGCTAAATCGCACTTACACTTTGGCCAGATCCCCCACAGACTTTAATTTTCAGTTTTCATTCGAAAATAACAATGTCAATTTATGGATCCCTGGGACTGAATGTCTCTGTGAGAATACCAGAATGGTCTAGTACTTCTGCCCTCGTAGACTGCGAATCACTAATTCCCTGGCACCCAGTAGGTGTTCAGGAGATGTTGGCTAAGTGAATGAAAGAGCTGTCGTTTGGCCTGAGAGCTGAAATGGTGTGCATTACAGGTGTTGACAGTGGAGAATACAGTATATTATCAGTTGTAATCCTCATTATTCCAGGGACTTATATGGTCCAGCCTCAGAGAGGGCTCATCTCAACAACAAAAAGTAGCTAGAGCAAAAATTATACAAAAGTAATTCATATTCATTTTTTATTGACTTCCTCAGAGAACACTAGAGGGGGAAGGACCATTTCATTCACTGAAACATTGTGTACTCTCCCTTGCCTTTTCTCTCCATCTTGCTCTTACCTAGTGGCTGCTTCAGTGGCCGCCAAGAATTACTTCCTTGTAATTCTTAAGCAGTTTTATATCTCTCCCAACAACCTCAAGTTTTTTCAAATGTAACTCTCTTTGGTCTCTTCCTTCAAGCAGGACTCTTGGTTCTCTAGAGAAGAAGGGAGTTAGGGAAATTAATTGGACAATTGCAAGATTTTTATTTGAATAACAAGGGAGAGATAAAGACTATAAAGACTCACACGGTAATTTTTATTCTATAATTGCTTCATGTATTAATTTGTTTATTGAGTAAATACTAAGTAGCAACTATATGTATAACAATTTTTTCATACATTCATAAAGATAGGGTTTGCCTATTTTCAATTTTAATATCTATTGGCAGATTACTTTCCCCCCAAGCTGTGGCAATTCATGCAATCAGTTTTCAAAAGTGCTTGTTTCTTTGCATTTTCATCAGCTCTGGTTATTATCTCCTCTTCAGTTGTCAGTCTGATGAGTTACTTTGATTTGCATTTCCCTGAATGCTAGTAAAGATGTTCTAAGAATATTTTCATACTTATTATCCATTTGGATTTTCTCAGTAGTGATTTGACTGTTTTTATAATTTTCCCATTTTCTGATTTTTTCTTTTTAAATAGGCAATTTGTAGATGTTCTTTATATATTAGGGATGTTAACCCTTTGCTTATATAATTTGTTGAATTAGGATAGTAGTAGCTTCTATAAGCTCCAAATGTTGAACCTCCAAATTTTAGTGGCTTAATACAACAGAATATTATTTCTTTATTTAAAAAAAATTTTAAGTGCTTATTTATTTTTGAGAGAGAGCAAGAGAGTGAGAGAGAGAGAGAGAGAGAGAGAGAGAGAGAGAGGCAGAGTGTGAAGGTGGGGGGCAGAGAGAGAGGGAGACACAGAACCTGAACCAGGCTCCAGGCTCTGAGCTGTTAGCACAGAGCCCAACACAGGGCTCAAACCCACGAACCATGAGATCATGACCTGAGCTGAAGTTGGATGCTTAACTGACAGCTACCCAGGCATCCCCAGAAGATTATTTCTTGTTCTTCTGACAATCCAGTATGAGCAGTCCTGGTTTGCAGGCGGGCAGCCTGCAATACTCACTTGTGTATTTCAGGGACTTGGATTCTTACCATCTTATGGCTCTTCCATCCATTATGGCCTTGGAGTTCTGTGCATATAGCTAAAGAAAGGGAAAAGTAGGGTGGAGAATCCCTACCAACTTCTTAAAAGCCCTAACCTAGAAGTGCCATACACCATTCAACATTGATGCAATATTGATGCAAGCGGCTGGCTGTGGTTTTTGGCTGGGCAGCTATCGCTGAGTGTGAATTCTTGGTAGATGGCTAGCCATCTTTCTGCCACATGTGTTGCAGGTATTTATTTTCCAGTCTAATACTTGCCTTTTGACTTTACTTATGATATTTTTGTCATAAAATAATAAAGACTATGGAATTATCTCTGTCCATTTACCTATCATCCATCTCTCTCTCTCTCTCTCTCTCTCTCTCCATCCATCCATCCATCCATCCATCCATCATCTATCATCTAATCTTTCTATCTTGCTATCATCTTTTATTTTGTGGTTTCTACAATCCCTAACTTGCTCAGGACAAGGTTATCCACATTTTCCCCTAAATTTCTTATTACATCTGTAATTTATATCTTCAATGTGGTATGAGTCAGGTTTTTTTTTTAACCACAGTTTTTTCTAGTGAATTAAGTTGCCCTTTTTTGGCCATTTTTGGTTTATTTCTTTATGTATTAACTTTATCCTGGTCTGTATTCAATTTCACACATTTGTCTAGTGTTATGGAAATAGAAGACTAAGTTGACTACAGTGGATTTATAGTAAGTTTAAGAATGGCTTCGTCAAGATAGCTATGATCTTAACTATTAGGTTATGTGGACTTTCTCTTTAAATAAGTTACTCTCGGGGCACCTGGGTGGCACAGTCAGTTAAGTGTCAGACTCTTGATCTCTGCTCAGGTCATGATCTCATGGTTTGTGAGTTTGAGGCATCAGGTTGTGCTCTAATGGCGTGGAGTCTGCTTGGGATCCTGTCTCTTCTTCTCTCTGCTTTTCCCTCACTTGTGATCATTCTCTTTCAAAGTAAATAAATACACTTAAAAAAATTAAAAAAAAATTACTCTTGGGGTGCTTGGGTGGCTCAGTTGATTAAACATCAGACTTTTGATTTCAGCTCAGGTCATGATCTTAAGATTTGTAAGATTAAGCCCTGTGCTGGGCTTTGCACTGATGGTGCAGAACCTGCTTGGGATCTCTCTCTCTCTCTCTCTCTCTCTCTCTCTCTCTCTCTTTGTCCCACCCTCACTCATGTTCTCCCTTTGTCTCTCAAAATAATTAAGTAAACATTTTAAAAAATTAATAAATAAGCTATTTTCATCTTTCTTAACACTAGCTTCTGTCTTTGAGAAACAAAGACAATATTTTCAGTGGGTTAAGGAGGACCACCATCCATTCTTTGACATAACTCCTATTGAGAAATGGGGTGTATGTCTCATCCCCTTGAATCTGGGGAGACTCTGTGATTGCTCTGATCAAGAAAACATGGCCACAGAGGTGCTGTGCTAGTTTCTAGGCCCAGACCTTAACAGTATGGCATCATCTACTTCCTCTGTCTTCGAACATTTGCTCTTGGCGCTACTGTGTAAGAAATCTGACTATCCTGAAGCCACCGTGATACAGAAGTCCAAGCCACATGGAGGGATCCTGGACAATGTGGAGGGAAAGAGAGACAGAGAGACAGAGAGAGGCCAAGGAACCTCAAAGTGCCAGAGATGTGATGCAAAGCCATTGTGAAGTGAACCCTTTAGCTCCAGTCACCCCAGCTGATGGCATGAGATCTGAGACGAACCTCCCAGCTGAGCCCCACCCCCACCCCAATTCCTGGCCCACAAAACTGTAAAAACATGAAATGGTTGTTTTAAGCCACTAAATTTTGTGGTAGTTTGTTATGCAGCGTTTGATAATCAGACATGGTGGAGATCTCGTATCACATGTGCAGTGCCATGTTCATGAAATAAGGCAGTTCTTACTGACATTAGCATTATAATTTCTCCTGGAGGAGAGCACAAGCCAGTGGAGGACAGCTTCACCCGCAGGTGGCACCTGCAGGTGCTCAATACCAGCATGCCAGGCTGTCCATCAACTCAGCCTCTAGAATATATGGAAACGTTGGGCATAGCATGTGGTGTGTCTGAGGGGCTGGAGCCTTCCTTGGACTGTCCTCCCTGTCCCAACTGCTTCCCTGTCCTGACCTCCCTCTACTTCCTAAGGTGGTCCTTTCTTCCACTCCAGGTAGACTCTCCTCTTTGTTTATCCTATAACATAACATGTGGACACCATGGGCTTTTTCAGTGTTGTCTTTCTGTCTCCTTTCCACATTCCTTCTTCCCACCCTGCCACTCCCTGTAAAAGCTGAAAAGGCCTCCCCTGTTGTCTCCCACTTGCTCACTCCCCATGAGCTTTTCCTAAGTGCTCTGGTTTGCGTGCCTCCCTTCCTTCTCTGAATTCCTTCAGCAGTTATTTTTCACCTCTTACATGTATTAAATGCAGGCTGTTCTGCTGCTTGACCAAGTCGTATCATGTCTCTTATTCATCCTCTGGACAAGTATTTATTAAGCCTGTACCACATGCCAGGCACTGTTCTGGTTTCTGGCGATATAGCAATGCAGAAAACAGAAAAAAATCCTTTCTTAATTTTATTTTTAATGCTTATTTATTTTTGAGAGAGAGAAAGAGAGAGTGACAGAGCTCGAGAGGGGGAAGGGCAGAGAGAGACGGAGACACAGAATCCGAAGCAGGCTCCAGGCTCTGTGCTGACAGCACAGAGCCTGACGCGGGGCTCGAGCCCACGAACTGTGAGATCATGACGTGAGCTGAAGTCGGGTGCTTAACCGACTGAGCCACCCAGGGGTTTCCAAAAAATTCTTTCTTAATGGAGCATAAATTCTTATGTGGAATAACAGCTGTTGGACAAATAAATACGTTATGTAACATGTTAGGTGATGACAAGTGTATTAGAAAATTAGGGAAAATAGATAGAAAGGAATGGTACCTTTTTTTGTAGGTGTTATTATTTTATCAACTGTTAATTATAAAATAAGCCATAAAGCTGAATTTTACCAAAAAGCCTTATAAACCAACCTTGTGACTAGAAACTAATCATGCCAGCTCTCTTGAGATTCTCATGTCACACAGTAGGTGATAAGCATTCTTTCTTTTTCTCTTCTTTCTTTGAGACCTTAAATACTGCCATAGGCTGAATGTTTGTATTCCTCTCCGAATTCATAGGGTGTTGCCATTTTAAGTAAGGTGATCAGGGAAGAACTCACTGGGAAGGAGACTTTAGGCAAAAACCTGAGGAAAGATTTTTGAGGAAGGAGGCTCATGTGAATATCTGGGGCAGGAGCATTCCAGGAAGAAGAAAGAGCAAGTGTAAAGGCCCTGAGGCAGGGCTCAGTTATGAATGTGAAGGAATAGCAAGAAGGCTCACTGTCGAGTCCTGGAGGGCTAGAATCATCTGTTATGTTTCCTGTGTCTCTCCTTATGGCACTTAACTCATGACCAGGTACTTAGTAGATATGGATAGAAACAGAATAGTAGAGCTCAGAAGTAGTTTCTAGTGCCCTCATTTTACAAACGAGGAGCCTGAGGTCCCAAGAGTGAAAGTGACTTGCCCGAGTGCTGATACCTCTATTGTTTCTGCTCCTGTGGCTGCCACTGCTACCGCTAATACTATTATTATTGCCATTATTATTAGTATTACCCCACCCCCAGGGCCCTACATCATTCCTCTTGTGCACTGCCACATTCAAGGAAACATATTTCAATGAGGAAAAGTATTTATGAAGCACTTATAGGCGTTACTTCTACCCCTTGGAGAACATGAATGAAAATCCATCTCAAAAGGCAGAGCCATGTCCTCCTTTCCTTTCTCAGCCTCTCACCCTCTTCTTCCCCACAGCTGACTCGTAACACCCTCCTTCTCAAACGCTTGCCTTTCCCTGCTTTTGATCGGGCGATTTTGGCCCTTCGTCCTCTTTGATCAGGTGATTGTGGCCTTTCTTCCTCTTGCCTCTTCCTTTGGTTTCTTTGATTCCTTTCTCCCCATCCTCCCTATTCTGTATTAAAACAAACAAAATGCCCATAAGGCAGACAAAGATAGAACAGGGCAGGGGATGGGGAGGAACTAAATGGACAATAGAAAAGTCTTTTTAGCTGCCAGGAGAAGAAGGGGCTGGTAACCCTACCTTGTTATTAGTGTTTGTCTTTGTCAGACTGCTATTGTTTCTATTTCTACTGGTACTGTTGACAACCACTATCACTTGTATTCCATTTCTTATTTTACAAATAACTTTTATAACCAAGATTTAATGGGAATTGGAACCCACATGTGGTAAGGCCAAACCTCCATTCTTTCCATTACATGCTGGTTGAATGAATGAGTGAGAAAATGAATGAAATGAGGCTCCTTGCCCGGTTTATTTAGCACTTCCCAATCAAGAGCAAAGAGGAAGTAAATTTTCTTCCTCATGCATTTTTAATATGATGGCTGATCATGTTTTTATTGTTTGCTGGCATGAAAGAAGTACATATGAACAAGCACAGTAAAAGAGCAAACAATCTCCATTGAGAAACCGTGATGGATAATTTCATGTGTCAACTTGACTGGGCCCTGGGATGACCAGATTTTTGGTTAAACGTCATTCTGGGTATATCCATGAGGGTGTTTGTAGATGAGATTAACATTTGAATCAATAGACCAAGTAAAGCAGATTGCTCTCCCCAACCCACCCGATGTGGACCTGAATAGAACAAAGGAGAGAATTTGCTCCCTCTGCTTGACTGTTTTGGAACTGCTGCATTGGTCATTGTCGTCATTGTCTTCTTCTTCTTTTTCTTCTTCTTCTTTTAAACGTTTATTTATTTTTTTGAGAGAGACAGAGAGAACAAAAGGGGGGTAGGGGCAGAGAGAGAGAGAGATACAGAGAAAATCTGAAGCAGGCTCCAGGCTCTGAACTGTCAGCACAGAGCCCTATGCAGGGGTTGAATTCGCAAACAGCAAGATAATGACCTGAGCGAGAAGGTTAACCGACCGAGCCACCCAGGTGCCCCTACATTGGTCTTCTTTCGCATTAGGACTGGAACACACAGCGTCAGCTCTCCTGTTTCCCAGGCCTTTGGACTTAGATGGGAAATACACCACTGGTTCTGCTGGGTCTCCAGGATATAGACAGCAGATCATGGGACTCTTCAGCTTCCTTAATCATGTAAACCAACTCTTTATAATGAATCACATATGTATAGGATATACATGTACGTGACATATATGTATATATATGTATATGGTATGCACATAAACCATATACATACGTATTTTGTATATACACACATATGTGTGTATATGTGTATATCTGTATATCTATATATCTATGTATTTATATACCTATATATATCTCCTATTAGTGTTGTTTCTCTGGAGAGCCCTGACCAATACAGAACTTTTCTATGTATTTGTATACACATTTGTAGAAAGTGAGTGCATTATAGTGCTAATGTATGAACCCTAGAAAAACAGAACTGGATTCAAATCACAGCCTTTCTATTCACTGACTGTGTGACCTCACACAAGTTGCTTAACCTCCCCAGACTTTAGCTTCCTCTGCTGCTAAATGCCCATAATAAATATCTCACTCCTGGCCGAGATTTTGGTTGCTACCCAATCTCCACCTGCCCTTCGGTGCTTTCTAACCCAAATCTGAATTTGTTATGTAATTCATTCTCTGCACACCCATATGTTTCTCTGTGTTAATTGCTGTGGAACATGGAATGCAGTTCTAGTTAAGGTGACATGGTATTTCTGTCTACCTGTCTACATGTCTACATGTGAGGTCTGGGACTACAGCGACCATTTTGTGACCACGAAGTTCAGATTGCCTGAGGATGGCAGAGAGGATGATGCCATCACCACTGAAGTTGTCAGTCACGGAGTTGTCTACCTCTGGATTTCTTGTTATAACTTTTCTCTGGCTTAATCCCAGAGCTGGGATTTCTGTTTCTTGAGGTGGAAGGAACCCTAAACGATGTACTTGTTTGTGTTGTTGTGAATATTAGATGAATTAGCCTATATAAA
The DNA here is from genome assembly GCF_046562875.1 of Panthera onca. NCBI lineage: Eukaryota > Metazoa > Chordata > Mammalia > Carnivora > Felidae > Panthera > Panthera onca. The sequence goes on from NC_138356.1 coordinate 68,619,095, forward strand.
ACACTTCACACACTGTTTGGCATTTAGTAAAGAGTCAATAAAGGCTAGTTTTAATAAAAAACCAAGAATAAGCCCATTATGTCTGTCACCACGAATAGCCTAAAGTAGAATCCGTGTTTTACTTGGTTCTCCAGAAGTTCTTACAAGACGAAAAATGGAGGAGATGGAGGCCAGCTGCTATGTAGAGAAAAGTTGACAGCTTTTTCTATATTTATGATAATTTCCTCAGGCTACATTCCCAGAAGTGATATAACTGAGCACAAGCACTTTAAATTCTCTTCACACATATTACTAAATCGTTGTCCCAAAGGTTGAACCATTTTATGTTACAACCAGCCATCTCGGTACATGCCTTTCACTTCATCTTGGTCAGTATTTGGAACTATTATTTAAAATATTTTTTTTTTTCCTGGTAGGCAACATGTGGGATCATCATTTTAATTTTATTTCTTTTGACTCGTAGTAAGTTTTAAAATTCTTATCTAGGCATCAAAACCCTTCTGGGGCTGATTGAGATTTGCGAGTGCTCTCCAGCATGGGCCGTGGGAGTCTGGGAGAGAGCTCGTCCCCCTCCCCCCTGGTAATTTACAGTGGTTTGCTGGTTAGAAGTAATTAAAGGGCTTGAAATAATTTGCCTTTTTAGTATCCTGTATCATCTAGGATCTCATGACCATGTTTCTCTTGAACTGTTTGAGTCCTCTTCCTAAATGGGACCAGAAAAAGGGCATCCAAAGATAACAATAATGTCTTACTCGTGGGGCTGCCCCCAAGGTGTGTGGGGGCCCCAGAAGATATTTTTTTACAGGACCCTTGTCTAAAAAATTTGAGTCGTCCCAAGTCAACATGTCAGTATGATTTTGGTGGCTAAATATTGCATGATTCCCATGAAAGAAATACCATGCTGACCAGTGAGACCAGTGCGTTTGCCGGGCCACCCTCCTGGAAACAGGGCCCAACCATTAGGCTCCTGTACAATTTAGTAGACGCAATTCCTAGAGCTCCATGGGGGGCATCTGTCAACCCCACACCCAGGGCAGGAGCGAGAATAGAGAGTTGGAGAGCATCTCCAAAGCGGGAAACGGAGCTGAGGTCCAGGCTGGGCACACCCTGCCTGATGGCACTGCTTGCCCAAGGCCCATTGTAGGTATCAGAAGTGCCTTTACAAAATCATAAGGAGAACACTAACTCATGTGGGTCCCCTTGCCTGCGTTTAAGGGGTATTTACTGTTATTACTATACTAGCAGCTCATTATAATTGTGCTTTTCCCATGTCCTAGGTCCTATTCTAAATGTTTTCCATTAAGGCAGGTTACTACTATTATCCTGTTTCACAGGTGCAAAAGTAGTGCTCTAGGTGTTAGCAGATTGTCTTGCTCAGCCTGATGTAAAGGCTGGGCTCTAACCAGCTCTCCTCCAGAGCCTTAGCTCCAGAGTGGAGACCCCTCCAGACTGTCTTCTGTCCAGGAGTTCCTCCTTCCACTTCCTTGTGAAATCTCTTCTCACATTAAGTGAGAATCGTTTCCCATTAAGTGTCTGACTTGCATCTTTATCTAACACCCCCTAACTCATCAATGCCAGCCCCTTTCTTTAATGGCATTTCACACCACAAACGTCTTCTCACATCCAGAAAGATCTTTTCAAACAACATTTAATTGTGGTTATAGAATATATTTCATTGCAATAGGTTGACTCTGAAAACAGCAGGGTCACACTCACAAAGGACCTCTCTGCTTGTATGCGGGTCTGCTTAGCACTTTGGGTTTTGAATAGCTGCCCCAAGAGCTTTGAAAGATGTTTTTCCTCCTCCATTATTTTCCCAGGGAAATGTCAAATGAACATATGATTTTGAAAGAAGCATCTCTAAATTAAAATACAGTATAATTGGCAATTGTGGGTCTCTTCCATGACTCTAAATGTTATTACAAGATATTCATTCACTCTTTTATCTGCTAGGATATACAACAATGGTAGATAAATGGCGAAATGGAGATATTTGAACTCTGCAGTTATTTCTAAATTGCTGACATTTCTCCTTAAACTTTTAAAATAACATTAAGATGTGCTGCCTGACTCCCCTCCTTCACATCCCTACAAAATGCATTTGGTAAATATATACAGAAAGTGAATTTGACAGTATACATATAATATGGCATATTATTTTGATTTGCAGTTTGCAAATACATTAAGGTAATCTGGCTGTTAGTCCACCATTGGTCAGAAGAGTTTGTGTTACATAGAGATCAATAAGAAATTTGCCATTCCCGTATGAAAGAGGCCTCATTTTATTTGTTTTGCATTGCTAAAGATGGTGACCAAGAGAACCAAAAGCTTGGCATTCAGCCACAGAGGCTGCAGTTTGAGTATTTTACCTCTGTAAATGGAATTCCTTTTGGCATCTTATCAGAACACAATGAATTTGATTTTGGAGAGGCAGGAGATCCTACACCCCATTTTCCTTGCAACAGAAACATCTATCGTGTGACCCAGTGAGCTGGTTTGAATTCCTCTAGCTCATGGTTCAATCTTCAATTGTCAAACAGTTATACTTTCTCTAACTTTTGACACTTCCATTTTATGTGATTCTATTGAAAGTGAACTGTGGCACCTAAGATTTCATTTAAAACCTGTTTATTGAAATAAGCAGACACTGTGAGAGCCAGTCGTCTGAATCTCTGAGGGCTGAGATGGTTGAATTTGGAAAAATATGATTTAGCAGGGATGCACTAATACAGGAGACTGGGCCGCAGCAGGGAGAAGGCAGCTATAGAAAAGGGGCACTGGTCTGTTATTATCATAGTCCAGTCTGAGGTACTCTTAGGGGAGTAAAAAGACTTCTTTTTTCTTTCTGCCACGCAAAGCGCAAAATCAGGACCAACGCATCCAAAGTGCGCAGGAAGCAGATTTCATCTTAATCCTACAAGGAGCTTCGTATCAATCCCATTTGTTCCATAATAGAATGGGCTGCCGCCGGGTGAGTAGTCACAACTGCCACCCATAACAACCCTGTATGGTGGGTAATGTGACAACACTTAACTGGCAAGAAATCTGAGGCTCAGAGAGGCTGTGTGGCCAGTCTGGAGTCACTAGTAAGGGTTGGATTTTGAGTCCGGTTCTCTCTGATCCAAAACCCTTTGATTTCTCTACCATGCCAATACCCGTTCTCCTATAATCCCAGTGAGGTCCCCATCATGGGAGGCCTCCAGCTAGAGACGGGTTGGTAGGATGCATATTTTAACCTCAGTTCAGAGATTCAGTTCAGTTCAGTTACTCCTCTGAGTTAATTCCTTCTTTCTCAGGGCTCCAATGCATCATGGCTAGATCACCTTCAGCACTTACTATACTGGACCCCACCTAGTTAATTTGTGCTCATATCTGCCTCTACTGCCAGACTTTCAAGGTTGTTAGGCGTTGTCTCTGGGGATCCCTTCCTTCTCCTGCAGGTACCTCCCCACTCCCGGGATCCAGCCCAGTGTCTGACACTTCACTGTTCTTGGAATAAATGAATGGATATGGTTTATTTTGTTAAAGCACCTTTTATCGTCAAACTGGGGATATTGTAATAAATTCAGAGAAAATGTAGCCATTCCTTTCAGACTTCACATAGGGAGATGGCTCCGTGGAGGTGGGAGTTGCGCAAAATGACCATTGAGTGTATAATTATAAATGATCCTAAGGCAGCAAATGAGGTGGACGTCCATAAAAATTAATATGTCAACATCAGAAAGAGTGAGGCTCTACAAGTGTGAGAAAAATTAAGAGATGAGTTTAGCTAGGTTTAGAGTAGGAAAGGTGACAAAGAGCAGATATTCCTATAGCTTAGGTCAAGTGGTGTGGTAAGAACATGACAGAGGGAAATAGATGTATTCGTGCTTGTTTTCCTTTTGTCTTTTATCTTTTTTGTTTTGTTTTGTTTTGGTGGTCTACCCCTCAGGTTTTCTATCCAACCCCCTTTTCTAGGAGTTTTCTAATATCTTTGACCAAATGGGAATTGTAATAAAAATGTAACTTGACTTGGTCCTCTGGACAGGGGGGTAGGTCCAGGGTTGGACTGCCTGCTCAGGCTTGGCTGGTGAATCCTTCCCTGGGAACTTTTGGAATTAGGCAAAAGAGATCTTGAGTGCTGTTACTTCCAGGTAACCAGATCTGTAAGACAGAAAATGTGGGACCATTCAATGACTGTATGTACCATTAATATAAACACCTAGTTTGTAGGGGGAGAAGCTAAAGGCGCCACAGAGGAGCAGGTATAGAAACGGTATGGGAGTCTGGGCACAGTCCGGTCGCGGTTCCAGTGTGTTCAGACCCTGTCACACCCCTGATCTTCTTCATTGCATTGATTATGTCTTTTGCATAAAGAAGTTAGAGTTGGTTCTCTGTTACTTATATTAGAAGAGTTCCAGCAAATCCGTACCCTTGTCCACCAAGGTGAATGGAATCAACTAGGAGCGTTAGAGACCCCCATGTGATCAAGTCCCAATAGATTAAAAAGCAGCGCCTGCCAAAGGACTAAAACTGTTCAAGTGTCTCATCCCAGAGGACTTTCGTGGAAGGGCATTGGGAGTGTTTGCTCCCAGATCTCTTCATCAGCAATCTTTTATGAGTCCTGGAGAATATGGGAGGGGTCAGATAATGGGAAAGAGAAATGTATTTCCTAAGAGGATACTAATGAGAGTTTCTTTATCTTCTTTGTATCCCAATTTATATATTCTCTCTGATCCTCAGTTATTTCCTTTGTACAATACAGATACTAGAACACCCCACTGCCTTCCTCATATGCCCTGGAGATGCCACCAGATATCAGAAAGTGCTTTGTACACACTCACTTTCCATAGAGAGGCCAGGGATTATTATCCTTGTTGTCATCAAGCTGGCGAAAGTAATAAACAGAAAGCAGTTGTAGATACAGGCAGTCATTATAAATGACATTAATGACATTATTAATGACATCATTAATGACATCATTAATGACATTATTAATGACAATATGCTCAGCACTACACTATACTAAATATTGATTAATTATCAACTAATTTTTAAATTAGCTTCCCCCCCCCTTGGATTAAGGTATTCTCTTATGTAATAGAAATTTTACCAGAGTTAGCATTATGAGACATTTTCACAAGATTAAAGAAAATCTTGTAAAATCTGTTGTGCAATGGGTTGCAAACACTAGCATAGCCCTGAAATAAAGCAGACCATTTCCTCCTCTACAGACTTCTTTAGACACTTATTCCATAAAAAACAAGCTAACTCTTGCATGGCAGAGGATGAAATTTCAGAGAGGAGCCAGAATGACTGTGTAGTATGAGGTCATGGAAATAGGGAGAGGAGAAAATTTGGGGAATGATCTCAAACAAACAAACAAGCAAAAACAAAAACAAAAAAAGCAAATGCAGCAGATAATAAAGACAAAAAATTGTAAATTAGAGAGATATGCAATCATTAAGGCTTGGTGATTCTACCTCCTTATTACCTCATCTCTCTCTCTTCTTAAATCCCTACTGGCAGTTACCAAAGTCTGAGACTCCATGAAATCTTCCTAAATTACTTCAACCATCTCCTAAGTGGTCTGCCATCACCCCCCTAAGCTTAGTGAACACCCCTTCTCTGCTTCGGAACTTTGGCTTGGAGGCAGATGATGGAGTATTGCTGTCCACTTACCTCTCTTATCTCTGCCTTGTATTTTTTTTCTGTCTTTCCCTGGGATGAGAAAGGGCAGGCATCTCCAATACTTTTCTCTATTGGACTAGGACCTCCCTTATAGAAGTGTAATATCGTCCACACAAGGACACCTCCTGATATGTTAAAGGAGGTAGATGAAGACATTTAAGAGAATTTCCTTCTTGATAGAACCTACATTTCAATACCATTGTCTGGTTTTAAATTCCAGCAAGAGTAATTCCTTCCTTTCTCCTTGAGGTCTTGCTATAATTTTCTTACTTCCGCCCCAGGTGCATTTAGATTGATGGTGCAGACTACGTACACAGAAATGCAAAAGTGGAAAAAGCCCATTAATTGCCTTAAAATATTGTACCAGTGATTATCCTTATTTTATGGAAGAGGAATCTGGCTCAGACAAGCTAAATGATTTTCCCTAGCTGCTGAGTTAGTAAGTGGCAGAGGCAAGATTGAAATCCTAGGAACATGCCATTTTCTATTGTATTGTATTGTATTGTATTTTTTTAATATGAAATTTATTGTCAGATTGGTTTCCATACAACACCCAGTGCTCGTCCCAACAAGTGCCCTCCTCAAATGCCCATCACCCACTTTCCCCTCCCTCGCACCCCCCCATCAACCCTCAGTTTATTCATGCCATTTTCAAGGGGACCCTATAGAATACTGAATGGAGAGGGAATTTGGAATGCCAGGAGAAGAGGAGTAAAGATTTGAGAAAGGGGCAAGAAGCTGGATAGAGACAGAATGGGGATGAGACAAAAGGCAGTGAACCCCAGCCTACACAGCTGCCTTTTACTCCCCATGGTTGATGGCCTCTGCAACAATTCAGGTTTTTGCTGGCATTACTTCCTTGTAAATATCCCCTTGGCCTCCTCTCCCTGCCCCATAAATTGTGCAGTGAATTTTTTGATGTGTGGAAATTCTGGGTGCTGAGTGACTTTATTTGTTGGTTGGGAGAAGGGATGGAGGGGTGCCATAGAAGGGGGTGAGCTTTCCATCTGGGTGGCCCCCTTGATCAAAGCACAGAGACAGCCGAGGCAGAAGTAGGAGGTAGAGCAGGTCATGATTTTGGAGAGAGACCTCTGGAATCATTTGTAGCAATTTTGTGGGAAGGACATAAGCTTACAAAGCCAATGGAATTGAGAGTTTTGAGCTCATTTTATCCAGCTCTCTTCAGGCAGGTGAACCCCAGCTGATCTGTGGGTTATATCTGTCCTATCCTCTGAACCATATATATTCCTGAGGCATGAGGACCAGACTGTCTTTTATTTTCATTTTTATTATTGAAGTGTAGTTGACACACAACATTGTATTGTTTTCAGGTGTACAGCATAGTGATTAGACAACTCTGTGTATTACTCAGTGCTCACCATTGTAAGTGTGGTCATCATACAACATTATCACAATATTATTGACTATGTTCCCTATGCCGTGCTTTCAATCTCTGTGAATTATTTATTTTATACCTGAGGACCAGACTGCCTTATTCCCTTCCATCATAGATCCTCACATGGTTCCTGCTTCATAGCAAGAATAAATCAATGGTTTGTTTGACAGAAATGCTTGAGAAGACTGGTCAGGTAGGATCATAGAGGCAGAGGCCTGATTGAAGGAGGTTCAGGAGAAAGTATGGGGGTGGGAATATAGAATTAGGAGACATTAGCCACAGATCTGAAAAATTGGGCAGCGGTAGCTAACATAGGCATCATGGTTGAATAGAGACAATTCTGTTGTTTTAAGAAAAGAATACGTGGCTTAAGAATATTAACAGGCAGAAGGGAAGGAAATGAGTCTCCTTATAGAATAAACTGATTTTTTCTTCTTGATTACACATTTACCGTATTAAACAATTCATGTTAAACAGTCACCTACACAGCAGTAACTCATCTTATCTACAATAGTTGCCATTTTGTCACTTTCCTTCTTCAGGACTTTCTGGAACCTTCTGTGTACAGTTCAGAGTTGACAACAACATGGTCCTTCTTGACCTGGCTCTAGCTTACTTTTTTGGCCTCATCTCCATCTGCCCTCCAGAATGACATGATCCATCTGCATCGTATTACCAGTAGTTTCTGGAAGGCACCACACTCTTTTACATAAGTTATCTGCCCTCTGTGCTGTTCTCTCTGCCAGAAATTATCTTTCCTACCCCCTTTCTGCTTGGACAAGTTCTCCCCTTAGCTCAAGTGATGCCTCCTCTGGAGAAGGCCTCTCTTGGTCCATCATCTTGGTATTTTCAGAAAAATCTATGCTTTCCGTCTTGCTAATAGATCTTCTTTTGAGTAGCTGTCTAGATTCTAAGTTTGCGATGGCAGAGACTATTGTGTTTATTCTCTGTGTCGCTGTTCCTCAGTCTGCCCCTGAATAGGATTGCAGTAATTTTCTATCACTGAATGAAGTCAGAGCAAAGAACATTTAGCCATTTGTAGCACACATTATTTCAAAATTCTACTGCCCGTATCCGTTTTATGGCTTTGGAAGACAAATTTGTTACTGTTACTTTTATGGCTGTTTGTTCTAACTTTTTGTTCCTCACGTGGCTCTGTGGTCCATTACAGGCCTGCATGGAGTTCTTGTAAGCAGTTACGGCAACAGTGGGTGCACAGTATTTTTCTTCTTTCTTCCGTCATAATTGCCATGTCTCAGGACCGTGTTTTTTCCCAGTGTATACAGTGTTTGATCAGGTTAGTCAGTCTCTCAGGAATAGCTGTTTCTCGTTTCTGGGGCTAATATTTAGGGCAGCTATAAACATCTTTCCAGAGCGCCCCTTCTTTTTCCTTTAAAATTAATTTCTCGGGATAAATTCTCCAAATTGATATTGGTGGGTCAAAGAGTATAAACATTTTTATGACTCTTGTCACTACTTGCCAGATTGTTTTCTGCAAAGATTGTGACACTTTATAGGCTACCACCATACTTGTTCTCTTCAGCTTTCCTGATGGGGTTTGGCCATTTGAAGAAAAAAAGAATAAATGAAAGCATTCGTTTTTATCATTTTGCTAGAGATAAAATAGATGTTCAGACTTATTTCAATGCATATTTCTTTTATTAGTAAAGAAGAGAATTTTTGTTTCCTGTTTGTATTTTTCTCAATATAAATTACCTATAAATATGGGAAGAGTAAAAATTAATACAGAAAGAAAAAACCACCCTGAGATAATTGAGGGAAAGTAATCCACAAAGGTTACTGGAGAACAGCGGGGGAGTTTATCCTTGTAAAGATGAAGAGACACATTTTCTCCTAAGGAAGGCATCCGTAAAAAAGACAAGCTAGGGAAAGGGCAGAGATACAATAATAGGAAATAATAACTACCTTTAATTGGTCACTTAATGTATTAGAATTAGTGTCTAATTGCTTTCTATGGATTCTCTCTTTTAATTGTCAGAACAGCCCATTTCACAGATGGGGGACTAGAGGCTGAAACATGAGGTGACCTGCCCTTTATCACATAGAAGGTGTGGAGCCAGGTTTCATACCCAGTTCCAGCCTATACCCTTAACCACTGTCCTGCACCTCACAGCTGAGTTTTGTAAGGGAAGATGAGGTGGTTTTGGTTTTTTGTTTTTTTTTCATCTTGATTCAGTAGAAGGAAGTGGGAATGGTCTCTTGAGAGGGACCATAGTGAAGAGTATTCCAGGGACACAAGATGATAGCACCATTTGTGGGTAAGCATTCTGGCGTGAACCTGGTCGGCATATTTCTGTGACACTTTTCAGCAATAGCCTGGGCTTTGGGAACGAGAGAAAAAAAGGGCAGAGAGAGAGAGAGAGAGAGAGAGAGAGAGAGAGATGGTCTAGGTATGTATGCATGCTGTTGGGTTTTAGCAGGAACTGGAGCAGGGCTTCTGCAGTCTAGAATCAGGAGAGCAGAGTTCCAGCAGCTGACAGAGTTGTTCAGGCCAGGCAGGGACCCACCCACATGGCCCTGGGGGTTAGGTGTCTGCGCAGTTCTGTTACAGCAGCCATTAGGACTGTGACTGTTTGTTTGTTTTTTTTTTAATCTTTTTAATGTTTATTTATTTTTGAGAGAGAGAGAGAGAGCAGGGGAGGGGCAGAGAGAGTGCCAGAGACACAGAACCGAAGCAGGCTCTGGGCTCCAAGCTGTCAGCACAGAGCCCGATGTGGGGCTCGAACTCACAAACTGTGGGATCACGACCTGAGCCGAAATCAGGTGCTTAACCGACTGAGCCACCCAGGCACCCCGAGTGTGACTGTTGTTATTAGGATTCTCCGGAGAGGGGCGCCTGGGCGGCTCAGTCGGTTAAGTGGCCGACTTCGGCTCAGGTCATGATCTCGCGGTCCGTGGGTTCGAGCCCCACGTCGGGCTCTGTGCTGACAGCTCAGAGCCTGGAGTCTGTTTCAGATTCTGTGTCTCCCTCTATCTGACCCTCCCCCGTTCATGCTCTGTCTCTCTATGTCTCAAAAATAAATAAATGTTAAAAAAATACTTAAAAAAAAAAAAAAAAAAGGATTCTCCAGAGAAATAGAAACAATGGGATGTTTGTTTGTTTGTTTATTTATTTATTTATTTATTTATTTATTGTGAAGAACTGGCTCATGTAGTTATGGAGGCTGAGAAGCCCCACAGCCTGCAGGCTGGAAGCCTGGGAAATCCAGTGGTGTAGCTCAGTCCAAGTCTGAAGGCATGAGAGCCAGGAGAGCTAATGGGGTAGATCCCAGCCTGAGGACAAAAGATGAGATGTCCCAGCTTAAGCACTATGGCAGGAAAGAAGGGGGGAAACCTCTCTCCTGTCCTTTTGTTCAGTTAAGGCCCTCGAAGGACTGAATGAGGCCCAGCCATGCTGCGGAGGGCCACATGCCTTCCTGAGCCCACTGATGCAGGTGCAGTCTCGTCTGGAGACCCTCTCACAGCTATGCCCAGAAGCAGCATTTAATCTGGGCGCCCTGTGGCCAAAGCTGACACGTGAAATTGACCGTCACAACTACTAGCTGCCATATAATACTGCTCACCCTTAAGGTGCCAGTCCCTGTGCTAGTCGGGGGCTCTGCCTGGCTTCTTATTCAGCCCTACAGACAACTGTATGGGGCAACACGCACTGAGAAGCGCCCCCACCCTCCCATGCTCTGCTCTGGACTGCAGAGGATGTACCCCAGCGATCTGCTCTTCCCAGGCTCTTGGGCTGACCGCTGCTGGTCAGGCCAAGAGACAACGTCACCGGCAGTGCCTGCGTCCCCTTCATGGCCCCCAGTTCCTCCCACCTAGCCCCTCCCTCTACGATTCCAAAGTTACAGGTGGCTCCTCCTGTGAGTAGCTCCTGCCTATAAGATGGTGTTACTCTTATCCTCAGCTGGCATAGGAGAAGACTACACGTGCAGAGAAGTAACTTTTGCAAGACTACCAACTATTAGGTGGTGGTGTTGGAATGCAAACCAGCGCAGTCTGACCTGGGAGCTGAGGCTTATGGCATCAAGGAACAAGTCCAGAGTCACGCTGCCAGCAGGTGTTGGAGCCAGAATCCAAATGCAGGCTGAAAACATTCGAGTCGCAGGCTGGGAAGTGGAGGAGTGGTCTAGATGTGAAAATGCCTTCGTCCCTGACTTTGCTGCCCTCTGAGCATGGAAGCCTGGATGCCAAGCCAACACAGCTCAGGGAAGGATGAAGAGAATTAGAGAAAAAGGAGGAGGAGGAGGACGGATCCAGAGCCTCTGCTTTGACTTGTGCCTGAACGGCCAAGTCCACACAGGGGGGCATCGGAGGCCGGGCTTTTCCACACAGGCCCCTTGTTGTCCCTGGCCTGCTGGCCCTGATTAGCTCCGGGCATCAGCGCTTCGCCAAAGCTGTGGCCCATCAGGGGCTGGTTCTCTTGCCCTTTGCCCACACTTTGATCAGAAGGTGCCCAGCAATAAAGGCACAGCTAGGAAGCTCTTCCTTCGGGCTGCCTGGGACTTCCTGGGATGGCTTCAAAGGTCAGAAAGCAATTTGCGGCTTTTGTGTGGAAGGCCACAGGGTTTGGGGGGGGGGAGTGCTTCAGTTGGCGGGGGAGCTAATTAGGCCCAGGAACTGTTTGGCCACCTCACAAGTCACTTGAAAACCCTCCAGGATGATGGGGTGGGGAGGACAGAGACCACTTTGTGCTCTGCAGGCAGTTCGCTGCTGCTGTGCAAGTAGCAGATTTGGGAAATGAAGTCTGGGGAGACCGCTACTTAATAAGCATCGGGGGATTTGCCAAATGGACTCGCCAGGAGGGGTTGTCCTATATTTACATCCTGCAGCAGGTTGTTCTAAGGCTACAATCCCATAATACTATACATTTTTTGGGGGGATGACTTTCTATGCAGAGCTACTAATTATAGGTCACATATGCTGTTGTATCCTTATTAATAAAAGATCTCCACTCTTATCAATGAATTAACTGTTTCCATAGTGACTAATGCGGTTTGCAAGAGTGAAACTGGAATGTTCTAAAAGCAGATCCCCTAAGGAAATGCCAGAAAAGTAAGAAAGACAATTCGATTATTTGTAAACCACGAATCCTGCCAGATTTTTGTGGGAGGAGAGGAGCAGAAAGATGTTTTATTAGACCACGTTTGGGGGATAGGAGACGTTCATAGCGCTATAGTGAATGGCTTCAGTTTCAAGGCTGGATAGACCAGTCCTAGTTAAAAAAAAATTTTTTTTTAACGTTTATTTATTTTTGAGACAGAGAGAGACAGAGCATGAACAGGGGAGGGGCAGAGAGAGAGGGAGACACAGAATCCGAAACAGGCTCCAAGCTGTCAGCACAGAGCCCAACGCGGGGCTCGAACTCACGAACTGTGAGATCATGACCTGAGCTGAAGTCGGATGCTTAACCGACCAAGCCACCCAGGCACCCCAACCAGTCCTAGTTTTAAACACACTACCTGCTCACGCTTTCTGTTTTGGTTTCCTCATCTGTTAAGCAGAAGATAATCGTGGGCCCTCATTAGATTGTGAATAATCAATAACCCAGGCAAGGCACCTAGCAAGTGTTCAGTGAACATTTGCTGTTGCTGTTAGCACAAATGTTCCTTAGCTGCTAGTTCGTGAAGTTAATAAGGAACCATTCTGGTTCAGCCATCTAAGCCTTCAGTGTTTCCTTTCCACCCAGTGGGTGGCATGCAGAGAAACTCAGTTCATTCCATTTTTGTCATCAGCAGGTCACGCGGTCGTTTCTATTGCTATCTTAACACTCATTTGCCTTTAAAAGGAATGACTAGGTACATATACATAGATTTGCTAAAGAGTTAGGCTAATGTTATAACTTCATTATGCCAGGGACTGGTAACTGTTCTCTAGGTTGGTGATTTCTTAATATCCTCGTGTTCTTTGTGTTTTGATCTGCTTTCCACGCCTGTCCTCTTTTGCTGTTGGTTCTAGCAACCTCATGGAGAACGTCTGCAATGCACTCAGGGTCCAGGAAGTCTGTTGAAAGGGCTTGGTGGTCCTTGTTGCAAATCCTCATGAATAGGCATAATTCCTTTCCCCCGAGTAGCTTCTCTATGCTGTGTCTCTTGGGCAGCAGCATTTACAGCTTGAATTTTGCACAGAGTGAGCAGTGAACCATAGCTGCTGGGTGGCCTTGCCTCCTCCTCCTAACTCCTTAGCTGTAACGGGTTGGGGTCTTGAGCAAACAGGGTGAGTCTAATTTAATACTTATGGAGAGCATTTACGGTGCATCGGGCACACTGCGCCCTGTTTTACGGGTGTCAGCACTTTAATTTAACACAACATCCTGAAAGGCAGGCAAGAGGAGAGTCCAGCACACTTAGATTTGTGTTCTGGTTCTATTTACTGTCTTTGTGACCTCGCACAAATCACTTACTGGCCTCGGTCTCCTCATCTGTAAAATGTCAATTATGTTAACTGCCTGGGGGGGTTATTGGGAAGAAAAGTGAGATGTCACCTGTAAAGCATAAGTCAGATAAAATAAATGTGAATTCTTTTTCCCTCTTTAGAGTTCTGTTGAATACGCCCGGCAGGTACTCGGATCTGCAGTAAAGGCATTCCACATGCCTTCTGTGGTTTTGCTTCTCTGCAGTTTGTTTCTGTACTTCTGGCTTTCTTTAGGAAAGCCATTTTAGTTTAGGTGAGAAAAGCATTGACTTTCTGGCAAAAGGTTCCCAGGAAGACTCGGCCCCAGGAGGTTTTATAATTTTAGCATTTACATTCAGGTCTATTATCCTTTTTTTTTTTTAAGTTAATTTTTGCTTATGCATGAGATAAAGGTCTTCGGTTTTTTATTATTTTATTTCTTTAGCTCTCCGATTATCTCAAGCACCATTTGTTGAAAAGACAATGATTCACTATTGAATTGCCTTGGAAATGTTGTTAAAAATCAATAGACCTTGAATGTAGAGTTAATTTCTGGACTCTGTTCTGTTTCTGAGTCTCTAAGTCTGTCCTTAGGTTAATGTCACACTGTCTTGATTTTTGTAGCTTTATAGTAAGTTTTGAAGTTGGGTAGAGTGGTGGGCTAAAAACCAGCCCTCCAAATGATATCTATGTCCTAATCTCTGGAACGTCTGAATGTTGCCATATGTGGCAATAAAGGGTCTTTGTAGATGTAAAGAAGTTGAGGATCTTGGGGTGTGGAGATTATTCTGATATATCCAGGTGGGCCCTAAATGCAATCACAATTATCCTTTTAAGATAGAGGCAGAGGAACAGGGTCATGTGACCAAGTGGTCTAAGTTGTTGGACTAAGAGAGAGGCAGAGGAGGAGGCCAATGGGAAGATGGAGAAAAGAAGTATTTGGATTTGCCAGCCTTGAAGATTGGAATGATGTGCCCACAGCCAGGGAATGGCTATAGCCACCAGAAGCCGGAAGAAGCAAGAAACGGATTCCCCTCCAGAGCTTCTGGAAGAAGCATGGTCCTGCTGACACCTTGATTTTGGACCATCAGAGGCAGAATCCACAGATATTAGGGATGCCCGTCTTCTGACAGTCAAAGTGTTTTGTCCTTGATAAGCATCCTGTCTTGTACTGCTTTCTAGTTGTTTGCGTTAACATTTTGTCTCTTCGCACATGAGAACTGTCAAAGAGAGGGGGCCGATTTTATTTTTCTTTAATGTCCACTTACTTCTAGACCCGCGGTAGCAGCTAATATACATCTGTCAGCTTGATTTAAACAGAATAATGATTTGGAGACTTGAAATTCCAATTTTGCTTCCAACTTGTGTTTAAAGATAAACTAGGCATATTAAATTTTAGGAGTTTATTTGAGTACAAACTTCTAGTTGTAAGATAGATAAGAGCCGGGGATGCAATGTACAACATGATGACTGTAGCTAACACTGCTGCATGCTGTATTTTGTTGGCCTTAAAAATAGAAACTGCCAGTTGTTTTACTAGCAAAAGATGGTTTTATTTGGGAATAAAAGAGAATTGCAATCCAGGACAAATAAGCTATGGCAAAGCCCCAGGCAAGTCTGGGGAACATAGGAGAGATACTCTTTTTTTAAGGCAAAAAGGAGGAAGTTGGGAGGCCGTTATGAACTAAAAGTCCATTGGAATAGACTGGGAGTTCAAAGAGTGGTGGCTTTTCATTGGCTAAGCTGTTGCCTGGGGAACAAGGAGAGCGTCTCTTCCTCAAGCTGGAATAGTAGAGCAGTATCCACGTGCCAGGTCAAGTCCGAGTAGAGTCAAGTCTGCCTTTTCCTGTTGGGTTTGCAACTGACTTTGAGTGGTGGGTCATGACAGCTTCCCATGCCCAGACTTGCCGACTTCGTTCTAGCGAGGCTTCCCGTTAATAATTTTCACAATTTGAAAACAATTTGAGGTTTACGAGAGTAAACCTCAAGAGTTCTCATCACAAGGAGAAGAACATTTTTTATTTTTCCTTTCCTTTTTTTTTTTCCTGTGCCTCTCTGATGGAGATGATGGATGTTAACAAAATTTATTGTGGTAATCATATCGCAATATATGTAAATCACATCATTGTCAGTTATACCTCGATAAAACGGGGGGTGGGGGTGGGGAAGGAGGGGAAAAAAGTTTGAGCAAAAATCATTTTAAACAGGGCAGTGCCACCCCAGAAATGGTTAGGAGCACCCTTCTGCAGGAGCCCTGGGGAAAGACTTTACAGAAAATGTGGAAGGAAAGGAAGGAAACTGTTTGACTGGCTATAGCTTAAAACCTAGTTGGCTGTTTCAATTGGTTGTTCTTAGCATTCTGAGTTCAGAACCTTGAGGCATTTACAGGCTCAGACTTTGGTTTGCTTATAAAGGCCTCCGCAGCATTAGAGCTGCTATCTCAGTCTATAATGGTGTATTCGTTTAATTAATTAGGGACCTGCTTTGCAATTAGGTGAATCAGTGGCTTTTCTGGACTTTACAATTCTTATCTTGTCAGTGGGAATTATAATCATAGAATAATGGTATTAGGAATAATGTCTCATTTTACCAAAGGAATGTAATATGGAATAATAGATAAACTTGAGGTGAATATAATTGGCTGAGCCCTAAATGTCCTCTGAACGATAAACCGTAAGTTTCTCCAAGGATCAGTTTACAAGTGGTGTTTGACTCAGGCTGTGGTCCGTCTTCTCATCACCAGGGCTCGTGTGAGCCTTACCTTATCATGTTTTCACAACTGCCTCGTGGTTTTCACAAAGCTGTGTGCTCTGTATTGGAATAACCATTTCAAAGAGAAGCAATAATCCACAAGCTGGTTTTCCATATCTCAAAAGAAGCACGCAGACCTTAGGTTCACCCAAAATTAACGTCTCCATTGTCTTTCGCAGTCAGGCCTTAGGGAGGTTATTATTCTGTTTTGCTTTGTAGACGTGTTCTTAAAGCATGGAGAAGACCCTCCTTAGAAGCAGGAAAAAGCCAGTCTGTAATGGCATTCACATTTTCAGAAGTTTTTACATCAAATGAAAGTTGTTTTCTCCGTATTATTGCTGCTAGCAGTCCCAGCTTCATAAAATAATCTAGGAGACATTCTCAAACATCAGTGAAATATGAAATTCTCTAGGTGTTGAGAGCGAGCTTTTGAGGGACAGAGAGCACCGGGATGTGATGGAAAATACCTGAATAGCCTCTGTCTGGACTTAATTTTAGGATCTTCCTGGCTAGGCGTGCCTGTGACTTAATTTCCTCCTCTCTCAAAAGGGTATAAGCCTATTAGCTATTATTATCATGACTAATACATGACATCTCTATTTGTAATACTCTATATATTTTGCAGCTCAGTAAAATGGACTAAGATATAATAAGTGCATAACACGAATTCACTTCCTTTAGTGCGATTTAAAGAAATACTGACTCATAAGGAGGTGAACCCAGGCTCCAGGGCTGAAAAAGGTTGGTCATACCAGCCAGCCTGGCCCCTCGCCAGAATAGTTTAAAGCACCCGCAGTCGCTGTCCACTGGAGCTGTACTTTGGAACCCCGAAAGAGAAAACAGGCCAAGCCGTTTCAGCCCACAGCCGCCAAAGCTTGTAACTGCTGCTGCCAAGCATCTCCCAGTCTTGGTGTGAGCTCCAGCTGGAGCTGAGATGTTTCCATCTGTACAACTGCAGGTGGCTATATAATTAGCCACATACATTTGTAGTGCTGTAAAGAGAAGCCTGGTAACAAATCCATCCGTGCCGTACATCTGTTGGATGTGATAGTGGTCTGGAAAAGGGTCGGTCCCTCAAATAAATGGATCAAAATACTTCTGTGTTTCCAGATTTCTGGAGTTGCTTACTTCGGCAAAGTCCCAGCTGAGGTCTAAATGATCGAAACGGCAGGAACGAGTGAGCTTGAAGTACTCTACATCTGCTCTCCACTCAGCGGGAGCCTTTCTGCATCCTTCAGAAGCCTGCATCAGCCCCTTGCCCTCTGGAGGGGCTGCTCTTCCCTAGAACCTCTTACCCTTCCAAGACTCCTGCCTTGTATCAACAGATTTGGTTTTCCCATCGTGTCGGACTTATTTCTTACCCCTTTCGACTGTGTGGATATTTCCATCTTTCACACTTGCCAACAAGGGGAGTGACAATTTCAATCACATGCCACTCGTATAATTTATTACTTTTATTTATTTTTGAAGAAAATTTTTGATGTTTTGTCTTATTTTTCTAGAGACAGAGAGAGACAAAGCGCGAGCAGGGGAGGGGCAGAGAGAGAGGGAGACACAGAATCAGAAGCAGCCTCCAGACTCTGAGCTGTCAGCACAGAGCCCAATGCGGGGCTCGAACCCACGAACGCGAGGTCATGACCTGAGCCGAAGTTAGATGCTCAGCCGCCTCAGTCACCCAGGAGCCCCAATTTATTACTTTTAAGCTAAAAATGCCTTTGTTTTGGAAGGAGTACCAAAGACATCCTTAGATTGGGGTCCCAGCCGAGTGGACAGTTGAGGTTCCATTAAGTCCCTCCCCTGTTTCTGCATAGTTGTTGATTTTGATAGTGTGTACAAGGAAGGGAACTTGGAAGCTAAATGCCGTGCTGATGAGGTGACATGTGTGGTAGGTTGGGGAAGGTGACATTTTGATCTCCCAGCTGCTCTTTGTCTTACTTTAAAAACTTTTTGGGGGGCGCCTGGGTGGCGCAGTCGGTTAAGCGTCCGACTTCAGCCAGGTCACGATCTCGCGGTCCGTGAGTTCGAGCCCCGCGTCGGGCTCTGGGCTGATGGCTCGGAGCCTGGAGCCTGTTTCCGATTCTGTGTCTCCCTCTCTCTCTGCCCCTCCCCCGTTCATGCTCTGTCTCTCTCTGTCCCAAAAATAAATTAAAAACATTGAAAAAAAAAATTAAAAAAAAAAAAACAAAAAAACTTTTTGGAACTAGTTGCGGAAGAGAGGGTTGTATGCTCCCTGAAAATTCCCAACAGTATTGATCTGATTTCTGATCCCAGCGATTGCTTTAATCTCAGGCTAGGTCTTTTTTTTTTTTTTTTTTTTTTTTTTTTTTTTTTTTTTTTTTAAGTTTTGGCTAAATTGGAACACCGCCACTCAGAATGATTCTTAGTCTTTATTTGACAGTCACTTTCTTCATGCGATAAATGGCTCTTCCAATCCCTCGCTAGCAAAAATTTGTCTGGGCTTCCATCAGCAGTGGAAGGGTAACGTGGGCTACTGGCTGTTGCCCAGCTGATTGGCAGACAACTGGATATGGCATTTCAAACGAACATTTCATTAAAAGTTGGGAAAGGCAGAGAGGAACAGCACAATCCTGTTCTTTACATTTGTTGAGATGTCTTTCTCATTAATGGCTCTTAGGACTGAGAATCATACCCCTTATTTGGATGATGGGGAGGACTGACATGGCATCCAGGGCATCGGTAGAGGCAGAAGCCAGGCCTTTGTGTGCGCATGTGTGCACGTTAGCATCTGAAGTCTGCTTTGTGGGCCACTCTCCCTGAGAACACTGTGTGGCTTGCTTGGCAAGATGAGATCATAGGTTTCCACATTTAGCATCTTGGGTCTCCAGACACCAAAACTTTTTAGCTCTGACTTGAAAGCTTATCACTATAGAGATGAAAAAAAAAAGCCACTTTCTGATAGTAAGGAGAAAAGACTCCCTGAAAATCTCTTATGAACCGGAGTGATGAGTGAAAAGTAAGAAAAATGACACTGCCTAGATTTTTATACTTCACAAAGCCAGGAGAGGGAATTTTCCGAGGGTCCTTTGCCAATAGTAAGTACTTTTAACCCAGCTCAGAATTTGAGTAAAGCCAGCTTGGCTTGCTCCTAATTTAGGATAGAAAAAGAAAAAAATGGATCAATAAACTTTTAAACCCCAGGAAGCCAAGGGAAATTTCTAGAAGCTCCTTAGGTTTTGTTACTGTGTTCTCCATTCCAACCCTCTCTTGTCTAATCCATGTGGTTCATGGCTGCCAGGTTAATTTTTCTGAAATGCCACTTTGTGTATGACATTTTCCTTGCTCAGAATTCTACAAGAATGGCTATTGTCCCCAGAAGGAGACCAGAGTGAATCGCCTGGCTTTCAAAGGCCATCTTGTGCTGGTGTCTGCCCACCCGCGAGCCCCTTCCTCCGTAGCTACAGCCAAAGCAAGCTCTCTGTTCTACGTGAGCATCCCAGGCACATTGTCACCTCTTAGTTTTTGTTTGGGGGTGTGGTGATGCTGGTGTGTGTGAAAGTTACTTAAGAATCTCATTAAAAGGACCAGCACCACCTTCACCCTCTTTTTCCATGTGGGATGCTTCTTTTTGTCTGGTTCTGCTTGTCTAAGTCCTAAACTTCTAGAGGCTGGCTTCAGCTTCACCAGCAGCCCAACTTAGATAAATGGATATAAAAAGAGAAAGGCATTCTAGGCAGGGAGAAAACAAGGCAAAAACTGGGAATTGTGGAAGCCACCCGTCAAAATTTAGGTCTGCAGATTGTATCTAAATGACTTGGTGTATATGGCCGCACAAGGGAACTCCAATGCCCTTAATTGGAAAGGTGTCAGCTTTGAGGTTGGAGAGAGTTGACTCTGAATCCTCTTATTCTGGGGCTGGGCTAGCTTGGGTAGGTCACTTTTTCTCCTGACATCTACTTCATTCATTTGGAAAAAGTGGGCTCTGTTTTTATGTTAGGGATTGGATGTTATGACATGGGCAACGTGTGTAACCTGTAGTAGGTACTTACTAAACGTTGGTTCTCTTCTCTTCCGTCTGTTTGGGTAGTAGAGACAGGTTGACAGATGCCACCAGTGCTTTGCCACGTCTTCCATTTCCACCTGCAAACCCCTGCATTCCTGTGTTCGAGGATTTTCTCTCTGAGGCATGTTTTTCTGGCCCATGTGGTAGATCTAAAGTTCCAGGGGATTGCACTCTTTGGTAGCAGCCTTCAACCAATGGCTAATGGGGACGGTTGTATAAACACCCCAGATTCATCATCCCTTGAGTATGATAACTCGGAGGCAAGTGTTTTGCTTTGGCCCATGGGATGGAACTCCAGGCATCCACGGCTGTAGCTGGCTTGGTGACAGCCCCCTCGTTGGCTTCCTTCTTTCCCTGGTCTCATCCACTCCCCTGCTAGTATTTCCTTCTCCTTTCAAATATACTACTTGCATTTGAATCCCCATTTCAGGAACTGCTTCTTCTGGAAGAATCCACACTGAAACAGAATCCTAGTCTACATTTCTATTTACAACTCCTCCCAGTAGGGCTGGTCTAGCTGCTCCCAATTGTTTTATGGATCTGGGAGGCAGAATAAGTATATCATCTCAGTTCTCATAAGCCGTGCTGTCATCGTGTACCATAAGAAATATGACCGTGGCAATAACACGCTACATCTTAGTCCCTCTAATGTGTAAACTAATACAACAGTCAGGCACATTCCATGTCTCTGATATTAAATGATGACTGAATTATTGATAACTGGTCCCACATTCCCTTGAATCAAATATTAATATAGCAGTATCTTACATGTGGTCGCTGGATTCCTTTTTAATGATTTCATCACTCAGAAATCCGACCACGTCTTTTACCTCGTACAAGATGAATTGGGTGCATTCTGGAAAGACAACTTGAGGAGATGGAATGTTTAAACATTGGCTGTTGTGTTCTATCAGAGTTGACACATAGCAAGCTTTCCCCGGGACAAGTGTCAAACACCAAAGAAGGATTTCAATTGTCTGAGACTTTCATTAGGGTCTAGTATAGAATTTGTTTCTGCTGACCTATTTCATGGTAGCCTTCAAATGGGAAACACAAAACACAGGCATGGCAGAGTTGGAATGGACTTTCCATCTACACTCTTCACATTCAGTATTTAGTTTCAAGTATTTTGGCATATGTAATCTCACCCACCTCTGGATTCCTCTGGCACTTTCTGCCTGCACTGTTCTTATGGCACGTACATATTCTAGTATATCCTGGTTCTAATACATTTATTGGTGTATGTCTTGTTTCTTCTCCTGGATTATACTCTTGAGGTCCTGGTTCTCAATGTTGTTGACATTGAGATGCTCCTTTCCTGAGGGCTTTTGTATCTTACTCATCCTCACATCCCAGAATTTACTGAAGAATCTGCAACACTGTAGGTACTCCATAAATGCTTGTTCAGTGGCAACCTTTGGCAACAGATACATGCAAAAGACCTACCATTTCAGTAAGGTTTGGGGGTGAAGGAGTGCTTAGTTCGTATTCTCGTTCTCTCTCTTCTAGATCGGAGATATTCTCTTTAAAGATTTCAAAGGGAAAAAAAAATTGCTAAGAGATCTGAGAAAACCCTGTGGGAGGTTTTAAAAGGATGTTAGCCTTTATTAATTTTATTACTGTTCCTGGCACTCAGTGCCATACCTTGTGATATAACAAACATTTGTTTATCATCTGGACACTGTGCTGGGTCTTTGTTCTGGGGTTTTCAGTTTTTAAAAACTCTTTACCACTCATTGCTATGTACTTCTAGGCAAGAATAAGTCGATAATGAACATAAGCAAGGGTTTTAAACAGTTATAAAATTTTCTCAGTATGTTGCTAAAACAGGAATCTGCTGGAGTTACCATTCTTTTTTTTTTATATGAAATTTATTGTCAAATTGGTTTCCATACAACATCCAGTGCTCATCCCAAAAAATGCCCTCTTCAAAACCCATCACCCACCCTTCTCTCCCTCCCACCCCCCATCAACCCTCAGTTTGTTCTCAGTTT
Organism: Panthera onca; assembly: GCF_046562875.1. Lineage (NCBI taxonomy): Eukaryota > Metazoa > Chordata > Mammalia > Carnivora > Felidae > Panthera > Panthera onca. The sequence continues at coordinate 68,641,335 of NC_138356.1, forward strand.
TTAAAAGTCTCTTATGCTTTGGCTCTCTCCCACTCTAACCTCTTTTTTTTTTTTCCTTCCCCTCCCCCATGGGTTTCTGTTAAGTTTCTCAGGATCCACATACGAGTGAAAACATGGTATCTGTCTTTCTCTGTATGGCTTATTTCACGTAGCATCACACTCTCCAGTTCCATCCACGTTGCTACAAAGGGCCATATTTCATTCTTTCTCATTGCCACGTAGTACTCCATTGTGTACATAAACGACAATTTCTTTATCCATTCATCAGTTGATGGACATTTACGCTCTTTCCATACTTTGGCGATTGTTGAGAGTGCTGCTATAAACATTGGGGTACAAGTGCCCCTCTGCATCAGTCCTCCTGTATCCCTTGGGTAAATTCCTAGCAGTGCTACTGCTGGGTCATAGGGTAGGTCTATTTTTAATTTTCTGAGGAACCTCCACACTGTTTTCCAGAGCGGCTGCACCAGTTTGCATTCCCACCAACGGTGCAAAAGGGTTCCCGTTTCTCCACATCCTCTCCAGCATCTATAGTCTCCTGATTTGTTCATTTTGGCCACTCTGACTGGCGTGAGGTGATATCTGAGTGTGGTTTTGATTTGTATTTCCCTGATGAGGAGCGACGTTGAGCAACTTTTCACGTGCCTATTGGCCATCCGGATGTCTTCTTTAGAGAAGTGTCTATTCATGTTTTCTGCCCATTTCTTCACTGGATTATTTGTTTTTCGGGTGTGGTGGAGTTACCATTCTAAAACAAATGCTATGCTTGTTATTTTATGTAAAAAGTAAAATTTTAAAAATCTAACACTAACCCATTTCTGGATGTCAGGCACTGTGTGGTACACGAATTAACTATGCCAAGTGACCATTAACTATGTTAAATGCTTGCAGCAGTCCAATGAATTATGTACTGTTACCGTTGTATGTTCCAGGTAAGAAAACCTACCTGAGGTCACACAGTAAGTGGTATAGATTTGGGGTATGAACACAGAGAGTCTTACTCCAAAGTCGGCTCTCTTAAAAATTATGCAATACTGTTTCTTATAGCCGATCATTTCCCTTTTCACTTTGGCTTCTGGGAAGCTGCGAGAGAAATTTCTCATCGAACTTTACTCTGAGTTTTACATCTACATTGAATTTTGACTTGAATTAATTTGTGTTTGTTTTTCTCCTGATCTTACCTAACTGTAGTTTTCTGTTCCAAAATTAGAAAATTTCTGTTTCCCTTTTATCCGATTGCTCTTTATGTGGGGTAGCAACACCATCACTGACTCTAATGCTGCCTCCATCATTCATATATTCAGGTCAGGAAGTACCTGGGAATTCTATAGCCAGGCACTTTTTTTAGGAAATGACGCTCTGGACAGAGGAAGTGACTTGTTCTAGTTCACGTATCAGTGAGTGGTCAACCTTGACAAAAACCTAGCTCCCCTGACTTCTGATCCAATGTTGTTCCCACCCTACCATCTTGTCTTATGTTACTCCTGCTTATTTGTCACTAGTACCCATTTCTCAATCATGTCTTGTGTTATCTTTCTAGGATATATTTAATCTTTCTTTCATCTGCAGAAATAATATATTAGGAAAAATACGGTCCCAGGAGCTAGAGAGCCCTATGACCCTTAACAAATGACTTAATTTCTATGGGCTTTAGTTTCCTCATCTGTTCTGATAAGTGCTGTGATGCCCGAGGTGCTCTTGGTACATAGATATAAATAACTCACTAACATTTGTAATTTATTTAAATGCAATTTATTGAATTCATATATCTAAGAATCAAAAATTTGAAAACCAATTTTCCTGAGTATTGACATTATTGATTTGGAGTGTGATTAATGAAATTCTCTCAAATAATTAATTGCAACTTCAAATTTTATATAATTTATTCTTTTAAATGCTGCACACATATTTAACTGTAGGCAAAACACAGATGGAATTATTACAAAACATATTATTATGTATGCCTTCACACCTATTCTAAGATGTCACTCTTGTGGTCTCAATTCATTTCCTTATTAATTCTGTATTTGGTTTTATCTTTTCTAAGGTTTATTTCCTTACTTAGCTGGGATCTTTCTAGGACTTCAATAATAATATTTTGACACCTACTCAGGGAAGCAGTAATCTTACCAGACTGAAAAGAAGAAGAATATCTTTGTTGACTATTCAAACTTTCAGTACCTGAGTTTTAGATTAATTGGCTCTCACTCAGGGGGCAAGAACTCATGCCTTGCCCACAGCTATTCAAACACAAGTCACTAACCAGTAAAGATAAACTCTACTACTATGACTTTTTAGATTCACACTTGCCATATTTGTAACCTGCTATTTCCACCACAAAATTATCTCCGTGTTTTATTTATTGTCTTTTAATATTTATATATAAATTAATTATATACAATTAATAATACACAAATTAAGCTATAATTAATATACAAAAGTGCATCCACTTTTACAGTTCAATGACTTTTCACAAATGCATATACCAAGGAAGCAAACCATTATCAATACATAGAGCATATAGAATATTTTCATCAGTACCCAAAATTTTCCTCAATGCCTTTTGCTAGTCAGGCTCTATGATGACCCCAGACCTGAATCCAGACAATTACTAATCTGGTGATTACAAATAAAGCTGCTCTGCATTTTAGTGTACAGGTTTTGAACATACTAAAAACAAATCTCTAAATAGTTCATGTTTTTTGATGCTGTTGTGAATGGTGTATTTTTAAATTTCAGTTTCCAATTGTTCATTGAGAGTATATAGCAATCAGTTGATTTTTTTTTTACATATTGACATTTTATCTTGTCACCTTGCTCATTTTTTTTTTTTCCCTAGTGGCTTGTTTTCTAGGTTCTTTAGGACTTTTTATTTTGCACATGATCATCTTTTCTATTCATGAAGACAGTTTTAATTCTTCCTTTCCAATCTATATGCCTTTTTTTTCTTGCCTTATCGAAATGGCTAGGACCTCCAGTACAGTGTTGAACAGAATTGCTGAGAATAGAAATTCATACCTTGTTGACTGTGTGTTGCCTTTCACCATTAAATATGATGTTCAATCTTTTACCATTAAATACGATATGAGTTATTGGTTTCACTGTAGACATTCTTCATAAGGTTGAAGAGTTTCCTTCTATTCCTACTTGGCTGAATGTTTTTGTTATATAATCATGGGTAAGTGTTAAAGTTTGTCAAATACATCTTATGCATATATGAAAATGAACATATAATTTTTCTCTTTTATTCTCTTTATATTGGAATGTTTAGACATTTACATCTTATGCAATTATTAATATAATTGGACTTAAATCCACCTCTTCGCTATTTATTGATGTTGTACTATCTGTTCTCTATTCCTTTTCAGTCTTATTTTGGCCTTTAAAAATTTTTTTTAAATGTATATTCATTTTTGAGAGAGAGACAGAATGCACGTGGGGGAGGGGCAGAGAGAGAAGAAGGCACAGAATCTGAAACAGGCTCCAGGCTCTGAGCTGTCAGCACAGAGCCCGACGCACGGCTTGAACTCGGAAATGGTGAGATCGTGACCTGAGCCTAAGTTGGATGCTTGACTGACTGAGCTACCCAGGCACCCCTTTTTTGGCCTTTTAAGTGTGTTTTAGAATTTTATTTTATTTTCACAATTGGCTTATTAGCTTTATCTCTGTTTTATTTTGTAATGGTTGCTCTAGGGTTTACAATATGCAGTTTATCTTCATAAGTTAATCCATAGTTTATCTTCATGTAACCTAACACCATGTCACGGTTGATACATACAAATTAAAACTGTATTTTCAAATGTATCCACCCATCTTTTGTACTATTGTTACTAAGCCCCATACTAATTTTTTATACTTGTGTTAATACATCGATGATATTTTAAAGATTTTGCAACTTGAGAAATTGTCTTTGATGTTTAGTCACATATTTACCCTTTCAGGAACTCTTATTTCTTATCCATCCAAACTCACATCTAGTGACTTCTTTTCTTTTTTATAACTTTGGTACATATCTTAAGCCACCTTTGTACTTGGTTATTGTATAAAATTTCTAGGGGTGTTTGTCTCACTTGCTGTCTTCTGTATTTACTTTCTCCACTACCAGAGACAGAAATAGCACCTACTGAAACTTTATAATAGACATATACTGAACAGAAGAAATGAAATACTCATATATATCCATGCTTCAAACTTCCTTAAAAAATACCTTATTGTGGTTATCACTCTTATTTTATATACCAATAATTTTTTATACTTTGTTTAATTGGTTTCTCATTATGAACCAATATGCTTTCATAGGTACACCTTGTTTCAATTAACCATAAGATTATAACAATTATTTTTGGTGCTGAAATTTTCCCAGTGTGGTGTTGCTAGACCCTTAAATTAGAACCTTTAGAATCTTTTGTCTTTTAAGCGGTGTTCCGTAATTATTCTTAAGCTCCACCCATATTTTTTCTGTAATATGTAATAACTCTGAAATATGAAGTGAATAAGATTATTTTTCTCTGCGACTGTTGGAATAAAATAGAAAATATTTTTAAGAGTTGGTTATACTTCTATTATTGTGACTGGGACTCATGGCTTTCCACTCCCTCCCATTTTTTTATGATGGTGCAGGTTATTTTCTGTTTGATCCTCTCCACCCTCCCTTCCCCCATTTGTTTTTTTCCGTTTCCTGCTCTGCTTTGTGTGTGCTGGAGACCGATTTATTTGGACTACATTAAGGACCCCATTGTCCTCTGGCTCATGTTTTGACTCAGCTGATGAAAGACACCACCAGGAAGTTGGAGAGTTTGGAATGTTTGGGGAGAGAAAGTTTAGGGTGTCCTGCCTTCTCCATACTTCAACGTTAAAGTTTGGATAGTGGCTGGACTCCTCTACGCTAGAGTATCTGCATGGTGTTTTCTTCTCCATGCGTTCAGGTCTCACCATACTGCAGTGACATTGTTTCATCCCACTGTCCCTTCAGCCAAAGGGGCAGTGATGACCTATCACTGTGGCTAGTCTCTGAGTGCCTCCATATCATTACCTAGTCCTCTTAATTCTATCAATGGTCATCAGTTCTCTTCCATTGAATCTGGTTGAATGGAATTCTGTTTCCTGTTGGGACCCTAACTGACACAGCACTTAACACAAAATCCCCATGTTCCCGTTGTCAAAGCTTGAGTTTGCAATTAGAGCAAACAGAGCTCTCCTGTCATCTGATACTGCTTGATAACGAATGTGGTGGTGGGGATGCACACTCTCCTTTCAACTCCTGGAGATGTTAGAGTTACAATGAGTGTGACCGTGAAGTAGGATGAACTTTAATACATCTAATAACCAGTTTCTGACCATCCACCTTATCACTCTGATTACGAAACAAAAGATTAAGAACACGGCAGGATCCTCTCAGTTTCAGACTCCTCTGGAACCCTATGGAACTCCTCTAGAACTTTATTACTTTCCAGCTCTTGACATTAGTTATTATCTTAACTCTTCAGATAGGAAAGTAGAAAGTCAGTAAGATCTCCCAGGTTGATGATCAGGGCTAAAGAGTCTCCAAGATGAGAGTTTCAGGACAACCCCATCAAACATTTAGTTGGGGTTATTTTCAAAATGATATCATTAAATAGACCAAACTACTCTTTCCCATCTGTTTCTACACCTCCTCTGCTTTGTCATGACCAAGTTCATATCCCTTTCATAGGGGTGGTGTAGCTTCTCCCTCCTTTATCCTGGTTTTGTCATTCTCCTTGGGATGTGGCAGCTCTGGACTTCTTGGCCACTCTGCAAATAGGAAAGTCGTGTCCTCTTCCAAACCAGAATTCTCATTACTGTTTCCCTATTCTTCATTTTGGTTGCGATCTGATCCATCATAGAATGCACGAAGCGAGGACTTTGATAATTTGTTTCTGAGAGTGTTTACCAAAGTGAGTGACTGGGCATTATCCTTTTCATTTCTCCTAAGGATGTGTCTGGGCACAAAATAACTTAGCCTTCTGAGAGAGCACATGAGTTAATTCCTCTAATTTTTGTAGAGTGTGGTAGAGGGTGAGAGATGTGGGGGAAGTTCTCTTAGAGGTTATTCATGGGATCCCTCCTTAAGGCCCATCTGTGTATTTTCTAAATAGTCTACCTTCTAGGGAGTGGAATGTCTATGACTATAAGAATCTTACCTTTCAAGCTTGTGTTGACAGTCTGTTACATTGATGGCCACCGTTGACCCTACTTTCTTGTATCCATGTCCTTGACTAATGTCCCCTTGAATGTGGACTAGCCTGGTGACTTCCTTTAACCAAGAGACACAGGGAAGTGCTGGCATGTAAGCTCTTGGCCTAAATTTTTTTTAATATTTATTTATTTTTTGAGAGAGAGAAAGACAGAGAGACAGAGTGTGAGTGGGGGAAGGGCAGAGAGAGAGGGAGACACAGAGTCCAAAGCAGGCTTCAGGCTCTGAACTGTCAACACAGAGCCCTATGCGGGGCTCAGACTCACGGACTGTGAGATCATGACCTGAGCCGAAGTCTGACATTTAACCAACTGAACCACCCAGGTGCCCCTTGGCCAAAGTCTTACAAAGGCCTAGAAGTTCCTGCTTTTGCTTCCTTGGGAGTTCTGAGCTACCATGTAAGAAATCTGATTGCCCTGCTGGAGAGATCACATGGAGAAGCCACATGAAGAGGGTACGTAAAAAGGAAGAGGCCTTGAGACTACATAGAGAGGGTAAGGGAGAAGAGCCTAATCATCCCATGGTCTTCAGCTAAGCCTAGCCTCAAGCTGATCCACTAAATGAAAGCAGTCACACAAATGCCTCCTAACTCAATGAGCAAAAGAACCACTTAGCTGAGCCCTGACCGATACGTTTAAGCATTCAACATGCTACTGAGTGCACAGGGGTACAGAATGCAAAGGCACTGTGACCTGTAGCCATACATCTGGACTCTCTCACAGATTGCCTTTTGGATGCTTTTCCACATTCCTTCTCCTGGCTGAGTTCTTTCCTCTCTTACTGCTCAGGAAAGCATCTTTAAGCATGCCCTAAAGTCTGGATGCAAGACAATAAACCCAGAGAGAAGAAACTAAGATTCTACTTCAGGTTCCTCTTCTGAGTTCTAGTTTTCTACTTGAGCATTTTTTTTTTTTTCCTTGCACATAACATTGATGGCATTTATTTAGTATAGATAAAGACTTCCAACACAGAACACTGTTAGGAATTAATCATTAGGAACTATGTAAGAGATGTGATGTAAGGCAAGTATTATATAAAGATGAAATAGATAAACAGTTTTTATTTTTCTACAATATTATTTCTATTCTTTCCACTGCAAGTTACCATGCTATGAAAACAAAAGCCGCCCACTCTTAATATGTCAAATTTGTTTAGTAATTTAAAGAAAAATATATGACTCCCATCACACAGATAATTCTAAATTTACTTTGAAAATCAAATCATCAAGAAGTATCTATCTGGAGAGACTATGGACCTACTATCACATTGTAACAAAGATAAGGCTGCTATCTTCACAGAATATATGGATAATTAGTAATCAACCATTAACACAGTGAATGTTCTAATATTTGGGGAAATATTGGAAAACTATTTTTTAAAAAACAAATTTCTGTGGACATTGTTTATCTTGCCAATGAGATTAGTTTGGAAAAGGGGTCTTGTTTAGTTTAGAAAATCTTCAGAGTCCAATAGAGTTCTGGGCTGAACATATACTGAAGATCCTTTACAAGCACAAATAGGCTTGGAAATCACGCAGTCTTACTTTGAATTAGCTTGCTTTAGTCCAAGGTATGGAATTAATGATCAAGTACTAGGAATTTCTGTAATGTACCCAATGCCAAATGGCTACTAACATTCTACTTCCTACTATGATGACTCCTTGATTAGAGCTCGGTGGGAGGCATAAAGCATATTGTGAACTATAAAATAAATTGTACTCCAATTTATTCCAGATCTCTAAAGCTAAATCTTGTTTTTCGATATAAGAAACTCACTATTTTAGCAGAAGTAGTATAAGTAAAACTGGGGCAGGAAACTTCTAATTGCACAAGAAATACATGAAAGACTTAATCATTCTAAGAGAAGAATCATTTTCCCAGTAGCCCCACTGCTATGGATGATATTTTCATGAGCCTGGGCCACCTTCTCCAATGAATACTGAGAACCTATTACAGGTTTCAGCCAACCAATTTCCATTCCAGCTTGAAGGGCCGCTGCATATTGCCTAAATTCCTCCTTAGTTGATGAGTAGAGAGCAACCCCAATTATACTAGATTCCTTTGTCATGGTGTCCCGTGGGTTTATTTCAATAGGACCTCTGCTGCCAACAACTATTACTCGTCCTCCACGTGACAGAAGATTCAAATCATTATTAAGATTTACATTAGCTAACATTTCAATGATGACATCAATTCCTTTTTCACCAACAGATTTCTTAATTTTATCAATATAATTATGTTCTCTGTGGTTAAACACTTCATGGGCTCCATTTTGCAAAACGATGTTTTGTCCTTCCCCGGTACCAGCTGTGCCCAGAACCTTTAAACCATAAGCTCTAGCAATCTGGCATACTGCCAGTCCAACTCCTCCACTAGCCCCGTGAACCAGAACACTTTCTCCAGCTTTCACACGGGCACTGTGGAGCAGAGCTCGATAAGCAGTAAAATATGGGATACCGATGGCAGCTCCTTGTTTAAAGTCCAGTTTTTCTGGCAGTGGGTAAACAGTGTGATCTGCTGCAAGAGCATACTCGGCATAGCCCCCAGAGATGGTGCTGGTAGTGAAAACTCTGTCACCTTTCTTGAAAGTAGATGCATTATCTCCAACAGCTTCTATTACCCCAGCTACATCTGAACCAGGTGTATAGGGTAAGAGTGGTTTTATCTTGTGAGTACCAGAACGAATATATGTCTCCACTGGGTTTACACCACATGCATGGACCTTGATTAGAACCTGGTGGTCTTTTGGAGTTGGTACTGCCACATCTGACTGGAGTTTCAGCACTTCTGGTCCACCAAATTCAAAAACTCTAATTGCTCTCATCAATTTCAGTCCAGTTGCCATGGTGACCCGGTTCTAGAGAGGGGAAGCAAATTCTGCGAGGGCTCACTCAGATTCCACAAAAAAGGGGGACGGACCTGGGCGTCTTCTACGTTTGATGGCTCCTCCTGGTCCGTCTACTTGAGCATTTTACCCTATGACTTTAATATTTGCCATCTAAAGACCGTACAATTGCTTCCATATTCATTCCAATCTAAGGGATGGAGTGAGGTTACATTTTCTTGCACCGCCCCCCCCCCCCCACCCCAGAGAGGCCTCCCTCTTCCTGAGAATAGGCAGCCATCTATACAGATGACCACACGTGAGATCTTAACATAACCCTGGGTGAGTTCAGACCTCATATTTGCTGGCAGTACCCATTAGTACTGTTTGCTGGGGATTCTGGTTCTTCGAATTCTGAGAGTAAGCTAGGATTACACACCCTGTGGGCAGATGAGACCATGGATGAGTTGGAATGGGAGAGATGCCAGTTACTTCTGAATGGAGCTTTTTTTTTTTTTAATGTTTATTTATTTTTCAGGGAGACAGAGACAGAGACAGACTGAGTGGGGGAGGGACACAGAGAGAGGGAGACACAGAATCTATAGCAGGCTCCAGGCTCTGAGTTGTCAGCACAGAGCCCGATGTGGGGCTAGAACTCACAAACTGTGAGATCATGACCTGAGTCGAAGTCGGACGCTCAACCAACTGAGCCACCCAGGCGCCCCCTGAATGGAGCTTTTAAATGCAGGTGCCAGACCATCCAGAGCTCTCTTGCCTCTATCAGAGTTGGCATTGGTTGCCACTCCATCAGCAAAGTTCTTAGAGTAAGGTGATACGGAGAAGAGCTTTCTTGCTGACCCTCAACAGATGTGCAATATGGGCAAGAGTATTGTTTTAACCAGTATTTTGCAGTTATTTGTAATTGGAGCACAACCTATCCTAGACCGATTGATCTATTTATTGGCATAAGAGAAAGCTCTTGCTGTCGACCCCCTACGTGTTCTTTCTCTCTCCTTTTTGTCTTTGTGCTTAAAGCCTTTCTTAATGGAAAACATGCAGGTTATGTTTCTGGTGTTTGCTTTTCTGAATTAGTTCTGAAATATATAAAACAGGCCAAAACTCTTTTTTTTTTTTTTTAATTTTTTTTTTTTAATTTTTTTTTATTTTTTAATATATGAAATTTACTGTCAAATTGGTTTCCATACAACACCCAGTGCTCATCCCAAAAGGTGCCCTCCTCAATACCCATCACCCACCCTCCTCTCCCTCCCACCCCCCATCAACCCTCAGTTTGTTCTCAGTTTTTAAGAGTCTCTTATGGTTTGGCTCCCTCCCTCTCTAAACTTTTTTTTTCCTTCCCCTCTCCTATGGTCTTCTGTTAAGTTTCTCAGGATCTACATAAGAGTGAAAACATATGGTATCTGTCTTTCTCTGTACGACTTATTTCACTTAGCATCACACTCTCCAGTTCCATCCATGTTGCTACAAAGGGCCATATTTCATTCTTTCTCATTGCCACGTAGTACTCCATTATGTATATAAACCACAATTTCTTTATCCATTCATCACTTGATGGACATTTAGGCTCTTTCCATAATTTGGCTATTGTTGAGAGTGCCGCTATAAACATTGGGGTACAGGTGCCCCTATGCATCAGTACTCCTGTATCCCTTGGATAAATTCCTAGCAGTGCTATTGCTGGGTCATAGGGTAGGTCTATTTTTAATTTTCTGAGGAACCTCCACACTGCTTTCCAGAGCGGCTGCACCAATTTGCATTCCCACCAACAGTGCAAGAGGGTTCCTGTTTCTCCACATCCTCTCCAGCATCTATAGTCTCCTGATTTCTTCATTTTGGCCACTCTGACTGGCGTGAGGTGGTATCTGAGTGTGGTTTTGATTTGTATTTCCCTGATAAGGAGCGACGTTGAACATCTTTTCATGTGCCAAAACAGGCCAAAACTCTTAAGCTAACATTTGTGGGGCTTTTTTTTCAAGGGTTTCCCCGTTCTTTTTTCTCCCATCTCTCTTATTGTTTATGTTTAAACACTCTAAACTCCAGCCAGGTTGGACTTTCCCTGTTTGCCGTACACATCCAGCATCTCCTTTCTTCTGTGCGTAGCATGGTGATTCAGAGCCAGCGCTCAAGAGTCAGACAAATTAGTCTCAAATTCTAGCTTTAGCTCTCACTGTGTGACCATGAGCAAGTCATTTCATCTGTCAGAGATGGTTTTTTCTTCTGTGAACAGGAGATATATCTTCCTTGCAGTATTAGGGTATTAATAAGAAAATGTTTGAGAAGCGGTCAGCATAGTGCTTGGCTCTTTATAGACCCTCATCAAGATCTGGAAGTTTAGCTAAGCTTTTATGCATTCCCTGTAGATGGAATCTCCTGTCAGTAGCTCTGATTTAGTCCTAAGGATGGTTCAAAAGCTTTGTCAGTTCACCTGTGTGTTTTTATGGTTAGCCCACAATTCCTTCTTCATCTATAGCAACTACGTATAATCTCCTATGTTACTAAATCCTAAAATAATTACTGGTGGGGCGCCTGGGTGGATCAGTCGGTTGAGTGTCCGACTTAAGCGCGGGTCGTGATCTCGCAGTTTGTGGGTTCGAGCCCCGCATCGGGCTCTGTGCTGACAGCTCAGAGCTCAGAGCCTGGAGCCTGCTTCAGATTCTGTGTCTCCCTCTCTCTCTCTGCCCCTCCCATGCTCATGCTCTGGCTCTCTCTGTCTCCTAATAATAAATAAGCGTTAAAAAAAATAAAAAAATAATAATTCCTGGCATCTCTTCTAGTTCACAATTATAGTCTGATATACCTTAATGTTTTGCGTAGATGTCCTTTATCATGTGTTAGATTTTAAGTTTCTTGAGGGTAGAATCCATTGTCTGTTTCTCAATTTTAAATGGCCCAACAACATCCAGTCCTGGTCCTGAAAACCATTCCAAGTGGGAGATAAATGAGGATTTTTTGAGTGAGTGATGAATGAAAATTTACATTTACATTTGCCCTGGGTCCTGCCCCAGCCATATGTCGTTTTTCTAGGTTCTTGGTTTCTGCTGAATATTTCATTTGTCTCAAGAGGGAGAAGGAGAAAGGCAAACTTTGCAGCACTTACTGAGCTGGTACATTACACTGTCTTGTTGAATTTTCATTTCAGTCTTTTGAGGCAGGTATTTGTTAAGCCACACATTCAGGCCACCCATGTGGTAATTGGATATGTTGACTTCTAGAAGCTACACTGTTTTCATTCTATGATATTTGTTTTTGAATCAGGCTTTGCAACAATTTTTGCAACTTTTTCTCAAGCCCTCAGGCCAACTCATTTTCTGTTCTGGCTCTATTAAATGGCATAGAGATGTTTTTAAATACATGGTTCTTAAACAACAATGTGATTTATTCTTTCAGACCCTGACAGAGCTTTAGTGATTGAGACAGACACAGAGTGAATGCTCATAGCAGATTAATTCCAAATGAGGATGTAGCAGTCTTGAGACAATAGAAGAATCAGTTGGAAAGTAGGTTTTTACTTACACAAATTCCCCCCCACGCCAGAACCCCTTGAAGAACCCTACAGGGTGAGCATAGTCTAAGAGAGATCATTTCTTCTGGAGTCCACAGCCACAAGCAGAAAGTGAAGAACTCAGCTGAATTTGAGGAGATGTAGGACAATGTCACTGTATTTGTATGGAGGAAAGGAGAAAGGGGTCCTCCACAGTTATGGCCTTCCCCATCGGTACACCTCTTGCCAGCTAACAGGGGCATTCGAATGTGCTGAATAAATGGGGTGAGGAAAGGCTGTGGGGAAGTTGTGAAGGATGGAGCATCAGGAAGGGGCAGTCCCGGCTTATTGTCCTTGGCCAGGAAGTGCTGTTCATTGATTTTAGTACCTGGCACCTTTTGGATTTGTCTCAGTCCAAATTAGCTCTACCCAGGATGCTAATTGGTGAGGAATGCATTGTTTTCTCTGGCTTCCATTCAGTCTACCCTCCCACACAAGGTCCTATCCTTCTCGAGTCGGGATTTGGTTCCGGATCATCCCCCAAGACTTACACACTGCCTTTGCAACTCCCATTTTGCCTCTCGCCCCTACTTTATGGTGTGGGTGGGCCCTTGTCAATCCAGGTTTGACCTCATTTCTTGGATAGGTGGACAAACTTTCCTTCCTACCCATTGGAATTTCTGAGCCATACATGAGAAAATTCCTAAGCAGACTTAATCTTTTGTTCCTATTTCTCATCTCTGTGTGGGTACTTTTATGTAACATATTCTTGTTAAGTCAGCCTCTTGACTTAGTTGCTTATACAGTTATTTTCCTCATCTGATTCCTTGACCAATCCTTATCATAATCATAAGGTCGCAGGAAATAGATATAGCTATCTGTCTACACTTATGGATGGGTAGATAGAAACATAGATACCACACATGCAATATATATGTATATATGTTCATATATTGATAAACATTTGTTGTATTGCACTGAATGTATGGACGTAACTCACTAGTCTAATTATAAGAATTCTTATATAGTGCTTACTGTCAGAAACTCTTCCATAAACTTTTCATACGTTAACTCTTTGAATCCTCACACAAAACCTATAGGGGTAACTCTATTATTTTCATCCCCATTCTCTAGGTGAAGCACCAGAGCCAAAGAGAAGTTAAGTCACTTGTCCAAGGTCCCACTAACCCAACCCAGGAAGTTGGTCTCTGGAGTCCATGCTCTTTACCTTCATGCTGTGTTGCTTCTCCATGTTACACTAATGGAAGAGAAGAGAAGTTATTCACACATGGGCAGAACATTTCTTTTTTTGTTTTTCTTGAGAGAGATAGAGAGGGCACAAGTGAGCAAGGGGTAGAGAGAGAGAGAGGGCACACGGGAGCAAGGGGTAGAGAGAGGGGGGGCACAAGTGAGCAAGGGGTAGAGAGAGGGGGGGCACAAGTGAGCAAGGGGCATAAAGAGAAAAAGAGAGAGAGAGAGAGAGAGAATCCTAGGAGGGAGAGAGAGAGAGAGAGGGAGAGGGGGCAGAGAGAGAGAGAGAAGTGGGACTCACCCAAAGCTGGGCTCATGCTCACCCAAAGTGGGGCTTGAGCTCACCCATTGCAGGACTCAAATTCAGGAACCGCGAGACCACAACCTGAGCTGAAGCCAGATGCTCAACAACTGAGCCACCCAAGCTCCCCGGGCAGGACATTTCTTTAGCATTTTATAATACTCTTGGCTACACTCTTTGTGTGTGTGTGTGTGTGTGTGTGTGTGTGTGTGTGTGTGTGTGTGTTAAGAGAAGCAGATATTTTTTCTTTGTTCCTGAGTCACTGACTTATTGTTTATTTAGGGAATCCCAAATCCTGCTTTGGACCTATCCCTGATTCTTTTATCGTTTGGTATTTTCGGAAGAGGAGAAGCAGAGGCAAAAGAGAAGGAAGAAATCACGAATCAGTGGTCTCAGAAAATCCTCTTAACATAGTGAATGTTGCATTGAAGGTGGCAATCAGCCATGCCAGCTTCCCCTTCTTACTTGACCTGCTCAGACTCAATTGTTTGCCGTATGCACCTCATAACCACCCCCAGCCACTGCTGCTTGCACCAGAGAGACCCAAAGTGAATCACCGTACGAGCGAAAGGAGAGCTGCTGGTGTCAGTATCTTAAAGGTGCTTACCTGGCAGTCATGAAAAGTTCAGCTTCAGGTATGGGGCTGGGTCCTGATTAGAGAAGCTAGAGAGAATGGAAATGATGCCAAAGGGAAGCAGAGCTCAGAGAGACCAACTTGTCTCTGAGAGACAGAAAGAGTAGTTGGCATTTCTGACTCCCAGCTCCAGCCCTGTGAGATCCGTCTGTGCTCATTTAAGTCTTGGGTTTTCTGTGAGTTTCCTTGTTAAATCTTCCCAAGAAAACCCCAAGGTGTTTTCAAAACAGCTTCAGTGGGGCCCCCCGCCCCCACCCATACCAGATGACCCCGGACTTGAACAGGAAAGGACTATTCCTTGTTTCAGTGGGGAAAGTCTTGGGAAATAAGACTCTCCAGCCCAAGAATTATGGGGTTGGTTCAGTGTCATCATTGGCACTGGGTATCATCAGGCCTCCACTTCTCTGCTGTCAAACCATGGATCACCCCAAAATCTTTGCTTCCTATTTACCCATGAGCACTGTGTAGTGACATTGGACTGTGGCCCTGAAGAATGGGAAGAGTGGGAACAATGTTGAGAAGGGCCAGTCCCTTGAAGCTGAGCCCCAACGACTGTGGTTTCAGTTATGGGGCAGGAGATGCTAGTTTTGCTCATTGGTTGCTGGAGTGCTGCTGTGATTTGGATGCATCTCGATCCTGCTCAGGGCTAAGGTATTGAGTGTCCCCAGAATCAATGTAAACAATAAGGTAAATCAATATAAACAATTAAAGTAAGTTTTAGTAGAAGGTTAAATAGAAGTCCTAGAAATAGTAGGTGAAGTCGCCCCTTCTTGCCGGAGGGGGAGGGGCTTGGGAATTTCTCTATCCTTTTAAGTACCTGCAGAAAAGTAAAAATATTATAGGGGCTACCTATCTACCAGGTGGCCCTCAATTTTCTTGTCTCTAAAGTGGGGGAATGGGTAATAGATCAGATGAGCTCTAGGGGTCCTTCCAGCATTATAGTTGAGCATGAGTGGAGTCAGAGCCACCATAGCAAAGTCAGTGATTTAAGTCTCCATGAAGATGTTATGTAACAGATCTTCCTGCATATATTTACATGGTACCTGCTAAAGGGGGCCAGTAAATAACAGTAAGTGTTGTTACGGGTTGAGTGATGAGAAAGTTCATGTTCTGAAAAAAAAAATCACTGTGTCATTCCTAGGATGGATTTTCAAGCAAAATGAAATTTCCAGTGTAAGTGCAGCCAAATACAGGGAACTTCCAGGAGAGATTAAGATTAAAGCCTGTGGGGGCCGGGTGGGGGAAGCAGAGTTGTAATTAAATGAAGCAATGGATATAAAGCTCTTACCTAGTGCTTTTCATGTAGCGGGTACTTGGTATAGTCACTCTTTTCTTTCTTCCTCCTCCTTTCGTTCATCTTTCATCTTCCAAGACTCTGCTTCTTAAGACTCATAGAACCACATGCCTCCCTCGGAAACTAGCAAAACTCATTTCTAGTTGAATTAAACTCATTCCTAATGTCAAGAAAGGACAGTGGAAGAGGATGAAAAGAATTTTGGGGTGGGATGATTCAACCGCTCTCAGAGGCAGGGATTCATGATGGGTGAAAGCTTGCTGGCTGACCACAGAAACGGGATGCGTGTCAGATATTTTAAGGATGAGATAAAATGCTGGGAAAATGAAAAGGATGTGAAAGCCAGTCCGAGCTAGGATGAAGCAGTGATATTTTAAATTTAGTGAGAGATGTGCTTACAGTAGAGTCTACTTCATGGTGTTATCGGTTTAGGGGTCCAGGAGATATTACAGCAATAAAATATTGTAGGGCAAGATAATTAAAAAAATACTTTCTGAGAACTGTGTCTTAGCAGATCATTCAGAAAATACATAAAGATTCCTTCTGCTTTTCAGAGCGTAATCTGTGTTCTTTGAGGGGGAGGGGATGGGGTAAGGTACAGCTTTGGAGGCAACAGGAGAAAATATAATGGTAATACTGAAGAACAAAGGGAGAAAGTTCGCATGGCTCTGACCACTTTCTTCTCCCTGGCCAACAATTAGCTTGATGTCCTGCAGCCGTCCATGTGTTGCAATACAATTAAATAGGAAACCAACTTCTTGGGGCATTGAGAACTGCAGTTGTCAGGACCTTATGGTCCTGAACTTGATTTTGATGTTTACAAATAGCTGAGGTCCTGCCAGTCGTGCTGCATGGATGAGATCTCATAAAAAACATACATCAAAACAAAAGGCACAAAGCTCTTCGATGCATAGAGCTTTCCAGCTCTTCAACGTTTCACCCTCTAAATCCTACTTAGTGATTAAAATAACTTTGCAAGGCAGGAATTAATTTCACTATTTTTAGATGAGGAAACTAAGGCTCAGACTTTAAGTGATTTTCCCAAGTGATCTGACAAAGTAGGAGGTTCAAATTTCCACCGCTAAACTCAGTTTTCTTTCCCACAACACCTGCCTCTATTGATTAGAACTTGTCCAAGCGCTCTGAGGCTTATGCTTACTGTGGAAATCATTATATTGAGAAAACTCAGTCCTCCACATAGCTGCTGTTCTCCTTTTCTGCTACCATGCTAACACATAGTTTTGCAAGGATCTATTTTCGTTGTTTTCCAACTTTAGGATGCAAAAGAATCGCTGCACATCTTTTTAAAATGCAAATTAATGGGTTCCATCTCCAGAAATTCTGAGACAGGAGTGGAATACCGGGAAGGGCTGGGAGCGAGCATTTCATGAGCACCCTGGGTGATCCCGTTTCCTGTGAGTGACCCCGCTTTGAAAGCACAGTTCCAATTGTTTCTTACTTGCTGCTGCAGTAACAATTGGAGATCTCGATAATTTGCTTCCCACTAGTTTTTGTCTCAGGATTCGTAATGTTTTATCATTCCCATATCATCCCATGCATCAGTGTTCCCAACATGTTCTCCTTGGAATGATGATTTTGCCACTGAATTCTGCAACTTTTTTTCATAAGTAGAGGTGATTAAAATTTTCTTAGTCTCATTTGTCCTGGCCATGCCTGTCACATATGGTTCGGATTTCGCATGTGATGGTGACATAGATCCATGAAATCTTTTATCAGTTATAATTTTTCTAGCTTTGAGTTTGGTGTGATACGAAATGTCCAAACTTTAGAGTTAAAAATATTGTTTTCAATTACTGTTCCACCAGCCTTAGCGATGCGATTCTAGTAATTCACTTAACTTCCCAGTGCCTTGGTTTCCTCATCTTTGTCATGAGGATAATGACATCCACCTCCTGGGATTGTTATGAAAATTAAATAGGATGATGTGTGTTGATTTTATAAATTACAAATACTATAGAAATGCCTGTTGATTTCATCAGTGTTGGTTCTAGACTAGAGTATTACCACTGTTTTCTGAAGGGTAGTGGGGTTGAAACAAAGCTGGGTTATGGAGACTGGTTTCATCGAATGAACTGGCCTTAGCTCCACCTCAAGAGTTTTTGCCCATGAGCCCCTTGAATAGATGGTTGTGGGACAATGAGCAAAGGGACACCAAAGAGACCAGCATGACATCCATTCCCCTAAGCCCACCATGTGGACCATGCCTGGTCCTTATGTGGACAGCGGGCAGTGTGTGACACATGAATGGATGCACAATCCAGAGTTTCAGAGAGGCCATCGCTTTTTGTGCATTGAGGTTCGTGTGGATGTGTTAACACAGCGAAGGCCGAAGAGAGCCCAGCACTGTTGGTTACCTTAAGGGTCCACAACAGAACCCTTGTATCGTGGCACAACAGAAGTCCCAGGAGGAAAAGCAGCACTTGGTTGTCATAAGGTAGTGTCAGCAGCAGTAGCAGCAAAGTCGCTGCCCTAGGAAGGCTGTGGGCAGAGAATGTCCCTGAGGGGGCGGAAGAGGTGTGCATGGATCACCTCTGGGAACCCAGAGAAATAACTGGGGCAACATGGGGAGGGATGCGGAGTCCTTAGCTATGGGGCTTGTGCAGATGGAGATTCTCCAGGCTCAATCCTGGCTTGGATTTTCCTTACTGTAAATTCTCTGTCAAGAACATCACCCCCTACAGGGCGCCTGTAGGGGGTTAAGCGTTCAACTTCAGCTCAGGTCATGATCTCATGATCTCATGAGTTGGAGCCCCACATTGGGCTCTGTGAGCCTGCTTGGGATTCTGTCTCTCTGCCTCTCCCCTGCTCGCTCTCTCTCTCTCTCTCTCTCTCAAAAATAAATGAATAAATATTTAAAAAAAATAAAAAGAGCATCACCTCCTATATGCTGTTGAGACTCCAAAAACTGTACCTCTAGCTGAGGCCCACCATCTGAGCTCCAAACCCACACGTATTCTGCCTGCTAATAGCTCCCCTTGATGCATTTGAGTGCTTCGAACTCAACGCGTGCCCCCAAAACACCATCAGTCAGCAATGCAACCTGGAACCACTCTTGTATTCGTTAGGTCAGTATCTGGTTCTCTTCAGCCATAGCAGGCAGCTCCCTTTTCTCTCTGTCACCATTTGTATTCAGTCTGTCATCAAGTCCTGCCAATTATACTCCTAAACATTCACGATTCAGTCTATATTTCTCCATCCCACAGCCATCATCATGGTGCAAGATATCATACCTTTCATACCTATCATTAGCATGCTGTTTGACTTCCCCACATCCTTTCTTGCCTTCCCTCATTCTACCTTGAAGAGCTGCCAGAAGGATCTTTTAAACAGACAGATCTTACTGTCTTCTTTCTCTTTGCATGCCAGTCAGAGAAGCCTGATGAAGTGTTTTTCAATAATTTTTTTGAGTACAGCTGACCTGTAACGTTACGGTATTTTCAGGTGTACAACATAGTGACTCAACCTCTCTGTATGTATGCTGTGCTCATCACGAGTGTAGCCACCGCCTGTCACCATACAATGCTATTACAGTACATTGACTCTCTTCCCTAGGCTGATGAGATAATAAAAACAAAAAGTCCATCTCCATGCTCTCTTCCCTCAGCACCTCATACTTACTTCCCCACCAAGCTGTGTGCCACATTTGTCTATACTTTTGTCTAAAGTGTGACCTTTCCCGGGGAAGGGATGTGTCTCTTGCACTCACTTTTATGTCATCGGCGCCTAGCACGGATGACACCCCCGCGTAGCAGACGCTCGATAAGCGCTCTCAGCGATGGCATAAATATGGAATCCTGAGACCATTTCTTTCCAAGTGTGTCGCAGAAATCTCACGTTCGGCGGGACTCTACCCAGTGGCTTGTCAAACCTCCATGTTCATGGGCCAGACTGACACACACATGCCAGGCATCTATGATTGTTAACCAAGCAGCCACGATTCGTTCTTTCCTCCGAAAGTAATTACTGGTTGCTAAATATTCAAACGTGCATTGAAAAAACAGCTCATTACATTAAGAAATAAATTACTATTTCTAATTGCTTCTAGTAGTTAATTACTTCTAATTATTAGTCTGAGTAATAAATTACTGCTTCTGATTATGTTTGGGCACAGTTGGAGCATTCAAAAATGCAATTTTCATGGTTGTTTACATCAGGACATGTTTACTGAATTATAGAGCCATAATTACCATGAAGAACTGGTAGCAAAAAACAATAAACATTTGATAAATTCAATCAAAATATGTCATTTCTTTCTCAGCTTATTTAAAAGATCAAGGACTGAAATGGAACAACCACGCTTGACTTTTCCAGTCTCTTCAGGGGGTAACAATATGTTAAAATAGGGATTTTTGTTTTGTTTTGGTTGAATACGAACTAAATTAGAATTACTTTAAAACAACAAGGAAAATAATCAGACCTCTAATACTGTTAAAAATTAGGTTACACAACCAGCATACAACCCATCGAAGACATAAATTATGGCTCCTTAAAGGGAAATTGTAAGAAATGGTAAAAAAGCCAGAATTAATTTATTGAGTTAGGACATATCTAAAGTACATTAAACTGAAGTGTAGCACTTTAGCATTTCCAAATTCGTGGCTTGAATCTGTCACTTCACTTACCAGTTTGTCAAGTCAGTGACGAAACAGGTAACCTATCACAGGCTTTTAACCTCCTAACCTATTTGCTACAACCACATAGCATCACTATTTCTGTCTCCCCCCACCCCCACCATGTCATTCTGTTGCCATCCCCTGTATGACAGACACTTAAAAAAAATTTTTTTTTAATGTTTATTTATCTATTTTTGGGAGAGAGAGAGGGAGAGAGAGAGAGGGAGATAAAGATCATGATCAGGGCAGGGGCAGAGAGAGAGGGAGAGAGAGAATCCCAAGCAAGCTGTGCGCTAACAGCAATGCAAGGCTTAATCCCATGACCCTGAGATCATGACCTGAGCTGAAATCAAGAGTTGGATGCTTAACCAACTGAGCCACCCAGGTGCTCCTGCCAGGCAGACTCTTCAGATGTCTTCAAGATCTTTATTTCCTGGGGATGCCTTTGTGTGCTTCCTTCCCTTGGAGTGTGGGTAGGACCTGTGACTTGCTTCTAACCAACCACATACAGCTGAGATGACTGGATACACATGACTACCTGGATGTGATAATGTGATTAATTACTTAAGACTGTAGGGTCTGTCTTGCTGGAGTCTTGTCTCCCTTGATGACTTGGAAGAAGCAACCTACTGTTGGGAAACCCCATGCAGCAAGAAGCTCTGAGCAGCCTCTAGGAGCTAAGGGTGGTCTCCAGCTAACAATCAGCAAGAAACTCAAATTCCCCGTCCTATAACTACAAGGAACTGAATTGTGCCAACATCCTACATGAGCTTGGAAACAGATCCTTCCCAGTCAGTCCTCAGATGAGATGGTAGCCCCAGATGATACTTGCATCCTTAACAGACCCTAAACTGATCCCCCAGCAAGGCTGGGCCTGGACTCCAGGCCTGCAGAAATTGTGAGATAATGATGTGTTATTGTAGCTGCTAAAAATGTAGTGATGTTGAAATTTAGAAGCGTCCACATTTTCTCTTCCCTCAGACACTGATAACTAGAGAATCCTAAAAGACAGATCTTCATACCAAAGTTAAGTTTGTTTGTTTGTTTGTTTATTTATTTATTTATTTGAGAGAGAGAGAGAGAGAGAGAGAGAGAGAATTTGTGTATGAGCAGGGGGAGGGACAGAGAGAGGGGGAGAGAGAGAATTTCAAGCAAGCTCCATGACGTGAGCACAGAGTCCAATGTGGGGCTTTATCCCACAGACTGCAAGGTCATGACCTGAGCCAAAAACAAGAGTTGGATGCTTAACTGACTGAGCTATTCAGGCATCCCTTACCAAGGTTATTAAAAGCTGCCAACATCTCAACTCTCAAATGTTCATCTATTGTCCAATAGAGCATAGAACTTGGGACAGAATACCTCTGAGGTTGAACCATGCAAGATTGCCTGAATGGGCTGTGGAATGTCAGAAATTTCACAAATTTAGCTTTTCTTGATTCTTCCACTGATAGCAATTTAGCTTTGAGCAAGTCACTTCATTTCACAGTTCCTTTTTTCCTCCCTGCCAGATCAGAAATAAAATAACTATGATGTATTAACATTTTACCTGCTTTATCTCCTTCTGTCCTCACAATTGCCTGTGAGAGGTATTGATTGCCCTACATTTCAGATGAAGAAATTGAGACTTGGAGAGGCAATACAACCTGTGTAAAGTCACACAGTACTACAGCTAGGATTCAATGCTGGCTGAGCTGATTCTAGGATTTATTCTTTTGGTTCCATTATGACATAATTCTCCCCTTACAGCAACACTATAATGAGGTCAAACAGAGTAAGGCTTTAGAGCCAGACAGATATGAGTTTAAATTATAGTTTCAGTCCTGTGTGTGTCTTTGAGAAAATTACTTCACCTCTCTGGGCCTCAATTCACTTGTATAAAATATGTGGATAGTACCTACCTCACAAGTTTCTTTGATAATCATTTAAGATTACACTGCAAGAAAAGACCATAGTAAACATTCAAAAATTGCTGTTTATGAATATTGCTGTTTTTGAATATGGCGTTTTGATCTTGAGGTATGATCCTTCTATCCCTACTTTCTTGAGGGTTTTTATCAAAGACGATGCTGTATTTTGTCAAATTCTATTGAGCATTTGAGAGGATCTATTGAGAGGATCATGTGTTCTTATCCTTTCTTTTATTAATGTGCTGTATCACATTGATTTGCAGATATTGAACCAGTCCTGCATCCCAGGAATAAATCCCACTTGATCCCACTTGATCATGATGAATAATTCTTTTAATGTATTGTTGGATCTGGTTTGCTAGTATCTTGTTGAGAATTTTTGCATCCATGTTCATCTGGGAAATTGGTCTGTAGTTCTCCTTTTTAGTGGGGTCTTTGTCTGGTTTTGGAATCAAGGTAATGCTAACCTCATAGAATGAGTTTGGAAGTTTTCCTTCCATTTGTATTTTTTGGAACAGCTTCAAAAGAATAGGTGTTAACTCTTCTTTAAATGTTTAGTAGAATTCCCCTGAAAAGCCATCCAGCCCTGGACTTGTTGTTGTTGGGAGATTTTGATTACTGATTCAATTTCTTTACTGGTTATGGGGTCCGTTCAAATTTTTCTCTTTCTTCGTGTTTCAGTTTTGGTATTTTATGTTTCTAGGAATTTGTCCATGTCTTCTAGATTGCCCAATTTGTTGGCATATCATTTCTCATAATATTCTTCTTTTATTGTTTGTATTTCTGTGGTGTTGATTGTGATCTCTCCTCTTTCATTCGTGATTTTACTTATTTGGGTCCTTTCCTTTTTCTTCTTGACTGTTCTGGCTAGGGGTTTATCAATTCTGTTAATTCTTTCAAAGAACCATGTCTTTGTTTCATTGATGTGTGCTACTGTTTTTTGATTTCAATATCATTGATTTCTGCTCTATTCTTTATTATTTCCCTTCTTCTGCTAGGTTTGGGCTTTATTTGCTGTACTTTTTCCAGATCTTTTAAGTGTAGCATTAGGTTGTTTATTTGAAACCTTTCTTCCTTCTTTAGGTAGGCATGGGTTGCTATATGCTTTCCTCTTATGACTGCCTTTGCTGCATCCCAGAGGTTTTGTGCTATCGTGTTTTCATTTTCATTGGCTTCCTTGGACTTTTTTTTTTTTTAATTTTTTTTTTTAACATTTTATTTATTTTTGAGACAGGGAGAGACAGAGCATGAACGGGGGAGTGTCAGAGAGAGAGGGAGACACAGAATCTGAAACAGGCTCCAGGCTCTGAGCTGTCAGCACAGAGCCCGACGCGGAGCTCGAACTCACAGACCGCGAGATCATGACCTGAGCCGAAGTCGGCCGCTTAACTGACTGAGCCACCCAGGTGCCCCTGGACTTTTTAATTTCCTATTTAATTTCTTGGTTAATCCGTTTATTCTTTAGCAGAATGTTTTTTAGTCTCCAAGTATTCATGGTCTTTCCAAATTTTTTCTTGTTGATTTTGAGTTTCATAGTGTTGTGGTCTGAAAATATGCAAGATATGATCTCGATCTTATTGTCACTTGTTGTGACCCAGTATGTGATCTATTCTGGAGAATATCCTATGTGCACTCGAAAAAATGTGTATTCTGCTGCTTTAGGATGAAATGTTCTGAATATATCTGTTAAGTCCATCCAGTCCAGTGTGTCATTCAAAGCCATTGTTTCCTTGTTGATTTTCTGCTTACATGATCTGTCCACTGCTGTAAGTGGGGTGTTGAAGCCCCTACTATTATGGTATTGGTATTATTATCAATGAGTTTCTTTATTTTTGTGATTAATTGATTTATGTATTTGGGTGTTCCACATTGGGGTTATAAATATTTACAATTGTTAGATCTTGGTGGATAGACCCCTTAATTTTGATATAATGCCTTCTTTAGTCCTTGTTACAGTCTTTATTTTAAAATCTACTTTGTCTGATATAAGTATGGCTACTCCAGCTTTCTTTTGATGACCATTAGCATGGTAGGTGGTTCTCCATCCCCTTACTTTCCATCCGCAGGTTTCTTAGGCCTAACATGAGCCTCTTGTAAGCAGCATATAGACAGGTCTTGTTTTCTTACCCATTCTGATACCTTATGTCTGTTGATAGGAGTGTTTAGTCCATTGACATTTAGATATGAATTTAGTGCCATTGTGTTGCCTATAGAGTTGGTGTTTCTGGTGATGTTCTCTGGTCCTTTCTTGTCTTTGTTGCTTTTTGTTTGTTTGTTTGTTTGTTTGTTTTGTTTTTTCTTTTCTCCACCCAAAGAGTCCCCCTTAAATTTTCTTTCAGGGATGGTTTAGTGGTCATGAACTACTTTAGTTTGTGTTTGTCTGGGAGTCTCTATCTCTCCTTCTATTTTGAATGACAGCCTTACTGGATAAAGAATTCTTGGCTGCATATTTTTCTGATTCAGCACGTTGAACATATCTTGCCACTCCTTTCTGGCCTGCCAAGTTTCTGTAGATAGGTCTGACATGTCTTCCCTTATTGATCAAGGACTTTTTTCCCTTGCTGCTTTCATAATTCTTTCTTTGTGTATTTTGTGAATTTGACTATGATACGCCTTGGTGACTGTGATATGCCTTGGTTTTTGTTGAATCGAATAGGAGTTCTCTGTGCTTCTTGAATTTTGATGTCTGTGTCCTTCACCAAATTAGGAAAGTTTTCTGCTATAATTTGCTCACATAACCCTCTGGCCCCTTTGTCTCTCTCTTTATCTTCTGTGACTCCTATGATTCAGATGTCATTTCTTTTACATAAATCACTGAGTTCTCTAGGTCTTATATTATGATTTTTTGCCTTTGTTTATCTCCTTTTTCTGCTTCATTATTCTCCATTATTTTATCTTTTATGTCACTGATTCTCTGCTCTGCTTCATCCATCCATGCCATCATGGCATCCATTTGAGATTGCATTTCAGTTATAACATTTTTAATTTCTTCCTGACTAGATTTTATTTATCTCCACAGAAAGGAACTCTATGATTTTTTCAACCCCAGATAATATTCCTATTATCGTGGTTTTAAATTCTAGTTCAGACATCTTGCTTATATCTGTGTTGATTAAGCCTCTGGCTGTGATTTCTTCCTGTTCTTTCTTTTTGGGTGAATTCCTGCCAAGTTCTGTGGCTCAAGTTATGCAGATTGCTGTGTTAATCCTTAGATCAGTTTTCTAGGTGTTCAAAATGGTTTGTTGCTGCTCTAGCTGCGTTTCAGGGATGAGGCAAGCTCAGGGTCTCCATGCTGCTCTGCCATCTTAACCCAGAGTTGTGAATTCATTTTAAAGTTGTAGCCAGGAGGTAAGATGTGGGTTAGATGGGTGAAGGAGGGAAGGAAAAGGGAAAAAGAGGAACAGGGGAGAAAGAAGGAGACAGACATATATACACACAATGTGTGGGGGGAGAGTAAAGAGGGGGAAAGCTAGTGAGGGAGGGAGAGAGGTATTTTGGATTTTGGTTGAGCCACTGGAAGGATGGCATTCCTCTTTACTGAAATAGGGAAAATTGCTGGAAATCTGAGTCAGAGAGGAAAATAAGAAGTGCATAATTATGCCTGTTAAGTTTTAGATGCCTGTTAACACTCATGTAGAGATGAACAGACAGTGGAAAGGGTGCACATGGATCTCAGGGAAGGGTCTGGGTTGGAAGTGTTCATTTGGAAGTTGCCATGTATAGACAGATGGTATTTAAAATCAGGAGTTGACATGATCTCTGAGAGACTGGAGATGCAGGGAGAGGTGGTAGTGGCTCAGGGCAAGATGGCAGAGGTGGAAGTAGCAAGAAGATTGAATTGAAACCAGAGTTGATGGGGGTGAGAAGGTGTCAGGAGGTACCTCCAAGGTTCTTTGACTTGAGGAGTGGAAGAATAAAGTTGACAGTTTGTGATGGGGATGGTGGGAGGAAGAGCAGGTGTGGGGTACATTAGGAATTTGATCTCACCACAATAGGGTGGGAATGGCAGCTGCAGTGAGATGGAGCAGGGTGCTTGTGAGGGCCCAGCTGAGTGGTCAGTGCTAGATAAGTGGTTTAGATAGATAGATAGATAGATAAGGGGCTCACTCCCCTTTTAGTTGAAAGTTCATGGTTTCCTCTTTGTCAAAGTCTGCAAGTGCTTCCGTGTGGCAAGTGGCAAAGGACATCATTTTCTCTTTACTTCTTACCCACCTAAAAGTGCACATTCTTCCAAGTTGAGATTCAAGCAAGTGAAGCTCAAAGGCAGGAGAGTGCTTTCTTACTTGGCTTCAGACCTACCTTCTAGTTTCACTTTCTTTTCCATGGGGGACTGACACCAGAAACCCCTACCCATCCCTGGCCTGGGGTGACTCTGCTACTTTCTCAAGGGCTGCAGGCTCTATAGCTGCAACCAGGAATCATAAAACTATGTTTGTTGGTCCAAATATGGCTCACTGCTCACTTTATAAAGAAAGTTTTCTTGGAACAGAGTCATTTCCATTCATTTCTGGCCACTGTTGTGCTATATCAGCAGAGTTGAATGTTTGCAACAGAGAACATATGGCCTGCAAAGCCTAAAATATTTACTATCTAGCCCTTTACAGGAAAAGTTTGCCAATCTCTGCCCTGAACATAACTAGTACATCTGAATTCAAGCTGTTTACCCTAAAATTTCCCATGAGATGTATACATATACATACAGAAGCAAAATAGTTATTTGATTTCATAGTCCAACTTCAAAAGCAAGGCCAACAGAAGAGATAAGGCATGAGAGTTAGGATTTACTGAGTTCAAAGCATTTTTGAGTGCATAAAAGTTGCAGCATTACTTTCTGGCAATGAGATTTATTTGTGCTGGAGCCTCTTTTGAAAACCTGGGTTCTGACTTAACATATATGCCTGTAATCCTTCAAAATTCCTGTCCTCTAGAGTTGATTGACATTATCAAACATGCCCCTTGGAAATATCCATGTTAGAGGTGTGGTGTGTTTGTGCTACATTGCTAGATATTGGAAATATTATAAAATCTTAAAATTTAAACAGTTATAAAATATTGGTCTCAGTATGCATGTGTGTGTGTGTATCTGTGTGCATATATCTGTATGTATATGTATCTGTATCTGTGCATGTATCTGTGCATGTATATCTGTGTGTATCTGTGTATGTATGTGTGTATATCTCTTTGTGTGTATCTGTATGTGTGTGTATCTGTGCATATATATCTGTTCATGCATCTGTGTGTGTATATCTGTGTGTGGATCTGTGTGTGTATCTCTGTGTGTGTGTATATCTGTATGTATGTATCTGTGTGTGTATCTGTGTGTGTGTGTGTGTGTGTGTGTGTGTGTGTGTAGAAAAGCTCGGGAACAGTTGGGTAAAGGCAAAGCCCAGCTGGCTCAACTAATCTGAGATTTGGAGACATCTAATACATCTAAATTAAATAAAGGAAAGGAACACTTCAAGTTGAAAACTCACTTTTGATAGAGCAGTGAAAATGAACTATAGCCACATGCATACAGGCAGAAACATAATGTTGGCAAAATATAATGTAAATCACACAAGAATACATACCATGTAATACCATTTACATAAAGTTCAAATACAAATAAAACCAAACAATGTATTGTTTAGTAATGCAAACACGTGGTAAAGTTGAAAAACAAAGTAAAATGTAAGATAGGGTTAAGCTAGGGAAGAATAGTAGACAGAGGAATGCTAGTATGGGGGACAATATAGGAATTAGAAACTCTTGGAAATGTTTTATTTCATAAACCTGGTTGAAAGTATACTGGTATCTATTTAATTGTTCTTTATAACCTAAATATTTATTGTGTATATTATTTTGCATATATGAAAATTATTACAATGAGTTATGCCATACACACATCTAAAATCAATTCAATCAAATGTATACACTGGATATTCAATTACACATAATTATATACCACCATATATTGGTTGGCATTTGTATATGATTGGCCCAAATAAACTGATTATATGCTAGATGCTATTGCATACACTGTGAATTTGTAGGCATTTATTACTGCATAAGACTGCATATGTAAAACCTCAAATTTGGGCAATTTAATGGATTTTCAAAGATAATTTTGACCAAATGTACATGTTTCTTAATTGCTTGCATTGGAACTCAAACCTTCTGTAAGATGCCACTTTGTTATGTGACATGGGTTGCACTAGGGAAGTGTTTCTCAAACTGGGGTCCCCAGATCCCTATCAGTTCATAAGCTGTTTTGGAAGTTTGAAATCCTGGGACTAATCATTCATTTACTTTTAATAAGGACACCTAAGCCAACAGGTCATTTGATCTATTTCAGGCTAGAATTAAACAACTCAGGCTGTTTACAGTGCTTATGTATTTCATGCTGATTAGAAGTACTGGTTACCAATTTATCTGTCTTTGATTAATTAAACATGGGAAAAACCAATTTGTTACTAGTCTCAGCTTGGAAGACAAAATTTATCAAAGCATGAGGCCCATGGGAAGAAATTAATAAAATGAATTCCTGCTGGTGAAAAGGTTTAGATCAGTGTCCTATATTAATTCAAGTTCATTTTGTGTTCATTCATTTATTAACTCATTCATTTGTTTGACCAATATTTGCTAAGTGCCTACTCTGTGCAAGACAGGTCTAAGTACTGGGGGCATAGAATGGTGAATATATCCAAAATCCTTGCTGTTACAGAAAAAATTTTGTGTCCCCCCTCTCCCATCCCAAATTCATATGTTGAATCTCTAACCCGCAGTGTGGCTGTCTTTGGAAGTGGGGCCTCTAAGGAAGTGATTAGGGTTATATGATGTCATAATGGTGGGGCCTGGCTCTGATAGGATTTAATGTCTGGTAGGATTAAGGAAATATAGCAGAGTGCTCTCTCTCTCTAAATCTCAGTCTTTCTTCCCATACACACACCAAGGAAAGGCCATGTGAGGACAGAGCAAGAAGGCGGCTGTCTGCAAGCCAGAAAGAGAGCTTTCCCCAGAAACCAAATTGGCTAGAACCTTGATCTTAGACTTTTTGCCTCTGGAACTTGAGAAAATAAACTTCTGTTGTTTAAGTCACCCAGTCTGTTGTACTGTGTTATGGTAGTCCAAGCCGACTAATATACCTGTCCTTGTAGAAGAGATAGTATTGCAGTGGATCTCAGTTTAAGTAGCCAGTAGGCTGACAAAGGGAAGGGAAGTAATATGCATGTTGGGAGGCATATAACATAATGGTTCAAAACACTGCTCAGGGGTCTGACAGATATGGGATTAAGTCCCTTCTTGGTCACTTGAGAATTTGAGACTCTGGGCAAGGGACTTAATTCTTTGAAGCCTCAGTTTTCCCTTCTCTAAAATAGGATAGCAGTAGCTATTTCCAAGGCTTATTGTGAAGGGTAGATGAGCTTGTAAAGCACTTGACACAGCCCCTGCATGTAGAAAAGTCTTGATGTATTGGCTATCTCATGTATCAGTTCACACATCTCATTCAGTCCTCACAATGAACCTGTCAAGTGGGTGTTTGCTACTTTCTCCATTTAGGAAACATGGAAACTGGGGTTGGAGGGATCAGGCATCTTCCCTTAGGTGATGCAGGTTGTCAAGAGTGGAGCTGCCTGAAGTTGGAGGCAGGTGTGCCCACCGCCAAACCCTGGACTATCTCCCCTGCCTCATGGTTCCTCTGCATCCACATTGTGAAAGCTGAAAGCAGGGGAGCACTTGTCTTTAATACTGAAAGATTTGATACAGTCCTTTCCTTCCAGATCAGTGATTCCCAGCCACACATGAGCAGAAGTGATGAATTATGCAGGGGGAGGCATATCATAGTCCTTGGGAGATGGGCACAGATCACTTGTGAAAGAGCATATAATTTTTTGACTTGATTTTATGAAAAAAATAGCATAGAATATCTTAGTATTGGCTTGATCCGCTTCATAATTTAATTTGAAATGTCAGATTAGGAAGGAAAAGAGAGTTTGAGATTTATATAAAAGAGGGCATGGTTTAAAAAATGGATTGAGACTCCACTCTTCTGGGGTCTTCTCAAGGACAAGTATGTGTCTTGAGCCTTTTTGCACCTGTTGGAACCACCCCAGGGGTCTTGAAGGAAGATTCTATGAGGTTGAAGCGGACCTTAAACATGATAGCTTTAGTATAGCTGACAGAACCTTCATGCTAATAAAGATGTCTGCTGGACTTGCATGTGTGTGGCATTGGGTAGGAATAGCTGCCTATAATATTCTAGTTAGTCTGCTCTCCAGTGAGCAATAGAGAGCTACGTTTCTGCTAATTATCATAAACAATTAGTTGAATTCTGAATGAAAAGTCTTCAGGGCAAAATCACTTGTTCCCACTGTTCACAAAGAGTTATTAAGTTATATTACATGTGATGGTTGATCCATGACTTACAGTGAAAAAAAATGAGAAAGTTCCAGGCAACGTGGTTCCCTTCAAAAACTAGTTCCCTGAGGGAAACTGAGGATAGGCAGCAGGAAGGAAGTGGGTGTGCAGGATGTGATGCCTCTGCTTTGGGTGGAAAGAGACTCCAGGAGGCCACGGCACCCCTGATATATTGCTTTGTGGGTGAATGCAGAAGGTTCACCCATGTCCCAGATGCTCATGAGAGCAATGCATGGTGTAGTGATGCCTCTGTTAATTACAGACCCAGGACTAGAAATTCAACCTCACAGGACTTGGAAGTGTCAATATGTCCATTTTCTAGATGAGGAAATGGAGACACAGAGAGGGGAGGTGATGTATTCAAAGTCACAGCAAGTAGCTAGGCTCAGGAACTCAAACCCAGACTCTGAATATCCCACTGATCATCCTTTGTCATCACTTCTTCAGTTTCAGGAAGATCCATAGCATGGCCCCAGAAACTTATCCATGTCACGACTATCATTCTACCATTCTGCATCAGTTGGCAGCCAGGCAGGAGAACAGGACCATGCCAGGCAGTCAGCTGTGAGATCTGATTTATCCCCTTCTCTGACCTCCAGATTTCTTGCCCATATTTTCTATTGGGTGAAACTACTGAGAAGCTAGTGGGAAAGATGAGCAGGAAGTGTAGTTTGCAGGTCAGAGCAGAGCGAGGAAAGGGAAAAGAGTGTAGCTGACACGTAGGCAAATGAGCTCCAGCAACCACTTGCCCTTAGCTTGAGGGTTCTTGAAAGAGTTAAGTTCCAGAGAGCTGGGTGGTGAAGACACTTATAAAAATTAAAGTGACAGTTGTAGTCTCATTGAATCACGAAGCCACGGGCTTGGGATAAAAACGGTAATTAGCAGGTGAAGGCATGCCACAGAGCAAAATGGCACGTTAGAATGAGCGTGGCTTTGGTATCCAATAGATCTAGATTCAAGTTTGTGCTCTTTCACTTATAGGGGTATGCCTGTGGGAAAGCAAGGAAACCACTATGTTTTCTGGTTTACTTATCTTTAAAATGCAGATAATAGGGGCGCCTGGGTGGCGCAGTCGGTTGAGCGTCCGACTTCAGCCGGGTCACGATCTCGCGGTCCGTGAGTTCAAGCCCCGCGTCGGGCCCTGGGCTGATGGCTCGGAGCCTGGAGCCTGTTTCCGATTCTGTGTCTCCCTCTCTCTCTGCCCCTCCCCCGTTCATGCTCTGTCTCTCTCTGTCCCAAAAATAAATAAAAAAAAAAAAAACGTTGAAAAAAAAATAAAATGCAGATAATAAAACGTCCCTGGTAGAGCTTTGGCAATATACCAATGGCAAAATGAATATAGAGCATCCTTAGCCATGTTTGGTATATGCAGGTTATCAATAAATAGTAGCCTTCAGGCTTCAGCAGGACTTGTGTCGTATAACCCTTGGAGGAAATGAATGTCCTTTGACACAAATCCTTGCCTATGTTTCTATTTTATGGGATAAGTTTAGAAAAGAGCATTTCTTCCATCAATTTATACTCCTATCAGCAATGTTGGGTAGGTGACCATTTTCAAACACTTACATTTATTGTGTGTCTTATCATTTTAAAATGCCTTTATGTTGACTGTTTGGTTTTTTTTTTGTGGGCGTTGGGTGGTCATGGTCATGACCACTGACTTGGTTGAGCTGAGATGAGTGTAGGCACAAAAACAGAGGGTTGGCTTGACACTTGGCAATAACTGAGTAAAAGGATGAAGATAGAATCTGGAGTGGAATATAGGCCACTCATTTATTCATTCATTATTTTAATATTTTGAAGTCTCTCCCATGTGTGAATCACTTGTCTCAATATCACCTTCTCAAGGGGCTGATAATAATAATAGCTATCATTTCTCTAGTGTTTATTATGTGCCAGGCGCTATCCTAAGTGATTTAAACTCATCAACTCTTATAGTAACCAAGTGAGATAGTTTCTATTATTACCCTCATTTTACAATGTGACCTTGGCTATGAAATATTTCACTGTAGAGTGAAATAACTTGGCCAAGTTCACACAGTTAGCAAATGGCTCAACCAGGATTTCAAATTCAGGCAAGTATAGCTCAAGAACCTTTGCCTTCTGTCCTATATCCCTCCCCAGATACTTATGTTAGGAATATTCCATATGTTCTTTTTGCACTCACCCTATACCTCTTACCCCCTCATGCCATTTTGCAGGTATTTCCTGTAAAGTTGTGGCAATAAGTTGAGTCAATAGAGATAATTCACATCTTAAATGAATTCTGCAAATTACCCACAAGATAAAAATCCCACCTCATCATGTGTGTGCATATATTTATGAAATCTAGGTTCATTGGGGAGGAATAGGGCAAGAAGGAAGGAGATTCTTCATTCTCTGTTGAGTTACAACCTTGTTCCTGGGATCATTGTTAACCTGTCATCAATGGAAATATTTAAGTGGGGTTTACAATGTCATCATCACTGTTGTCACTCCTGAGCTCATACTTTCCTGTATTCAACACCATTTCCACAATTTCTCATTACATGGTGCCAGTGTTCAGTACTTCTATGCCAACTTCTTCTAGTTTATTTACATGTTCATCTGATGAAGTTTCAGTATCATCCATGAAGTTTGGCATCATCCCATTCTCAGTATTGATAAAATCTTCAAAGTCTTCATCTGCAGGTTCATTTTCAAACATCCCTGTAGTCCAAAGCCTGTGCCAAGCATTTGTCAGTGTTGACGTATTGCGTTACCTACTGCAGAAATGACAACCTTAACTCTTTTCACAATGTCTTGGGTTCCTAGGCCTTTGTTCACTGCAGTAGGCATTCAGCTAAAGGAAAACAAGAGGTGGAGGGGAATCTATGCTTGCCCTCCATGGAGTATAAAATGTCTTGACCAACAACGTTGTATCACAGATGTAACACTGAGGGAGGAATCAAATGCTGAAAATAATTGTTTTTTCCAAGAAGTTTAGGAAAGGGATGTGTGTAGTAGCGTCCGTGAACCATAAAACTCTTACAGCTTTTTCTAGTCCAGATTCCCTGCGATGACCTCAAGCCATAGGTGCAGAGGGGTACTGAATCAGTCAGGAGGTATTTATGTGCTCACCCACACGTTCCTGTTTGCACAGTAGTGACAGATAAGTTGCGTACATCAGTTAAACATCTTGGCAGTTGACTCTTTCCTGTCGCTGTCCACTTAATCTTTCCTGTAGAACTGGAACATCTAAAAACAGTCACCCTGGACCCAGTGTCAAAACCTGCTGGGGTTTCCTCATTAGCCATTGCTCATGTTTTTCTAGAAAGAGTACCAGTAGAGAGCTATTTCCTCAGCGTTGGCAAATTTGTGAAGGATTAAGGTGTTCATCGGATATGACCTTGGCAAATTTACACATGTAATTCTCAGCTGCTTCGTGATCAACAGAAGCTTTTTCACCACACATTTTCAAATATTTTGCACCCTGACACTTTTTAAGTTTCTGCAGCCAACTTTCTGAATATTCACACTTACCTTCCGTGTTTACTTCTTCGTGGAATAGCCTGGCTGTTTTCATGATCAGCAAGCAACTCAGTGGTATATGTTCACTTCACTGTTTTCAAATCTAATAAATCCCAAGTCATGATCTTTATATTTTCCTCAAGACAAGGTTCCTCTCATTTTTCTGTAGTTCTTGGTTGTCATAGTCACTGTAAAACACCAACAAATTGTCTTTCAATTTCACTAAATTGTATATGGTGGTGGTTCCCACTTTATATTCTATAAGTGACCTCAGAGACATATCATAGCAGCTCCCCTTTCCTTGCTATTGATAAACATATCACCTCTTTCTCTTCTCCTGTTATTCATTGGGATATTTTTACCTTTATTATTATTCTTTTTACATTTTCAGAGTATAATTAAAAGCCACAGCCCCTTCCTCCCTCAATTTAACAAAAATATCAACTAGCAGCAGAGGCACGTGGTCGGTAGAAACACTGAGACAAAACTGGCATCAGATGTCAGTTCAGGTCTTATTTTGGTACCAAACTTGCAAATGACAATACCAACAGCACTTCTGGAATTGTGGATGAGGGGTTATGAACTGTATCGTCGTGGGACAAATGTGGAAACTGAGGGTGGGCGGGATTATTTGTATTTGTAAGAATTTGTAAGAATTGCTCGCCTCAGTTACACTTTGAAGTTTGAAGTTTGAATATGCGCTTAAACACTTCATTGAGTGGTGTAATTGAGCAAGCTGTTCATGTTTTGTGTATCTGTTTCTTCAGTGGTACATGGGGATGCTAATCCCCACCTTGAGAATTACCAAGAGAATTGGACCCCATAACATATTTCAGTATATAATCTGATTATTAACAGATATAAGACTCTCTTTGCCCAGTCTCATTCTTCCATATGCAGGAGTCAGTGAGAGCTCTCTACATGCATTGGCTACTCGGGGAAGTAGATGAATGGACTTTTAAACACTCATAACGAAGGTTTTTAGTTGTAGGAACCATGCTTTTGGAGTCTTCTAGGCTAAAACCATGGCTTTGAATGTCAAAAGTCAGAGTCCCAGGGACTCATAGAGCATAGATTTTTATACCATAAAATAACAGCATGTTATGAATGGAAGACAGTTTAAGAGTATTTTTTTCCCTCACCATTACACACATCCCAAAAGAAAGCACGAGTGTTGGGCAAAGGTAGATATTTCTGAGGGCACCTTGAGCCCCATCCCTGGGCTGACTCTGTTTCTATTGAGATAGAAGGGGGAGGAAACTTGAGTAGGATGCAGAGGACCTAAGAACAGATGGGACTTGCATGTGAATCCCCATGACATACACAGGAGACTTACAGAGTTCTTGAGAATTCTGTGCTATCAGCTTGGGCTGAAAGAGATTACTAAATGAAAAAAGGCTCTTTGCCTTCAACATTGTACTGGCAAGAAACAGGCTGATAAAACTACTCAGTTGCAAGCAAATGCCATCTTTTATGAAAAAGTAAGGATAACTCGGATGGAGGCTCAACCCCAGAGGGGTAGAACAGTGGACCCGGAGGGAAGAGGCACAAACCTCAGAGGATTGATTATTAGGCCTTGAAACCTAATAAAATTTTCCTGGATGGATTTTAAAATGGCTTGACTCTTTTTTTTTCCTTTCATTTTCTTCCCTTTTTGAACAGGGATATCTATAACTGTCATTTTATGTCTTTCCCAGCATTGCGTCTGGGGGCAGACAACTTAGGTCTTGAGTTTCACAGGCCCACAGACAGAGATGAATTGTGTCCCAGGATGGATTATACCCAGAACCTTCCCCTTATGTCATTTAGATGATTTAGATACTGAGATTTGGGTCCTTTGAACTGATTTGATTTACACAAGGTTTTGAACTTCGAGGGATCCTGTCATGGGATGAAGCTTTTGGGGAATTGGGGATGGAGAGAATGTGTTTTGTGTGTGAGACAAACATGAATCTTTTGGGCCAAAGGTGGACTGTGGTAGGTTGAATAATGGCTCCTTAGCCAGATTCACGTCCCGATTCTCAGTGCCAGTGAGTACGTTACCTTACATGGCAGAGGGATGCTGCAAGTGTGATTAGATTAAGGTCATTGAGAATGAGAGATTATCCTGGATTATCTGGGTGGGTCTAGTCAAATCACATGACTCCTTAAGAGCAGGGACCATTTTCTGGCTGTGATCAGAAGAGGAGATATAATGATGGAAGCGGGGTCAGAGAGAGGCTATGTCACTGGCTTTGAAGATGGAGGAAGGGATCCGTACACAAGGAATGTGGGCAGAACCTATAGAAGATAGAAAAGCCAAGGAAATGGCTTTTCCATGCCTGCCACCTTCTTTCCCTGCCTGCCACCTCAGAAAGAAACAGTCTCGCCAACACCTTAATTTTAACCCAGCGAAACCCTTGTCTGACCTCCAGGACTGTAAGATAATACATTTGTTCTGTTTTAAGCCATTAAATTTGTGGTAATTTGTTATGGCAGCAATAAAGTGCATGCAAGCATATCAAGGTATCTCTCATGTAGATCTTACTGGAACAGGTAAAAGCCATCGCTAAAGAAAGCTATTTGGGGTAGGAAGAGATTCCACCC
This sequence comes from Panthera onca, assembly GCF_046562875.1. Classification (NCBI taxonomy): domain Eukaryota; kingdom Metazoa; phylum Chordata; class Mammalia; order Carnivora; family Felidae; genus Panthera; species Panthera onca. The sequence goes on from NC_138356.1 coordinate 68,678,367, forward strand.
AGACTTCATGGAATGAGTAGCATTTAAGCTGGACACCAGGCATAACTGATAGAGAAGATTCTCCGTTGTAATCAAAGCCAGAGTGGCCTGGACGGATATGCAGAGTGCTATGGGGGGAATTCGTGCCATCTGGGACATCATCCATTAAAAGGACCAGACACTTTCTGCCTGCTGCTTTGAGATCCTTTTAGTTATTGTGCCTCTGGGACTAGAAACCTCAAAATATGTTGCAGTTAGAGTTCTTAAATCACACGGTTCATTATCATTGCCCCTGGGAAACTCAGTGATTTCTATGCACACAACAGAGACTTGGATGAACTATCACTCCCTGAGATGTCATTCTCACTTCTAGCTCCTTTGTCAACTTCCTGAGTGACCTTGGGAAAATTATCAACCATCTCCTGGGTTTCATTTTCTTCTTCAAGGAGATAACAGTCTCCTAGTCCCTTTCTCGTACTTTTTTTTTTTTTTTTGCCACTCTTCTACTTGTACCAAATTCCACTTTTCAGCTCATAGAGGAGTGGATGGATGAATTAGAGACTTTCTGTCAAGCAAGGGATTTGAACTTTTCTAGAGTGATTCTTGAGTTTATTTAGGCGATAGGGTACCTGGAATGTGTTGCGTACCTCTTTTTGAAGAATGCCGTGAAGTGATGATATATGTAATTCTGGGATATGCAGTAGGGACAGTTTTACTTCCAGTCTGACAGCCTGCATCTGATTTAAAAACCACAACCTGAGTACCCATATCCACTAAAAGAACAAGATGTTGGTCTAAACACGATCGGCTGTTCCTGAGTTTTTCTGGTAATATTTCTCTGCTGCTTGTTCATTCGTTTTGTCATCTGCCAGTACTTTAGGTAGCAGATGTCCAAAGTTTAAGAAAAATCTATCTGGGAAGAAAACTTGAAATTGGACAAAAAATGTGATCTCAAATGAGTTTTTTTCTTGGATAATTGGAAAAAAAAAATTGCCATCATTCGGTTTCATGGCGGAGCACCTCCCTCAAGGCTTCAGACACCTGGCATTCCATCCAAGCATGTTTGAGAACTGCCATGGCTCTGAGCACACAAAGAGATTCCTGAGCAGAAAGGCCAGCATCTTGTTTCCTTTTGTATTCTGGAACATATTTAAATAGTTACCGTCTCTCCTCACTATTTAACAATAATAGCTAATATTTACTGAACACTTCCGGTTTCTCAGATGCTGTGCTGAACCCTAAGTACATGTTAGGATACTATGATTATCACCCCAGTCTTACAGATGAGACAGTGGATCTCACAAAGATTATCTGCTCAAGGTCACAAAGCTTATATGCGGAGAGACAGGATTCAAACCCACAGCCGGATCCCAGAGCCTGGAATCACTGCTCTACTCCCCAGTTCCAGATCTTACTGCCTCCTCCGTGAAGCGCCGCCCTATGCCCACCCTCAAACCCAAGATGCACTCACCTCTCCCATTCTGAGGTCCCTTTTTTTTTTTAAGTTTATTTATTATTTTGAGCGACAGAGAGAGCAAGTACACAAGTGGGGGAGGGGCAGAGAGAGAGAGAGAGAGAGAGAGGACCCCAAGCAGGTTCCACACTGTTAGCACGGAGACTGATGCAGGGCTCGAACTCACAAACCACAAGATCCTGACCTGAGTGGACGTTGGATGCTTAACTGATGAGCCAGCTGGGTGCTCCCCCCAGTCTGAGGTTCTTATAGCATTCACTCCTGTGCCTGGGTCTGTGCTTTCTCTCCTCAACCAGTGGCGCACCTCCTCAAGGTTGGTGCACTGTGGCTCCCGGAGGCCTGAGCATGTGTGACTGTGCGGGTCACGCTGTGAGCTGCAGAGCTGAGCAGAGTAGCAGGTAGAGAACTTTGCTGCAGGAGCCCCTCTTGCTCTTTGCCTGGTTGCCTTCGTTCCAGTTCGGAAGTCAACTTTTTGGAGAGATGTTTCCTGATCATACTACCCCAAAATGGTCTCTTTCCCCGGATGCCACCCTGTGTGCATGCACCCTAACCAGAAACCCTTGTCTGCTCACTTGTGTATCATCTTGTCCCTCTCCTCAGGAATGACAACTCCAGGAGGGCAGGGATCTTATCCACGTTGCTCACGTTTGTCCCTTCAGTGCCTAAGAGCAATGACTGGCATATAAAATATACTCAAGTATTTGTTGAAGAAATACATGAATGGACACCCTGAAATGTTTTTGAAATGCTTTATTCATTAGGTAAATATTGAATATCAGTGTTGTGCTGGACATTGTTCTAGGTGTCAGGAATACGATGTGAGCCCTGGAAAGCAAACCACTTAAAAACACACGGAGTCTGGTGGTGTCTTCAGATTTTCAACAGCCAGGCCATTTGGTTAAAATGATGATCATGTAGCGTGGTTTACTTTTGTCCTGACCTAAGTAGTAGTAATAATAATAAAAAAAATAATAAATAGTAACAATACCCCTTTCACTCTCAAAAATGTCTTGGGTTGGATAATTATGTATTCAGCATAAACTTGATGTATCAATGCCATAAATGCTAGCAGACAGGCAAACAGCAGATAAAGTAACCCTGTTATGAATTAGTCAAAGAATGGGCCTTCTTGTGCATTGTATTCATTTCCCGGTGTTACAAGTGATGGCACGACATTGCAGACTGGCTTCAGCAGAAACATCAAGGGGAACAGGCAGATTTGCAAAGTTGAAAAGCTTGCCTCAGGCAAGGTAGGATCCAGACCTCAAACTCCAAATTGTTCCCCTCATCCCCGAGCAGCCCTCACCTCACTCTTCCTAGTATCCTGTGGCAGCAACAGGCTTGGCCTCATCCCGTCTCAGTTCAAGTACAGCACAGGCAAGTGTGAGCCTTTCCCAGAAGCACTTGTACTGGTCCTGAGACTGACACTGACCGGTCCAGGTTGGGTCCTGCACTCCTGCCCTTCTCCCCAGCGAAAGGTGGAGTGCTGGTTGGCTAGAGCATGGGTTATGTTTCCCATCCTTGTAGCTGAATATGGAGTCCTACCCAGACCACATATCCAGAGATTGGGAGAGCAGTATGTCTGTCCAAAAATAGAAATAAGGAATTTTCCAGAAGAAAAGGGGATGTTTTCAAACTATGGGTAGGGAACCTAATGTGCCCTCTACAATCTGACTGTTTTTTGTTTGTGGATGTCTGCATGTGCACACACGTATGTTCTTGGGCTGATCAACTGTCTTACTGAAGTGGACAATACCTCCAGTCAAACAATTTTATTTCTATATCATCTCTTTCTCAGGTTCCTCTTTTACAGATCCAAATAAGGCTTTCTTTTTTCTTTGCATCACAACCTCAGGTAAGAATCCCTTACTTTCCCTACAGTATGTGGCAAGCCTTCACACACCTTGGTTTACTCACTGATAGGACATCTACGTACAGATGTGCAAGTTGTGCGCTGCACAGACACCCTATGAGTTGTGTGTGAGTTGTGCAAGATGGTGACCCTGTGTAATCCTCACGGAAATTCTCTTAGCAAGTGAGGACAGCGGGGCACAGAAAAGTTAATTGATTTGCTTAAGGTCGTCCTCCAAATCCTTTGTTCCTACACTTAGAGAATCTGGTGAAGTCAAAAAAGTTCTCATGCTGATTTACCTGGGTAAGAAGTAATCACTCATTGCCTTTAAATCCTCCTCGTGCCTTTAAATAAACACTTTTACTGAAGCCTTGGAGATTATGATAAGGGATTCTCATTTTTGTTTTGCATTTAGACAGATTAAGCAAAAACAGATTTAAAGAACAGTGAACCTTCTGCAGTGTTTATATCCTTAAGTGCAGAAGAAACCCATAGACATGATTAATTCTGTGAAAGGTATGCAAAGCACCAGAATGTCTAAATCCTGCTTGGGTCTCTTTGTTCCCAGTCTTATCCAGTTAATAGTTCCCAAATCAAACTTGGAAAGAAACATGGGAATTTAGAGTGTGGTTCTTGAGTTTTAGTGCTGTTACTAATCACCGTGGGTGCTTGTTAAAAATACAAATTCCCAGCCTCCACTTTGAGATATTCTGATTCAATGTGTCTGGAATCTGCATTTTTAACAAGCACCCTGGTGACTGTGATGTGATGCTTCCGTGAACATTCTTTGAGAAATAGAGGTTTTGAAATGCGGTTTCTAATCCAATTGAAACGAGCCATCCTTTTCTGCATCCATGTAATATTCCTTGACTAGGTGCCTGTAATGGTCACAGTCCTAGGAGCGCATAGGTTTTGGACTTTCAAAACAGTCTGTCGTTTGCCTTTTGGTATTTGCAGTAAGAATATCTTGGAAGAAGTTACCCCTTTTGGAAAGTAGACAAATATGCGAAGGCCAGAGGTGTGAAAGGCTCTGTATCCCAGGGAAGGGTTCTGAGCGCAAAGTGTCTTTCCTTCTGAGATACCCATTCGGGTGACAGAGGCAAACTGGACATCGGGAAGCCGGCCTTTCATCTTTACATAGAAGTGGCAGTGCAAGAGATACTCAGGCTGATGTCAGTAAAGAAGACGTGAGAAACGTTTTGTGCACCAATATTACATGCCTCTGCTTTATTTCCCTGTTGAATCAAGAGGAAGCACATCCTCCCTCTAAAAATGCGGCATGAGAATAGCCAACAAATATAAAGTCTCGGCCTCAGCTGTGATTAAAGATAGGAAAGGAGTAAGTATTTGTCTTGTGTCTCCACTCTGACACCTGGGGAAACTGAGGCTCAGATAGATTAAGTGGCTTGTCCAATATCACACAGCTGGTGTGTAATTGTTAATTATCTCTTACTAACAAACCACCCTGGAACTTAGGTACTTAAAACAGCAATTTATTATTATGTCAGAGTTCTGGAAGTTGATTGGGCTCAGCTGGGAGGTTCTTACTTGGGGTCTCCAAATGGTTGCAGTCGGATAGTAGGTGGGGCTGAAGCTGTCTGAAGGATGAACTGGGCTTGATGTCCAAGATGCCTTTTTTCCAACCTGCCTGGTGCTTTGGTGTTCTGTGGCCTTTTTCTCTTCCTACATCACATCTTATCCTCCAGGGCCTTGGCTTGTGCTTCGCACAGCAGAGTGGATTCAAGGTAGGCACACTTCTTGTATGATGGCTAGATTCCAAGATGGCAGGAAGAAAGTGCTCCCAGGCCAGTTAGGGCTACACATGATACAACATCATTTCCACCGTATCCTGTTGGTCAAAGCTGTCACAGGCTCTGTCAGATCCAAGGAGGTAGAGAAATACACTCTGCCTCTTGGTAGGAAAATGTCAAGGTCGCACTGCAGAAAACCATATGGGATGAGAGATACTGGTGCGGCCATCTTTGGGCGAGCTGATTTTGCATGTGGAGAAGATGTGCATCATTAGAGGCCAGAGGGAAAACTCTGATATCTTGTCTACAAAGATGGCAGTCCAATGAATCATGCCTTATGGTATTCATGTTCTATATAATCCTTAGCCCTTGAATTTTGGCTGACTCTGTGACTTTTTCTTGACCGACAGAATATGGCAGAAGGGATACTGTGTGACATTGGAGGCTAGTTCATAAGAAGACGTGCAGCTGTCTTGTCTTTTGGAATGCTCATTATTGGGGAAGCCAGCTGTCAAGTAAGAAGTTGACTACCCCAATACTACCATGCTTTCAGGAAGTCCAAGTTAACTAAATGGAGAGAGACAAAGAGATTCCCTGCAGCCACAGCTATTCCAACCATTCCAGCACAAATGCCGGACATATGAGTAAAGAAATTATCTGGGACATTCCAGACTCAGCAGGACCACGGGGAGAATAACGAAGGAATCCAGGTGATTGTCAGAATGGAGACCCCAGACAGAGAGCCTCAGTGCAGCTGTCCTGGCCATTTTTAGCAAGCTCCTCAGTGTAGGCACCATGACTGCTGTGAGCAGAATAAAATAGCTATTGCTTTATGCCATTAAATTTTGGGATGGTTTCTTATGCAACAATAGGTAGCTAGAACACCTAATGATAATAATAACTATTTCCAGCCACTGTGATAAGTGCATTATGTATACTTACATCATATAAATATATGTGTGTGTATATGTGTATATATATATGTATATATATACACACATATTTATGAAATCTATTTCTTGTACTTATATATTTTTATATATAAAATAAGTATATGTATACTAGATCTATTACACTTATCTATATATAATATAATCTACACAGTAACCTTGCAAAACTATAATTCAGAATGTTACTCTACTTTGTAGATGAAATAAAAGTTAAGTAGCTTGCTCTAGAAACTAGAATGTGGCAGAGCTAGAACTCAAGATAGGTGAGCTGACTCTGACAGCCATAAGAGTTCATGCTGAAGTCCAAAGCCCATGCTCTTCCTCTGTGTCACATTGCTTGGTCCTTTTCTAGCTTTGGCTCAGTTGAGCCAATTAAAATCTTTACAAATAGAGCAGAATCTTTTGTGGGTACAATATAAAGGAAGAGTAGGAATAGGCTCTGTTTGTAGAAAAATACCTGGTTCTGATGGGGACGTGTGATGGGGGGTGAGGTTGGGCTGGAGTTTCGACCACCTTTCCCTCTTCTCTTACACATTTTCTAGAATTTTCCTGGGATTCAGTTGAGAACGTGTGTCCTGTGACAGTGGGAGAAGGCCAGAAATAGCTCATTTGAACTGGTGCATGGAATTGCATTGGAAACAGGTATGATTTTGGTAAGACCACAGGGCAACCAAAGTCAAGACGGTAGGACACACAAGGTGATTCTGTGCTTTAATGACTTGAGGACAGCCTATCCAACTTGTCATCAGAAGTTCCAAAAGTTGCTGAATAGCTGGAGGAACCAGGCAACTGGCTGGCTCACTCCCTGAAGCTTTTTGCAGCTGCAAGCAAATGCCTGGAATCAATTTTGATTTTTCACTTTGGGGAGATAAGAGATATGGCCATGGATTCCTACCAATGGATAATGATGCAGCCCTGTCTTTGCCAACTGGCTGGTCAACCCTTCTTGCTCCATTAGCAGAATGGAATTATACTATTGGCCCTAGTACCTCTGGAAGGCTTCCATGATTCCTGTGGCCTTTCCTCTTGTGCTTTTTCTCTCTTTTTTTTTTTTTTTTTTTTTTTTTTTTGCCTGGATAAACGAGTGCCTAGAAGAATGCCAGAGATGCAGCTTTTGCTAAATGAACGAACTCCTCCATCCTTTACTCTTCAGTATTTGGTAACATTCATGAGGTAGTATGGGACTTTCCCTTCAGCAACCAGCTTACCTTGTAGGGCTGCTATGGGGATTGAGGAGATAATTCAGGTAGAGTAAGGAGAGTAGTGCCTGGTTTCCAGGGGTGCTTGGTCACTGTTGGCATTAGCTTCCCTCCACCCTCATAGCTCTGTCTGTTTGCCTGACTCATGTCCTTTCCTTAGTTCTTTGCCCCATGGTCTATACCCTCATAGGGCTTTCCTCCTGCTGATCTCTTTGCTTTCTGGTCATCCTCCCACAACACACTCTGTCTACTTAACTCCTACTCATCCTTCTGATCTCAATTCAAGAGGCCCTTTCTTGGAGAAATCTTTCTTGCTCCCTCCAGGCTGGGTCAGCTCTTTTTCATAGGCCCTCATGGTACCTTTCCTCTCACTCACAGCTCCTGCCAGTACTGTAATTATACATCCAATGGTGTGATTATTTTTGAGGATTATTTGTCTCATTTAGGATATAAATTGTGAGAAAGACTGGATTTTGTGTATTTCAGTCTCACTCCTAGGCTCAGTGCCTTCCTGACAGATAGTGGTAGCTAATACATTTTTGTTGAATAAATGAAGATTGCTGAAATAAATTTCAAGTTCTTGGAGTAGTCGTGTGGAAAAACAGCACTCAATTAAAGTCATTTTCTTAGTTTGTAGTCAAAGCCGTGGAAGAGCAGTCTCAGGAAATGAATATCAGTTATAGCATGGCTATCCTATTATACACATATGATGCATCTTTATGTAAACTCTGTGAGATTTAGATTTAGAATTGCTCCCATTTAACAGTTGATGAAGCTAAGGTCTCAGAGGTAATAAGTGAGGGAGCTAAAATTGACTATTGCTGTCTTTTATATATATAGGTGATATAGCCATATTTTATATGTATGTATATATATACACATATACATGTATATGTATACATATGTATATGTGTATATATATATATATATATATATATATATATATATATATATAGTTGTTTTCTATTATGTATACACACATCTTTTGTTACAGGAACTTATAAAATTGTTAAAATTATAAAATTTCATTTGGCAAAAGAGGAATTATAACACTAGAAGAGTTGGAGGAAGGAACAAAGGAAATGAATCATTTGGATACATCAACTATTTGGAAATGATAAGGGTATCCTAGATGTTAGCATGTCAAATGGGCTTATAAAATCATTTGACTGATTTTATAAATGAAGTGAAGAATGTAAATGCATGCAAATAAAGTCACGAACTGAGACTAAATGGGGAGATCTGAGAGAGGAGCATGAGGTAATATTTTATTTCTTACACCCAGCCATTAAAACAGCATGGCAACCAAGAGACATGTTTGAAGGGGCTCATGGATCCCAGTGCAAAGCATACCAAAAAAAAAAAAAGACATGTATAGGATATAAGAATACAGAGAAGTAGTCAAAATTAGTGCTTTGACAGATCCTTCATCTTTGAGACAATTGTGATAGTCTCTTATATGGTATTACTTATAATACGGCCTTATACGGTATTACTTATAATATGGCCTTCTCTTATACGGTATTAAAAATCACACCTAGGTATTACTACCCTATAGATTAGGAATTCCAGCATAGATCATAATTTCAAAAAAAATCAAATTTTCTTTTCATTTCTGATGATTACATTGTGTCTACACAAAGTGCAGCAAATGGCTGCATAGTTATTCTTTGAATTTGCACTTAATAGATCAGTTGCTTAAAAACTGTATTTTTAAAAAGGTAGAAAGACTATCCAGTTCCATAGAATAATATTGTCACTAAAATCTTACAGAAAGCAGATTAAGAAGAGGAGTTGTTCTGGTTAAATCTGGGATGGAGGCCCTGGGACCTTGTCTACTTGCCTTCCTTCTCTCACTCCACAGTGATTTATGCAGCAATAGGTCTTAGCTATATGCTAGGGCTCTATGAAACGCAACATGAAAACCATTATGGAAGAATAGTAAGCTGGAGTATTCAATCCTCAAGTACTCATGTTTTCTAGTAGCACATAGCCTCTGGATAATTCTTCATCCCTCTTGATTCTATGTAGACAGGATTGACCAGCTGATTTGGGAGACCCGTAGGGTATTTACTTTATGGTCTGTGGGCAACCCATATTTTCCCACTTTTCATGGACTGGGTTTTGAAAGAGAAGAATAAACAAGTTATGCACACACATACATGCCCCCAATTTTTCCTATGGTGTCTTCTTTTCATGGAATGTCTTTCATTATGTCTCAATAAACTGGAGACAATTCTTCAGGGTTCAACCAAATAGTTCTTTCTATGTAGGCTTCTCTTACCTGTACTGGAAAAATAACAACTTCCCTAGTATCACCAAAGCCTGTTATGTAGGCTTTATATTCCATTGCATGGTGATTATTTATGTATCTATTCTACTTACTCATTCACGAATTCATTCAATGAATATTAATTGAACACCTGTTATGTGCTAGACGCTGTTCCAGGTCCTGGAGATTTAGCACTAAACAAAACAAATAAAATCTATGAGGCCAAGAGAAGTCATGTTATATTCAGCTCCATAACCCCTGTGTTTAGCATCTGGCATGCAGTACAGCTCAATAAATATGTGTCACCATGAAGTGACACAAGATCTGTTTTTTTCGGCACCACTCATGGTTTATATGCCTAGGACAGATGATGGATTTGAATCAGGATGATATTTCTCTATTTGCAATACATTTTGGAAGCCATCTAACACTTGTCATGGAAGGCATGAGGGTTCATCATCCACCTGGCTCACTTTATTTTGGTTTCATTTATAACACAAATAGCTTTTGATGAAGATAAGCTCCCAAGCTGCCAAGATTGTACTTTTAGCGGGTCTGAGAACGAAAACATTGGTGTTTTAGTTAGCCTTGCTTGTTTTTATGGAGAGCCTTTTATATTGCCTCAAGAAAAAGGGTGATTATTGTAAAAATCGACATGGATGGGATCAGGAATAGGAAAATCACCAGGATTAGAGGCCGTGCAAAGTATTGGCTGTTCTATTTGTCTCTTTTTCATTAACCCACGGTTTTTCGCCTGTGGTTTCTCAGCTTCTACCTGCATATCAGCTTCATTCTACTCTTTTTCCTGACTGGCTTCCTGTTTACTGTGGTTTTGCTCTCTCTAACTCTAACTTGCATATTGCCCATTACAGTCTGCTTTCTTCAGGAAATTTTCCTCTTTTTTATTAATGTTTTTTATTTATTTTGAGAGAGAAAGATAGAGCATGAATGGGGAGGGGAAGAGAGAGAGGGAGAGAGAGAGAATCCGAAGCAGATTTTACACTGTCAGCACAGAGCCTGATGTGGGGCTTGAACTCATGAACTGGGAGGTCATGACCTGAACCAAAATCAAGAATCAGATACTTACCTGACTGAGCCACCCAGGCACCGCATCCTCTCTCTTTCTTTTTTTTTTCAAATGTCTTTCTACTCATAAACTTGTTTTTTTGTAGTATAGCATACAGACAAAAAAAAAATCACACATATTTTTGGTATACAACTCAGTGATTATTTTCTGAAGTTAACATACTTGAATTACCACCACTTAGATGAAGCAATGGAACATTACCAGCATCCTACAAGCTCCTCACCCCCGTCCCAGTCACCAATCCTTCCCCAAAGGTTACTGGTAGCTTGGCTTCTAACACCATAGCTTAGTTTGCCCATTTCGACATTTATAAAAATGTAATCATATACTCTCTACTCTTTGAGTCCGGTTTCTTAGTACTTAGTACTGTATTTGTGATATTCATCCATGTTGTTCTGTTTAGCACTGGTTCATTCATTTTGATTATGTGTAGTCATTTATTGTATGAGTATATACTATACCATATTTATCATTCTTCTTTTGATAGCCATTTAGGCTGTTTCCAGTTTGGAGTTGTTATGGATAATGCTGCTATGCAAATTTTTGTGGGTTTTTTGGGGGGGTATATTTGTGTGTGTATATATATATATATACACACACACACATATATACACATACACACATATATATATATATATATATATATATATATATATATATACCTGAGAATGGAACTGTGCATTGTACATATATGTTTTACTTTGGTAGATACTCCCCAAGAGTTTTTCAGAGTGATTGTCTCACTTTCCCCACCCCCCCAAGCAGTGCAGAAGAGTTCTAGACGTGCACCATATCCTCACCCTTACTGACAGCTGGTATTATCAATCTTTTTCTTTTTAGTTATTCCAATTGGTGTGCGAGAGCATCTCATAATAGCCCTAATTTGCATCTCCTGAATGACCAACAAGGTTAAGCATCTCTTCATATGTTTGACGTCATTTGAGTGGGGTGCCTCATACATCATTTTTGCCCGGGTCAGTTTGGCTCACTCCTGTTGTCCTCGCATAATTACTGAGTAGGGGCCCTTTCACTCTTAAGTGGTCCCAGTTTGGATGGGGTAATATATGGCCACCCTACATAGCATATGCTCTTTTGTGAAATCCTGTTCAAATCTTTTGACCATTTTCTTATCATGTTATCTGTCTTTTTTGCATTGATCTATGTGAACTATTTATATAATACGCATAAGTCTTTTGTTGGTTATTCATGTTATAAATATATTCTACTCTGTGGCTTGACAGGTAATTTCTTAATTCATTATTTTTGGTTTTGTGTCTCACTCTTAACCAACTCTGTCTTTCTAGATCAAATAATAAAAATAATCTGAACGGCCTAATCTTTTCGTACAGGACATGGCTATGCCTCAAATACCGAAGTCCTGTTCCATCACTTGTGTCCAAGGAATGGGGTGGGTGAGTCAGAGTCTGATAACATGTGACACGGCTGCTCATTGCTGTCGCCTGAGGAGGGGCTTTGGCAAAGCATCTTCTTTCAGAAGGAGAAGCAAACATGAAGGATGGACTTGGGTTTTCATTGGGCTCTGCCATTCAGCTGGTAACCAGTTTCATGTTTGAATTTCCTTACCTTCAAAAAGGAAACAAATGCTTATTTTAGCGTGGTCTTTGAAGGGCTAAGTGGCATATGTTACACAAAAGCACAGAGGACCAGGCATGGAAGATAATGGATGTCTAATATGTGCACATTTTATTCTTTTTTTCTCTTTTTCTTTTTTCTGTCCTATCCTTCTTCTCTCCTTTATTCTCTTTGCCCTCTCTCCTTCCTTTTATATATGGCATAAAGGAAATAGAAGATCTGATCTCTTCACCTTGGACCCACAGCCTTGCTGTAGACACGTGATTTAACACATATGACACAATTTTAATGAGCCACACGGAAGAGTTTATAATCAAGTACAAAAGAGGGGGGACGTGGGCTATAAGGCTTATTGAAGTTCAAAGACAGGAGAGATTGAAGATATTCTCCATGAAAAACAGGAATGAATCCTTTCAAGCACATTTGAAGAGATAATGTTAATCAAATCTCTAATATAGCTGTGCTTGATGGAAGACATTTAGTTATGCTTGAAGTAAGTGCTTTGAAATTTCAGTTGTTCATCCATTAGAAGCAGACATCGGCAATTGAGGAAGTAAAAACAAGTTGCAGATGATTACCCTTCCAGTCTGTTCTCCTGTCTCTTTGTTATGCACTGGTAAAACCAGGCCAGTCAATGACATGCCACCCTAATTGATTTTAATTAGTGTTCCACAAAAGGAACCTGATAAAAGATCATTCTGAGAGCATGTACCCAGTAGAATCTGTGAGCATTGTTGAATTGGGGGTTTCCAAATTAGCAAATGAAGATGGATTACAACAGCTTTGATGAAAACGAGTCATACCTTTCCCTTTATTGTATATTCATGAAGTACTCTTTTAAATCATTTGGAAAGTGGGTAATTGTTATCTATGAACAACGGGAGGACAAGTGGCTTATTTTATTTTTATAATTTTGGAGGAAAGTTATAAATAGGAGTTCTTGTCTTTATGCTTGCCTCTTCATCTGGAAAATTCTCATTGATTCTGTCAAGACTCAGGAAAACCTTGACTTTTTCCTTAAGGGTTTTGCCCATTTACTCCAGAAAAGATAAGTATTGTGACCTCCGCCTTGATCATTTAACAACTATTACTGAGTTCCTGGTCTATGCCAGGTGTGGTGGTGGGTAGCAGATATGCCATAGTGAAAAACAAAATCATGAGCCCTGCCTGAAGGCATGGAGTTTACCCAGTTATAATCATTACCATATTGTTTAAAAATTATCTGTTATAGCAATCTCTCCCATCTGGTGTGGAAACTTTGGAAGATGGAGACTCTATCTGTTCACGTCAGTATACCCCTCATCCAACATGGTGCTGGCACCCAATAAACTTTTATTGAGTCGTTTTGAATTGATTCTGGGCAGTCTTACAACGACTTTTTTTTATGTTACTTATTAGCACATTCCTGAGGCTTTTCCTCTTCTTCTCTATCCTTCAGGCAATTCTATTTTCTATTTTAGGTTTTGATTCAGGCTGGAATTACGGAGGAAGGAAAATGAGCAAAATCCATGCACCTTAGAGTCATATGTCATGTTAGATCGATTGACAGTTGTTGCCTAGAGTGGGTGGGGAATTCTAAGATCTCCTTGCGATACAGTGGAAAGAGTGCTGTGATCAATTTGTAATGTCTGCCAAGGATAGCGGCAGGACAGAAGTAACATACGTGCTGTGTATTTGTCAGCTCTGCTTGATGCCTTGAGATGCAAACTTGAGAAGGGAAAAAAGGAATATGGGCAGACTATTGGTTTGGAGCCAGCACAGGTGAAAAAAAGTATAGATTAGCCTCTTACTATCATATATCTGGGGTGAGTTGATTGAGGATATTCAAGTCAGAGACCTGGGACTTTATCTGTGTTATTTATCATTGATCATACACATTCAATAACTGTTACAGAAGCTGGGCATGTGAATGAACCAAAGTCTTCTGATCTCCATCCTGTGGGTCAGTAGATCCCCTGTTCCTCTAACTTACAAGTTTTCTAATTTCCTCATCTGTCTTAAGAGATGAGGTGAATAATACTCACCCCACTCATGTCCTACTTGGGAAAATTAGTTATGGCATTGGGACTTGACATTATAATCACCTGACCTATAAGACTCAGAGTGGAAGTGGGATGTCTGATTTCAGCTTGAGTTTTGCTCCCTGTGTAACATTGAGCAAGTCAGTGTATTGTTCTGTACCTTAGTTTTTTCGCCTGTGAATTGAGGTGATTGGACCAAATGATACTGAAGATTCTTTTTAAATTTAATATTCTGTCTTCAGCTTGAGACCAAAGTTCACCAGATTATCTACTGAATACCTACCCTGTGGGCTGCTACCTCATCACGGGAGCTCTTTACTGCTAGGGTCTGCCAGGGCCCCGGCGAGATGAAGAAACTGTATCCCTAACTCTAGGGAAGCGTTTGATCCTTGAAGGCAGGACCCACGTCTAACACACCTTCATATTTCTGTGCTCATCACTTTTGTGTTGAATTGCTGAGGCACAACTTTCTAAAGTTTATTTTCGAGAGGGAGAGGGAGACAGACAGACAGAGACAGAGAAAGAAAATGCTGGGGAAGAGGCAGAGAGAGGGAGAGACAGAATCCCAAGCAGGCTCTGCACTGTCAGCATAGAGCCCAATGCAGGGCTTGAACTCATGAGCCATGAGATCATGACCTGAGCCGAAACCAAAAGTAGGCCACTTAACTGACTGAGTTCCTGAGATGCCCTGAAGAAGCACAACTTTTTCTGAAAGGAAGACTCTGGAGGAATTCACTACTATCAGTTTCTGGGGAGCATCGTTTGTGTAATTAACATCAGCATGGAACCCGAAGGTAGCAACTGATTCAGCTGTTCAAAAGGTTACACAAAATCTGCTGCCCAGGACACGGACTGGTTATGGGTTGTGGTTATTGCTGTTTTAATAAAAAAGAGGGGAAAATGGCCTTGTTTCTAAGGAAAACCTTAATAAATGTGCTTGATTGCTCTTCCTGACTAGATAGTCACTGCAGGAACATAATGAGGGTGCTTGGGGGCAGGGACAGGGAAGAGTAGTATATCAAACAGGAGCTATTTCTCCTTTCCACTTTTTCCTCAATTCCATTCCTGCTTCACCTTCAGTATAGTCCAGGCAAGAGTGAGTTTACAACTTTAAGTGTATGGGAAGAGGTCTTAGTTTTCAGCCTGACAGGTATAGGAAGTGAGACTATACATATGATCAATTCTTTTTTTACATTTATTTATTTTTGATAGACAGAGAGAGACAAAGCACAAGTTGGGGGTGTGCAGAGAGAGAAGGAGACACAGAATCTGAAGCAGGCTCCAGGCTCCAAGCTGTCAGCACAGAGCCCGATGTGGGGCTCAGACTCACAAACCACGAGATCATGACCTGAGCTGAAGTCAGAGGCTTCACCTACTGAGCCACCCAGGCGCCCCTGATCAATTCTTAATAACCTCCTAATGGGACATTTGGTTCCCTTCCTCTCTCGGCACAAAGAGTGGTGACCCAAACACCGTAAATGGACTTCTGATGACTCCCCTTTGTCTGCAACTGAGGCAGAGGAACTTTAATCTAAAATTGCAGATTCCCAGGTATGTCCATCAGAGTCAGATTTTATTGGTATAGAGGAGGGGTCTGGGAATTTGTAGTTTTACAAAGTTAGCCCAGGTAATTCTGATAACGAATCAGGTTTAGGATCCATGATGTACTGATAAATAAGGTCAACTTTTCTTAGCATGGCATTCAAGGCCCTTTGTGGTATTCCCTCCAATCCCCTTTTTCTTTTGCAACTTGCTTCTAGCCATTTCTTTTGTGCCATTCCTGTCATCATGCATCACTAAATCACTGTGGCTCCCGAACATGATAGGTTCTGTACACCTCCATGCTTTGGCTCATGCTGTATTCCATACTGACAAGGCTTTTGCACGGGTGTCTGATGAATTTATCCTCCCTTAAGGCCAGTTTAACCTGTGTCTTCCTGCTCTGAGTGTCCTGATAACCATCTGTCCACCTGCAGAACTAATCGATCTCTTTTTGTGTTCCCATAATTCGCTGAACATTTTGTCTCTATTATAGCTACAGCGACATATTTTCTACTCCTAAAATTGGCACAAACAGCTGAATAGTGGGATAAAGTATCTTAAATAGAACAGAGTATTTAAAATTATTTTTGTGCTCAATTTATGAATTTTTTAAGCCAAGATAAAAATAACATACGTTAAATCAAAGAATACAGAAGTGAGTATATATAATAAAAAAACAAAACCTCTCATTTCCCTCTTCCTGGTCTGGTTCTAATTTCCTGAGACAACAGCTTAAGAAATCATTATTTTTTTAATCGATTAATGAACAATTTAGCAGAATCAAAGGGGACAGTGAAAAGTAGCTCTTTTTTCTATTTCTGTCTGCCAGATACCCATATCCCCTCTCCAGAGATAACACACTGTTACCATTTTCTTGTGGGATAGTCTGCAAGTTTTCAAATGTAGACACCCTCTCACACACACTCGTGCACATACACGGAATCATACCATATTATTATATACACATTGTACCTTGCTTTTATTACTTAACAATATATCTTGGAGATTTGTTCCATATTTGTACATACAGAAATTTCTCATTCCTTTTTTGGTTGTATATTATTTCATCACTATTAGCTGTCTGTGATTTACTTAAATTCTCTACTGATGGAAATTTAGATTGCTGTGAAACTTTTGCCGCTACAAATAATTCTGCAGTATACATATATCATTTTTTTAAGTGCAAGAATACCTGTAGGATAAATTCCAAAGGATGGAATTGCTGGGTATACATTTTTATATTTAATAGATTTTTCCAGGTTGTTCTTTGTAGATCATAGAAACTTGTATCCCCACTGCCAATGCATTTGTCAAACCATTGTGTTAAGTTTTTTAAAAAACTTTTTGCCAATCTGATACTTAAGGGAGTGGTATTTCCTTATAGTTGTAATTTCCATATGATCATAATGAGACTGCACATCTTCTGTATGGTTGAGAACCGGTTTTATATTTTTCTGGAAGCTTCCTATTCCCTTCATGATGTATTTTTAAAAAATATTAATCAAAATTATTGATTTTTTTCCCCCTTCTGGTCTCTGGAATTCATGTCATACTTAGAGAGGTAGTCACCATGCAGAAGTTATTTTTAAAAATTACCTCTACGATTTAAAAAATTATTTTTCTCTAGAACATTTGTGATTTGATAATGTCATTTCAATATTTTCTCTAGCTGAAATTTGCTTCATTGTGAAGAATTAAGTAAGATTCAAGCATAGTTTTGTGGTTTCCCCCCGCCCCCACATGAGTACTCACTCAGTTACACTGACATCAGTAATTCAATAATCCATATTTTTTCAACTTGTATGTAAAGCCACGTGTTTCACTATGGATCACGGTTTAATACACATTGATTCTGTTCTCCATTTTGTGCCAATGTTTTTATAATTCATGTGACAATATAATGCTATTTAAATTTTTGTAGACTTTATAAAAATTTCAGTGTCTGATTAGAGTGCTTCCCACCTCATTAGTCTTCATTTTCAGAATATACTAAAAATATGTCTTTGCATATAGAAATTTAGAACCGGAGTGCCTATTTGAAATTTATGGTAACGTCAAATTTAAGTTTTTTTTTATCTGGAGTGCATTAAATGTATAAAGTTGGGAATCATTAGCATATTTAACATATTGTGTCTTTATATCTGAGAACACATTATACCTTTCCTTGGTTTAATTTTTTTTTTTTTTTTTGGTGTATGTATGTCCTTTAGGAGTGTTTTAAAAGTTTCTTCATATAGCTCTTCCAGATTTCTCTTTATGTGTATTCCTAAGTATTTCAAACTTTTGTTTAATGAGAGTTGGTCAGGTTTTAAAAAAATATTATCATTATTATAGAACTCAGCTACGTAATATGAGGAACTCAGCATATTTAAATCACCTCTCAACATCTTTACCTCTTCCAAACTTTTGCTAATTATATAATTTCTACATAGTCGTGATTACCTTGAGTTTCTTTTAATGGTCATAATTTTTACAATCGTTTTAGTTATTCATACATTTATTTCTAAATGGATTCACTGCTTTACCACCGGTACATTTGCTAGAGGTTTTCTAAGGATTTCTTGTTTGGCTGAATTTTATTTATTTTTTATTATATTTCATTGTGATATTCATTGTGATAATATATTAATTATATTTTGTTTTTATTTTTATCTTTATTTCATTGTGGTAAGAACCTTTAACATGAGCTCTACCCTGTTAACAGATTTAAAAATGTCCTATATAATATTTTTAACTCCATGCTCCATGTCATGTAGTGTCTCTAGAACTTACTGGTCTTGCATTATTGAATCTTTACCCCATTGTTTTAAAGAGGCAGCTGATTAATTTCTGTGGTGCTAATTTTGATAACAATTTTATCTGCCATTACAGTTTTCATGGTCATATTTTCCTGGTGAGTGTTCTTTGCCATTTAAGTTACTTTCATTCTTTCTTCTTTTTTACGTAGTAGACATTGTATTTCGAGGAGGGTGACTCTTTTCTGATAAAGACTTAATTATTAAATGAGGTAAGTTTTTCACAGAGTAGTTTTCTTACACGAGGCTCATGAGGCAAGGGGCCATCTCATTCACCGAGGAAAGCAGGGAATCCCCTGCTTTTGTGAGACTAGATTGTGTGTACAAGTGAATTCTTTTAGCCTTTCCTGGTCCCAAGGAGATGCCAGCTTCCAGGATGGCTGCCAACTCAGAAGCTCCCCCAAACTGCTTCATATTGTCTGCTTCTCACGGGTGTCAGAAGGACCTCAGGACGCTCCTTCATCAGTTTCTGTCCAAATTTTTAAGAGGACAATTATTTTGGGGCACCTGGGCGGCTCAGTCAGCTGAGTGCTAACTTCAGTTCAGGTCACGGTCTGGGGATCCGTGGGTTTGAGCCCCGCGTCAGACTCTATGCTGATGGCTCAGAGCCTGGAGCCTGGTTCGGATTCTGTGTCCCTGCCCCCGCCCCACCCTCTGCCCCTCCCCTGCTCATACTGTCTCCTTTCTCAAAAATACAATAAACGTTAAGAAATTTTTTTAAAAAGAGGGCAACTATTTTGATCCTCAGGATGTGCAGGTACTTTTGAAATTGCACTCGATTGTCTGCATGAAATTCAAAACCACAGGCATCCTTTCTTTTTTATTTACTTATTTATTTATTTACATTTATTTATTTTTTAGAGACAGAGAGACAGAACACTGGTTGGGGAGGGATAGAGAGAGAGGGAGACAGAATCCGAAGCAGGCCCCAGGCTCTGGGCTGTCAGCACAGAGCCCAACGTGGGGCTCAAACTCACAAACTGTGAGATCATGACCGGAGCCGAAGTCAGACGCTCAACTGACTAAGCCACCCAGGCGCCCCCTACAGGCATCCCTTCTAAAGCTTTTTCTGAAACCTGAACTTACCTGTGTTGGGCAACTCTCACACATATGAGGCCTGATGATTGTTATTATTGTTTCCATTTTGCAGAAAAAGAAACAGAAGGTCAAATAAACTAAAGTGACTCATTTAAAGTCACTTAATTGGTAAGTGGTTGAATGGGAATTTAAGACTAAGTCTGAGGGACGTTCTGCTCCCTCTACTACGTAACTTCCCTGTTGAGCATTTCATTACATGTCCTGGTTTGTTCTGTACCTGATGCTGAGGTGAATCTCACATGCTCATGAAATAATAAGTTCCCTGAATCCAAAGAACATGCTTTCTACTTCTAGATTTCTACAGGCACCCTAAATATGGTAAATGCTTGCTTTGCTCCTGTCGCAGACATAAATGGGGGAAGGGCATATGATTGCTAGAGCCATTTGGATCTTGGAAAACAATTGTGGTAAGGCTCTTAAAAAGTCTTCTTGATTTTATTTTTAGGGCATCCCGATTCTTTTGTAAACGGCCTGGCTTACAGGCTTTTATTTCAGGATTCTGTCACTGTATCGTCTATTTTCTAGCATTTTATAGTTTGGGGAGTTGGTTGTCTTTAGGAGATTTTACATTTAGGTTTTCATGGGGCAAGATACTCAACAGAACTTAGTGGCTGCTCTTTTAAATTCTAGTTATGCCTTTTTAGAGGCAGGCAAACACCAATGAAGAATGAGGCGGGGTATCTAAGGAGCTGAATTCTTGGGGGTGGATTGGTGTTATTACAAGGATATGCTGTTCCTTGGTGTGTGCACAATAAGGCTGAGAGAAAGAATGCTAATCCTTTCCTGAGGGTGGTTTTTGTTCAGTTGAGAGGAGAACTGGAATTACAGAAGGGAAGAGCAAAGTGTTTGAAGAGTATATTCTTTGTTCCAAGACATCAAAATGACATACAGGCTTCTAGATTTGATTCCAGATTTACATTTGTACCTTCCCATCCTTGGGCCCTGCAGAAAGACTTACGATTCCAAAAGAGAGCAATTTCCTTTGATTCATTTAGGGTTATGGTTAAATTTATTGGGGAAGTTTATGTTTTACTTGCCAGAGAGAAGTTTGATTGCCTTGGTCTGGATAATTCTCAAGGGAACACAAAATCTCAGAAGCCAAAATCGAAACCAGTAGCCTATAAAATTCATGGAAAATGTTTTTTAAAAATATCCACCTTCAACCCTTTTAACACATTAATTACTTTTCCCCAAGGCTCGTTTACATATAGACCAATGTAAGAGTGTGGGTCCAAGTAGGCAAACATTTCACAGTCATCTTTGCTTTATATTCTCCCACAAATATGTTTTATGATGAATTGTTTCTTCATAATTTTAATTTTTAGATGAATTAGAGTGAGATTTCTGAACCAAGGAACACGGATATTTTTAACAGTCTTGATACACCTTGTCAAACTGCTTAGAGAAGAAATTTCTAACTATCTCGACTTCTCAAGAGCGGAATAGAGCTGTTACTCTCACATTCCTAGTAATTGCCATTACTAGGAGTGTCCACAAAGAGGCCCGTTAGTCAGTTTTACTGTTACCACTGTAGTGTAACCACTGTGGGTTAGTTGCTTGCCTGGATTATTCCAACAGCTGCCTAGCTGGTGCCCCATTGCTTTCACTCTTGCCCTTCCAAAAATCTTTTCCTGATGTATTTATTAAAGCACTGTGGTATAACAAACACATATTTGGTCTTTGTCTCCTGTTCCTGGCACACACAGCTCCTAAGACCCCTGAAATCTCTGAGTGACAAGAGTATGTTTTGTATGTTCATGAGGTGACTGGTTGTTGGGGGTTCCTAGACAGCTTCAAGATTGAACTGGGCACCAGAAAGACCAACACTTGATTACAGGGTTGAGACTTTCACCCCCATCCCCAACCTCTGCGGATTAATCAGTGGCCAATGATTTAATAATTTATGCTTGTGTAATGAAACCTCCCTAAAAACCCTTAAATATAGGGGTTCAGGAACCTTGGGACTGGTAAACGCATCAAGGTGTTGGGAGGATTGCATGCTCAGAGAGATCATGGAGCCTCGCTGCCCCTTTCCCCATACCTTGATCTATGCATCAGTTCTACCTGGCTGTTCCTGAGTTGTCCTTCGTAATAAACTGGAAATAGTAAGTAACAAATAATTAGGAAAATGTTTCCTGAGTCCTGTGAGTGGGAACCTCTGACTCTATAGGCAAGTTGGACAGAAATGCGGGTAACCTGGGACGCAGTACTTGTAAGTGGTGTCTGATGTGAGGGCAGTCTTATGGGACCAAGCCCTTAATACCGTGGAGTCTGACCTCTTAGACTGGAGTGGCAGTCTGAAGTGCCTCGTCTTAGTCTTACTCCTGGTAGTTAGCGTTGTTAGAATTGAATTGAATTGTAAAACACCCAATTGGTGTCAGAATTGGTTGATGTCAGGAGGAAAAAAAAAAAAAACCCTCAAGCACAAATCTAATAACACTCACCTACTTGAACCTTTCCTACTGCATTTAGAATGAAATCGAAAGTCCTTTGTGTGTCTGTAAGCCATTCAGGATCTGGCCTAGCCTGCCTCTCTTAAACTCACTCCCCAACATTCTCCTCTTACTCAGTACTTCCTGGATGCACTGGTCTTCTGTTATTTAAAACGTACCAGGTTCATTACCATCTTATTGCCTGGTTTCTAGCTGAGCCATCTTCCTTCAGATCTTCATGTGGCTTGGTTTTTTTATTTTTTTTATTTTTTATTTATTTATCAGGCTTCAGCTTGAATGACACTTCCTTAAAGATGCTTTTTCTGACCATCCTGGCCAGAGTAACATCTTGTCTCTCCCTAGATTCTACTCATTCTTTATATTTTAATACTGCTTTATTATTATTTTTTTTTGTATATCAATCCTGTCTGTCTAATATTTCTTCTTCTTTCTTCAGCACTAGAATGCATGCTTTGTTAGTTTAAGGACTGTATCTGTCTTGTTCATGACTGTATTATGGCTGAAACCAAAAAAATGTCATTTGAATGCATGAATGAATGGACTCCCTCATGGAGGCTGGAATTTGGAGTCCCATTTTTATTGTAAGCTTAGGTTCGATGATTCTACAATGCTCTATAATTTCATGGTCCTATATCTCATTTGGATGTGGATGTTCTGAAATTCTGAGTGAAATATCTAGAATCGAGAGGAAAATTATAGGCATTGGGCTTAAACTAAAATACCATCTCTTGTTTCTTTGGATTCTTTCTTTAAGCAAATATTTTTTCAGCTTTTGTGGTGGGCATGGCACTGGGTTAGACACTAAGAAAGACACACTAAAAGTGTTACAAATGGCTTTTGCGTTTTAGGAACACGTAACTCAATTTTGAGGACAACAGAGTATATGGATATGTACGTTTCTTCCCTCACACATGTACACACACATATGTACAATGATGAACTACAATACTAACAAAATAAAAATAACCAAGAATTTTTGAATATTAAGTATATCATGTACTTTCCTAAATTTTTTATGTTAAAATCACTTATTTGATATTTATGATAACCACATGCAGTTGGGATTATATTCCTCATCTTTTAAGAGGA
This sequence comes from Panthera onca, assembly GCF_046562875.1. Lineage (NCBI taxonomy): Eukaryota > Metazoa > Chordata > Mammalia > Carnivora > Felidae > Panthera > Panthera onca. Next base: position 68,701,522 of record NC_138356.1, read on the forward strand.
AGAAATTCAGATTCACATAGTAACTTGCCCGAGACTATACGGTCCGCAAGTCCTGTGTTTAAAATCATCATGCTATTAAGTAATATTTTGGATATAGAACAAGGTGTTGGATATACTTTGAAGGATTTTCATATTTTTAAAAGGTAAAACAGACAAGAAAAGGTAATTAAACTGGGAACACAGTGTGAACAAAATTTGCCCTTTGGAAATGTGAAATAAAATTCTCAGGTTAAAGCCCCTGGAATAGAAACTTCTAGAAGCTACCAGCTCTATGACTAAGGACCCCCTCACAGCTGGAGTGACTAAATGCCTAAATTGTAGAACTGGGCCTGCTCCAAAGAGGGAAGCGTATCAGTGGTTTCTTACCTACCTTTTTGCTGCAGATTGAGCTGGTATTTCGCTTCAGTGTTCATTGGCAGACTAACCGATGTTCACTGACAAAAAACTTCAGCGTTCACTGGTAGACTAACACAGTGTTAAATGGCAAAGCTGCACAGGAAATAATTAGGGTCCCAGAGCAACCAGTGGTCTATGGGAGACAAAGGATTCCATGGGTTCACATTCAGATTATCGTTATCTCGAGCTCCTCATGTGTGATACCAGTGATTCCTATGCAGCCTCTGAACAGTTTGGCAAGATGATCCTGTTTGGCATAAGGAGGAATTTCACCCATAACATGAATGTCCGTTCCGGTGTCAAAACTTGCCGATAATATATACAATTATAAGGCAGGAGTTTCAGGGTATGTAAGTCCACTGTGGCTTCCTGCTATGTGGAAGGACCTCATCATGGACAGGCAGAATATCATTGTCACCATATCTCCTGTCAGAAATCTAGCAACCACGCTCATTAATTGTCTCAGTCCTGATGTACTTTGGTATCCCTTCTGGGGAAAAATAGAATCCGTTGAGCTTATTATAGCAAAAGGCAACCAGTTCAAGATTTACGTGTCAAAGTGCTCATTCTCAGCATATTTCAAACTCTGAAAAGAAGTATACTCTTCTGTTCAGTTCTACATGGGAACACAGCCTCTGTACCGAGCCAGGCCTGAGCACCATAATGTTTGTTCTTATTGGGCAGGGCGATTATGTAGTCCATAAAGTTTTCTGTGGTCACTCTGGCTTCTCCATGTTATTCTGTGACATCCAATGGGTCATGACTACAGAGGGAGGTGGGGGTTGGGATCTTCATAGCAACACATGGACCCCCTTCAGATGATTAGGAATTGAGAAGATTTTGGAGACGCTATCAAGGTGTGGTAGTAAACATGTTTCGAGATACTTTGTAAAGGAGTGAAAAGCCAAGGATCCAGGGGAAGCAAAATCAGTTCGTGTGTGCTCTGCAAGGAATGACATAAGTTTTAGTGTTTGAAATTGTCAGACTGAATGAAATTGGTTAGAATTAATTGGAATATTTTGATGAAATTTCTTGGTGTTTAATTTGATTCGTGTGGTTTAGAACTGATGGAGTTTGGAATGAAATCGAATCTCAAAGGGATGTGTTAATAGGTGCAGAACTGCACGAGGCTGATGGAAATAGATTGCCAAAAATCACTTCAGAAACACACTGGCAGCTTTCCTGTAGTGTACTTTGATAGCATCATAAAAAACACACATTGCCCAACAAATAATAAGAGGGGAAAATGCCGGAGTTCAACGTTAATAGCCATCAACTTGTGGATTCATGGTGCAGTTTTCCTCAGTGTCGGGAATCTTGTTTTCTTGAGAAGAATGTAAAGGGAGGTGATGAAGGCGCATTTGTGAGCCAGAGACATGGATCCTGTGAAGAGGCTAAATTAGTCTTTTTATATTACCCATGATCCTGCAGAAGGAAAATATAAGCACATCAATAGTCATAGAGTCATTAATCAAATCTTTTGTTGAACGTGGCTAAAAAATCCACTGATATCCTCCACAAACACTTATTGAATCTTTCTAGAGGCAGATACTGTGCTAAAGACTGGTCACATAATGATGAACAAAACCTGGTAGGTCCCTGAGCCCCACCCCAGTGACTGGAGTCAAACATCAATCATATAGGTACATAGGTGAATTGAAAATCAGGAGAGGGACATTTGAATGAGAGACTTGACAGGTATGGTATTTAACCTTTTCAGTAGGTCAGGGAAGACTTTCTTGAAAAGGAGATGCTTCGAGATCTGAAAGGTAAGCAGGTGATACCAGATGGACAAGGAGGGAAGAGCATTTCCATGTGCAAAGGCCATATGTCTGGACAGAAAGAGCATGGAGAGAATGAGGAACAAAATGAAGTCCACCTGGCTAGAGAGAGAGAGAGAGAGAGAGAGAGAGAGAGAGAAAGTGTGGTCATGTATAAGATGAAATGGGCACTGTATGGTGGGCCAGGCATGGAGAATGAAGAAGTTAGAGAGGTAAGCAGGGGTCAGACCATCAAGGACCTTAAGGACTCATTAAGGATTTGGTCCTTATCATGAGAACAATGGAAAGGTTTTGAAGTGTGGTAAGTGGTCAGGTGTCTTGATATCTGTCTGTCTCTCAATCTCTCTCTGTCTCTCTCTCTCTCCGTGTGTGTGTGTGTGTGTGTGTGTGTGTGTGTGTGTGTGCGTGTGTGTATTTAAAGGCCGCTTCTTGTGCCTGATCTTCCTACGATTTATCTGGGCCAACCTCTATGGTTACTTGGGAGTCGGTGTGACTCAAGAGAACTCTTTGGTGCCCATCCTGTCTTATATATCTGTGACTTTAGAAGCAGAACCATTGTTGGAGTTGAAAGCTTGGTTTAAAGGAACCTTCTGGTACACATATACACTGTGCTGTCAGAGAAGCTACATTTCACTGCCATAAGCTACTGGGCATTGTCAGCAAATATTACCAGAGGTCATCAGCCTGCTCCACATTTGGTGAGCTTATCACCTTGAATCTCCCCCTTTCTCACTGGTGACATGCTTAGTGGGAAGAAATGATATTCTGAATGTCCAACAGGGGCTTATACAGCCTCTTATCTCTCACAACATCACTCTGAAACTTGAGCACGTTGCTTTCTATGACTGTATACTCTACCAGTTAGCAGGGCATCACTTGAATCTCTTTGAGATCTGAATAAAATTCCCTATAAGCCACCAGTGCTAATTTGTTCCATTATCTTGGGCTGTATAACAATGACTGGGCATCCATACATACAGTTGCAGATCCTGTAACGAGGACCAGCCTCTGGGCATGTGCACCTGTAAGATCTAGGTGGGCTAGAGTAGAACAGGCCTGAAGAGGGATGCCCAAATTTTATAAAGCCCTTTTCATCGTCAATTAATTTTACTCTAGCAATAGCTCAGCAAGATTGGCAAGGTGACAATTATTTCTTTTCTTTTGTAGATGAAAACTATATGCTATCGGTTTTTGGTGAGATGGTTATTGCATTCAAGACTATTGTGATTAAAAGTCACAGAATTCCACTCAGCGTTGCTAAAGCAAAAAAAAATAGAGTATTTATTACAAAGTCGCAGAAGCAATATCATTCATTCATGCATCCATCCATGCAATAATTCTTTGCTCTTTGTCTATGTTACAGAATCTGTGTTAGGCTCTGGGGATATAATGATGAACCAAACCACACACAGACTCTTGTCTTCATACAACATACTGTCTGGTAGAGGAGATAGATGTTATTCAAGTGATCACACGAACCGAAGTAAAATTGATATTTTATAGTATGTGGCAAGTACCATGAAGACTGGCTTGCTGCTATGAATGCTCAGGATTGTGGATTTACCCAGCATAAGTGGAGATGTGAGAGATGAGAGGAGATTGCTTACTTGAAGAGGGGAACAAAGGGAGTTCCAGGTTCAGGGAACAGCATATGTAAAGGTCCTGTGCTTTAAGGGAGTTTGGAAAGAACTATGGACCAAAGAAGGTGAATGTGGCTGGAATAGTGAGAGCAAGAAGGAGCCTGAGAGAAAGTGACATGGGGGAGATGCATAGGCCCCAGACCCGGTGACTAGCAGATAGTGTTAGGAGTGATTGTGTTTATCCTAGTAAGAATAGGCCGTCATGGAGGGTTTCCGAAGAGGGACGTGTTGACACGATCAGCTTTATATTTTATAAAATTCACTCTGCTTTGGTATATTGGAGGGGAACAGGTGAGGATTAGATCTTTCAGAATTTTGGGAGCTGGTATAAAAGTCTAAGGGCTGCTCGTTGCCTCCACCCGGTTGCGGTCTACAGTCACTCTGCAGGTCAGGAGGACTGGAAACCTGGATGAAAAGCTTGGCAACTGATGACGACTTGAACCTGGGTCCTTTGCTCACTACCTCTCGTGACACTGGGTGACATGCAAAAGAAGCTGGTACCCTTCCCTAGGCAGCTGTGCAAACCCTTGGCTCAGGACCTGGAGATGATGAACGGAAGGCTCTGGAAGAAGTGGGAGGACCTGCAGGTCTGGCTGCTACTCCTCATCAACCAGGTGAGTCAACGGATGGGCAGCAAGAGGCATAAGCTGTACTAGCACCTGATTCCGCGTACCAACCATTAGGGTGTAATGGATGCTGAGTTTTTTTCTGCCTTCCAGATTTTGCTTTTTCTCCCTCGTGGTCTAACCTAACCCAGAACAAAGCAGAGAAGGAATGTGGAGAAACTCATTAGGTAGATTGGCACAGCACAAAACCACCATACATTGGTGTCATCATTGAGGACAGAGGTAGTGGCAGCTTGGATTATATCTTCGGAGTGAATTGATACTTTTAAAGAGTTCAGACTAGTAATTTTGTAGACCGTCCATCAATTCGGGGATGTCCGTTGTTTCTTCATGATTGGATTCAGGTTATGTGTATCTGGCTGGAATAGCAGAGAAGTGACATTGTCCTCAGTGCATCTATCAGGAGCGACATAACACCCATTTTTTTCTCAGTGTTGGTGATGTCTGATTGCAGGGCTATGGCGGGATCTGCCAGGTTTCTACACGGTAAAGATCCAATATTTCCCGTGTATTTAATAAATAATTTGTGGTAGATACTTTGAAAATGTGTAAACACACTGTTCCTCATCAAACACTCTCCCACTAGTTTTAACATCCATTGAGACTTATTTTTTTAATATTATTTTATTTATATATTTATTTTATTTTATTTTTGGTAGACAGTTTTTTTTTTTTAAAAGCAGTTTCAGGTTTACAGCAAAATTGAATGGCAAGTACAGAGATTTCCTATATCTTCCTTGCCCCCACCCATGTCAGACATCCCCCACCAGAGTGGTGCATTAGTTATAACTGATAAACCTACATCAGCACATCATAAACACCTAAAGTCCATAGTTCACTTTAGAGATTACTCTTAGTATCGTACATTCTATGGGCTTTGACAGATGTATAATGACATGTATCCACTATTATAGAATCATACAGAATAGTTTCACTGTCCGAAAGATCCCCTGTACTCCACCTGTTTCTCTCTCCTTCCCTCCCCTAAGCCCTGGCAACTGCTCATCTTTTTACTGTCTCCATAGTTTCTCCTATTCCAGAATGTCATATAGTTGGATTTGTACAGTATATAGCCTTTTCAGATTGGCTTCTTTCACTTAGTAATATGCTTTTTAGGTTCCTCCGTGTCTTTTTATGACTTGGTAGCTTCTTTCTTTTTAGCATTGAATAATATTCCACTGTCCGGATGTATTACAGTTTATTTTTCCATTGATGATTTATTTTTAATTTTTATTTTCATTTTGAAACAACATCAGAATAATAGGGCACTGCAACAATACTACCAAGAAGTCTCTCAAACTATTCCCTAAAATTCAACACATGTTATCATCTTACATAGGCCAGTACAATGACCCAAAGCAGGGAATTATCAGGTACAGTACTCTAGGTAATACTAATATACAGACCTTATGCAACTCTCACCAGCATTCCCACTAATTACCTTTTCTAGTCCACCGTTGAATTTATGATCACACAATGCATTTACTTGTCATGTCTTCTTAGTCTCTCCAATCTGTGACACTTTCTGAGTTTGTCTTTTTCTTTTGTGGCCTGACACTTTTGAAGATTACTGTTAAGGTCTTTTTGTAGATGTCCCTCAGTGATGTGTCTGCTATTTCCCTATGATTAAATTTAGCTTATGCATTTTTTGGCAAGAATAGTACACAAATGGTAATATGCCTTTCTCATTTCATTGAATCAAGAGGCAAATGATGTCAATTCGTTTCCAAAATGTTAGTTTTGATCACTTTGTTAAGGTGGTTGACTGTCAGGTTTCTCCACTATTTGGGAAATTTTCTCTTTATTATTATTAAGTATCTTGCTGGGAAATAATTTAAGACTATATTGCTCTCCTGTTTCTTGTCATGCTTTCACCCACTTATTTTTAGTATCCATAGATGATCCTTGTTGAAAATAATCGTTACTGTGGTATTTGCTACATGGTGTTTTCTATTTCCTTTGTTTCTTCTACATTTCTTAGTTGGAATGTTAGTGTAAGGGAAGCCTTTTCCATCTTTTATTTGCTTATGCCATTATTTATTTATACCACTATGTACTTGTGGGTTCTTACTTTGTTCTAGGGATTATAATCTGTTCTATCTTTGTGTATTTGATCCCCAAATTGTTCAGATTTGGCCACAGGGAGCCCCATCAATTTGGCTTCTGTGTTTTTTCTTTTTCTTTCTTCTTTCTTTCTTTCTTTCTTTCTTTCTTTCTCTCTCTCTCTCTTTCTTTCTTTCTTTCTTTCTTTCTTTCTTCTTTTCTTTATTTCCTTTTTTTTTTGAGAGAGTAAAGGGGGTGGGCAGAGAGAGAGAGAGAGGGAGAGAGAGAATCCCAAGCAGGCCCCATGCCATCAGTGGAGAGCCCAATGCAGGGCTTGAACCCATGAACTGGGAGATCCTGACCTGAGCCGAAATCAAGAGTTGGAGACTTAACTGACTGAGCCACCCAGGCACCCCAATTTTTGCATGTTTTTTAATTATCACTGTCATTTTGGGGGCAATTTCTTACTTTTTCAACCCACAAGGTGTTCCAGCCTCATTGTGTACTTTCCCTGCACTGGACCGCGTAATTAACCTTTCTCTAAGGCTTGGAGAATGACATTTGGAAACCAAAAGTCTATGATTAGTATAGAGTATCATTGCTTCCCATCCTCTCAGTGGACAGATTTATATCTATGTCTGTATTTATATGTGTGTATGTATTTAAAAACCATGAGGTTATAATGATACATCCAATTCAGTCCAATACCACAGGATACATGCTCCCCCCTTCCTCTATTCATAACTACTTTCTCCAGTGTAAACCTGGCTCTCATTATCTATGAAATACTAACTTATTCACCCAATCCCTGAATACGTAAGTAGTTTCAAAATTACCAACCATAAACTAAAATGAAAAATGAAACCCACTAACTAGAGTACAATATTTGTGTATAATTCTTTTAGTATTTATTCTTAGAATACACAGTCAATGCTTATTTATTTATTTATTTATTTATTTATTTATTCATTTATTCTTGAGAAAGAAAGAGAGCATGAGGAACAGAGAGAGAGGGAGACAGAGAATCCCAAGCAGAATCTGTGCTGTCAGTGCGGACCCTGATGTGGGACTTGATCTCAAGAACGTGAGCTCATGACCTGAGCCAGAATCAAGAGGCGCTTAACAAACTGAGCCACCCAGGTGTCCCAATACTTATTTTTTAAATCCTATTCAAGTCAACTCACATTTCTATAGAAAACAAACCTCCTAACTAGGGTATGTTTCTGTATATGCATTTTTGTTTTTAGCCTTAAAAATATATAGTCAATACTTATTTTCTTGAAATTGTATTGAATCTAAATTCAAGCCTCTGCCTTTGTTGGCTGGCAGTAAATTCATCACAGTCATTATTGGAGCTTTTCTTCCTTTGACCCAGGGTTGTTACAGAGGTCCTTGGGGTCTTAAGAAGGGGGAAAAAAATCTCTGGGGAGGTTGCCTCAGTCTTTGGGCTATGCAGTTTACCATTCTAACACCCATTTTTCAAACCATATTGTCCCTTGAAGTACACAGCTCTATTCCCGTGGACACCAGACACATTTCTGAGGCTGGGAATCCTAGTGTCTACGACATTGCTTCTCCAGATGTACCATGTAGCCATTCGCCTCCAGAGGTGGTCCCATGTGTAGAACTCCCAGAAGTTCTTGTCATTCCGTCTTGAGCATCTCTCTATTTTACCTTATTGTTTTGCCTGAGATTAAAAATAATGGCTGCTTGTTCTTCTGGTTACATGAGGGGTACAGTTGATTGTTCCACAAATTGATATTTATTTGGTCCCCTTTTTTTAGCCCCAGTCCACAGGACTACCTTTGGTTCTACCACTGGCTGCCAAGTCTAGAACTTCTGTAATGTTCTGTCAGGATATTGCTCCCAGATTTCAGGGCAGCCCTCTCCATACACACTCAGGCTGCAGTTCCTTCAGTTTCTTGCCATCCACCACTATGCCATCTGCTTTCCATCTTCCAGAAGGTTTTTGAAACTTCTTACCTTGTGATGAATCTGTTCCCATTTTCTTGTTCTGTGATGAGTCCGTTCCTACTTTTTTTGTTGCTCTTATGGATTATCTTCTTTTATTCCTTTATGACAATTTTGTTAGGAGCTGTCGAATCAGTGAGTTCAGTCTAGCATCTTGAGTCAGAATCGAAGCATATATATTCATACAATAACTCAGAGCATTTTTAGGACATTTTGCTTGGAAGCCTTTTGAGTTGTTTATGAGTTGAACAAGAAAATTGGCTACTTTACATTGTAGTTGGACATTTATAAACCAAAGTGTCACTGTTGGTGTAATTACTAACCTTATTTGCTAAGGAATCATTATTGTTTCTTATAATAAAGTCTACCATCAAGGTGGCTAAGGGTTAAAAAATGGCTTATAAAGAATTTCCTGTATGTTTTCCAAAAGATTTAGAGCTTGTTGGAAGAAGTGTGTAGCTTCACAAGGTATATGCATCATAGGCAAAAAAGCTCATTTGGCTGTATATATTTTATTTCGAATTATTTTGCTGTCTTCTCATTACAGATACCTGTCTCTAGCAAAGAAAGTTATTTTCAGTATGAAATCCAAGCCTTATATCTTGGCCTGGTATGTAAAGATACTCCTCTGATTTATTCTTTCCAAAGAACAGGACTTCTGTGTTCTGTTGGGTGGAAATGGAGAATTTACCCAACTATAAGGAATGAAGGTAGGAGTCTGAGCACTTAGCTACTTTACAAATAGACTTTCAACTAATCTTACTTTTTTGGACTCACTTTCAAAAGTACTTGCTGCAACTAATCCCTAAACCCTCCAAAGATTCTAAGGAAGGAAAAGGTAGCTTCTTGGTTTTATCCTGTTGGTGGTCAAGGATTTAGCCTTTTCAAGTCTGCTGTGAATATGATCACTCATCCTTCTTTCTAGCTTCCAAATGTTGTTGCTATTATCCTGTGTTCTCTTTTTCTTCCATGTCCATAATTTGCTTGGTTTGGTTGTTTTTCATCCATTTACAGTTTTAACTAGGGTTCTTAGAGAGGGCAGAAGTAAAAATATATGTTTAAGAGATCTTCAAAAGAGACATATCAGAGGTCTACAGAAAGATGTAACTAGAAATAAGGGTTGCTTCCATAACAAAAGGCAAAGCAGGGCTATCCACTAAGTCAACTTAGTCTATTATATATTAAAAACATATTATTAAAAATATTTTGAGATGATACACACAAAGAAGTTCATTAAGAGATATTATCATTCTTTATTTGATTGGATTTTTACCAATAAAGTATAGCTTCCATGGACCTTGTTTTTTATTTGTTGTTGTTTTTGTTTTTGTTTTTGTTTTAAGTCATTATTTGTAGCTGGCCAATGGTGAACCCATATTTTTTTGCTATTATTCTCTGTGCTCCTGCCTAAGCCCCAAATGTTTAGTCTGTTGTCTTTTTTTTTCCAGGTAAATGTTTCTTCATCACATGCCATTGCTTCCTTTCTAAAATATCCTTCCAAAGTTAAGAAACAGCTTATAAAATATTAACAGGTGACATGGATGGATCTAGATGGTATAATGCTAAGTGCAATAAGTCAGTTGGAGAAAGACAAATACCACATGATTTCATTCATATGTTGAATTTAAGAAACAAAACAAACAAATGAAGACAAAAAGAGACAAACAAAAAAATCCCCAGAATTTTAAATACAGAGAGCAAACTGGCCATTACCATTACCAGAGGGGAGGCAGGTGGTGGAATGGGTGAAATAGGTGATGGGGATTAAGAGTATACTTCTTGTGATGAGCACTGAGTAATGTATAGAATTAGCGAATCACTATATTGTACACCTGAAACCAGTCTGTTGTCTTTTAGGAAAATAGCACTATTACCCTCATTTCACAACAGAAACAAAGTCCTCCCATCATACTGATCTCATTTCATATTGATTACTTCATACATCATCACACATTATCTTCATATAAATAAACTTTAAATCTTGGAAAAATTCTCATACTCTGGGATATATTTCAAGTTTTTGCATAAGTAAAATGTACAAGAGGACTAACAAAGTACCTGACACACAGAGGTGCTCAAAGTGTAGTAGCTACTAGTAGGTGTTAGTGGTGTGTGTGTGTGTGTGTGTGCATGTGTGTGCGTGTGCATATACACACACATGCATGTTTGGGAATTAGTAAGATTTGGACCTGGATATCATCCTACTTTCTTTTGATTATCCATAATTAGATTCGAGATACTTAACATTTGGTCACTGAATGGTTATGTTTTCTTACTCTTCTGGTGTTTCACAGCTTGTGGCTATATCATTGCAGTGTCTTCCTCTATCTTTGCATGGTCTTCTCTACATCTGTGTTTTCTTTTGTCTCTAATAAGATCAATTGTCATTGGATTTACAGCCCATCCAGGTAACCCAGGATGATCTGGGTCCACGGTGTGATAGCCAGCTACCTACTAGCTTGTCTTGAGGAGAAGACTGCCAGTGTGTTGGTTGGGTCTTCCCAGAAGCAGGCACTGAGACGGAGTGAGGAATACAGGAGGTTTACTGGAACATAATGCCTATGACAGATGAAAGGGAATGGAAACAGGAGTAGGCTGGGAGAGTCTTCAGATTGCCATGCAGGTCTTATATCTAAGAAAGGAAAGGGGGATGGAAGCAAGACTGGGCAGGGAAAAATCTCAGACCATAATGTAGACCTGGCAAAGTCCCAGACAGATCAACGGGTGCTCTGGAGCAAAGACTGCTCCTTGATGAATGGGCGGGGATGGCCAGACCTAGTGTTCCTGCTGTATTTAGTCATTGGCTGGGGCTGGCTAGGAAGAACATGGAATTGGCTCAAAAGTGGAAATGAATCCTGAGCACACCATAGCTGAAGGCTGTCAGTTAACTACATGCTTTGCACCAAAAGACAAAAATTTCTTGAAAGAGGATTTGAGAAATAAAGGAACAAGTGCAGTGCTTAAGTTAAAAATATACTCAGTAGTGAAGCTTCAGATCATAGGTTGTGAGGAGAAAGGTTAAATGAGATGGTGTGTCTGTGAGGTGTCTTATCAAAGAATATAATATGGAAACCCCCACCATATATAGCTTAGTGAAATATAAAGACGATTTATTGATATTTTATGGTAACAACAACAAAGAAGGGCTAAAGGAAAATGAGTGAAACATTGCATTAGTCAAAAAATGAATATTTTGATTTTAGATTTATCATATGGAAACAAAGTAATATACACCAATGATCAGTTTATTTATCGTGAAGTCAGCCAGTCTAGTCCATGAAAAGGTGAGTATGGAAGGTGAGCATGAATATTCAGAAAGTTGGCTGCAGAAACTTAAAAAGTGTCAGGGTGTAAAATATTTGAAAATCTGTGGTGAAAAAGCTTCTGTTGATCACGAAGCAACTGAGAATTACACGTGTAAATTTGCCAAGATCATATCTGTTGAACACTTTAATCCTTCACAAATTTGCCAACCCTGAGGAAATAGCTCCCTACTGTTCCTGTTTCTAGAAAAACACGAGCAATGGCTAATGAGGAAACCCCAGCAGGTTTTGACACTGGGTCCAGGGTGACTGTTTTTAGATGTTCCAGTTCTACAGGAGAGATTAAGTGGACAGCGACAGGAAAGAGTCAACTGCCAAGATGTTTAACTGATGTACGCAACTTATCTGTTACTACTGTGCAAACAGGAACGTGTGGGTGAGCACATAAATACCTCCTGACTGATTCAGTACCCCTCTGCACCTATGGCTTGAGTTCATCGCAGGGAATCTGGACTAGAAAAAGCTGTAGAGTTTTATGGTTCATGGACGCTACTCCACACATCCCTTCCCTAAACTTCTTGGAGAAAACAATGTTTTCAGCATTTAATTTTCCTCTTAGTGTTACATCTGCTGGTCAAAACTTTTTGGTCAAGAAGTTTTATACTCCATGGAGGGCAAACATACTGCCCCCACCCGACTTGCGTTTCATTTTTAACTGTATACTTGTTAAATTAACAGATACTTAGGAATACCAAACATGCTAAAAGAGTCAAGTCTTAAGTATGTCATTTCTGCAGTAGCTAATGCTTGGAACAGTGTTGATACAAAATGTAGATATTATCAACCTTGACAACGTAAACCCAAACTAAAAAATGTGTGAATGGAAGTGGGTGGGTAGCAAGGAGCTAAAGTGAAGTGAATGGCAAGTTTGCTGGCATATTCATCCTAAAATTTGCTTAAGAAATAATGTCAATATTTGGTGAATAAAGAAGAAGGAATCAAAGAGTGTTTAAATTTTATTTTATTATTTTTTAAATATAATTTATTGTCAAATTGGTTTCCATACAACACCCAGTGCTCATCCCAACAAGTGCCCATCACCCACTTTCCCCTCTCAACAATAGCTAAATTATGGGAAAAGTCTAAATTTTAAAGCTAGTTAATAGCTAAATAAAAATAGTGACATGGGGGGGGTTGCATTTGTGGCTCAGTCGGTTAAACATCTGACTGTTGGTTTCAGCTCAGGTCATGATCTCATGGTTTGTGACTTCAAGCTCCACATTGGGCTCCATGCTGACAATGTGGAGTCTGCTTGGGATTCTCTCTCTCCCTCTCTCTGTCCCTCCCCTGCTCTCTCTCTCTCTCTCTGTCTCTCTCTCAAAATAAATAAAAGAATAGTGACATATGGGCATTGGGAAAAAAGGAAATTGGAGTGGTGTGAATTGATATTTATCTATCTATAAATTGTTTACTTGGAGTTAAATGTGCAATTGTCAAAGAATCAAAAGTCCTGAAGAGCAGTAATGAAATACAGTAATCCCTAGCTTATCCTCCCTCATTCCCAGGCTCCTCTCTAGAAGGATCTACTTTTTTTTTAGAGGAAGAAAGAGAGAGAGAGAGAGAGAGAGAGAGCGCAAGGGAGGGGGCAGAGAGAGAGAGAGAGAGAGAGAGAAAGAAAATCCCAAGCAGGCTTCATGCTCCACGTGGAGCCTGATGCTGGTACTCGATCCCACGACCCTGGGATCATGACCTGAGCCAAAAGCAAGAGTTGGATGCTCAACTGACTGAGACACGAGGCACTCTCCAAATGGATCTACTCTTTACCTGTAACAATTATATACACACTTGGTTCTTTTGATGGTGATCTGTATAATTCTAACTAAAATGAGTTAAAAACTGCAAATAGAAAAACTGGAAAAGAATGCAATCTTAAGGGAGATCCTAAACTGTTTTACATATGGACCATATTATCTGAGACCATACCTTTACATCCTTCATCTCATTTGGCCTCATGGAGATTTTGTGAGTTTGGCAGCCCTTGGCATTATCAGATCATTTTAAGAATAGGGAACCCAAGCACAGAGAAGATGACTGGCCCAACATCACATGGATATGGAAGTGTAAATGCCATGGTCAGGCCTGAATCACGTGTCTTCTAACCTTGTCTTTATTTCTGCATATCAATGGTTCCCAAACATTGGCCCTTGGAGCACGCTAGTCCAGAAAGACAGTTTCATTGGCCCCAAACTTCTCTTTGGGTAGATTCTGAAGTATCTTTCTTTGGCCTTGAACACTCAGAGCTGCATCGCGTTGAGGACAAGTAGGTCTGTAGAGCACTCTAGTCCCCTTTTTGAAGCTTTTCTGGCCTGGTCTTCTGATAACCTCTTGGGTCTTGCAAAATATCCAGGATGGAGAGATAAAGTTTGACCTTCACCTTTCTAAGTATCACTCTTTCCTTCTGGGGGCAGTTTTTTAAAGATGACTTTTGCAAAACATAAATGTCCCTGTGACATTCAGATTTACATTTCTAGGCTCTTCTATCCTCTGGTATTTATGCTGTGATTATTGTTCTCAAAAGGACATATCCATTCCTGCAGATTTGTTGAGATGGCATTTCAGCTTTCTTTCACATGTTTTTGGAATTGGACTCTGATTGACAATTTGTTCTTGGAAGTTAAGTACAAATTTAGAATGCACTGTTTCTTGTCCACTTAAATCAGATACCAGCCCCATTTTATATTCCTTAATTTCCATTTCAATGAAATCACATTGGTTTTCTCCAGTGCAAGTTCCAGGTTAGAATTTTGATTGAGAAATTCTGCTTGCATTCTTCCTTGAGAATTCTCTTCCTTCATTGACAATGGACTGTTGATATATCCCCAAATCAATTATCCCCAAATGTCTGATGCATAGATTTTATTTTATTTTTTTGAGAAGCATTATAGGTTTAGATATCTGATGGATTTTTCATGAATTTGAGCCATTTAAAGAATGATAATTTTTATAAGGTAGCAAAGCAGGGAGGTAAAAAGTACCATGTGGTCCAATGGGGGAGGCAGTTTACACATCATTTTGTTGCTTATCATGTTTGTGATGTCAAGCAAATTACTTACACAATCCAGATCTTGGTTTTCTTATATGTAGAATGGAAACCAATGTTTCTTATTTTACAGTTTTGTTGTGAGGCTTGTAAAAGAGGAAAAAATACTCAGCACAGGGTCTAGCATATAAGTTGTGTTTGATATATGATAGGCACTATTTTTATAAGTCTTTTCTATCTTCAGGGTCACGACAAGTAAGTATCTAGCAAAATTTGTGGTAGGTAAGAGACGATCAAAAAATATAATAATGAAGGGATAATGAATAAACTATTCAGTCTCATATGGGAACATGCTGAACTATCATGGGTTTCCACTCTGCTGGCAGACTAGATCTCTTAGGGCATCTCACACAGTCGTATTGCATCCTTTATAGAGGTAGAAACACTACAGAGTTGAAAATTAATGCCACACCACTCTGCCTGAGATTTCGCAACCTAAAGTAAAGTGGAGATTAGGTGATTACCTGATTGTTCAACCTTATCCTCTTCATGTCAACATAACTGAAACCACTGAGGGTGGTGGGGTATCAGGAAGATAAGCCACAATCATTTTGCTGCTGTGAACCTAGCTTAGGAGTCATCCTTTACCTAAGTGTTGCTCCATTTACATTCCTTGCTAAGCCTAGGGTCTTGGCTTTCACTCCAATTACAACATTGGGACTAAAGCTCTTATCTTCTATACTTGGCAGAATTCTTGACATCTTGCCTATGTAAGTTTGCTCAGGGCCCCTCCTCAGAGTCCTTATTTCTCCACTGCTGGCTTAGCTCCTGTTCTGAAATAGACATATTCTCTGGGCTAATAGTCATCCACCTGACCTAGAATATTCCCCACGGATGTCTGTATCCTGATCTCACTCATTGAACAGGTCCTTGTGAGCAGACATTCCAACAACGACTTGATTTCCAACTACGTTCAGGTAATTTATAACACATGTCGACCAGGTGGCCTGCTGCCCCCACCAAGATGGCCCAGAAACTGGCCACTTCCTTCATGGAATTCCTCTGTATTCCCCCTCCCTCCTGTTCTCTGGTTTAAGCTGCCACTGTCCCTGCAAGTCTTGCCACTAGGGCTTTTGGAGTACTGACACATTGTTTGAAATTTTGTAGAGGGCTATAAACAGAATGCCAGGTAAAATTCCAAAAGAATGAAAACCTTCACAGACCCACTTTAGGGTCTGGACTATTTCAGCAGAAGATGGATGTGACTGCTTCTACCCACCACGAATTCTTCTCCACTCCTTATTTCTCTCTGCCCCACCCTCTGTAGTGTCTGAGACACTGCCTCCGGGGCCAACGAGGCAGGTCTCCTGGGCTGGTGCTGTGTCATGACTACCTTGTGCTGCCTTCTGCTCAGGCTCTGTCTTAAAGGGGCACTTTAATTTGAATTTCCTAGTGAAACATGGGATGCTGTGGCAGAGATAAGTTTCCTCTCCAGTGTCTGATATACAGTTGTTCCTTGGTTGCATGCTAAATAGCACAGTTTTTGCCTTTAAAAACTGTTATTGTTTCAATTAATCACTCTCTGAGAGACTCCTTTATTTGCCCAGTCCCTGGAAAACTCCTACAGGCTGGTATCTGGCAGACTTTTGAGATGAGATGATTTAGCCCAAATTCATTTCAAAAGTGAAAAGGCTCCATATGAGGCTCCATAGCTCCTTCGTGGCAGATCCAGGGCAGGACCTCATGTCTGCTGGCTCTTGGGGATCTTACTGTATATTAATATGAGCCTGAGTCACTCTCTGTTTGTCCCATCCATTGAATATAGCATGCTGGCTACTCTCTCTGGCTATTTTGCAATAGGCTTTGCTCATCCCTGGTCTCTCTGCTCAGTCCATGATGGGGATGGAGGGGCTCTTGGAATCCACATCTAGATGAAGTCCCAGTTCTGGAGAGTTTTCATACCAGAAGAAAGTAATCTGAGTCCTGAATGACTACCCCCCCACCTCTCTCTTTCTTTGCTTTATTGAAGATGTACCTTAGGCAAAGACTCCATCAGTGCAGTTGAGAGGTCCTGCAGAAGACAATGAAGTCATCTGAGAGTCAAGTCCCCACATTCATCTGCAAGACCTCTTCCCTGTAGTGCCCAGAGATTCCCTAGGATCATGGGAGCAAGTTAGTGCCCTGCTTGGGAAGAGTGCACCAAGTCTATCTTTCGGGGACATCATACTCGTTTCTTTCTCTTCCTTTCCACATCTGTGTATTATCAGACTCTGACACTCCTGCTTCCCCAGTCTTGCATTTATTGCTCCCCGAACACTCCTTTTTTTTTTTTTTTCCCTGAACACTTCTATGACATGGCCACATTGGGTTCTCAGGTCCTCTGGGCTGGCTGATTCCAGAAGCCTCTGAAATAATCCCTCGTCTTCGATGTCCTCCCCTCTAATCTCCTCTGAATACCACCCTGAATGACCACCAGTCTTGCAGTGTTACTGCTGATTGGAAATGTCGTGTGATGCAGTGGAAGGAGATGTGATTTGGAATTAGGCCTGCATTTGGTCTCCAGCTCTGCCACCTTCTAGCTAGTGCTCTGGGCCAAGCTAGTTAATTTCTCCTAACCTTAGTTTCCTCATTTATGAAATAAAGATAATAACAATACCTACTTTGACAAGTTGTTTTGAGCATTAAGTGGGAATAATACCAATGAAGTCCTTAGCTATAGTAAGCATGTAAAAACATGGTCTTCTTTCCATTCTCACGTATACTTGATACGGTGTCTTAGCTTGTGTCTCTCCTAAAAGCAGCCCCCCCCCCCAAAAAAAAAGGCTGAAAATTCAAGTAGTTTATTTGGGAAGTTAGTCATGCAGAATGAGATAGGAAAGAGAGGAAGGGCAGTAAAGGGTATGCTAGTGTGCAGGTTGCCACAATAAGCAACAAGGATGGAATCCCCCTAGAAACTCTTGAAACTGTAGAATGACCTCAGACCTGTCACACTGAGGGCCAGTGAAGCTGGAGTTCACCAACTTCAACTTGTCATTGGTTAAGCATGGCTCCTGGGACTTCCCTGTACTTCTAGCCTGTGCCATGAACGGGCCAAGCAAAACCCCGCTGGAGAATACCCTTGGGCAGAGATGGTATAGGGGGGCACCCGTGTATGCTATCTGGGAGAAGATCTAGGAATTTTTCCAGGGCATTGACAGTTCAATCTATGGTGCCTGACACACAGTAGGTTGTTGTTGGACTGAAGAGAAAGAGGAAATCAATGATAGGTGAGGGAGAGGCCCTTCTGAAAGAAGAAAAATGTTGGGTCCCTCAGTTTCTCAACTTCTAGGTTTGTTATCAGGCTGGTGTATGTGTGCATGCACACGCACACATGCAAACACACACACACACACACACACACACACACACACACACACACACACAGGAACTTGGTAGGAGTAACACAATGTTTGCAGGCCCAGGAAGATCCTCTCTCAGCCTGTGCTTGGGGCTGCTTCTGGCCAGGGTCCTCTAGACCTGACTCACTAGGGTGTGTACCTACCAGAGATTCCCTTCCCCCTTTCCACCCCTGGGGAATCCATTCCCATATCATTCATAGCATTAAAATGCCCTAGAGCATCATAGCCCCACAAGGCCCCAAGGCAGTTCATGTTTATCACGCTTGTCTGTATTGTCTCTGTCTCCTCTCTATGACCTTCTCTGCCCCCCACTCAGTGCACAACCATGTCTCTCAGGACCTTGCTTATTGTTACATCACTTTGTTCCTCTTGCCTCTCCTTTCATCTTGCAATTTCCGATATAATCTTTTTGTAATCTCTTCGCTACAGATTTCCTATTTGTTTTCCCTGTTTCCATTCTGGGCAGACAATTCCTTTTCATACCTGACTAATCTCCCTTGATCCCTTTACTTCCTAACTTGTTTGCCTTCCGTACCAAGGCAGAGGTCCTGGTTCATTCCTCCTTAACAGGTCTAGTTAATTAGGTGCAAGAATTGCACTTTGTCTTCCTCTGCTGACTCTGCCAGACAATTTACTTTATCACAGTAAGTATGCATTGGGAGTATACTGTGTGCCCAGCCCTGGCTGGAATCTATGTGTGTGTAAGATATAAGCAAGGCCTTGCAGAATTGAGAGTCTGGTTGATAAGTAAAGTATCCAGTCATTAAACAGTTAAATGAATGTTGACATTCACATGTGTTCCCCTCTCCCCCGCCTCCCCATCAACCCTCAGTTTGTTCTCTGTATTTAAGAGAGGGGAAAATGGGTGATGGCCATTGAGGAGGGTACTTGTTGGGATGAGCACTGGGTGTTGTATGTAAGCGATATATTACAGGAATCTACCCCCAAAACCAAGAACACACTGTATACACTGTACGTTAGTGAACTTGACAATAAATTATAAATAAATAAATAAATTCACATGTGTTACAGACTAAAGCTGTGAGTTGTAGAGTAGTTTGGGAGCAGGGACTGAAGGAATTAGGACAGGATTTGGGAGAAAAAGCTACTCACCTGTGTTGGGGCTCTCCGTGACCACACTTAGGTTTGAGGATTCCCTGGAAGGACTCACAGAACTCAGAAAAATTGTTATACTCATTTATTACAGTTACAGTAGAAGGATTTAAAATGGGCAAAGGCAAAATGCATGTAGGGCAGAGTCCAAGAGAGGCCAGGTTCAAGATTCCACTTGTCTTCTGTCAACAGACTCAGATAGATAGCACTAAATTCTCCCAGCAACGATGTGTGACAATACGTGTGGAATACTGTCAATCAGGTAAGATCATCCAAGGCTTGGGGTTCATGGTTTTTAGGTTTTCATTTCCCCAGAATCCAGCCACACCAGAAGTCAAATTGATACAAGATAGCCCAAAGTCCCTAAAAGATAACCCAAAGGCATACAAAAAGAGGCATTCAACATAAGTCACATCGTTAGCATAAACTGTCTGGGGTGGCCCAGAGACTCGCGTATCCAAAGATACTCTCATCAGGCAGCATATTTCAGGAGCTCAGAGATTATTTTGCAGGAGGTGGTTGAAGGCCAATCCTGAAGACCTTTGGAATGTGCCAAGTTTGGGCAGCCTAGGCCTGTGACCTCACCCTTTACTGAACACTACCATTCCTTCCACCCTAACTGATACCATCAGTCTATAGAGTGAAGGAATAGTGGGACAGGAAAAGGCATCTGGAGCCACCAGAAGTTTTGTCCAAATCCTGTTGTTTCTTAGATGTGGAAAGTGAGGCTCAGAGAAGAAGAGTGACCTTTAATGGGAAGCCTTTCTTGATGTGCTCCAGGTAGATAGGAAAACAACACTGCTTTCCTCCCAAGAATCCAACAGAACCTAAAAACAATGACCGTTTGTTGAATGCTTTCTAGGCACTAAGAACCGGACTAAGTGGCTTTCATGCGTTATCTCATCGTTAGCTGTGATTGTGGGTATGTGCATTCAAGTTCTGTCTCCTCCACTAGATGGTACACTCCCAGAGAGTAGACTCTGTGACTTCTTCATCTTGATGCCCTTAGTGCCTAAGCCAGTGCCTGGCACATAGTAGGTGCTCAAGAAGTAGTGATGAAATAATATATAAATGAATTAATACTTCCCCCTGCAATGAAGTAAATAATGTCAGAAGTAAATAATGACTAGAATCCAGGTTTCCTCCCATGCAGTTCCTCTGAGTAATATTGTAAAAACCATACCTAGCAGGATGACAGTGGTCCCCAAACTGACACTTCCTAGAAAATGAACTATTTGTGGGTAATATTCTATTCGCTCATCCACAAACATACAATGGATAGAATGAAACAAAATCATATATCATCAGCTCTAGAAATAATATTATAAAATACCATTTATCAGTAATGAAACTACATGAAATTCCCCCAAAGACGCCATGGTGTTTCCTACCTGTGTGTCTTTGCGTACACAGCCCCTAGTGTTCGGGGAGGTCACCATGGGCTTACGGATTCACTTGCCTGGCCACTAATTTGGGACTCAACTGTATTATCTGTCAGACGGGGGTTCTTAAGGGTTCACTGCCTCCCCCAAAAGTCAGACTGGTTTGTGACCCACCTTGGTCATCTAGCTTTTTGTTCAAGCTCAGCTCTGAGTGGCTTTTGACAGTTTCAAATGGATAAACTTCAAAAAACAAATCCACTTTAGAGCATGAGGATCTAGTTACTGCCACAGAGGCTATTTAAAAGCATGATCATGATCTGAAAAGAATTCTGGAAGAGGGACACCAAAAACGTCCTCAATAATGGCAACCTAGTGAAAATAAGTTTATAGTTTCTCAAAGGGACTACTTTAAGTTGGCCAAGAACTTGTCTAAGTTCTAACGCATTGATTAAAAAATGGTTTGATTTTCTGGCTATTTCTTTCTTGCGGCAATCTTCAGGAAGTTTCAGTGGTCCCCTAAGTTATATGTAGGACTGGTGGCTAAAACCTCCCCAAATACAGTGCAGTCATTTATAGCAGTTTCTCCTTCTTGAAATATAAATGTTGAAGGTCTAATACTTGGAATGAAACAGTCCATTTGCTGTTTTGCTGTTGTTGAGCACACATCCAAACCCTTTGGTATAGATTCAGAGATTTACATAATCATGAATTCTCCAAAGGGCGAGTGTTGCACAGGCTCATACTAAAGTTCTTCTTTGTTAGTCAGTATTCTTTTATCATGTACCAGACTGGATTAGATGCATCTATGGAGAATTGTGAGAATCTGGAATGATGCCCTTCCATTAATACCACCTTCTTTTACATTCTTCTGGTGCTCCATGAATGAAAGCCACAGACAGATATTTCTTGTAATGCTGCTTTTCCCTTCAGCCACAGAGAAAACAGACAACACAAACACCAACAAGAAATAAAGGTCCCGTGAAGGTTAACTGTAAGAAGAATTTCCCTCATTCTTCGCTGACACTTGACAGATCAATTGTAAAGATCTGTCCATTGGAGATTATGAAAGACAAATAAATATTGTAAAAACTGTTCCCTGTGAGTGCTCCAGCTTTAAAGAATACAACATTGATTTATTTGGTTTCCAGTCCAATAAGCTGTGTGTTAATCATCTTTCACAGCAGATACTTCAAAGGAGAAAAAAGACATTTTAAGAAGAAAGTCTTTAAGACAATTTGAGATATCTCAAAATCTCATTATATATATAAAATCCTGAGTTGCGTTGCATATGTATTAATTTGGATTTTCTTATTTGTATAATGAGTCAATAAGCTGATAGGTCCTGGGGGGCCACTAGAATCTACGTCTGTTAATTACCTAACATAATTAAGGCAAGAAACATCTGTGCCTTTTCTCCTGCCCCACACCAGTAGGAAGATACATTTACATAGTAGGTAAGGGATATTGTTACTTTAAAAATATATATAATGTTTAGACATTTCTTCTTGCCAACTATTAAGTTAATTAAAAAGTAATATTCAAGGGGTTTAGGTTTTTCCATTTTTCTTTAATGTTTACTTATTTTTGAGAGAGAGAGATAGTGCATGAGTGGGGAAGGGGCAGAGAGAGACAGAGACGCAGAATCTGAAGCAGGCTCCAGGCTCTGAGCTGTCGGCACAGAGCCCGATGGGGGGCTTGAACCCACAAGCTGTGAGATCATGACCTGATCTGAAGTCGGATACTTAACTGACTGGGCCACCCAGGTGCCCCAGGTTTTTCCATTTTCTAATGTTCAGTTCAAGGACCTAACAGATACATGCTAACTATGTGCCATATACAGTTCTAGGTGCAGAGCATACAATTTGTAAATTGTTTATGTCCCTGCTTTTGTGTAGATCACAGCAGAGTGGGAGGAGACTAAGGGTATAATAATGGACCAAGTGCTATAATTGAGGTGTAAAAAGTTCTGTGTAGATATGGTGAGAGATAAACGAGTCTGCTTTAGTCTGCTAATTGTATCCTCCTCCTCTCCCCACGTTGTCACCTTCTCCCTCTGGGTGGGCATCTCCCGTCTTCTACTAGAAAAATGAAACCGAGCAGCACTACCAGAAAGAAGCCTTCCCTCAAGCCTACACGTAGTCATGGTCCTTTCTCTGTCCCTGCCCAATCAGGCTTGCAAATGCATTGTCTACACTATCTCTTCATCCCCGGGTTTGGTGGGTTCTGTAATGCTCAGACCCCCCTTTTTAAGGAAGGGCATGCTTCCCCAGTTGCTGGAAGAACTGCCAGCACATGGTCTTCAGCTGTCCTTCCTTCAGGGCTGCTTGGCTAGACACAGCTGACCCATCCGAGTTCACATCCCTTTTGGTCTGTCCATCTTCACTGAATGATTGAAGCAGGGTATATGCCTCTGGCCATCACGTTCCAACACGGGACTACTTTGAAGGGCCGTGCCAGCTCCAGAGATTCTCATGGTGCTTACTGAGACTGTCGTATGGCCAATATTATATCTTGATTTCTCCCTCTGTCCACTCCTACTTCCTTCTCCACAGGGCTGGATCACAAGGGTGGTCCTTAATAAACATGTGTACCAAACTCCCTCTATTGTCTGACTCCCAGGGAACTGACCCATGATACCTGTAGCCCTTATGCCCCGTGTCTCTCACAAAGAACCTAGGAGCCTGGTAGTGAAGCCAGTTGGAACAATTTTTTAATTTTTCCTGTTGGATTATTTATTGCTCAAGAGAAGGGGACATTTGAAAAAAAAACTTCTAGTTGGGGCGCCTGGGTGGCTCAGGTGGTTGAGTGTCCCACTCTTGATTTCTGCTTGGGTCATGATCCCAGGGTCGTAGGATCAAGCCCTGTGTTGGGCTCCGCTCTGAGTGTGGGGTCTGCTTAAGATTCTCTCTCTCTTCCTCTGCCACTCTCCCCTGCTTGTATGCTCTCTCTGTCTCTCAAATAAATAAATAAATAAATGAATGAATAAATAAATAAATAAATAAAATAATAATTAACAACAATAATAATAAAACTTTTACTACATATGGTACCTGGAGCAGCACATTATAAATATTAGTCGAATGAGTGAATGCGTATTAGAAATCCTCTCATTATTTGTATGTTTGGATAGTTCCAGAAGACAAATATTCTTGCCTCAGAGGGATGCAAAAGAAAATAGAAGATTGGCCACAATGTTTTTTAGAAACTTTGTACACATTAGACTATAAGACATTGGATAAAATAACTAAAATACAAAATTACCTCAAGTTCATGAAGGACTTAGGTGGTAGAGAGTGAACCACCATCCAAAGATGCAGGAATCTAGAGGAATCTAATAATATCTAGAAAGACAGAAATGGCGATGGTCTCAGTGCACTTTGTAGGAGTTAAAACTTGGTGTGTAGAGAGGAAACGGGGAGGCTATTTCTTTTTTTTTTTTTTTAATTTTTTTTTTTTTAACGTTTATTTTTGAGACAGAGAGAGACAGAGCATAAACGGGGGAGGGGCAGAGAGAGAGGGAGACACAGAATCGGAAGCAGGCTCCAGGCTCTGAGCCATCAGCCCAGAGCCCGACGCGGGGCTCGAACTCACGGACAGTGAGATCGTGACCTGAGCTGAAGTCGGGTGCTCAACCGACTGAGCCACCCAGGCGCCCCAAATGGGGAGGCTATTTCTGGTGAGCATACAGCAATAGTACATGGAGGTGGGGGAACAGCAGGGATTGGGCAGTGTGAGTAACAGTCAGAAGAAGATAATAGGATCAATTTGATCAGAATTCCCTTATATGGGAATCTGACAGTAACGAGGTACCATATGGGTAGTTAAAAAAAAATCTTGTAACTGTACTGGTAATCCATTGCTGTGTAATAAGTGGCTCCCAAATCTTGTGGTTTAAAACCACGACCGTTGATGAGCTCAGTTTCTGTGCATCAGGCACTCAGCCATGGCTCAGCCGGGGCCTTCGCTTTAGGGTCCCTCGTAGGCTACAAGCAAGTTATCTGCTGGGCCTGCCCTCATCTGGAGCTTCAAATGGGGCAGATCCACTTCTAAGCTCACTCATGTGGTTACTGACAAGATTCAGCTCCTCATGGGCTGTTGGGCAGAAGGTCTCTATTTCTTGTTGGCTGTTGGCCAGAGGCTGCTCTGTGTTCTTTGCCGCATGACCTCTCCATTAGAGTGAACACTGGAGAAGGCACACAGCAAGGCGAAGAATACCAGCAAGATGAAAAGATGAAAGTCATGGTGTCTTGTAACCTAATCATGGAAGGGACATTCGATCATTTTCGCTGTATTCTTTTTGTTAGAAATAAGTCACTGGATCCAGCCCATAACGGGCGGGGATTACATTAAGGGTGTAAATTCTAGGAGTTGGGGATGATTTTGAGCCATGTCAAATACTGCCTGGCACATACTCAACTTATATGCCAGTAATTTTCATGAATAGAAAGTAAATTTTCTTTTACCTGTGCCCTTCATTTATTGTGCCTTCCCATGAAATTGCCCAGCTTTCTCTTTTCTGTGTATCTTTGCACGTGCTGATTCCCGCTCTTGGATACTATCCTCTTTTCTTTCCCTGGACAATTTCTACACCTTCCTTATGTTTCAGTTGTTCATCACTTCCTCCACGAATCCCTCCCTAAATCCATAGGTACCAGTGGTCTTTCTTCTTCATGCTCCCATTTCTCTTTGTAAATATAGTCACACAGCAACTTGCTACATTTCATTGACCTTATGTGTCTACATATGTGTTTTTCCTGCTAGATTATTGCTTCCTGGAGGGCAAAGATTATGTTTTAATTATCTTTTTATCCACAGGGTTTTGCATAGTTATTAGCTCAAAGTAAACTCTGTAAATGGTTTCTATTTTTTTGTGACTAGGTCATAGAAAATGGTCAATAATTACACTATGCTTATTTATCTTATTAGTATTTTTTTTTTTTTTAATTTATGAAGCATCTGCACCAGCTCTGTGCTACTAACTCTCAGAAAACCCAAGGTAGGCCTTATTTCTCCTATCTTCAAGGTTTGGAAATTGAGGTTAAAAGAGATTATTTAGCTTTCCTGAGCTCCTTTCCTTTTAGCCCTCTTCTAGTTAATGGAGGTCATTAGACACAGTTCTGATCAATGGCACGTAACTGGAAGTCTGCTGGTGGGGATTCCAGGAAAACTTTTGCTTTCCTGATTAAAAATGGACCAGCTCAACTGGAACATTCTATTTTTTTTTTAACTACCATTGTTTTTTCCCTGCTGTTTTTCTTAGGACCTGGCGGTAATTCCTACAAGTTCAGCAGGCATCTTGTACCCATGAGTCTATAAGCATAAGGATGCAAACCAAGGGGGCCAATCAGACAGAAAGAATCTAGGGTCTTAATGCGATATGTGCGAATAGCTGAAGCAGTCTTGTGTTGCCATTTGTGGCAATGTTATGGGAAGAAAATTAATCTCTGTTTGTAGAAGCCAATGTTAAAACAGGTTTTTCTGTTTTGTTTTGTTTTTAAACAATTCCCACCTAATACTGCTGCCAAAGGGTAGAGCTGAGATTCAAACCTAGTCTCCTTGACTCTAAATCCCACATTGTTTCCACTTTGCTATATCATACAGTTCCTCATTCAAGTTTATTCAACAAGGACAGGAACACAAAGACCAGCAGGCACAGAAAAGAGGCAGTAAATACTCTTCCAGTTACATGGTCAGGTGAGCCTGGTCTGCTCAGGTTTTTCCATGGATAGATGAAGTTCATGGTGGTAGAATGATCAGACAAGCCTTCATGGGTGGGGTGAGCTACAAGTTACTTCTCAACTAATGGATAGAATTTGGTTGCTCAGGGAGGGGAGGGCACAGGATAGTGCCATCTAGATGGGGGAAGAAAAGAGACTGTCATATCACTGGTAAAGGGAAATCACACAAACTCTTTCATCCTTTTCTCCCTTTATCTTTGCAATGTGTTCACTTGCAAAGTGAACTTGAAATCCTTCTCTTACTTTTTGGCGAAGAGTTTGAGAAACCATTACACCATTATCAGTAAAGGTCATCAAGTAGGCAAAGGTGGAAGAGGGAAGTTAGGTGTCATTTGACAACCAAAAGCACTGCTGATGTCAGACAGGCAATGGAGTCAACTTGAGATGAGCAGGTCACCAGGAATTTACTCGCTGCACTCTCACCGATGTCTCCGATACGCTCGCTAAACCTCCTTCATCTTTCTACCAGGATTCCATACTGCTGTCAGGAGGATCCATGGCAGAGCTAATCCTCAGACAATGGTTTTGAGAAGCACTGGGAGAAAGTGCCAGCATGTTAGGACACTTGGGGGGCTTTTGAAATTATTACCTTAAATTTTTCTGGTGTCTGAATCAGAGTGGAAGGAACTTGGTATTTAACAGAGTTTTGGCTTTATGACTTTTCCTTCACATATATAAATTTCTTCTGAGTGTGCACTTGTAGGTAGGGACAGGGAATATTTTGTACCTCTTTCTCCATCACCTGAATAAATTTTTTCCTGTACAGAGAAGAACCAGGTATCACTCTCTTTAGATGACCTTTTTCTGACGATCTACCAAAATGAAGTGCATTTGAGATCTTCCCTCAAAAAATTTCAAACTTTCACTGGGTGTTGTATGGAAACCAATTTGACAATAAGTTTCATATATTGAAAAAAAAATTAAAAAATTAAAAAAAAATTCAAACTTTATGTATACCTTGTATGCATAAATGTTTAGAGAATACTTGAAAAAAATGTATAGTCATCCATTTTTTGCATAGCAGAACAGCTCAGCTACAAGCAGTCTCCTGTTTAGCTCCTTAGGGCTAATTTTCCTGTGGTAAATTTTGTCTTATTATAAGTATTATTTGGGTTCTCCCTAAATGACTTTTATTTGATAATCCCATCTGTTAAAAAAATAGCAGAATAAGAGTTTTATTTTTAGACTAGCTTGCTTTGACCCGTGAAATTAAAGCAAGCTTAGAAAACAGCAAGGCTAGAGCTGAATTAGAGAGCAGGGCACATCTGGAGTAAAATGGAGGGAAGAACCAAGTACATAAACTTGTTTGTTGGCTGACAAAATCTTCGACACGAGAGAACATGATGTCCATATTCTGTATTTGTCTCCAAGATCAGCCTTCATGAACTCAGGTTTGTCTCCTGTGTAGATTAAGAGGTATTTGGGTTCTTTCTCTTCTGATGGAAAGAATTGTTCATTATGGAGCTTTTGTCCCTTTTGGTCTGAGGCTCAGAACAGCAGTTGGCAATGACTGTGCTTGGGAATCAGTGGCAGAGGCAGCCATGGTGCCTGTTAGAGCTGCTAGAGCCTAGTGCACAAGGACTTCCCAAGGATATTGTAGAAGCTCCAGCAAGCCCAAGGGTCGCCAGTGGGAAAACATGGAGGGCATCTCTTACTAGTAGAAAGACTACTCCTGACTGTGCCAAGGACTCCAGCAGGCAAACTAGCACAAATGTGAGAGTCATGCTGCTTACATTAACAGCACCCCCTTAATGGGTGGGGCAACAGATGCCGGAACACCAGATATTAATTTGGTCTCATCTGTACACGTAAGCAGTGGCAGTTATGAAAAGATGTGAACTACCAAAGCAAAACGTTGCTCAAAGTACAATAATGTGAATCAGAAACTACCTATATGCAGTGCCTCGGATATTCTCCTCTCTATCCTCTCCGGCACTCCCTGGGCTGAATGTGGAGTGCCTTCCTACTCACTGTCGTTCTTAGCCGCATGTCAAGTTCACGTTACTCACCTATTCCTGACATTTGTTACTATTAATCAGAAGAACTCCACCGTCACCCATCCCAAAGCAGCTCGCTCCTCTTGCTTGGGCTGTGAGTAACTTGGGAGATAAGGTGGGGAATGTGCCAGGGAAACCACCAGTTCTCACACATTCCGTGATAGGCCCTTGAGTCAGCATAGCACCTCAGAATGAGAAGTAGATAAATCAGAATCAATTAGAACAAATACTGATCTTACATCAATTGGCATACTTAGTGTCGTAAGACCTAGAGGACACTTAGTCCTTGACACTTGGCTCAGTCTCCCTGGAAAATGCAGAAATCCATCCCCTGCCCCCACAAAAGTGCAAATGTTTGCAGAGAAGTAGCTGAGTAAGGAATCGTTTTATTGTCTCTCCTCCCCCGGCCCCGCATATAGCCATCAGCCTTGAAAGGAGACTGTCCTGCACTGTTCAACTGATGGTTGTCCAGAGACCTGCTCAAGAGTTCAGGCGGTATTGGCACAAGGCCTTCCACCTGCCAAGGCTTCGATATAAGTTATTCAGTCATGTCTCCTAAGTACACTAATATACCAATTTACTCATGGTCTTTGTTCGTGACAGAGTCAAGTTTTGAGCAACAAATCTTCCTTTTATCCAGCTTTTATTCATATCCTCTTCCCTACAGGTCTTGTAGCCTGAGTCCTTTCCATTTTAGATCTGTTTATGGTTCTTCCATGCTTCCTATGGCCTGCAGCTCTTGAACCTGAGCTGCCTCAGTACAGATGGGGTCTCCTGCTGGGCACATTTAGTCCCCTCACTTAGGCTGCCCATCCAGTAGAAAAAGTTTGAGAGGGAAGGGAGGGCAGTGCCTAGCCCTACTTTTTCTTGTCTTCCGTTAAGATTCCCCCCACCCCCCTTTTTAACACTTCTGCCACATTCAAGTTATTTTTCTGTTTCTCTTTTGTGGCATGGCAAAAATTACAACAACAACAACAACCAGAAATCAGGGAATGGCTAACTTTTCTGACATGACAAATGGCAGGTTCAAATCTCAGTTGTGACAAATGCCGTCTGTGTGGCTTCGGACATTCTGTTGGTTCTGTTACCCAGTTCCAATGTGTGTGTATACTCCCAAGTACTTCCCTGACACCATTTGGGTGACTGATGATTTAACTCAATTTGGACACCGGCTGCCTGGAGAGCGTATCTGATTCCACAGTTTAAGAGTTTATTCCTACAAGGCCACTCGTCCCCTTCAGAAACCAGTCATAAGTTCAGGTTGTCACCCGTTCTTCTGAGTGACCGGATACAGATTGGAGGTTTTCATGACCCCATCCTTGGGTTTGATTAATTTGTTAGAGCAGGTCATAGATCTCAGAGAAACATTTTACTTACTAGATTACCAGTTTATTTATGAAAGGACATAACTGAGGAGCAACCAGATAGAAGAGATCCATAGGGCGAGGTGGGTGGGAAAGGGCATGGAGCCCTCTCCAGATGTACCATTCTTCCTGTATCTTGGCGTGTTCTCCAAGCTGGAAACTCTCAGAACCCCATCCTTTTGGGTTTTTATAGGGACTTCATCACATAACCATATTTGATTAAATCATTGGCCATTGGTAATTGATTCAACCTCCAGGCCTGCTCCCCTGCCAGCAATCCAAGAGTAGGACTGAAAGTTCCAAACCTCTAAGAAACCACTGGTAACCAGCCCCCATTCTTAGGTGCTTTCCAGGTAATCTCATAAACATAATAAAAGACACCTTGATGAATCTCATCACTTAGGAAATTCCAAGGATTTTAGGAGCTCGGAAAAGGGAAGGAAGACCAAATACTATATATTTCTTATTATAAATCACAATATCATAGACATACATGTCTCTTCACATACAAAATTGGGATAATAATTACTTGTCGCTGGTGTGTGAGGATTATGTGATAGCATATGTTAGAGTCTTCTGTTAAGAGTAAAGCTCCTTACATATGTAAGAATTTAATATTGTTATAATTGTTATTCATCATTGTATCCTTCACATTAACTCTCACTGGGCCTTAGATCTTAGTAAGTGTTCAGTGCATGTGGCTGAAATGAATAATAAACACTCATTAATTAAGCCCAGGTTTAAGTGTTGTAAATGTTGATTGCCAGCGGCTGTCAGGGAATGTTAAACTAATCCAAGGTCTTGCAGACAAATGAGAATTTAGCAGTTCATGAGACTTATGGGCTCTTGTAACACCCTCTGGGGATGTCCCAGGCCACCAAGGCCATAGCAACAGAAGCATGGATGACAAGTTACAGAAGCTGGAGACAAATCTTGCTCCATACTGTGTGAGCTGGATATTCAGTCTGATGGCATGCTTCTACTAATCCAAATCCAGATTTCTTTTTTTAACAGATTTGTTCTTTGGAGTCAACGTGGCCCTTGGAGCCACTGGTTTGGTATGGTAAAAAGAACACAACTTTTGGAATTCAAATCCCAGCTCTGGCGCGTGTTAGCTGTGGGACATTAGGCACACTTCTTTTCCTGTGTAAGCCTCAGTTTTCTGATGTGGAAAATAGAGATAAAGAGAGTCTGCTTCAGAGGCTGGTGGAAGAATGGGGAGATGATATATACAAGGAACCTACCCCAGTTCCTGGCAGGCTGCTGGCACTTCATAAATAATATGTTTATTTTTCCATAGATTGGAATCAGATGTCTGCACATGTTGCTTTGTTTATCTTACTCTCTTTTTTGTGTGTGTTCTAGTTTTAATTCAGTATTTTAGATGACTTTGTTTTATCTCCTTTGGCTAGCATGTGATTCTCTATATTGAGCTGTCTTTCCGTATTTTGGTAAGGCAGCTTGCCCTGCGACCTCAATTCTCTGATGGGTGTGAGAAAAGTCATTGATTTTCCATTTGTTTAGCCTTTTTCTTGTAAGCATGGAAGTGATGACTTCCATTTTTTCTTCTAAAAAAACTCTTTATTGAGACATG
This sequence comes from Panthera onca, assembly GCF_046562875.1. Taxonomy (NCBI): domain Eukaryota; kingdom Metazoa; phylum Chordata; class Mammalia; order Carnivora; family Felidae; genus Panthera; species Panthera onca. The sequence goes on from NC_138356.1 coordinate 68,732,868, forward strand.
ATAATCAACATACAAAAAGCTGTACATGTTTAATGCATTCAACTTGATGAGTTTGGAGATCAGTATATACCATGAAATCATCACCACAGCTAATGCCATAAACATATTCATCACCTCCAAAAGCTCCTCCCATCTTTATTTAGTAGTAGTATTATTAGAGCAATTAACATAAGACCTGCCTTCTGAGCAATTTTAGAGTATATGATACAGGGTTGTAAGTATAGTGATTTCTAGGATACATTCAACCTTCGTAACTAAAAATTTGTACCCTTTGACCAACATCTCCACCCCCCATCCCTCGATAACCACAATTTTACTCTCTGCTTCTAGGAGTTTGACTATTTTCTTTTTCTTTTTTTTTTTTTAATTTTTTTTTAACGTTTATTTATTTTTGAGAGAGAGAGAGACAGAGCATGAATGGGGGAGGGTCAGAGAGAGGGAGACACAGAATCTGAAACAGGCTCCAGGCTCTGAGCTGTCAGCACAGAGCCCGACGCGGGGCTCGAACTCACGGACCATGAGATCATGACCTGAGCCGAAGTCGGACGCTCAACCGACTGAGCCACCCAGGCGCCCCGGAGTTTGACTATTTTCAATGCCTCATGCAAGTGGGATCATGTAAAGTTTGTTCTTTTGTACCTGTTTTTTTTTCCCCCTTCACACCTTGTCCTCAAGGTTTATCTGTGTTGTCACAAATGGCAAGATTCCCTTCTTTTGTTAAGGCTGAAGAATATTACACCATGTGTATGTATCACATTTTCCTTGGCCATTCATCTATTGATGGACATTTAGGTTCTTTCCATGTCTTGGCTATTATGAATAATACAGATAATTTCTGAGATCCTGATTTCAACCCCTGTGGGAATATACCAAGAAGTGAGGTGCTGTTTCATATGGTAGTTCTGTTTTTCATTTTTTGAGGAAACTCCAAACGGTTTTCCCTAGTGGCTGCACCAATTTACATTTCCACCAATACTTACATAAAGGTTCCCTTTTCCCCACATTCTGGCCAAGATTTATTTATTATTTATTTATTTATTTATTTATTTATTTTTGATAAAAGCCATCTTAATAGGTATGAGGTGATACCTCATTGTGGTTTTGGCACATTGTGGTTTTAATCTTATTGTCTCCCCAAACTCTCTTTGTAGATACTTTCATCTCCAGTGAGTAAATGAAACGGTGCAAGAATGCTAAGAATGTGTTTAACTGGCAAATAGCCAATTAGCAGAGGAGCTGGGCTTCAGACTCTGGTTTTCCTGACTCTAGGACCTGTGTTCTTTTCCACCATAAAGACCAGACTCCATGATAACTATTTATTAAACCCGAAATCATCACACTTATTTTACTAGCAACTTAACATGTGTTAACCAACTAAATGCTCATAACACTCCTAAGAGTTAGGTACTGTTACTACAACTGATTTACCGGGAAGGAATCTGAGGCACAGAATACTTACTAACTAGACCAAAGCTCCACGGCTAGAAACTGACAGACTGGTGTTCATATTCATGTGATTTGGTTTCAGGGCCCATGTTCTTAACTGCTACATCATCATACATGGTTTGACATGTAAGAGTGAGCCTATCGGGACTCTGAGCTGGGACATGAAATGTTCAACAATATCACAGATAAGCACAAAGGACAGATCTGGATAAAGGGTGGGGACGGGGGTCAATTGATTTTGTCAGCAAACCTCATGAAAAGCTATCCATCTGGTTGTTGAGAGATAGGTCACAAAAGATTATGCATCCCAAAAAATGTGACCTTTCTGAAGAATTTTAATCAGGGAAGAACATGAATTACTTTTGCATTTTTGAAAGTTATTTCTGGCATAGAAAGTAGAGGTAAAAGTAGGTCTTTGCAACGGTTCATGGTCAAACTTCCTGGGAGATAGACGTCCGAGCAGGTCAGCATCCTGCCCCTCCCGCTCCTCCCTCTTTTCCAAGGCCTACACTTGACTGAGTGTATACTAGTAAAAAGAGGTCACTGTCATTCCATCAGTTGGCCAAGGAAAGAAAGTCATTCCAGTCTTAAAACTCAGTCACTGTTTTGACAGCTGCTATATAGAAGCTGACATCTCTATTGAGTTACCTGCTTTGATACCTCACTCACTAGTTTTTGAGACATTTTAATTATCTCAAGGATGCCGTTAGAATGCATGAACAGAATCATAAGCTCTTCCAAATCCAGAAGGCTCATGTCGTGTATGTTCTTGACAACGTGAGTTTCCTATGTACTCGTTTATGCATGTTGTTTAATGTCTCGGTGTTTTTAGTTCTCCTTGTGGCCCTCTTTCCTCCTGCTTAACCTGTGTAATTTGGTAATGTGCAAATCAATCGTCTTGGCTACCGGCACTTTCTTCCCGATTCCTAACCAATGCATTGAATAGCCATGTCTCCCTTTGCAAGGTTAGTGAGAATACATTTATTTCTAATTCTTGACGTTGCTTAAATTCAAGACAGGACTTTCTCTCTATCACAATTTCTAACAACAGAATTTCCTCAGAAGCTCTTGGTGAAGGACTTACCAGAAGTCATCTAGATTAGGAAATTATAAACCATCTCAGAAGGACAGGATTTTAGTAGATATGGTGTCTGAGGCATGGAAGCACTATGAGTTCAGAATGGAGTTGTTTGAGAACATTCATAAGGAACAGAACTGAGAGATGACAATAAATAATAGTATGAATAAATATGTTAAGACTTGCCATGCCATGAATGTGTGCAGAGACACTTTGATGGGTAGTTTGACTGCATTAGATCATTAATTCTCTATAAAGACATTATTCTTAACTTCAGATTTTAAAGGAGAAAACTGAGGCCCAGAGAGATTGTATAATGTGCCCAAAGTTAATAACATAAAAAGCTGGAATTTGAACCCAGATCTTTAGTAGCAAAGTCTGTTTGATGTTGTGAGAATAAGCCAAACATTGCCTGAAGGATGGAAACTGAGAATAATTTTTTTGAATAAATAGGTTCATTATTGAAGGCCTACCTGATGGAAGTCTCAGGCATTGGCCCTTAAGAGATACGTTATGCCTTACAATGGAAAGAATACAATTTACAGACTTTGATGTTGATATTTTACTTGACCAAAAAATGACACTGAAGAAACCCTCAAGACGTACTTATTGTTTTCATATGCTGAGAATGCTGAAAATATCTAAAGTAGACCAGTCTTAGGCTCCTTTTATTCTGCTCATTGTTTTAAGGAATCTGAAATAGGGTGGATTGGCTTGGGGTTCCTAATGTTTCCTTCAGTGCAGTAATGCACCCTTCTCTATGATTCTAGAAATCCCTTGATTCCACCTGGTTTTGAAAATGGCCATCAAATACTACACGGGTTGTGATGGTTCAAAGTAAGGTTTTCCATTTGCACTTTTATTATGTTCTCAGACCTCGTTTTTAAAAAATTTTTTTTAATCTTTATTTATTTTTGAGAGAGAGAGAGAGAGAGAGAGAGACAAAGTGCGAGCGGGGGAGGAACAGAGAGAGGGGGAGACACAGAATCCGAAGCAGGCTCCAGGCTCCGAGCTGTCAGCACAGAGCCTGACGCGGGGCTCAAACCCACAAACTGTGAGATCGTGACCTGAGCCCAAGTCAGACGCTTAACTGACTGAGCCATCCAGGTGCACCTCAGACCTCATTTTATTAGTTCGGGGAGAGTCACTTCTCTTGCCTCACCATTAGGTGACACATCTATGCAACTAATTTTTAATTAGTACGTGCTGTGTACTAGGCACAGTACTAGACCGTCCATGTACGTTATTTCATTTACTCATAAAAAGTCCCAGAAAGTTAGATTTTTTTCTGGTGAAGAAACTGTTAAAGAGGTTAAGTAACTTGTCATTGGTCATAGAGTTCTTAAGGGATGGAAAAAAGATTTGATCCCAGGTTTAGCTGACACTGTTATATTACACTTTTTAGTATTTTGCTTATTTCATAGTCTCTCGTTAGCTTCTAGAAGGGTTATTATTTCACTCCTTTCCTTAATCTTCTTTCTCTCCTTCCATCTTACTCTATCTCTTCCTCCCTCCCTCCCATCTTTCCTTCTTTCTACTCTGTCTCTTTTTTCTTTTTCTCCTCACCTTACCTTCCTCCCTTTTTTTCCCTCCCCTCTGGCTTTTCCTTTTTTTTTTTTGGTTACATGAAAAGACACAAGAAAGACTGAGTCCTTTGGACAGAAACTTCTTGGATCTTTTCACTTCTTTATTATATTCTCAGGCACCCTTTGAAATGAATATGTATTAAAATAGCAACTTGCACAAATGTCAGCTGATGTCATCTTTCTGTTTGCCATAACTTTTCCAAGGAAGATTAAATCTTATGAGTTTTTGTTTCATTGTTTTGGCCTGGTTTTATAGATGCCACTTCAAAGGATTTTGCTCAGTCCTCAGAATGGCCTCGTCTGAGGCACAGGCCTGGGGAAGTTGACCTTGGAGGCATCCTGCCTATTATTGAATCAGTGACTGCAGAGCTGAAAGGGCTCTTAGAAATCACTTTCAGAAAGGGAGTCAGAAGCTCAGAAGATGGAGTCAGTTTCTTCACTTCTAATTTTTAAGTTTTTCTTTTTTTTAATGTTTATTTTCTGAGAGACAGAGACAGAACATGGGCAGGGGAAGGGCAGAGAGAGAGGGAGACACAGAATGCAAAGCAGGCCCCAGGCTCTGAGCTGACAGAGCCCCCGATGCAGGGCTCAAACCCATGAATCATGTGATCATGATCTGAGCTGAAGTCAGATGCTTAAATGACTGAGCCACCCAGGCTCCCCAGTTTCTTCATTTCTAAAATGGGGATATTAATAACATCTACTTATAAATGGTTATAAGTATTAAGTAAATTCATATTTATGAAGTGTATAGAGTTGTGACCAGCCACATGATAAGCACCATAAAGTGTTTGAAATAAACATAATAATTTATCCAAGGTCATAGAGTGAGAAAGGCACCATAGGTTTTTGAATAAATTTACCCGGGTTCCATTTCCCTTGTATGACTTTGGGGAAGTCGTCCAACCTCTTGGAAGGTTTGCTTAATCTTGAAAACATGTCCGATGTCTTGACTTCGTAACTTTCTTGTGAGAGTTGAATGAGCTAAGAAGGGCAGAGTGCATGGCCCCTAATAGGAGCCCAGCGGGTGAGAGCTAGCTTTAGACCCAATGTCAGGAGCAGCGACCGTGATCTTCTGACCAACTCAATGCTCTTCATAAATACTGAGATATTTCTATGATTGCAAAGAACAGATATTTCACGTCTATAATATAACTGTTTAATATAGGACTTCGGGGTGGAATGTTTAACATACCTTAAGCCAATTTAAGAAAGTCTATCTAACTTGAAAAAGAAACACATTCCAGACACTTTTCTTCCTGTTGGCATCATCGTTGATTAACACATTGTCTTTGGCTGAGCTTCATTTGTATTCCCTATAAGTCATAAGTGTAGGGAGGCTGAAGTCTCTGTTTTTATTTGGAAGAAGATATTCTAAGCATCATTTTTCCTTATCTCTTCCTGTTTTGATTCCTTTGCTTTACCTGACGAGGCCAGGAGTCACTGAGATCTCAAATCTGATTTTAACTTAGTCATAACCAGTTGATTGACCTTGGGTGGGCACTTGTAAGTCTCTTTGAGATTTAATAGCCTCTATTTCCTTGATTTACCTCAAAAAATCCTTTATTTAGTTATTTAGTTATTAACTTTGAATTTTAGAGCCGTTTTAGATTTATAGAAAAATTATGAAGATAGTATAGAGTTTCTACATACCCTTCACCCATTTTCCCCGATTATGAACATCTTCTATTATTATGGTACATTTGTTACAATGAATAAATGAATACATATACATTGTCATTAGCTAAAGTTACTAGATTATATAAGTTAAGTTGATTGCACTGATTGGTTTTCAAATATTGAACCAGTATTGCATATCTGGAATAGATCCCACTTGGGATATACTTTTTCTCATACAATTTTGCATTTCATCAGCCACCTGTGTCTTTCAGTTTTCTCTTTTACTGCTTGCCAATATGAACACTGATCTGACCAGGCAATCGGGCAACCCCATTGTCTGTTACACGTGACATTTTGTCCATATCCTGTTCCTTCCTGTGGATCCTGTTTAGCTTCCATCCAGCCTTTCCTGATGAATTCCTCAATCTCTACGTCTTCTGACTCCTTTAAAGGTTTGTATCTCTATGCATCACTTCAATTGGCACCATTTTGTCGATTTTCTGTAAATAAGATCTCCATGGATTTTTTTTTTTCTTATTTAATATCTCATCTTATGACAGAGAGGATTTAAAGCATTTTCCTCAAATACATTGAACTCAGTCATGGAAGAACCAATTAAAGCCTAAGTGGATGATGACAGTGGGACAAAAAAAAAAAATTAGGGTGGAAAAAATAAGATGAAGCCAGAGGTGAGGTTTTTGCATAATGCAGTGATAAAATTCTCTACTTTTTCTTATTTTTTTAAAAATAATTTCTGTTACATTGGTATAAAATTTTAGTTTTCATAGTACCTTGCCACATCTTATTTTGTGGTATATTGGTGTTATAACTTAAAAAAAAATTTTTTTTTTTGACCGGGATAGAAAACCTAGATTCAAAGAGTGCTGGAGGTAGTGAATAATAGAACAAAGAAAGTTCTCAAAGTGTGAAAGTTCAAGGGCATTTCACATATACTCCATTTCACAATAGGGTTATATGAACATTGTGAGGAAGGGGCCATGTTTTATAGTTGCTTTGTTTTCCACATTTTGCTCACTCGATATTAGGTACCTGTTATGGCCAAGTACATGCACGTTGATTTGAATGCCATCTCATTTTGCCTCCAAGTCTGTAAACAGTGTGGCAAGGTGGGTTAATGAGAATTTAATGTCGCAGAATCGGAAGACTCAAACTTGTGTTTTGTTTCCTGTTGCTTTGAAGAAGTAGCTGTTCAGCCTTGGGGATAGAAGACTAACTCATGCATGTTTAGACTCATCTGATTCCCATAAAAGGCAAAAAATGTTACCGTTAATTCTTGAACCTAAAATATTTCGTACATCCTAGTTAACCATTCAATGTCCCTGTTAAAGAGAAAGTGTGGAGAAAGACCAGAGGACAGTGGTCCTCTCATTGAAAGTAAGGGCTGCTTTGCTTGGTGGGTTAAGAGGAGATCAGGGGAGCTTTCTGGAGACTGGAGAGAACAGTGCATTTTCTGTTCCCTTGAATGCGTGAGAACTACCCTCAGTAAGCAGACAGCTCGTGTCAGATCTTAAAAGAACAGGAGTTCAGAACCCAGCCTGGGAGACATTGAATGTCTGTGTGAAGGGCTGGGGGCTCTCTGGCTGGTGCCAGTGGGGAGAATCTATGTTACGTGGCCAGTTGGGTAATGGCGAAGACTAAGTGGTCTGAAGAAAAGGCTCCTTCCTAACTTTTGACTAATGCTGAGAGCTTCTAGCATGTTGTAAAGTCATAAAAATCACTGATTAGTGAAGGTAAGTGAGAGTTCGAAAGGGCATTGCACCTTGGGTGCACCATGGCTGTAAGAAATATGTCTTTGTCTCCTGAGTAGGCAACATGGCGTCTCTTTTCATACTTAGCTGTCCCTTGTAATAACCCAGAAAACTTGTTAAAGATCTGGAAGTGTGGGATCCATCTCAGATGTACTGAATCAGCATATTGATGTTAAAAATGGACAGGGATAACTACAGTTGTCTTTTTTCTGTCAGCCCTGCTCTCATCTGTGGACTGCTGGTGGAAAATTCCTAGCCAGGTGATAAAACACGGGCTTTGGGTTCAGACAAGTCGGGGTTCAGACTGAAGCTCAGCCACTAATTCTGGACAAGTAACTTAAATTCTGTGAGCTACAGAATCTTCTTTGTACAATGAGAATTAAAAATATCTACCTTTTAGGTATATGGAGGGATTAAATAGGGTACTGTGTCTAGAGTTTTCACCTTAGTGCTTAGCTTGTAGTAGACATTCAGTAAATATTTATACATCCCTCTACCCTTAATTTTTTTTAAGTTTATTTATTTATTTTTGAGAGAGACAGAGGCAGCATGAGTAGGGGAGATACAGAGAGAGAAAGAGCGAGAAAGACAATCCCAGGCAGGCTGTGCACTGTCAGCACAGAGCCTGATGCAGGGCTCGAATTCCTTACACCACGAGATCATGAACTGAGCTGAAACCAAGAGTCAGATGCTTAACCGACTGAGCAACCCAGACACCCTTACCTTAATTTTTCTACTTAATTTCAGGACATCGTTCCATTTATTTATTTTTAGTACGAAATTTATCGTCAAATTGGTTTCCATACAACACCCAGTGCTCATCCCATCAGGTGCCCTCCTCCATGCCCATCACCCACTCCCCCCCCCCCCCATCTCCCCCATCAGTTTATTCTCAGTTTTTAAGAGTCTCTCATGGTTTGGCTCCCTCCCTCTCTAACTGCATCATTCCATTTAGGTGGCCAAGTGTTCTTGGAATTTCTGACTTAGTCCACCTCTTTGCTGTCTGATATAAAAGGTCTCTTTCATCCTAAACCTACCCATGGCTTTATTTGCAATTGTTCTAGGTACTGACTGGCAGGTCAGAACACTAAGAATGACACACCTGAGATGACTGTGTGTCCTAATCTTCGCTCCCCTCGAAGCCACCTTGGAGTTAGCACAACTGAAGATAATTAAAAGATTGCTTTTTCTGAGTTTGAATCTTTTCTGACAGCCTTATATGAGAAAGCCTCTTGTGTTGTCCAGGAATGATATTGTAGACAGATTAAGCCATTAATTCATTTTAGTCAGGAAGGAAATGTCTATTTTGATTGTGTCAATAGCTGGTCCGATGACGACAGATGGGTTCCTTCAGTTTTCAAGGATACGTGGGATGGTGGTTTTCAAAATGGAAAAAAATATGGAGTTCGAGTTGGAAAATCTGAGCTTGAGTCCCTCCTTCCTTTCCTCCCTCCCTCTTCCTGCCTCCCTCTCTTCCTGCCTCCTTCTCTTCCTGCCTCCTTCCTTCCTTTCCTCCTTCCTTCCTTCCTTTCTTCCTTCTTTCCTTTAACTGCATGGATTTGGATAATAAAAAATACTGCCCTTTGCATCACTTTCTGTAAGATGGAAGTGATAACCCCAGCCTAAACTGTCTCTCAAGAGCTTTTAGGAGGATTAAATGAGACATATAAGGTTTCACTTTATAAAGTATAAATTCTTATGAAAAAATAAATAGTGTTTATGTTTTATGTTCATGTCTTAGATGACTCTGGAATGAGAATATATAAGAAAAGGAAATAAATGTTTTCCCATGTATTAATATTCATTCATGTAATCATTTATCAAGCAAATATTGAGAAGCTATAATAGAATGTAGACTACTAAACCCTCACACTTCTATCATTTCATTTAATGTTTGCATCAGTCACGAAAGGTAGTTATTATTACCTTCATTGAAAATTTGAGATCTAAAAAAGAAGAGTAATTAGACCAAGGTCACACAGCTAGTGGCAAGGTTGAGATGGTATTCTGGGCCTTCCTGACCATAAATTAGATCGTGCAGTACACAAGCATGAAAATAAGTGATTTTTAAAAGGTGTTAAAAACTTGAGGTGCTTTGGATGTCTCAGCAAGATCCCTTATTGAGTATTAAGGATTTTTTTTTTTTTTGGGCTCTCAACACTTCTGCAAATTTCAACCTGCTAAAATTAGATATTTCTTAACCCTTGTCCTAAACCCGTGAAGTCATGCAGACCTAGTTTAGACTTGTGCTTGACAAGATGGTATTTTAGATTCTTCTGTCAGTTACAGCCTACCCACCAGTCACCAAGTAGAACAAAATGTGGAGTGATTTGGTGAAGAGGGTGACAGAGACGACTATGATACTGGGGCATCTGCTAATGATTCCATCAGTTTCTATCACTCTCAGAATGGCAGGGGGAGAAGCAGCTAGGTATTTAAGGCAAATATCACGGGACACTTGTGGTTTTACACTGTGAATTCAGAGTGACAACTTAGGCCCCAACCATTACCTGCTTAACTGCGGAACCCAGGCCACTCTTACTATTCTATTCTTTCTCTGATCTCCTTCATGTCTCGTGGTGGGATGAGAGGGGAGGAGGTTCTCACAGGAATTTATGCCAATCTAGGTCATGACTCACAGTTGGAATCTGCCTTCAAATTCCACTCTCACTACTTCCCTTGGACCGTCCCTCCTATCACCCTGTTTCTCTTCTACTAAGTAAGCTCTTAGCTTCAGCACCTTCTGGGCTTTTGATTTTAAGAGTGTTGTAGCTTCTCTATGTGGGGTATACATGGTTCCTGCTTCCAAAGCTATGATTCCTTTTCATCAGCACTTAATGGATTGCTGGGTGGATCCATTCATCCAACACCCCGTTGACTGTGATATCTAAGAGAGCCAGCCATGCTGGGGTTCTTGGAATGATCACAGGATAGGAGTAAGTAAAATAAAGCAATGATTCAATCATTTAATTTTGTCCCACAGATTACACCTTCTGAAAAAGGTTCCATGGCATCGTTGCTTGGGATTTGTCACCCTCTTTATAAAACAGCCACAAGGGCTGGTTTAAGTTTGCTTCAAGAAACATTCTCAATAATGCACCCAGAAGTTTGGTTTCTTACTTTTTTTCCTATTAAAATCTTTTCTAATGTTTGTTTATTTTTGAGAGAGAGAGATAGAGAGAGAGAGAGAGAGAGAGAGAAAGAACATGAGCAGGGGAGGGGCAGAGAGAGAGGGAGACACAGAATCCTTAGCAGGCTCCAGGCTCTGAGCTGTTAGCACAGAGCCCAACACAGGGCTCGAGCCCATGAACAGTGAGATCATGACCTGAGCCAGAGTTGGATGCTTAACCAACTGAGCCAACCAGGTGCCCCATGATTTCTTACTTTAACTCTTAAGGTCCAATGTGGACTTTTGTTCCTATTGTGTCAAACCTACTTCTTCCTTAAAATTTTACATGCTGACTAAATAACACTAAACAGTTTAGACCTTGAAAATATACCAACTCGTGCTGTTTTATTTAGGAGGTTACATTTGGGGCCTTTGGGTGATATGAAGTGAGTATCCTTTGAACTTCCACTAATTGAGAAAGGAAATAAAATAGACCTTGGGGCTCGAATGTAAGCTTTGTGAAGGCAGGGATGATTTTCTGTTCATTCTTGAATTTTGAGCGTCTAGAATGGTGCCTGGTTATTACCAAGTGCTCAATAAATATCTGTTGAGTAAATGGTGAATCATCAAAGGAGAGAGGGAGATCAAAGTAATTATTGTCTTAGAGGTCAAGGACAGAAATATGGGAAGATAGACATCAATCCTGGGGGTCATTAAGAAGGTAGGAGAGAGGCAGATAAATTGCTCTTGATCTCATGGAGACAGGCAAGGATGAGCTCAACCACTTGCAGCTGAACGCAGTGGCAGAGGAACTAACAATGGCAGCCCCAATGTGGTGAAGCCCCAGATTCTTAAGGAAAAATCTTTATTTACTCTCACCTTGCTAGGAAATGGTAAGAAGATATGAGGCTGACCTTTTGGAGTGGGATAAAGTAGTGTTACACCTGCCTCCCCACCTTAGTAGAGATCTAGCACTAGGTACATTGTGTGGCTGACGGTAGACTCTTCTCTAATCTTATCCACCTGCCCTATGGATGAGTCTCACAAAAATATCCATTAGTATATGTGGATGCAGGCTATGAGACCTTGAGCTGTGACATTGGACTCAAGGCCACTCATCTCATGTAACCATGGCAGATTACCACACAAAGAGAGAATGGCTCGCTCCCGGAAACAGTATACTTTCCTCTCAAACCAATAATGGTGGGCATGTCTCAGTCACTGCTATAGACAGTTGAACTCTGTGAGGGATGCTGTAGACCACTGACAATAACAACAGCTAAGGAGAAAAGGGTGTTCAGCACAATGGACAGCTTGTACATATTCTTTCCCCAACATGATCATAATTCTTTGGACCGAAGCCAAAAAAGCAATGCTGAAATTCTTGGAGTGATTATGGGAGAAGAGGACCAGGAAGAAAAGAAAGTAAAGAAATGCATTTTTTTTTTTTTTTGCAATCTAGATAGATGCTTTATAATCTCAGAGTCATTCACTGTTAATATTAAAAACAATTTGTACCCAAGATGATGATTCAGAACCTATTAAGTGTTCAATGAATTCTCCTAGATGGTCCCTGCAGCCTTTAGTTAACCTCCCTGTAGTTCAACCATCTGCCATTCTATGTCAGTATCTCATTATTGAACACAGTTTAGATTTTCATCCTGCCCTAGAGACCCTTTAGCACCCACTTAAATCATTGGATACAAGAGGTAGTTGGGGTAGAGCGTTGGGGCTGCAGTTAATGGCTCCAAAGGTGCTATCCTCACGTACTTGTCTGCATACTGTATGCAGTTATGTGCTTCAACCCCTGTAGTGGTTCAATCTGTGAATTAAGAAAAGGTGGTGGACCCTCACTTCTTCAGTGGAGGAGACAGAGGCTTAGTAGGGCTCAATGACTTGCTTGAGATCATTCAAATAATGCTTCCAAGGCAATATCTGAGCCCAGGTTTTCTGACTCAAATCCAGTGCTGCTTCATCTATTGGGGCTGCTCCTTGGGATCTCTTGTCAAATCCATGAAACTGACTGGGTTCTTTGGGTTTCACTCTTACTCCCTGTAGCTCTTCACCGTCTTTCTGGGGCCAGGGCTCCAAGATGTACTTCTTGCCGGGTGACTTGCCTTTCCCATTGTTGGAATAGAGAAATGACACAAATTTTAGAATCTTTTCTGACGCCGGTAAGGCCAACTTCACGAACCTACAACCTGTGCAGTAGGTTGGATCCCGTGCAGAGATCCCTGAGCTTGGCTTAATGATCTTCAGTCTCTGCCTTGAAATTCCGAATAATCTTTCACATAAGAGGCCCTGCATCTTTACTTTGCCCTGGGCTCTGCAAATTAGGTAGTTGATCCCTTTTTCAAGCTTATGACTTTGGTTATGTTTCTTAACTTGTCTGGACCTCAGTGTTCTCATCTGTAAATCAGAAACAATGTAGTTGTGTGTGTCTTAAAGTCTTCTTGTGGGGAATAAATCAGATATAACAGCAAATTGGCTAACAGAGCTTTTGTGCATGCATAGTCCTCAATAAATCTTAACTTCTGTACATCTACTCCAGGAGGGAAACCTGCTCATTAATATCTTACTAAGTCAGCATGAAAAGGTTGGTTATATGTATTCTGAGTTTAGTTTTGTGCTGGATAATATAATCATTTTGATTTTTTCTGTTGTGAGATTAGATTAACTAAGAAGTAAAAGGGCTCCTTTTTCACCCAAAGGCACTAGTTCAGCCAAAGTGCAGACTTGGTGAGCAGAATGATGAGGGAAGCACTGTAATGGAAGCAAAGGCTAAGCAATCAGTCAATCCTCATTATTGCCAGGTCAGTACCAGGAGCACTCATGCTTCTCAGAGCAGCACTGCGCTTGATCAGCTGTAGTTGTCGGCCAAGGTGAGTGGTCAGAAAAAATTGTAAAGAATGCAGGAACTAAAGTTTAATGATACTTTTAAAACTTTATGCCTAGCACTGATCTAGCTGGTTCAAATATAATATTTCATTTAATCTTCCTAAAGACTCCTAAAGAAGACACCCCATGAAGTAGATAACATTAGTATTATCTTATAGTTGAGGAAACTAAGCTCGCTGAGTATTTACAGTTCTAGAGAACACCCTAGAATGGATAGCGTTTGGAGTGCATATTATTTGAGGACATAGCTAGAAGGGACAATAAAGATTATGTGGTGGCAAATGGATTTCATCTCGTAAGTCTCATTCATTGGTAGGGCTGTGTTAAGAAGGATTATAGGATTCTACATGGGCTGGGTGGGGTAGAGTGTCTTGATCAATTAGCAATGTCTGCCTTGGGCTCTGGAAAAGTGGTGTAAGGCAGATATTCGCCATCTTTGGTCTAGTCTCCTCATTTTACAGAATACATAATGACCAAGAAGTTAATATTGTTACAGTTTATACTATAAACTACTGCCTAAGCTAGCTTTTAATCCTGAAGTCACTGATACTTACAGCAAGGCTGTTTTACCAAACAAATAAGCAATAGAGAGACAACAAAAAGCAAAATAAAACAGAAAGGAATATATTCATTGACATTACCAGCATCAATAGAAAAAGTCTTAGAGCTTAGAGGATTCTTTTTAAGATCCATAAAATCATAACCGAAAGAGCATTTCAAACCTTAGTATGCTTCAAAAACTAGGAAGCTTTTAAAAAACAAGTTGCTGGATCCTACCCACAGAATTTCTGAGTCAGTAAGTCTGGGGTGGGGCCTAAGAATCTGCATTTCTAGCACATTCCCAAATGAGGCTGATGATCCGGTCTGGGGACTATGCTTTGAGGGCTCCCTTTAGTAACTTTGCCTTGACCATTTATCAGATTCCTCTTAAAATGAATTATTCAAACATGCGGTTTTTATAAATTTGGGAGACTCAAGCTGTCACTCCCATGGGATTTATTAATAAGTTATGAAAATTATCTCAAAAGTTTTTGATTAGTGGTTGCTTCAGCAGCACGTATACTAAAATTGGAACAATACAGAAGATCAGCATGGCCCCTATACAAGGATTACATGCAAATTCTCAAAGCATTCCATATTTTTTGGAACCCTCATGCACTGTTGGTGGGAATTAAAAATCATGCAGCCATTATGGAAAACAGCTATGGAGATTCCTCAAAAATTAAACATAGAAGTACCATATGATCCCCCTTCTGGGTATATATCCAAAATGACTCAAAGTAGGATCTCAAAGAGACATTTGCATATCCAAGTTCATTGCAGCTTTACTCACGATAGCCAAGAGGTAGAAGTAATCCAAATATCCATGGACAGATGAATGGGTAAAGAAAATGTGGTATACACATGCAGTGGGATATTATTCAGCTAAAAAAAAAAAAAAAAAAAGGAAATCCTGCCGCTTGCTACAACATGGATGAATCTTAAGGATATTATGCTAAGTGAAATAAGCAGTCACAAAAAGACATGCACTGTATGATCCCATTTATATGAGCTATTTAAAGTAGTCAAACTCATAAAAACAGAAAATAAAATGTTTTGCAGGGAATGGAAGGGGGAAGAAATAGGGAGTCGGTGTTCAGTGGGTATAGAGTTCCAGGGTTGCAGGATAAAAATGTTCTCCAGATCTGTTGCAAAGTATGTAAATATATCTAACGCTGCTGAACTGTCCATTTACAAATGGTTGAGATGGTAAATTTTACGTGTGTATTTTACCACAATTAAAAAAATTGTTCATTTAAAGATAACACTTTCCCTGGAGGGCACAGTAATTCTTAGCTGGAGAGGTGTCTAGAGGGAAGCGGAGAGGCTCTTTGTGGCTACTCAAATATGAGCTGGGTACTTATCCTGGGTCTGGTGTTAGCAAGCTCCCCGCTATTATAGGCCTATGGATTCCCAACCTCTCCTACGTGACTCTTCAGAGTATTGGTACCTAAGTCCAACCCAGAGATTCTAATTTGGCTGTGATATGACCTGGATGGTAAGATTTTTGAAAGCTCCCTTGCTGGATGGTTTGAATGGTTACAGCCAAGGCTGTATAAATCATTATTTGGACCCGTGATTCATAAATTATGTTAAAAGTTAAAAAGGATCTCTTTGGAGCTCTGACAAGCTGTATATCCTCAATACCCCTCCATTCTGTTCCTCACTGAACCAGGTAATTCTCATTATTGTCCCCCTTCCCAACAAATTTGAGAAATGTAACATCAGATGATTTGTAATACCTCTTTGAGATAAAAATATGTCCATGTTATTGTTTTCTTTGGTAGGACTCTCCTGATCGGTGGATTGGGCTAGTTCCTATATTTGAACTGCAGTTACAGAGAGTTGAGTTCCTCATCAACTAGGTTTGCACATGACCGAGGTTCCTATTGAGGTTGGTGGGATGGTCTTAGTTTCAGCTGCATGTGTACACATGACCCAGTTATCCTTTTAAACCCTCACTCAAACCACACAGTCTAAACAGCATTTGGGTTTAAAATTAATTTGTTGGGGGCAGCTCGTGTTCAGTTGGTTAATCGCCTGACTCTTGACTTCTGCTCAGGTCATATCTCAAAGTTTGTGGGTTCAAGCCCTGTGTTGGGCTCTGTGCTGCCAGCATGAAGCCTGCTTGGGATTCTCTCTCTCCCTCTCTCTCTGCCCCTCCCCCGTTCTCTCTCTTTCTCAACATAAATAAATAAACTTAAATCAACTTGTTGAAGTATAACAAAATTCTCTTCTTTTGTTCATCCATTGTTTGTCAGGCTATGAATAATTTAAAGATGATCTGAAGAACAGAAAGATAAAATTTCATAGAGTTGACATTTGCATGAAGGGATTAGGCCCCGCCAAAGGGATTTTTCTTGACTCCCTAAAAATCAGCGGTATATCAGCGGGGACACAGGCAATCCTAAGGCATTACTATCCGGGTGTGCTCATTACCAAAGAACCCCAAATAGAAAAAAAACTCCTCACATATTCAGCCATTGTAAGCCACTTTAGATACCCACGAGATCAGACACCAGGCAGCACAGGAATCAGGGGACTTGCCAACTTAATGCTGTTTAATATTAATTAAACTTAATATAGCTCAGTTATCTGTTTTTCAGATGTTCCCAGGCAGAATACCAGAAAATAAGAAATAAATCTATATTCATATTATATGTATCTTTAAATTATGTAATCATAAATGTGTTCATAATTATATATTCATATTATGTAATGTATTATCATATATTCTCCATTTCTGAATATTTCTAGAATAACTGAATAGGAGAAATAGGAAGTCAACAATTTCCATGCAATCAGTTACCTGGGAAAATTCATTTGAGAATGTACAGGTGTCATCATCCAAATACACATTGTTAGTGCACCGTGAAGAAAGCTAAAATACTATGTGCCCTACACGTTAAGCATTCAGGGGTGGAAATAAGTAAAGCCACCTAGAATTTTGTGAGAAGACATCACGAAGAGATGACTACCCACCTGTATTTTAAAACATGTCTAAGAGTAACCAATACCATTGGGCAATACGATTATTGGAGTGGTATTATCTTGGGAAGGAATCCAGTAACACATAAAGGACAAAAGAGAATAGAAATCCTGAATAGAAACAGAATAGAATATTCGCTGCATCCAAACTTTGATGGCTTCCTCTTTAGGAAGATGATTACATATATATAAGAGAACAATTTTTGTCCTTCCTCATCTGATAACAAGCATGTAATATTTACCACAGTGCAAGAAATACCCAATTTCTGGTGAGCAACCTGATTTATATTATAGTTGGTGTTTTGCACATGTAGATGTTAAGCCTTACTGAAATGTATGAAATTAAATTAGCCTTCCCAGCATTAGCACTAATGTAGCAGACATGACAGTGGTTGTACACACGGGGGTGAGAAGAAACCGAGGTTAAAGAGGCAGAGAACTTGGATCCAGAGTCCTTGTCATGCTCTGAAACTTAACCTACGGAACAGGTTTCAGGAGATATAAAGTAAGGGTAAATCTGAACTCTACAAGCCAGTATTGTCAATAAATTCAGTGTGGAGTTTTGAAAATGTACAGATTCTCAGGGCGCCTGGGTGGCTCAGTGGACTGAGTGTCTGACTTCGGCTCAGGTCATGATCTTGTGGTTGGTGGGTTCGAGCCCTGCTGGTGGTCGTTCTCTGTGTTGACAGCTTGGAGCCTGGAGCCTGTTTCTGATTCTGTGTCTCCCTCTCTCTCTGCCCCTCCCCTGCGCACACTCTGTCTCTCTGCCTCTCTCAAAAGTAAGTAAATTAAAAAAAAAACACATTTGAAAATGTACAGATTCTCAAGACCTAGCCCGTGATTTCTGTATAGATTAAGGCCTAGGATTGTACATGTGTAGAAACTCCCCAGGAAAGATTGCTGCTTCCACCTGGAATAACAGGAACTCTGATGCTAACTGTCCCTCAGAAACAACTAAAACACTGGACAAAATATATGAAACAATAATTTTTAAGACATGGGACATCACACAACAAAGGGCAATAATCCTCGAAAGACAGAAAACCAATAAAGTGAGCTCTACGCCATCCCAGATTACTGCCTTGAGAGTTTCCAGCTTATGTCGCTGGCAGGAGGGACTGAAGCTGAGCCTGCTGGTCTCCCCATGTTGGCGAAATGGACGTGGGAGTCCAAGAAAAAGTGGCTAGAGTTGGCATGAGTGGGGTACTGAAGAGAGAGAGAGAGCAGCATACTCAGGGACCCCTGGAAAGCTTCAGAGGTTTCCCTCTCCAGGCTTCAGTTGAGGACGGATCAGTATATGTAGGTAAGAAAACTGCATGCGGGCAGAGAAAAATGCAAACAGCAACTCCTTATAAAAAGCTGTCAGCAGGGGCGCGTGGGTGGCTCAGTGGGTTAAGGATATGACTTCAGCTCAGGTCATGATCTCACAGTTCGTGAATTCGAGCCCCACGTTGGGCTCTGTCCTGACAGCTTGAGCCTGGAGCCTGCTTCGGATTCTATGTCTCCCTCTCTCTCTGCCCCTCCCCCACTTGCTCACTCTCTCTCAAAAATAAATAAACATTAAAAGAAAAGCTGTCAGCAAACTAGGAAAAGAAGATAACTTAACCTGATAAAGAGCATCTATGAAAAAACCTTACAGTTAACGTAGTGATGAACGTAGACAATTATTTCCCTTTGAAGGTCAGAACCAAGTCAGGGACATCTGCTCTCATCCCTTCTATTCAACATTTTACTGAAGGTTCTAGCAAGTGCAAATAGGCAAGAAAAATAAAAATAATTGCATCCAGATTGGAGATGATGAAATAAACTTATTGTTACTTGTAGGTGGCTTTGTCTATGTAGAAAATTTGATGGATACAAAACATATATTAGAACTAATGAGTTTAGCAAAGTTGCAGGTTACGAGAATATACAAAACTCAGTAGTATTTAAATATAGTAGCAACAAATATTTGGAAATAGGAAATACCTAGGGATAAATCTAACAAAGATGGGTAAAACCTGTATATTGAAAACCGTAAAATATTGATGACAGAAATTAAAGAAGACCTACATAAGTGGAAAGATGTACTTTGTCTGTGGGTTGAAAGATTCAATATGTTAGATGTCAGTTATCTCCAAATTTGTCAGAAGACTCAACACAATCCCAATCAAAATTCCAGGAGGATTTTTTTTTGGGGGGGGGTGCAGAAATTGGCAAGCTGTTTTGAAAGTTCATATGGAAATGAAAAGTTTCTAGAATCGCAAAACAAAAACAAAAACAAAACCCTTTGACAATGAAGGACAAAATCAGAGGGCTAACACTACCTGACAGACTTGGCTAGCTCAGAATTCTACCCTGAGGCAGACAATTAGGAATATCCTGAAACTGTATTAAGTCATTGCTTTCCTATTTAGCGAATGACTAGCTTGATGAGCTAAACAGTATCCTGGAGGTATATGAGTTATGATTTAGTTGCCAGATTATCTACAGGAGGAAAGGAAATATGAAGTATGGGCACTAAGGAGGGATCAAAGACTTGTGTTTTAACAGAACCCGTATTTCTTTTGTTTTCAGTATATGAAATTTATTGTCAAATTGGTTTCCATACAACACCCAGTGCTCATCCCAAAAGGTGTCCTCCTCAAAACCCATCACCCACCCTCCCCTCCCTCCCACCCCCCATCAACCCTCAGTTTGTTGTCAGTTTTCAAGAGTCTCTTATGCTTTGGCTCTCTCCCACTCTAACCTCTTTTTTTGTTTCCTTCCCCTCCTCCATGGGTTTCTGTTAAGTTTCTCAGGATCCACATAAGAGTGAAAACATATGGTATCTGTCTTTCTCTGTATGGCTTATTTCACTTAGCATCACACTCTCCAGTTCCATCCACGTTGCTACAAAGGGCCAGATTTCATTCTTTCTCATTGCCACGTAGTACTCCATTGTGTATATAAACCACAATTTATACCCCAATGTTTATAGCAGCACTCTCAACAATAGCCAAAATATGGAAAGAACCCGTATTTCTTAATGCATATAAACAGAGAAGCAGTTGGGGCACCTGGGTCGCTCAGTCGGTTAAGCTTCCGACTTCGGCTCAGGTCATAATCTCACAGTTCGTGGGTTCGAGCCCTGTGTTGGGATCTGTGCTGATGGGTCAGAGCCTGGAGCCTGCTTTGGATTCTGTGTCTCCCTCTCTCTCTCTGCCCTTCCCCTGCTCACACACACACACACACACACACTCTCTCTCTCTCTCTCAAAATAAATAAACATTAAAAACATTAAAAAAACCTTTAAACAGAGAATCAGTATTCATCTGCTTGCTCTTATTCATTGTGAGGATTAAAACATGCAAATATGTTTAAAAAGGACACAACACTATGCATGTCTGAAATTGCCAGCATGTGAATGCAGATCTTTTGTCATGCGTATTTGGAGCTCATAAAGGATGGAGAAAACTACCCACCTATTGCCCATTGTGGGGAGAAAGTACCCAAAAGGTGGGAGATTAGAGTTGTGTTTGAAACGCATAGCGTATGAAAGCTTGGTGCTCGGCCCCACATCCTGATCTTTGAGTTGGACATTTAAAGGAGGAGCATGTGGGAAAGAAGGATGTATAATCCAGGTAAACACTAATTACACTATTAAGCAAGGTTCATATAGTACTTTCTACTAGCTCAGTAGACTTTGGGCTTTAGCGGTGAGTTGTGAGGATTAAATGGGGAAAAAAGCATGTACAGAGCATGACATAACCGTATGGCACTTGTACTAGGAATTTTATAATGCTAAGTATGGTTTTCAAACAACCACCCCAAAATAATGTTAGAAGTTAGGAGAGTAAAAGCATTCCCTTTTGTGAGCAGTAATGTAAACCATACAATTTGTTCTACTTCCGTTATTGCCATGGTTACCTGGAAGCTCAGAACCAATGATGAAACTTCGTTCTAACATTCTAAACATCCTATCAATTTTATATCTGATTCATCTGTGATGCTAATTTTGTTTCAATTAACTTCCATAAGGTGCCTATTTCTTTCTGGGAAGAGGGAAGAAGAAGGAAAGTGAATGAATGAATGAATGAATGAATGCATGCATGAATGAATTATATATAAACAAATATATAAATATAAACATATATGCATGCATAATGTAAATATATATTTGTATGTAATATATACATTTATATTATATATAACATCTATAATATAAATATATAGAGCATTATAGCTACATGTTTATTTACATTTATTCAGTAAACATGTATGAACTACTGAGGCAGATTCTATGTCAACCCACCTGAAAACTAGCCTTGTATTATAATTAAATCCCAGCATCTGTGAGTGCGCATGTGTATGTCTATCTCGTGTGTCTGTGTCTACCCTCGTTCCATTGAATCTCATTCTCTAGGGACTTTGAGTTAAAGGAAAATCCATCCTTTTTTGGCCAAAGAGGCTGAGGCGTTAGTTAATTAAATTCCCCGTAGGCGTCTTTCCTGATGCAGTAGGTACTAAATCCAGAGATAAGTTGTCTTGGCAACTGTTTTGGCGACTGTTACCAGCCTGCTTTTTAGGCTTGTGAGTAAAGATGTTTGAGAATGTAAATCACCAGCTGAGGTTTAACAGATTTTATTCTCATTTTCCCAAAGAAGCTGGACACTAATTGATAATATAGTACACTTTTATTTATGTTTGAACAATAAAGCAATGCTCATAGCTCAGCCCTCGGACGATTACATATATTATTCATGTTTTCAAAGTGTCATAAAGATACATAATATCAGTTTTCCAATTAAAGTTTATGACCAAGCTTGGTGATGGTTATAGTTTTTGGCAGAGATTTTTAATTTTCTTCAAATGCTTTCTTGGGATTCACAAAACAGCTTCAAGCATAAACATGTTTCGCTTGGGGGAACAGGAGGGGCAGAAACTAACACACATGCATATGAAGATCCCATATATATGCAGACATTTTCCAGGTAATGAATCTGGCAAAAATGGACACTAGTCCTATTTTTAAAAAATAATTTATTTTTAATTAAAATATCCTTTTAGGGTTCACATGCACTGGAGAAATCGGCTACTGAGTTAATTTGTTAACTATCAATTTTGTGGCTAGCTAATGTGCACTGATGTCCGTTCTTAGCACTAAAAATATATGTGCCAATAAAACCATTTTTACTAGATAATAAAGTAATCCTCACTTAAAAGGCTTCACATTGAATGCTTTATAGAAATATAGGGTATTAAACAATTATGTAGGGTTGAAAGGAGCTTAAGATCTTTTGGTCCAACCTCTTTACTTTACAGAAGAGGGTACTGAGACCCAGAGAAGCCATAAATATTGTGTCTCCCGTAAACTATGATCAGGCCACAGGTTCCCCAACATTGCCAAAGCAATATAGAGGATTCTTCCATCGTGGCCTTCCCTTTACTTATTTCTGTCCAAATTAAGATACCCTTTCATGATATTTTTTTCCTCCTCATAGGAACAGCATGATATGATTTAATAGTTTAGAGTTATGAGTCACATACACCTGGGTACACCTGGGTTCAAATTCAAATAACTTACTTAAAAAAAGAATCTAGCCTCTTTAATGTTGATTCTTGTATAATCCTTATGGTCAGGTAGCAGCTACCCTATCTATAAAATACATGGCCAGGCTTGGGGCGGGGCGGGGGGGGAGGTTCTATAACCTTGAAATTATAAGGATGACAAAGGATCCCACCAAGCCATGAGAACTTCATATTGCACACAACACATAGAGTCTTTAGCTCTACAGGAAAACGTGTTTCAGTATCAGTCTCCATTTAGTGTCCACAGGTGAACTGTCCTCATTTGGGGCTGCTTAGGAAGAGATCCCTAGCTTGCTATGGCTACATCTTTTTCCCTGTGACCCATCCTGTCCTTTTCCCGTGCAAGTTAGTCTGCAACAAAATATCCGCTTCTTGGTTTTTTTATCTTAATACAGAAAAGCTAAGAAGGGCTACAAGATAGTTTTTCTCTAGTAGAATCCACTTGTTCCGCTGTTTTTAAAACCCATTGCTTCTCAAGAATATATGGTTCCCCTGTAGGACTCACTCACTAGGGCAGTACTGTCTGATAGAAATTTCTGCAGTGATAGAAATGTTCTGTTTGACAAAAATGGTAGCCACTAGCCTCACAGGGCTATTGAGCACTTGAAAAAGGACTAATACGATGGGTGAGCTCAATTTTTTATTTTAGTTAATTTTGGTTAATTTAAACTTAAATATCCACGTGTGAATAGAGGCTACCATATAGGACAGTGCAGGTCTAGAGGTTGGATGGAGGGATATTACCATCTCAACCTCTCTTCCTTTTCTTTCTTCCCTTTCTTCCTGCTTTCCCGAACTCTCTCTACATCAGGTTTTTCCCTCTATACATGATAAAGTAACCCAGGCCAAATGGGGCTTCTTCCAAGGAAACATATTTTTCTTTTTACTGGAATCTTTTTTGAGACAGTCCTTAAACTGGGAGAAAATCAGAATATCAGGCTCTGTAGAATCCTGATAAGTAAGTCCTTTGAGGCGAAGGAGGTCTGTGATCATCCTGTGCCCTTCAACCCACACTTTATAGGTAAGTATCCGCTCTGTCAGTTTAGAACACCAACCGCGTTGAGCATCTCCTATGTTACTGACATTGACATTTCTTGATATGTTGTAGTAATGTCTTATCCCCGTTAAATAACCTGATGTAGATCTTATTGCCAATAGCTTTTAGTGACTTAAGTCATTAAGTCTAGACTTCATTCTTAAAACAGGTAGTGATTTCATGATTTTATTTTTTATCATTATTATTTTTTATTATTATTTAATTTTTTTTTAATTTACATCCAAGTTAGTTAGCACATGGTGCAACAATGATTTCAGGAGTAGATTCCTTAAAGCCCCTTACCCATTTACCCCATTCCCCCTCCCCCAACCCCTCCAATAACCCTCTGTTTGTTCTCCATATTTAAGAGTCTCTTATGTTTTGTCCCCCTCCCTGTTTTTATATTATTTTTGCTTCCCTTTCCTTATGTTCATCTGTTTTGTATCCTAAAGTCTTCATATGAGTGAAGTCATGTGATATTTGTCTGTCTCTGACTGACTAATTTCACTTAGCATAATACCTTCTAGTTCCATGCACGTAGTTGCAAATGGCAAGATTTCATTCTTTTTGAATGCCGAGTAATACTCCATTGTGTGTGTTTGTATATATATATATATATATATATATATATATATATATATATATACCACATCTTTATCCATTCAGTGATTTTATTTTTTAAATTTTGTTTTATTTTTGTTTCACATTTTTATTTAAGTTCCACTTAGTTAACATATAGTGTGATTTTGGCTTCAGGAGTAGAATTTAGTGATTCATCACTTATATACAACACCCTCACCATGACAAGTGCCCTTTTGAATACCTTTTGCCCATCCCCCACCCACCACCCTTCATCAACCCTCAATTTGTTCTCTTTAGTTAAGACTGTCGTGTGGTTTGCTTCCCTGTCTCTTTTTCTTTCCTTCCTATATGTGCATTTGTTTTGTTTCTTAAGTCCCACATATGAATGAAATCATATGGTATTTGTCTTTTTCTGACTGATTTATTTTGATATATATATGTGTGTGTGTGTGTGTGTATGTATATATATATATATATATATATATATATATATATACACACACACATTCACTTAATCTGCTTGAAAAGTAATCCAGTGTGAAGACTAAAATTCATATATATGTATACACACACACACACACACACACACACACACACACGTTTGAATCAGTATTTTTTTTTTTTTTTTTTTTTTTTTTTTTTTTTTGTGTGTGGATTCTGATTTTATTGCTGGTGTGTTATTTGGCATCCTAAGCAGTTGATCAAAATTTCTTTTTTTTTTTTTTTTTTTAATAAACTAGGAATAAAAATAAATTTTATTGTGTAAAAAAACATTGTTATCTAAACATTTAAAATGATGCCTAATAGCAAAGTACTATCATTCTTTCTTTTTTTTTTTTTTGCCTGTTAGAAAAGATTATTTATTATTCTTCTAAGTATTATCAATGGCTTCTAAAATCCTATACTCTTTTTTTTTTTTTTTTTAATACATGAAATTTACTGTCAAATTGGTTTCCATACAACACCCAGTGCTCATCCCAAAAGGTGGCCTCCTCAATACCCATCACCCACCCTGCCCTCCCTCCCACCCCCCATCAACCCTCAGTTTGTTCTCAGTTTTTAACAGTCTCTAATGCTTTGGCTCTCTCCCACTCTAACCTCTTTTTTTTTTTTTTTTCCTTCCCCTCCCCCATGGGTTTCTGTTATGTTTCTCAGGATCCACATAAGAGTGAAACCATATGGTATCTGTCTTTCTCTGTATGGCTTATTTCACTTAGCATCACACTCTCCAGTTCCATCCATGTTGCTACAAAAGGCCATATTTCATTTTTTCTCATTGCCACGTAGTATTCCATTGTGTATATAAACCACAATTTCTTTATCCATTCATCAGTTGATGGACATTTAGGCTCTTTCCATAATTTGGCTATTGTTGAGAGTGCCGCTATAAACATTGGGGTACAGGTGCCCCTATGCATCAGTACTCCTGTATCCCTTGGATAAATTCCTAGCAGTGCTATTGCTGGGTCATAGGGTAGGTCTATTTTTAATTTTCTGAGGAACCTCCACACTGCTTTCCAGAGCGGCTGCACCAATTTGCATTCCCACCAACAGTGCAAGAGGGTTCCCGTTTCTCCACATCCTCTCCAGCATCTATAGTCTCCTGATTTCTTCATTTTGGCCACTCTGACTGGCGTGAGGTGGTATCTGAGTGTGGTTTTGATTTGTATTTCCCTGATAAGGAGCGACGTTGAACATCTTTTCATGTGCCTGTTGGCCATCCGGATGTCTTCTTTAGAGAAGTGTCTATTCATGTTTTCTGCCCATTTCTTCACTGGGTTATTTGTTTTTCGGGTGTGGAGTTTGATGAGCTCTTTA
Source organism: Panthera onca (assembly GCF_046562875.1). Taxonomy (NCBI): domain Eukaryota; kingdom Metazoa; phylum Chordata; class Mammalia; order Carnivora; family Felidae; genus Panthera; species Panthera onca. The sequence goes on from NC_138356.1 coordinate 68,758,888, forward strand.
TAGATTTTGGATACTAGCCCTTTGTCCGATGTGTCATTTGCAAATATCTTATTCCATTCCGTTGGTTGCCTTTTAGTTTTGTTGGTTGTTTCCTTTGCTGTGCAGAAGCTTTTTATCTTCATAAGGTCCCAGTAATTCACTTTTGCTTTTAATTCCCTTGCCTTTGGGGATGTGCCGAGTAAGAGATTGCTACGGCTGAGGTCAGAGAGGTCTTTTCCTGCTTTCTCCTCTAAGGTTTTGATGGTTTCCTGTCTCACATTCAGGTCCTTTATCCATTTTGAGTTTATTTTTGTGAATGGTGTGAGAAAGTGGTCTAGTTTCAACCTTCTGCATGTTGCTGTCCAGTTCTCCCAGCACCATTTGTTAAAGAGACTGTCTTTTTTCCATTGGATGTTCTTTCCTGCTTTGTCAAAGATGAGTTGGCCATACGTTTGTGGGTCTAGTTCTGGGGTTTCTATTCTATTCCATTGGTCTATGTGTCTGTTTTTATGCCAATACCATGCTGTCTTGATGATGACAGCTTTGTAGTAGAGGCTAAAGTCTGGGATTGTGATGCCTCCTGCTTTGGTCTTCTTCTTCAAAATTACTTTGGCTATTCGGGGCCTTTTGTGGTTCCATATGAATTTTAGGATTGCTTGTTCTAGTTTCGAGAAGAATGCTGGTGCAATTTTGATTGGGATTGCATTGAATGTGTAGATAGCTTTGGGTAGTATTGACATTTTGACAATATTTATTCTTCCAATCCATGAGCAGGGAATGTCTTTCCATTTCTTTATATCTTCTTCAATTACCTGCATAAGCTTTCTATAGTTTTCAGCATACAGATCTTTTACATCTTTGGTTAGATTTATTCCTAGGTATTTTATGCTTCTTGGTGCAATTGTGAATGGGATCAGTTTCTTCATTTGTCTTTCTGTTGCTTCATTGTTAGTGTATAAGAATGCAACTGATTTCTGCACGTTGATTTTGTATCCTGCAACTTTGCTGAATTCATGTATCAGTTCTAGCAGACTTTTGGTGGAGTCTATCGGATTTTCCATGTATAATATCATGTCATCTGCAAAAAGCGAAAGCTTGACTTCATCTTTGCCAATTTTGATGCCTTTGATTTCCTTTTGTTGTCTGATTGCTGATGCTAGAACTTCCAGCACTATATTAAACAGCAGCGGTGACAGTGGGCATCCCTGTCGTGTTCCTGATCTCAGGGAAAAAGCTCTCAGTTTTTCCCCGTTGAGGATGATGTTAGCTGTGGGCTTTTCATAAATGGCCTTTCTGATCTTTAAGTATGTTCCTTCTATCCCGACTTTCTCAAGGGTTTTTATTAAGAAAGGGTGCTGGATTTTGTCAAAGGCCTTTTCTGCATCGATTGACAGGATCATATGGTTCTTCTCTTTTTTTTTGTTAATGTGATGTATCACGTTGATCGATTTGCGAATGTTGAACCAGCCCTGCATCCCAGGAATGAATCCCACTTGATCATGGTGAATAATTCTTTTGATATGCTGTTGAATTCGATTTGCTAGTATCTTATTAAGAATTTTTGCATCCATATTCATCAGGGATATTGGCCTGTAGTTCTCTTTTTTTACTGGGTCTCTGTCTGGTTTAGGAATCAAAGTAATACTGGCTTCATAGAATGAGTCTGGAAGTTTTCCTTCCCTTTCTATTTCTTGGAATAGCTTGAGAAGGATAGGTATTATCTCTGCTTTAAATGTCTGGTAGAACTCCCCTGGGAAGCCATCTGGTCCTGGACTCTTATTTGTTGGGAGATTTTTGATAACCGATTCAATTTCTTCGCTGGTTATGGGTCTGTTCAAGCTTTCTATTTCCTCCTGATTGAGTTTTGGAAGAGTGTGGGTGTTTAGAAATTTGTCCATTTCTTCCAGGTTGTCCAATTTGCTGGCATATAATTTTTCATAGTATTCCCTGATAATTGTTTGTATCTCTGAGGGATTGGTTGTAATCATTCCATTTTCATTCATGATTTTATCTATTTGGGTCATCTCCCTTTTCTTTTTGAGAAGCCTGGCTAGAGGTTTGTCAATTTGGTTTATTTTTTCAAAAAACCAACTCTTGGTTTCGTTGATCTGCTCTACAGTTTTTTTAGATTCTATATTGTTTATTTCTGCTCTGATCTTTATTATTTCTCTTCTTCTGCTGGGTTTAGGCTGCCTTTGCTGTTCTGCTTCTATTTCCTTTAGGTGTGCTGTTAGATTTTGTATTTGGGATTTTTCTTGTTTCTTGAGATAGGCCTGGATTGCAATGTATTTTCCTCTCAGGACTGCCTTCGCTGCATCCCAGAGCGTTTGGATTGTTGTATTTTCATTTTCGTTTGTTTCCATATATGTTTTAATTTCTTCTCTAATTGCCTGGTTGACCCACTCATTCGTTAGTAGGGTGTTCTTTAACCTCCATGCTTTTGGAGGTTTTCCAGACTTTTTCCTGTGGTTGATTTCAAGCTTCATAGCATTGTGGTCTGAAAGTATGCATGGTATAATTTCAATTCTTGTAAACTTATGAAGGGCTGTTTTGTGACCCAGTATATGATCTATCTTGGAGAATGTTCCATGTGCACTCGAGAAGAAAGTATATTCTGTTGCTTTGGGATGCAGAGTTCTAAATATATCTGTCAAGTCCATCTGATCCAATGTATCATTCAGGGCCCTTGTTTCTTTATTGACTGTGTGTCTAGATGATCTATCCATTTCTGTAAGTGGGGTGTTAAAGTCCCCTGCAATGACCACATTCTTATCAATAAGGTTGCTTATGTTTATGAGTAATTGTTTTATATATCTGGGGGCTCGGGTATTTGGCGCATAGACATTTATAATAGTTAGCTCTTCCTGGTGGATAGACCCTGTGATTATTATATAATGCCCTTCTTCATCTCTTGTTACAGCCTTTAATTTAAAGTCTAGTTTGTCTGATATAAGTATGGCTACTCCAGCTTTCTTTTGGCTTCCAGGAGCATGATAAATAGTTCTCCATCCCCTCACTCTCAATCTAAAGGTGTCCTCAGATCTAAAATGAGTCTCTTGTAGACAGCAAATAGATGGGTCTTGTTTTTTTATCCATTCTGATACCCTATGTCTTTTGGTTGGCGCATTTAATCCATTTACATTCAGTGTTATTATAGAAAGATATGGGTTTAGAGTCATTGTGATGTCTGTATGTTTTATGCTTGTAGTGATGTCTCTGGTACTTTGTCTCACAGGATCCCCCTTAGGATCTCTTGTAGGGCTGGTTTCGTGGTGACAAATTCCTTCAGTTTTTGTTTGTTTGGGAAGACCTTTATCTCTCCTTCTATTCTAAATGACAGACTTGCTGGATAAAGGATTCTCGGCTGCATATTTTTTCTGTTTAGCACACTGTAGATATCGTGCCAAGCCTTTCTGGCCTGCCAAGTTTCAAAGGAGAGATCAGTCACGAGTCTTATAGGTCTCCCTTTATATGTGAGGGCACGTTTATCCCTTGCTGCTTTCAGAATTTTCTCTTTATCCTTGTATTTTGCCAGTTTCACTATGATATGTCGTGCAGAAGATCGATTCAAGTTACGTCTGAAGGGAGTTCTCTGTGCCTCTTGGATTTCAATGCCTTTTTCCTTCCCCAGTTCAGGGAAGTTCTCAGCTATAATTTGTTCAAGTACCCCTTCAGCACCCTTCCCTCTCTCTTCCTCCTCTGGGATACCAATTATGCGTATATTATTTTTTTTTAGTGTATCACTTAGTTCTCTAATTTTCCCCTCATACTCCTGGATTTTTTTATCTCTCTTTCTTTCAGCTTCCTCTTTCTCCATAACTTTATCTTCTAGTTCACCTATTCTCTCCTCTGCCTCTTCAAGCCGAGCCATCGTGGATTCCATTTTGTTTTGCAATTCGTTTAAAGCGTTTTTCAACTCCTCATGACTGTTCCTTAGTCCCTCGATCTTTGTGGCAAGAGATTCTCTGCTGTCCTGTATACTGTTTTCAAGCCCAGCGATTAATTTTATGACTATTATTCTAAATTCACTTTCTGTTATATTATTTAAATCCTTTTTGATCAGTTCATTAGCTGTTGTTATTTCCTGGAGATTCTTCTGAGGGGAATTCTTCCGTTTGGTCATTTTGGAGAGTCCCTGGCGTGGTGAGGACCTGCAGTGCACTTCCCCTGTGCTGTGGTGTATAACTGGAGTTAGTGGGCGGGGCCGCAGTCCGACCCGATGTCTGCCCCCAGCCCACTGCTGGGGCCACAGTCGGACTGGTGTGTGCCTTCTCTTCCCCTCTCCTAGGGGCGGGATTCACTGTGGGGTGGCGTGTCCCGTCTGGGCTACTTGCACACTGCCAGGCTTGTGTTGCTGGGGATCTGGCGTATTAGCTGGGGTGGGTAGGCAAGGTGCACGGGGGCTGGAGGGGCAGGCTTAGCTCGCTTCTCCTTAGGTGATCCACTTCAGGAGGGGCCCTGTGGCAGCGGGAGGGAGTCAGATCCGCTGCCAGAGGTTTGGCTCCGCAGAAGCACAGAGTTGGGTGTTTGCGCGGAGCGAGCAAGTTCCCTGGCAGGAACTGGTTCCCTTTGGGATTTTGGCTGGGGGATGGGCGGGGGAGATGGCGCTGGCGCCTTTGTTCCCCGCCAAGCTGAGCTCTGCCGTCCGGGGGCTCAGCAGCTCTCCCTCCCTTTGTCCTCCAGCCTTCCCGCTTTCCGAGCAGAGCTGTTCACTTATGACCTCCCAGACGCTAAGTCGCGCTTGCTGTCGGAACACAGTCCGTCCGTTCCCTCCGCTTTTGCCAGCCAGCCTCGGGGGCTCCGCTTGGCCGGCGAGCCGCCCCTCCGCCCCGGCTCCCTCCCGCCAGTCCGTGGAGCGCGCACCGCCTCGCCGCCCTTCCTACCCTCTTCCGTGGGCCTCTGGTCTGCGCTTGACTCCGGAGACTCCGTTCTGCTAATCCTCTGGCGGTTTTCTGGGTTCTTTAGGCAGGTGTAGGTGGAATCTAAGTGATCGGCAGGACGCGCGGTGAGCCCCGCGTCCTCCTACGCCGCCATCTTCCGGAACTCCCTCTGAATCAGTATTTTTGTATCCTTTGGGTAAACACCTAGTAGTTCAATTGCTGCGTCATAAGGTAGTTCTGTCTTTACCTTTTTGAGGAAGCTCCATGCTGTCTTCCAGAGTGGCTGCACCAGTTCACATTCCCATCAACGGTGTTAAGAGGGTTCCCCTTTGCCCACATCCACACCAACATCTGTGGTTTCCTGTGTTGTTAATTTTAGTTATTCTGACAGGTGTGAGGTGGTATGGTATCTCATCCTGTTTTTGATTTGTATTTCCCTGATGATGAGTGATGTTGAGCAATGATTTCATTTAAAGATATTTTTTAAAACATTTATTCATGTTTGAGAGACAGAGCATGAGCAGGGGAGGGGCAGAGAGAGAGGGAGACACAGCATCCGAAGCGGGCTCCAGGCTCTGCGCTGTCGGCACGGAGCCCGATGTGGGGCTTGAACTCATGAGCCATGAGATAATGACCTGAGGTGAAGTCGGACATTTAACTGACTGAGCCACCCAGTGATTTCATTTTTAAAGGCTTTGCTCATCTATCTCTAGGCCCTCCATCCCCATGTGTTGTGTAAGGATAGATACTACCCATGTCACAATCTTTTTTTTTTTTTTAATTTTGTGTGTCCATTCATTGCACAACCACCATGCTTCCCTCATTCTACGAGTGCTGGAGGGAAACAAAAAAGAAACAGGATGAATACAGGCCTTTGTATTCTAAAGTAGAGGACCAAGTATTTCACATGTAGCCCCGAGGAAGGTTTCCTAGTTTCAGTAGAAATTCCCCTCTTCCACCTCTAGTGTCTAGTGTGTGGCCTAGAGATTTTGTTTTGGGAAGTCTTTGTCTCTAGGCTTCCGAAGTCACATCATTTGGCAGTAATTTCTGAGCACGTGGCCAATGGTTTCTGAGGCTCACAGCCTGTTTCTTCAAGATTTGCTTTCTGGACACCAGCTGGCTCATGACACAGTCAGGTGGGAATCAAAAGGTGGGTAGGCTGAATACAGTCAAATGTCCATTGACTGATAAAGCTATTGTTCCAATAAATTACTTCCTAAAACTGCACTCAGATTTCAGTTTAACCCACTGTGATGGCCATGCGAATCTATTCAGCGATTTCCCCAACTTCTCTTCGCTGTCTGAAACCTCCTTTTCATATTTTTTTCTGATGATGTGAATGGTTTGTTTCCTGCACCCTGCTACAATCCTTGACGTCTAGAGTGGTGGAGTACCCCATTGACTAGCAATGAGATCAACTAGACAAACATTCTAAGAAAATCGTAGTGAAGATAAAACTATTCACGATTCATTTACTGTTTGGGTACTTTCTGTCTTAGGATCTCTGGTTGGAGTTATTTCTTTTATTTAACAGCCGTAAGAATTATTGGCAAGTTGTCCTTGCTGTTATTACTTGTCGGTGAGGAAACTGATGCCCCAGAAGTTCAAGCAAATTCTGCGGGGTTTTGTAGCTCATTGTTGGGTTGACACACAAACCCAGGTCAGTGTGGACCCAGGGACAGCTCTCCGCACCTTCATATATTTAATCTACTTGAAAAGTAATCTGGTGTGAAGAATAAAGTTCATACCTCATATTAGTTTCCGGTGCCCTTTTGGTGAATCTCACGTATCCATTACAGCAGGTCTGACAAAACTTGAAAATACAGATACTAGTTTGTGTCTTTGAAAAAAATATTTCTTAAACAATATTGTAAAGTAAAATTTTTCATGAAGTGAAATTTTCTATCATTCAATTAGTCCTCATTATGAATGTTTTTTAAAAAATATGTGGGTTGGGGCTGATCTCGTGGTTAGTGAAATGGAGCCCCGCCTTGGGCTCTGTGCTGTCAGCTTGGGATTCTCTCTCTCCCTTCCTCTGTGCCCTCCCCCCCCTCATGCTCTCCCTCTCTCTCTCTCTCTCAAAATAATTAAATAAGCTTCACAAAAATATACACATGGGTCTGTGTATATGCGTATGTGTGTATATTGTTTCCTACATACACACATTTACATCCAGTCTTCACATTTGAATTTGTGTAGAAACTCAAATGTCAAGACTGGATTTTTCCTTTTAGAGTAAATTTTTCCTTTTAGTATAAAAAGGAATCTCATTTTCTGAAGACATTGGTTTAAAAGGTTGGTTGTTGGGGCGCCTGGGAGGCTCAGTCAGTTAAGCATCTGACTGCGGCACAGGTCATGATCTCGTGGTTTGTGAGTTCGAGCCCCGCCTCGGGCTCTGTGCTGACAGCTCGGAGCCTGGAGCCTGCTTCGGATTCTGTGTCTCCCGCTCTCTGCCCCTCCCCCACTCATGCTCTGTCTCTCTCTGCCTCTCAAAAATAAATAAAGGTTCAAAAAAATTAAAAATAAAATAAAAGGTTGGTTCCCAGCCTGAGTTCATGCAACCCTGACAAACACAATTAACACCTGGGGCCTTGTTCTCTCTGTCAAATGAGAATGATGGCTCTGTTACTCTTCTATTTTTTTCTCATGAAAGTAAAGATTTATAAATGGGTTTGACGTAACCCATACCTTCCCCCTAGAAATGAAGCCTGGATTATTTTGAGTACATTATCCTCTCTCGACCTCTATCACTCACTATTCAACAGTGATAAATAAATCACCCACTCATATAACCGCTATGTCCTGCCTGGTGTTAAAATTTGAAGCCTTCTTTTCACCATGGAGAGCCGAGAACCCTCTCTTCCTTATTTCCTCTTTCCAGAAATATCAGAATACATGCCAGCAGGCTTTGCATATGATTTGAGAAAGAGAAAAGCCAACAGCCGCCTGAGATAAACTTGTTTTAAGGAAGGTGCTAAAAAGCGTACAGCTTTCACTGAAGAGTGACCACAAGGTGGCAACCTCTCAGAACATCTGGGCTCACAGAAGTCCCCGAGCGATGGCCCTGGTGGCTGATCTCGCCTTCCCAGCTCAGCCATATCCAGGTCAAGTGTCTGCCAGGGTGATAGCTGCCAAGAGGTCCATCAGCCAGCACGGATGGAAACCACTTCTTGACAGTGTTTTCTAAAAAGCAGTACCCACATCACTCTTCCATTTTAGAGCGTGATAGCTTTCAGAATACTTTATTTCCCTCAAGAATCTAAAACCTAGAGTGGTTAGAAAAAGAAGTGTGGGGGAGGACTCTTCCTTACATTTTCCTATTGTTTGAAGTGATTGGTTCTCAACCTTGATGGTAAGTTAGACTATCCCGTGGAACTTTTGAAAATCAATCTCTGGGGCAGGGTCCCAGAGATTGATTTTTAAAAGCACCCCAGGCGACTCTAAAGTGCATTCTGAGTTGAGAACGATCTTTTCAGCTCCTCGCAATTTATTCATTCATTCACTCATCATTTATTGCACACTTCCTCATGTCAGCTCAGAGCAAGGTGATGGTGATGATGTAAAATGAGATTCTACAATTGCCCCCAAAGACGGTGCAGGGCACCGTCTCAGTGATTCAATTCAATGGATGTCAATTCGGCAAACATTTATCAAGTTCTTATGCATGACAGCGACTGTGCTAGATACAGAGGGGGCTGAGATGACAGCAAGTCCTGCTGTCTAGCATTTATTTTCTAGTGGGTGGTATGTATAAATAATTCTATGAGGCAGGATTTGGTATTATTAATGTCTTACCGTTCTATAACCCTTCACAGTGACACAAAGATTGTTCCCCAACCTATATAACTCGAAGCTCAGTAATTCTTGAGATGTAAGCAGCTGGCTGTCATTATCTGAGGTTCAGAGAGGAGACCAACGTGCTTTGCCAAGAAAGAGTGAGTCGGTCCTCACACCCATGTCTACGGACTCTGTGGTCGGTGCTCCCTATCTCATTATGTGCTATACTGTGGGGCTCAGGGAAGAGGGGTTGCTTTTGACTGCCTGAGCGAAGGTAACCATCCGAGGGTGTATTCGTGTATTCGTCTTAGGAGCTTGACTTCCTGGAGAGTGAATAGAGGACCATTCCTGTCCACACATTTCCTGAGATCCTTCCTCCGTCCAGTCAAAGGCCTCTTCTGATGCTATCCTTATGCTCCTATCCTCTGTGTATGATTTCTCACTTTCACCAAATTTCTCTTCTCTCCAATGTTCTGGATGTCTACTGTCTTAAAGAGAAAACTGAAAATATTTAGTTCCATCAGCATATCTGCTTGTCATGAGCTTCTGTCAATCAGAGAAAGGTTTAATTAGGGGATTGAAAATTAGTCCAAATGTATACAAAGAAGAAGCCAGACAAGTCTCATTTTTAGAGGTCGCCATTCTGTTAGCTAATGAAGTGTTAAGTCAAATGCCATCTGGATTGGGACTGGCACATAAGATACTCGATGATGAACATGTTTTCAGAATTAACCTCATGGCTGATTTGGAAAGTTAGCTCTTAAGAGAGTGAGGTGTGGGTGAAAACCTTCCTCATGTGCAGAATCAACGTGATATTAATATCCCTCAGGGTCAGTCAATGTAGGTAGAGATTCCTGGGTCACTATTTTATTTCCCCGTAATAGCAGAGAATCCACTAAGTGGTTGATTCCCAGAGGGCCCTGAAATTTCTATTGCACAGAAGACTTTGCTGCTGAAAACCTCACTGGGGACCGTGGAATTATCTATCCCTTCCTTAACGGCTTGGCAATCATTTAAGATTGTCCAGATTTAGGTGCCATAGCCTAATGGAAACACTAAAAAATTGGAGTATATCCAGGAGGAGACATTCATATGATGAGGAACCTGAACATCCTTCTAAAGAGCTGCATCTGAGGAAGTATAAGATTTTAGGCTGAGGAAGCAAAGATCCAGAAATGTGAATGGAAACATGAGAAATGTTCAAATATGCAAATATCCGTTTGTGGAAGTGAGGTTGGGTTCATTCTATCTGGATTCAGAGAGAAGGACAATGACCAGGGGTGGTAGTGACAACTTACCCTGATGTGGAAGAACACTAGAATTACTCAGCAATAAAAGGGGTTGCTTCATAACTCCCTTTTATGCAGGGATGTTCAAGAACACTGCAGTGGGAGTGTGGAAGTAGGGACTCCTCAACTGGGTAAGTAGATGGTTTTAATGAACTTTTTCCTGGAAATATTCAACAGGTCTGGCTATATCCTCAACAAGATTAAATTCTCATGTCTCTATGCTTATCACACTGTGCACTGAACTTTACTCTTTCAGGTGGGGGAAGACGCTTGATGGATGCTAAAAATTGACCATGAATGTGAAGTGGACAGGCAATCCATTACCCACACTTCTAGGTGTATAGAAAACTTCAGGAGTCCTTGTTAAATGAGCATATGTATAATGATTTTTCTAATTTTTTGATGCTTATTTATTTTGAGAGAGAGAAAGAGCATGAGCAGGGGAGGGGTAGAAACAGAGGGAGAGAGACGGAGAGAGAGAGAGAGAGAGAGAGAGAGAGAGAGAGAGAATCTCAAGCAGGCTCCATGCTGCCAGCACAGAGCCCAACATGGGGCTCAAACTCATGAGCCATGAGATCATCACCTGAGCTGAAACCAAGAGTCAGACGCTTAACCGACTGAGCCACCCAGGTGCCCCAATATAATGATTTTTCTAATGTCACATCACCTGTGTACTAGAGGGGGCAAGTTGTCCCATACAAACCTGATTCTAGTCTGTCTGTCAACCTCACCTTGCCCCTGATCTCTCACTCTTTTCATTAGAGTCAGACTCAACTTCTGAACACACGCTTCTTATGTCTGGGAAATATTCCCTTCTATTCCTCCACTGGCACCTTTACCTGCCTTACCTGACCATCTGCTCTTGCTTCTTCAGGGTCATCTCAGACGTCACTTTCCATAGGAAGTCTTCCCTAACTCCGAGGGCTGTGTTCATAGTCCCTACTCTCCCGTAGTACCTCCTACATTGTACTCCTCTCCCTTACATTCCTGGCACACATTACTAATTAGTGATGGCACACTTTCTTGGCTGAGCCTGGATTCCACTTTAGAATCCTTTTTAAGTCATTCCAGGAAGCCACTACTAATGAACCAGAGCGGATGATCCAGATGAAACCTGCCTGCCAGTCCCAATTTGGGGCATGCCTCACTCATGACACTTGCTGTGTTGTATTGAAATAGTTCATGAAATTGCTTTTTGTACGAGGCTGCGGTCACCATCGAGGGAATTGCTGTCACTTTTAGATTTTTTAAAAATTCTCACTACCATGCACAGTGCTTGATATTGGTCTTCACAAAAAGCTCCTTGCTATAGAATGAACTGGGGGCGGGGGGTTGGCTGGGAGAAGGTCGGAAAGGCAGAGGGGAGCTCCCAGACTCCTTCACCGTCCAGTCTCAGTGGACCTGCCTGACAGCGACCCAGGGCATCACTGTCTTTGAATGGGGGGTGGGGTGGGCCCCGGGTGGGGTGGGCCCCGTGACCTCTGCCCGCCTGGAGGATAGGCTGGAAACAGGCTACTCAGCGCCCCTGTAGGTGCCTCTAAAACCCTGTCCTTCGCAGTCTGAGGAGTCATCAGGCAGGAAGGGTATCGCTTGTCTTTGAAGACCTTGTTTCTTTTTAAACAGCAATTCGATATTCAGGCCTTTGTGTGGGTGGATTCCCATGCCCCCTGCTCTCACTGCCTCCACACAGGGCCCTACGTCTCTTTTCTTTTTCTTTCTTAAGTTTTTGTTTAACTTCCGGTTAGTTCACATACAGTGTAATGTTAGTTTCAGGTATACAATTTAGGGCTTCAACCCTTCCATGCAACACCCAGTGCTTGTGCTGAAAAGCGCCCTCCTTAATCCCCATCGCCTGTTTAATCCCCCACCCACATCCCCTCGGGTAACCATCAGTTACCAGGTCATTCTCTGTAGTTAAGAGTCTGTTTCTTGGGGCATCTGGGTGGCTCAGTCGGCGGAGTGTTCGACTTCGGCTCAGGTCATACCCTCACGGTTTGTGAGTTTGAGCCCCGCATAGCACTGGCTGCAGTCAGTGCCCACTTCAGATCCTCTGTTCCCCTCTCTTTCTGCCCCTTCCCTGCTCACCCTCTCTCTACCAAAAATAAATGAATATTAAAAAAAGGCTGTTTCTTGGTTTGTCTCTCTCATTCTCCTACGATCATTTGTTTTGTTTCTTAAATTCCACATATAAGTGAAATCCTATGGTATTTGTCTTTCTCGGACTGACTTATCTTGCTTAGGATAATACTCTCCAGCTCCATCCCAGTGGTTGCAAATGAGCCCTGCCTTTCCATTTCAAAGTGCCCCCTCCTTCCTGAGAGCCCTTTGGACCTGACTCGCGTCACTCCCCTGTGTGCCACCAGGGGGCGTCAGCTCAGCGCTGGTCCACCTTGTGCTTGTCCTGCCTGTAGCCTCCTGTCCTCTCTCCATGGCCTCCATACAGCGCCTGTCTGCGTGGCTCCTCCTGCTCCGTGCAAGGAGCTTGGCCTCCAGGAACTCGTCCTCAGTGTCTTTTGCTTCTGGGCCTCCGGCGCTTCAGGGGCGTCAGTGAAGAGCAGAGCCTGGGGCCTGATTACACAGACCCTGGTGGCAGATAGAAACGATTCTACCATTCACAGCCCACGTGATCATGGCGGGATGCCATGGCGCCCAGACTTAGCTTCCTCATCTATCTGTCTATCTGTCTATCTATCTATCTATCTATCTATCTATCTATCTCTATCATCTATCTCTCTATCTATAGATTGTAAACTATTATACCTGCCTCATATGATTTTAGGGAAGATTATATACTTGCTGTACCCTTAACAGACCCTGCCTTCTAATAAGAGCTTACAGAACTTTTGGAGTGAATAACCGAATGCCAGAAGAGATCCCCAAACAACTAACCATAAAGATGATAGTGAGGTGAATTCATTTGAGACAGGGGAGATGTCGGAGAGCCTCCTGGGGGTGCTAGGCTCTGAGCAGGCCTTCGTGGCACAAGTGGGCCGGAAGAGTGTTGCAAAGAGAAATGGCATTCACAAGGCTACTGATCAGCTGGGGGCTTGGGGAGCGGGAGGGGGGATGTGGTGGGAAATACGGCTGGGCAGATAAGGAGGAACCAAGCTCAGGGAGCCTTGAAGGGAACGCTGTGGGGTTAGGACATCACCATGCTTTTCTCTCCGGGCAGGAGAGAACTGATACCAAGGACAGTCATTGGTCAATGCCAGCCCACGAACCCCGTCTACAGCAGCGGTGAGCAGTCACTGGGGAGGAGGTACAGGTGAACTGAGCAATTCTCCTTTGGAAGAGGACCCATGATTTTAGACCAGACTGCTTTGGCCTTAGCTGACAGGGAATGCGTTGAGGAGCCCCACTGGCCCCGTTTTGGGCCCAGAAATCTCTGCCTTGGTCACTTTCTTGGCTAGTAAATCTTTGAAGTCCCCAAAGGCAGATTTGGTGGCAGCTCCTTTATGCAGAGGCTTGACACTGGAGCACAGGTTAGGCCACCAGTAAAGACTAAGGGCTTTCATCACAACACATCTGCAAATGCAGCTTAAAGAAACAAAGACGACCAGAGAGTTGGACGTGGGGTGGACGTGTGAGAAGGTCTGTGGGGCGGGGAGGGGTCACACCGATTCTGCCCAGCTCCAGAGGAGGGACGGTGACCAGGGGTGGACATTTCAAGGGGACTGGGTTTCAGTGTAAGCAGTAGGTAGATGAACTTCAGAGCTGTCTGTCAGGCAGTGGAAACTACTGTTTTACAAAGCGTCCTGTTTGTAGGGAGGTTAAAAGACAGGGTGTCACTTGGTGGAAAGAGAGACCTCGTTTGTTCATTCCTGAAGTGACCCTTCAGATTAAACGAACTCTTACCTCGGGGAGGAAGGTGGATAAAATGTCTTTTCCTGAGACTTCATGAACTGCAACATACTTTATTTCTTCAACACTCCTGGATGCCCTGGGACAGAAGTCTTCTCAGTCTGCCCTCGTGTCTAGAGATCCTTACCCCATTGTCTACACCGGAAGACAATTCTCTCAGCTAAGGGCATGAACTATGTGATTATTTAGGTCTGAATAAATAGGACAGCCCATAGGACACTGCCTATTATTGAGTGGGTGTGCAATGAAAGTTTGTTGATGAGGTATCGAGTTAATTTTTTTGTATCTAGGATTCAAACGTGGACCGAGTCCTTTTTGTGTGCCAGATACACCTCCTTGGAATGGATACCAATGGCTAACATTTATCAGCCCCTTGATATTGGCCAGGTGCCAGGCTTAATGCCTTACATACATTGTCTCGTTCAAACCCCACAAACAACCGTGTTAAAAAGACAAGCAGATGTTATAATCACACTCTTTTTAACGATGAGGAAACTGAGGCACACAGAGGCTGAATAGCTCTCCCATGGTCACATAGAGAGTAATTAGATGATGCAGGTTGAAATTTAGCTAATTAAATTTGTGGCTGACTCCATAGCCAGCAAAATTCATCTGTGCACCATATCTTGAGTGAAGGAGTGATCATTAGCAATCATGAGTAGGACAGTATATGCTTAAAACATAGCTAACAGTTATTGGATGCTTTCTACGTGCCAGGCCCTAAGGTTTTGCTCACTTAATCCTCAGGGAAGCTTCATAATGTAGGTGCTATTACGTTGCTCATTAAATTTTTTTAAATGTTTACTTATTTTTGAGAGAGAGAGAAGAGAGAGTGCAAGCAGGGGAGGAGCAGAGAGAGGAGACAGAGACTCTAGAGCAGGCTCCATGCTGTCAGCACAAACCCCGACATAGGGCTTGAACCCATGAACCGTGAGAGCATGATCTGAGTCAAAGTTGGATGCTCGACCTGAGCCAGCCAGGTGTCGCTCTGCTCGTTTTATAGATAAGAAACATGATCCAGGATTTTCAAGTTTTCCAGATCCTGAAGCTAATCCTTCCAGTATTATGTGGCCTTCCCTCTTTTGTGATCCTGAAGAGGCACATAATGAATCTTGTGCTGCTCTAAGAAAATTGTGTTTGGATTTGACCTGGGCCTGGAACTCAGCTTATCAAGTACTTTGTTAGCGTAGTCACATTCCAGAGTGCTTTACGTTTGCCCACTGGCCATCTCTTAACTAAGCATTTAGAGGCAGGATGGAAGGTGGCCAGGAAACTCATCGTAAAAGCAGTGTTGTGGGAAAAACTAAGAATTTAAGATCAGATAGAGATGGGCTTAGGGCCTGGTTCGCCAATTTCCTGACTCCGGGACCTTGCAGGCCATGTAACGTCTCCATACCTGAGTCTCAGCATCTATAAAATGGGAATGGTAACTATACCCCCTTCATAGAGCGGCTATAAAAACTGAAGGCACCGAATTTCCTTCCCTTTCCTTGCCTTCCTATCTTCCTTCTTTTCCCTCCCTTCTTCCTCTTTCTGTACCTCTCCACTCTCTCCTGTCTTCTTCTCCATTTTCTCATTGCTCATAAACTTTTAATGTGGATTAAATTACTACGTACAAGATATCATCCATTGCTTTTTCATATTTTCACCTAATCAAAATCAACTACACTCCAGGAATAATGCTAAACCTTACAGCTGGGTTGAACCCAAAGTTGCGAACCGTGTTCTAAGAAAACAAGTGTCTCGCCCCCCCTTCTTTGGGTCGGTATGTTTGAGATCAAAAGCCTTCTTGCTGAGAAAAAGGGCAGAGGCTGAAGATACGTTCAAGAGCATGCATGTACCTGGGACAGCAGCTCCGTGTGGGGGGCTCCCAGGGACAGCCAGGCTGAGAGGCATGAATTCATCAGGAGGAAGCCAAGACTTCATCACATTCACCTTACACAGCACCTGGGCAAGTCACTCCTTGAGCAGGAAATCCTTCTCCCCTTGCCTGGGGATCCCTCCTGTGTGCTTTGAAAGCAAGAGTGTCGAATTGTGCTTTGGACAAGCAAAGCAGGAAAGAGGATTAGCCATTCGCATCTCTCGGCCTTTTTCTTCTCCCTCCACAAAGACATGTTCTGCCTCCTGCCGGGCGTTGTGGGGAAGATTAATTAGCTAAT
The DNA here is from genome assembly GCF_046562875.1 of Panthera onca. Classification (NCBI taxonomy): domain Eukaryota; kingdom Metazoa; phylum Chordata; class Mammalia; order Carnivora; family Felidae; genus Panthera; species Panthera onca. The sequence continues at coordinate 68,774,833 of NC_138356.1, forward strand.
ATTGGTAAAGGGCCTTTGATGATGACTGCTAAGTGTTCGCACCGTGTAATTGCCATTTTTTCCAAGAAAATGTCCATGTAGTTACTAATTAGGCATTGTTGAAGCACCTCTTGCCCCATTATTTTACAGTTGTCTTGCAATTAACTGGCATCAGTACCATTTCAAATGACATTTATTGCCCATTTCCCGGGTTTAATTTTTGGCAATTTTATGGGAAGCCTGGGCGTTGTTTCTTATTCACTGTAACTTGAATAATTAACAACGTAAATATGGCTTTGGGTGCTGATGTTGCCAACAACAAGAGTTCTTGAGAGATTTTAATTAAGAACACTGCACTTTGAACTTCACATGAAGGTTTATTATGGTGCCAGAACGCACTATGTGCTTCTTCCCTGTGGGCCCGTGGGTCATGCCTGAGTGTCCGTGCATGTGTGTGCATGTGTGCCATATGTGTGTGTGCTCGTGTGTGTGTTTGCAAGTGTGTACGTGCCAATGTATGGTTTTCATGATCAGTAATGTGAGATCTGCGGACAGGAGCAAAGTCTCCCTTTGGCTTAGTCTTCTTTAAGGCACAAACTAGAGAAACGGACTAATGAACTTTTCTCCATTTTTTTAACTATAACCTAGAGATTTGTGTTGGCTCAAATCAAGCATCATTTGTTAATGTCCACTGTGGTTTCAGGTATTGGACTAGATGTGTTTCATACTTTCATTAAGCTTTACAAAAAGTCAATGAGGTCTCTCATGTTGACAAAATGAAGGCTCAGGGAAGTTAAGAAAGGTGTCCAGGGTCACACGGCTAATAACAGATGAGGACAGGACTCTGAAGGACTCTGAAGCCTGGGCCCCTTCTGCTCTTTCTCTGAAGCAAAATTGCTGAGCTTGCTGTCTCGAAGGGAGCCTTGGTCACTCCAAAGGCCAACTTGTTCCTTCTCCAGGAAGGCTTAGATTGCTCACCTAAATGTATCTTCTTTCCTGTGTCTGATAGTAATTCCTATCATTTCTCATAATCTGACTTTCATTTTAGCTGTGTTCTGATGGGGAGAGCAATGCGATACAATGGTTAGGAGAGCATGGGCCTTGGGGCATTATATTTCTCACTCTGCCTCTTCCTACCCGAGTCATCTTGAACAAGTTCTAACACCTCCGAAGCTTCATGTTATTGATGGAAGATGAGTGGAGAGCATGTGTGGAAAACTTAGAATATTTCATGGCACATGGAATGCACACAATATATAGCGGTTGGATGGATGGATGGGCAGATGGATGGGTGGATAGGTGGCTAAAAAAATACAAATAAGTGGGTGAATGGCAGAGACTATTCATTACTCATCTGTAGGATTAACTCCCCCAAATCCTGATCACTCAAGCTTGGACTTAGTATTAGTTCAATAAGATTATTTTTTAAATAAAAATGAATCTCAGGAAGACTTTTTTAGAAAGTTTAGTGTGTCTGACTGGAGCCTAGGCTGTCCATCCCTCTGCGGTCACAAAACTGGACCAAACCCTGATTATGAGGAAGCATCTAACTTCTTGACAAAAATTATCACTAAGACCAGAATCTGGTGACCACCAATGGGCTGAACTATATGGGTCTGTTTGTGTGTGGCTTCTTCCACCCGCATTTCATGTGTAGGGACAGAAGGACAGAGGTCAAGAGGAGGGCTGGACTTGAAATCTCAGGATTCTCATAAGAATTCCAACCCCACCGTGTGTAGTTATCTGTGTGACACTTGAGACTCTGGAGAATTGCTATAAGAGCAAAATTCACAGGCACTATCCAAAAAATGGACTCTGAAAGGGAGACTTTCTTGTGGAAACTTACCTAGTGAGTCTTCTCTGTAAAAACACCTGTCAGGGAGGGAGAGAAACAGGACTGGGTAAAGGTGACTGCAGCAAACCTGAAGCTGATCTTCTGGGCATTTCTGGAGCTGGGGGATTGGAGGCCTTCTGGCCTCAGAGCTGCCCTGAATTGAGAAAGAGGCCCACACTTTCAAATGCTTGCATGTTGTCCCTGGAAGAGGGATGTGACTTTGGGCAAGGCCAGGGGAGAGCAGCTCCTGGGGAGGAACTCATCTGTGAGCTGTCAGCACCCCACAATCCCAGCAGCTGCAAGAATCGGTTTCTGAGTCCTGGGAAGGAGGACTCTGCGTGGAGCACTCCAGCATCCACCACAGTGAAATGGGTTTGAGCTCAGGATGTCTTTCCCCATATGACTGCATCATGATTCTTTCCCCTGCCACTCGATGACTATGATCATTTCCACTTCTCTGCTGGAGATAGAGTTTCAGAGCTAAGTAACTGCCCAAATGACATACTAGGAGATTGTAGGGTCCATAATGTGCCACCAACACCCATGCACATTCCCTAGGGCCGTGTGTCTGCCTACTTTGACAGCAAATGAGAAGTTACTCAATAGCTTGCTAACCTATTCAACACTCTGTTGCTTGTTAAAACTCATAAGGAGATCGAAAGGTACTGTGTGTGTGTGTGTGTGCGTGTGTGTGTGTGTGTGTGTGTGTGTGTGTGAAAGAGAGAGACAGAGAGATGTTCCAGAACAAGCAGAAACCTAGCTGGTTCCTCCGCGTGTTTGGCATCATTCAGAACTTTAGAGGAGAAGTAGAAGGCCATTACAACACATTCCGTATCGAGAAGATTCTGAGTCAGGTCTTACTGCTTATAAATGAAACTCCATGAAGTCAAACCTAATATACACTTTTTGAGTTTCATTCATTACTTCCCTATTATTTTAGGAATTATTTATGGCACATCTATGATGTATTCCCTAGGGACATGGAGGTCAATGGAGCTAATGGGTTGGTGTCAGCTTGTGTTGTCCCTGGACTCCAATGCCGTGAAAGGATTCTGCAGACATGGCGGCCTAGGGACTGCAAACAGACAGAGAATAGTCTCCAAAGCCTCAGTCTGTTGCATCATCCCCCACTCCGAGGTGTAGGGTGCAAGTGGGAGGGAAGGAGGAAGAGGCATTAGGGAAACCACGGAGCGTTTACTCCAGCCTTGAAATGTCCTCAACCCCAGAAGCTGTGAATGTGTAAGTGGCCGTCTCTGGAAGAATAAGCCCCTGCGAGGGTTGACTGGCATAATCACCAGCCCTGTGCACCTACAGACGCCAGCTTCAAGGTGATGTGAGCTCATGGAGACACAGTAGGCACCATGAGGCTTCTTTCCAGAGCAGGACCAGCTCAGGCGTGCATCCTTGCCCCTTACCGTCCCTGCTGCTGGGAGACCCAAGGTTTCCTCTCACCATCTCCTTTTTAAAACATTTACCCTTACCTGCTTAGGCCTCCTCGGGGTCTGTGAGTCTCCAGTAGGCACAAAGGATGCTTGGAGCCTCTTCTGACTAAATGTGAGACGAGAGTCTGGCCGGTCACTCGGTTTACGAGCAGAATGAAGGGAGCTACTGCCGGCCGGCAATCGGCAGGCTACTTCCGTAGTCTGAGCTTTGGTTTTTCCGTCATCTGCAAAATTGCTTGGCGGGGGCTGGGGGGGAGGACGACAGCCATCCCGTATTGGGAGGATCAAACGGGAGAAAGATGTAGCTCCAAACGCAAGGCTGAATTCAGATTAAATTGTCACTTGTGAGACAAAGGCTGAGCATGGTGCTGGAAACATTTCTACCTACGTCATCTTAATAATCAGTTGACATCACAGTCGCCTTCTGTGCATTCGAAGAATGGAGCTCGTAGAGATGATTTCACTTGCTGGAGGCTGCCTAGCTATTAAGCCTATGCTGGTTTCAGATGGCTAGTTTTGCGGAGATTAGAGACCGCCTGGGCCTCAGAGGGGACAAGATAGGGCTTACCCAGCAGGTGGTGGGACTAGATAGATGCTGTCTAACTCCCTGCTGACACCAAGGTTCTATGATCTGGTGGCTTGGTGACGACCCCTGCTGGCTGAATTTTGCGGGTGGGCGTGAACTCAAGTGAGGCTGGAGGTTGGGAGGAAGAGGACAAAGGATCTGAGTGTCATTATTTGTGTAGTCTCTTTTCGGGTGTATCGGGTGCTCCTGGTTTCATGCCACTGCTTTGTTAATGCCCTTTGCACAAAGATCATGATGCTCTCAGACGCCGCCTGGCCTGTCTCTGCCTCCTGTGGTAGCCTCACCCAGACCCTGGTCCCTTGGGCTTTCACACCAGCAGCTCCCTCTGGCCTTTTCAAGTGCTGCTTCTCCTGCCTGGAACTCTCTCCCTGTGGATCTGTGTCACCTTTTCATCCTTCAGCTCTCAGCCAGGCATCTTTTTCTCAAGGCTGGCTATTGTGCTGCCCTGAGGCCAGCTCAGCGTCCTTTGTGAATCACTAATACAGCCCTGTCTTCCTTTCCTTTAGAGCACCTCACTCACTCTGCAGCTATACATTCTCTAATGGATTAACTTACTGATATTTGTCTTTCCTTCTATCCTGCAAGCCCCATAAGAGCGGGGCAGTCTAACATGGCTGGCGCAGACGTTTCCAATCACGGACCACTGCTGTAAATATTCTCTAGTCCCGGTCAGTCTCCGATCTGTGAAGCTAGTGTATGGTAGGTGTGAAATAATATCTGTGGTTCGCTCTGAAAACACTGTCTTCCATTCCTTCAGAACACTAACTCAGTTCACATCTATATGTTTCTTAATGTGTCACGTGATTAATAACGAATGAGCGGGGGAAGGAAGGAACGGGTATCGTGGTACTCGCCATCGACTTAGCTGTGTGCAAGGCTTGCAACATCAGTGGGGACCTGTCATTATTTTATGGGGTTTCAACCCCATAAAGACCAGAATTTGAGGTCTGGTCTGCCTATCTAACTAGGAGCTAGGGTCCATAGTAAAAGCGATTCTTTGTATAACGTGGGCGACATAGACTTTGGAACCAGACTGCCTGCATCTAAAGCCTGACTCCACCACATATTAGCTCCATGAATTGAAGTGAGGTACTTAACCTGCCTTTGACTCAGTTTTGCCACCTGTAAAATGGGGATGATAATAGTTCTTATGTTGTGAGGTTGTCGTGAGGACTGAGTACTTTCATATTCGTTTTGTGAAGTTTTTAGGGAAGCACCTGACTTAAAGTACATGCTATGTATCTGCTTGCTGTTGTTTTATGTGTTTAGGAGGAGGTAGATCATGTTATGCCTCCTCAGATGCCAGCCCCTCTAATCACTTCTTTCCTACTTCTTCCTCCCTTCTGACTAGAGTTGCTAAATTCTGGCCATTGCCTGAGCCTGGTTGATTATGACAATGTTTTTAAAATTTTCCTCTATACAGAGCTAGTTATTAAGGTTCACTAGAGTTCTAGAGAGTTGAAAGTCTAAAATCTGGTCTGGCTAAGGCAGAAAACATGATCTGTGGGGAGGACAAACCCCAGAGTCCAGAGATATGACTTGAACCCAGGTTCTACCACTTACGGCTTTGGTGACCTTAGGCAAGTCCCTTCCTGCCTCTCGGCCTCCTCCTCTGATAAAGGAAACACATCAATCATCTATTCAATAAATATTTATTGAGCTCTTCTGGCATTTCAGACCCTGCTGGACTAGATGAAGTTTTAGATGTTTTATGGCTGAACCGTCCATCAGGTCCATCTAGGAAACCTCAAAAATGGTGAACTCAGGGGCCGGAGCGCGATGGACCACGTTGTTTTAATTAACATAGAGCATCTGGGGTGGCACATAACATTCACTCTGGCAATTTTTGGTTCTCTTTCTAAAGATCCACCTTTCAGCTTTCTTACTCTCTGTGATGTTTGTTTACTATTTCATTGATTTAGATTTCATATTTACTAACTCCTTCCCTCTATTTGCTTTGGGTTTATTTTGCTGTTCTTCTATCCTTTTATAGTGGAAACATGAATCACTCGTTTGTAGCTCTTTTTTTTTCTTGGTCTGCATATAAATATTCAGAGTTGGAAGTTTTCCTCTAGCACAGCCTTCGATGCTTCCTAAAATTATTGACATGGTGCCTTTCCATTATGATTGCTTGAAATAGTTCCACGTCCTTTGTGACTTCTTTTTTGACTGTGTAGCATTGAGAAGAGTGTTGTGCAACTTCCAAATGTTTGCATATTTTTCTTTTGTGTTTTAGTTTATTGAATCGCTGATTTATTTCCTTTGTACTCAGAAGCAGAGTCTAGAAGCAGTGCGGTATTTCCTCTCGCTCTAGAAGAAGCTCTCCCTACATATGTACTATCCAGCCCTGGCCAGGAATCCGTTTCTCCACGTAGCATTCTGGAACCTCCTGTCTGCGCAGTGCTCTTCTCTTTAGGTCACGGTCCTGCAAATTCCAGTGGCTCTGGAAGTCCTTGACTCTGATTGCTGCCTCATCAGCTTAGCAAGAGTGCCGTTCTCTCCTTGGGCTCTTTTCCTGGTGACATATGGGAACCTTGAAGGTCCCCAAAGCAGAAAGTTGAGAAAATACTGAGCTTGCCACATGTGTCTGGTTTTTTGCTAGCACGAAGCTGTGCGCTGACATCACCCCTTTCCTCTCCCATTTCTCCGTCAGAAATGCTTCACTTATTCTGTCCAGTTTTATAGTTGTTTACAGTAGTGGGGATGGGAGCGGTCTAGAACCCGTACTCTGTCATGGCCACACCCACAGTACTCCTTTTTGATTGAATCTTATCTAAGTTACTCACAGTAAACAGAAGAAAGTGGTTTTGGAAATTTAGGTTCTAAAATGCATGCTTTTAAAATTTAACACGATGTACTTATTATTTTTAATTTTTTAAAATGTATTTTGAGAGAGAGAGAGAGAGAGAGAGAGAGAGAGAGAGAGAAAATCCCAAGCAGGCTCCACGCTGTCAGTGCAGAGCCCGACACAGGGCTCAATCTCATGAACCGCGAGATCATCACCTGAGCCAAGAACAGACTCGGATGCTTAACCGACTGAGCCTTGCAGGCGCCCCCACAATATACTTATTCTTTTTTTTTTTTTAATTTTTTTTAACATTTATTTATTTTTGAGACAGAGAGAGACAGAGCATGAGCAGGGGAGGGTCAGAGAGAGAGGGAGACACAGAATCCAAAACAGGCTCCAGGCTCTGAGCTGTCAGCCCAGAGCCCGACGCGGGGCTCAAACTCACGGACCGCGAGATCGTGACCTGAGCCGAAGTTGGCCACCCAACCGACTGAGCCACCCAGGCGCCCCAACAATGTACTTATTTTTATCAGCAGTTTTAACTTAATCTTTGTTTTATTTCTAATAGCAATTTCTGTTTATGAGCTTCGAAGAGAAAAATTATTGAGTCGTTTTCTTCTCGATCTCCAAGCTTCCGTCACTTTGAGTAACTAAATGGAACCTGTAACTGTTGCATAAAACCGGTTTCTAACAATACCTAAACAGTGCTTTTGACTTGATGCTTTTTAAAGGTAACACAAAGAGCGAGTCAGGAGTGACTACTTTAATATGTAAGATCAGCGGTGGTTCACTTAAGCACAGTGTTACGGTCACAGAGCACAGAGACAGTCCTGATCCAGTGAGTGATAACATAACTGGCTGACACCACAGTCCCCTGCCTCAGGTGATGGCGAGTCCTTTAGTCACATGTTAAGCCGCACTGCTCTCATGCTCCGGCCTGGGTGCTCATACTGATTCATGTCGGATTCTGTCTGTTTTGCTGATTCTCTTCTGTGTTTCATACTTGTCTATGCCAGATTTGCCAAATTATTCTGTTTCATAAAAATCATTACTTTGTACCTGGATTGAAAGTCTAGCTCCAGGGGCGCCTGCGTGGCTCAGATGGTTAAACGTCTGACTTTTTGGCTCAGGTCATGATCTCGCGGTTTGTAAGTTCGAGTCCCTCGTCGGGCTCTGTGCTGACAGCTCAGAGCCCAGAGCCTCCTACGGATTCTGTGTCTCCCTCTCCCTCTGCCCCTCTGATGCTCATGCTCTGTCTCTCTTTGTCTCTCGATAATAAATAAATGTTAAAAAAAATTAACAAAGTTAAAAATAAAGAAAGTCTAGCTCCAGAGAATTTAAATGCTTTATCTGTAATTCCCTGTATTAACCCATTATGAACAGAATCATCATTTATTGCATTTCTTTTAGCCATTCTTGTTCCTATTGCCTATTGCACATATCCGTGAAAATGATGAAAAATAAGGTTTTGGGTTTTGTTTTGTTGGTTTTTTTTTTTTTTTTTCGTCCCAAGTACATTTGGCAAAATTGCGGTGCTAAAACTCCTTGTCATCCAGGAACAGTGTCTCCTCTGTAAAGCAAGGAGAGAGATTTAGGCTGGTTGGCTTTTGATGAAAAGAAAAAAAAAAAAACTCCAATGTCATGCCATCTGAAGAAATATCTGCGTCAAAACTTATGTACCCTATTCTAATTCGTGTGTCACATTGTTAAAATAATTCCTAGCTTTAACAATCTCAGGGTTTTCCCTTTAGTTATTTCACGCTCATTTAGGATGGTACAAATGAACTTAATAACACCCATTTTGGATGTTTGAAAGCTTTTCTTTTTCTTATGACTCTTTCACATGTTTCAAAAAGATAAGGCTACTGGACCAGTGAGTTCTGGGTAGATGAGATATTATTCTGTCTTCCACTCATTTGTGTGGATTCATTAAGCAGTTACAGTTTAAAATTGCAAATACCACTAGTTTGGGGAAAAGAATTATGCTTTATACTCTGGAGAACGCAAAATAAGCAAACTCCCCGTCCTCAAGTTACTCCAAGCGTAGATGGAAAGCCCAGGTATGGTTACCTGCAAAATTAAGTGGCAAGTCAAGATTTTGGAAATGCCAAAAATACAAGGAAGTTGTATGAAAAACAAATGATTGGGTAGGTAATAGGGACAAACCGAGGACCGGAATGGACTGAGAAATCTTTTCCAGGAGTGTGGTATAGTTAAGGAAAGTTTGTCCAATGTCCAGTTACCGTAGCCTAAGAAAATCTCCACACTTAAGCCGCATGTTTGTCTGCAGAGGTTTATTTCTTTATTAATTTTTTTTAACGCTTGTTCATTTTCGAGAGATAGAGAGGCAGAGTGCAAGCAAGAGTGGGGCAGAGAAAGAGGGAGACAGAATCCAAAGCAGGCTCTAGGCTGTCGGCACAGAGCCTCATGCGGGGCTTGAACTCACAGACTGTGAGATCGTGACCTGAGCCAAAGTTGGATGCTTAACCGACTGAGCCACCGAGGTGCCCCTCTATGCAGAGGTTTAGAAAGTATTTTGTTCTTTGAAGTACAATAGGCTGTGCTGTCTAATTTGATGCTCAGTCTCCTTATTTAAAATGTAACTCACCTTCCTTGTGCTCTGCTCTCTTTTTCTCTGCAAAGAGCCTCATCTGCTTTCTGGAACCCTGGTCCTCCACTTGCGTTCTTGCCTCCTCACTTGGGATGCCAGCGGTAACGGGACTGGCTCCCCGTTCTGATTCTGAGCAAGGTTATAGGCCAGTATGGACTTCTCTGCCCAGACTGGAAGTGAACGAGGAGCAAGGGACTAGGAAAGAGCATCTCCAAACACACCCAGAACTGCCGTTGGGTTATACATGGACTCTTGGAAGAGAACAGCTACAGGTACAGTTGTGCATGTTACTGGCTTGAGACGAGACCAGAGCATCTTCCCCCCCCAGCCTCCAAGCCTGCAGGGACAGTTATATGGAGAATTTAAAGAAAAAAACATCGGACGAAGACTTGTAGCCGTATTGAAGAAAAGACGTTCTTGTCTGTGGCTGTAGGTATCGTGTTCTAAATTGCATCATTTTGGTGTCTTATATATAATATATCCCCCTTTCTCTTCGACAATGGCACTGTAGCAATTGATTTTGTTTTCATCAATCAAGGTGAGCCAACCCGTGTGGTTTGCAAGGGGGTAAATAAACCAGGCACAAGGACTAAAATGTAATGATGTAACCACAAGTAGGGAAAGATGCATGTGCATCGCTTGGCTGGCCGTGTTCTCTAGACAGAAGCTGAACACTGGAGCTGGGACTTGATTCTCCAGCATCCATATCTCTTTGGGAACACTCTTTATCCTTGTTTGAAAGCATGGACTTAGAAGTGAAACTTAAGCTCCTTTGACAAAATCCTATTTAATCAGGCCTTTTGCTTATCTGCAGGCATAAGCCAGCCTCCCTAGAGCTGCAACTTACTCTGTTTGTTGGGCGATAGAAATTTATTCCATTCTTCTTGCCACTTCCCAGGAACATGGTTCAAGAACTTGAACTGGACACTGAACGGTGGATAGAATTAATGTTACTTTCAGAAATAGCTTGTCGGGGCACCTGGGTGGCTCAGTCGGTTAAGCGTCCAATTTTGGCTCAGGTCATGATCTCACGGGGTCATGATCTCATGGTTCGCGAGTTCGAGTCCCGTGTCGGGCTCTGTGCTGACATCTCAGAGCCTGGAGCCTGCTTCGGATTCTGTGTCTCCCTCTCTCTCTCTCTGTCTTTCCCCTGCTCGTGCTCTATCTGTCTCTCTCTCTCTCAAAAATAAATAAACATTAAACAAAAGAAATATCTTGTCTATCTTAACGTTAAATAACTATTCACCTTATGTTTTTTCTTTTACTTCTGTTTATAAAAAATTGAATCTTTTTTTGTATAAAATACAAATGGATCCCTTGCGATCCATTAGTCAGATGGTCCACTCACATTTATCGAATACTTGACCAGATGAGAGAGACGTTTTTATTATATGTAGTGCTTTTATGTAGAGTCAAGGCTGTACATGGACTTTCCAGTCTCTCCCATTATCTGTCCATTATTCCTCATACCTGCACAACGGTTTGGATACTTTAAGTTCAGTCTTAACCTCAGCACTATTGGCCTGTTGGGCCAGATGACTCTGTCGTGGAGTGAGGTCCTGTGCACTGTGGGATGTTCAGCAGCACCCTAGGCTTTGCCCTACCTGACGCCAGTAGCTCTCCGTGCCCCCACCCCAACTCAACTGCAGCAAAGAAAACTGGCTGAAAGGCATTAACAAATATCCTCTGGGAGCCAAAATTGCCCACGGTTGAGAATTACTGCTTTGGCCCAGTAATGTGTTTTATATATTAGATAAGGCAAACCAACTCCTTAGCAATGCTTGGATGAAATTCTGAGGTATTGATATCTCATTCATTGTAATCGGCTCTGGTACTTTATTGAAAGGAGGAGCGGTGTGTAATAACAAGATGACTGATGTGCTCGCGAGCTGAAACTCCTTATGATCGGAGGATCATTTTTTTCTCCCTCTTTCTCTGTCTAGAACCTAGGAGTGGAGGAATAACTGGGAACGTGAAATCGTTGTGTCCAGAGATCTTTTTGACAAAAGCTCACTCCATTAATGTTACCTATGCATGATCACGAGGGAGAGATGTTTCTTTTTCTTTTGCCTCGGGATGTGTCTGTGAGGGACTTAAGTCACCAGGGTAGGATGTGGAAGACTAGGAGGTGTCAGAAACAGCCACGTGCCTGCCCAGGGAGGCCAGACAAGCTCGGGTGGCCAGATCAGCTGGACAAGAGGAAAGACCAAGATCAAATAACAATACAGTATCTGCGAAAGTGTCATAGAACATGGTAACGTAAGGTAGCAGGACAGGGGTATGCTATGAGAAAATGATTGGAAGTCCAGTGGCTTAACAGCACCAGAGAAAACTGTTCACCAGTAACCAGGCTCCAGTGTCTGAGCTAAGTTCAAGAACAGAGAGGGAAAGAAGTCAGGAAAGACTAAGCAAAATAGGACTGCGCCAACAAGAGTTTTACAGAAACCACATGATGGAGACGAGAAGCTAGCTCAAGCAACATGTCGGAGACGCAATTATCTGGGGTAGAAAATAAGATCCTAGAAGATCAGTAGCGAATATTTCTTTATCCTGTATCTTTATGCGTTAGATGGATATGCGTTCATCACATCACATGTGAGACTTTATCCCCTAAATTGACAAATACTTTTTGAGCGCCTGCAACGTTTGTCCTGGGTGATGGAAATTGAGTAGCCAAAATAGAAAAACATCCCGCTGTCATCCGGTTTGTGTTCTAATGGAGGAGGAGAGGACATAAACATAATAAATAGATAAATACATAGTGTGTGCGAAGGGAATAAGTGGTAAGAAAAAGTGGTTCAGGGTAAAAAGGATTGGGAGTGCTAAGTGTCAAGTCAAATTAAATACAGACTTGATAAAGAGAGACTTCATTTAAAAGACTGTTTCGATAGGCAGAATCCTCTGATCCTAGAAATCTGCAAATATCTCAAAATTAAGCAGAAATAAAAGGCTTTTGGGGGGCCTGGGTGGCTCAACTGGTTAGGCGTCCAACTTCGGCTCAGGTCATGGTTCCTGAATTCGAGCCCTGCCTCAAGCCCTCTGCTGTCGGTGTGGTGCCTGCTTTGGATCCTCTCTCCCCATCCCCCTCTCTGCCCCTCCCCCACTCACCCTCTCTTTCTCTTTCTCTCACTTCAAATAAATAAAAACTTAAAAAATACATCAAAAAAGAAATAAAGGGCTTTTCTTTTACAGGGTGGGGTGGGAAGAGCTAGCAGGAAGTCTGTAGGGGAGGAGGGCAAGCGGGTGGGGTGGGCAGGTGGCATCTTTAGGGTGTTTTCGCAGTGAAATGTTTTTCTTTATGGTTAGCAGATTCTCAGAATGAGGTGTGTTAGGGGCGGATGTTTTGCACCCTAGTGGTTTAGTGCTTGTCTAAACTTGAGGACAAGCCAATATTTAGGGGCCCCTGTGGAGGAGAGGAGCCTGCCTAAAGTTTGGTCAAGCAACGTTTAATGCGTATGTCGAGAGAGATTGTGCGCACTTGGTCCTAGGGAGGAGCGTTTATGTACAATGTTAAACGCAGTGGTCAAGGGGGGAGCTCACTGGCATATTGTCAGAGCTGAAGTAAGCGAATAAGCAAAGACTTCAGAGCAACAGGAGAACAAAAAGCTGATACTGAGAGAGAAGCATCGCGGCCAGAGGGAAGGCTAGTGTGAGGCGTTGCGGTGGGAGTGTCGCTGTTGTGTGTGAAAAATAGCACGGCAAATTCTGTTTTCCGAAGGTTGCCTCGGTAATATCTCCCATCCCACATGCATTTCTTGCAATGCCATCTTGCCACCTTCCCACGGACAGGGAGACTTTGTTTCTCCAAGTCCTTAAGTCCCGCCAGGCTCTGAGACTGCCGGCACCCAGAGCACATGGCAGAAGTGTTGCCGTGTCAGTTGTACGTGTGGCCCTTACTTACCTGGCAGAAAACTTCGGCTTCCCGGTTCCTGGAACAGTTGTTCTTGGGACAGTGTCTGCGAACACCGACTCCCCTCCCCGGGCCACACTGTGAGAAGCCCAGGGCGCGTAGAGAGGCCATATGGAGGCGCCCTGGCCTGCAGCCTCAGCTCAGACCCGAGCCTCGACCGTGAGTCATGTGAATGAGTCATCTTGGACGCCCGCCTTTCTGAGCCAGCAGGTGATTGCAGATCAGGCTGACAGTGGTCTGCAACCCCACAAGAAACCTTAAGCAAGAATGCCCAGCCAAAGTCAACCAACCTACAGAGCCACCAAGGGATAACAAAGTGTATTAGGCCACTTAATTTGGGGGCAGTTTGTTATGAAGGAAGAGGTGACTGGGATAAATAGCAAGGAGGAGACTGTGGGGCGAGGGGAGCGGGCCACGGGGAAATTAGTCTCCAGGGACATGAAGTCGGAAAAGTACATGGGAAGTCCAGTTGGGTATTGCCTCCTAAAAACTTTCGAGTTTTGCCCTGAGTGAAGTGGAGGGCCGGTACAGGGTCACGAAAGCACAGTGACACGATCTGAGTTACATTCTGAAAGGGTCTCCCTGGCTGCTGAGTGGGGAATCAAATGCAGCCACTGTTGTAACAACCCCGGTGAGCGATGATAGCAGCTCAGATCACACCGATGGACGGACGGGAGGTGAGACGTTGTTGGCATCTGTATGCGTTTTGGTGGTAGAGCCCCGAAGTGTTTCCTGGTGGATTGAGATGTGAGAGAATGAGGTAGTCAAGAATGCCTGTGATCCTGGGAGAACGATGTTCCCATTCTGAACCGAGATGAGGAACACTGCTGGAGGACCAGGTGCAAGGAGGGAGACTGAGGGCTCAGCGCAGGATGTGTTCCATCTGGAACATGGTTAGACGTCCAGGTGGGAATATCAGGTAGGGATCAGGACGTTATAGGTTTGGAGTTAGTGAAGGTGTCAGGGCTGGAGTTTTAAATACAGCAGTTCTCAGAATATGGGTGTTTTGAAGGCATGAATGAATGAGGTCACCTATGGAGTGAGTGTTAGAAAAAGGAAGAGAAGAGAGGAGAAAAGAGGAGGGGAGGAGAGGAGAGGAGCGGGGAAGAAGGAAGGGACCAGGAACTGAGTCCTGAGCCATTGCAAGGTGGAAGAGGCTGGGAGAAGACAAAGGGACAGAAAGCAAGACTGAGAAGGAGCAGCTCGTGACAAAGGAAGAAAGCTGAGAAAGTGGATGTCCTAAAGTCTGGTGAAGGAGATGTTTTCAGTAGGAAGGAGCCAGAAGCTGGGTCAATGCCTCTGCTAAGTCAAATAAGGAGAGAACTGAGAATTGACCTCTGTGTGTGGTCTCAGCAAATGATCTCAGTCTCTCTGTTTCTCTTCATACACAATACAATAGTTATTGAGCATTTACTATATGTCAAGTACTTCCTAGGCCTTGGGGATATTAAGGTAAGTTAAATGTTCCCTTGAGGAGTTTCCAACCATCCGATCGATTAGACAATATTTACTGCATAATTACTATGTGTAAAGACACTGTACTAAATACTATGAAGGCTATAAATGTCGTATGGGATACGTGTTTAGCCTAATTGGAAATACAGACAGAAACACACAGACTGATATATTGCAGTGCCGGTAAAGCCCACAAGAAATGTCACAAGGAAGAGTAAGATTTCAGTAAGTGGCAGTGCGTATTGTATGACGAAAGGATAGGTCGCGCAAGTTGGAAAAATCTGGGAAAGCTTCGTGAGAAGAAACCAATAGAAAAATGCGTGGGTGGGAGCATGTGGTGTGGTCATTGGAGGTCAGTTAATAGGCAACTATGGAGAAGTCAGAAAATGAATGTAGAAACTAAGTGTGACAGCACGGGTGAACCTGGAGGACATTATTCTAAGTGGAATAAGCCAGTCACAAAAGGACGAATCGCGTGTGATTCCACTTACAGGAGGAATCTAAAATAGTCAAACTCCTAGAAGAATGGTGGCTGCCAGAGGCTGGGGGAAGGGGCAGAATGGGGACTTGCTATTTAACCGGCATCGAGCTTCCATTACACGAGATGAGTTGAGTTCTAGACATTTGCTGTTACAACATCGCGCCTGCCGTTAACCCTACTGAATCATACACTTAAAAATTTGTTAAAAGAGTAAATCTCATTCTGAGCGTTCTACAATTTAAAAAATCTCAAAAACCAATTATAAATTGAAAGAAGTAAGTGGAGATACCTGTTCACGACTTTGGATTTTTGACCTTTTTCTGTGCTATGGCAGGATCGGGGTCTGGTGGATGAGGAAGTTTTGGCCCAGTGGGTGCATCATAAATTTCTATTTTAGGATCATTGATCTGGTGGTGAAAGTTAGGATGGAGTGTAGTTGGGGGGATGATAGGACTCAGAAATGATATCCCTGAAATGGACCGGCGCTTAGAATAATACAGATATTTTAAAGTCTTTTCAATGTTGTGGAGACTTCATCTCTTCATCGATGTGTGTGTTCTTATGCATTTAGGGTGGTGTGGTGTGTGTGTGTGTGTGTGTGTGTGTGTGTGTGTGTGTGTGTTGGATGAACATCTGTTTCTTAATGCATTTCTTCCTAAGTACTCAGTTTCTTTGCTGCCAGGAATGGGTTTCATTTATTTCATATTCTAGCTACCACTAGTGCCTAAGAATTTAATTGCAATGCTTGGTGTTTCCTTCCATCCTACAGCAAAAAGAGCTTAATTTGTCTTTTGGGTTTACTTTTCTCTTGTTTTCTAGTTATGCAATCGTATCACCCACAAACATTGATATTTCAATGTCTTCTGTTTTGATTCTCACACCTCCCTTTTTAAAAATGTAAAGTCTGAGCCTGGTGCCTGGCATATATTATCTCCTCCAGAATAATCGTTTGTTCATTCTTATCCTTCTTTTCTCTTTTTCTTTTTTTCAGATGTGTGGAAACATTGTCCAGTAAATTTGTCAGACTCAAGCGCTTTTATTTTTAAGTTACTATTAACCTTTTATGTTGATTTAAATCTCTTGATCTTGTCCTGTGTCTTCAAAATCTCTTTTTTCCCCCCATTTTTATTCATTTAGAAGCATTTACCAGGCATTTGTTATGTGGGAAACCAGAGTCTGAGCATAACCCACCAACTATCCCCATGAAAGTCTCAATCTATTAGGGAGTCAGACACTGAACTGAATCACTGTAGACAATAAAATAATAGAAACTATATAGGTACAGGTAAATGACTAGATTTCTCATTTCTTATTCCAAGTTTTATTAAGTGTTATACTTTCCAGTTTTTTAAACAGTGGTTAAATTCCAACATATACACTCTGATTTTTTCCCAAAGCATTATTAATATTGCTATCATATTCTCATACACATCTTAATTTATCTTTTCATTGTTTTATTCATGATTTTGTGTTGTCATATTCCTTCTCCCTTTTTATGGCTTTGAAATATTTATTTGTTTAATACATATTTGAGGGTAGGTTTTGTGCTAGTTAGTGATAGTAATAACACGACTTACCAGATTCTTGCCGGTTAATTACTCTTTGGCACTATTTCCTATACTTTGAATGCATGTTTTCATTTTGTTATATTAAACACATCTTTGTAGGTGTAGGAGCCAAGGGCAGTCCACCCCAAAATGTGCCGTTTTGGAATATTGATTATTTTACATAAAAGTTACTTAAAGACAGCCTGTGCGGGAAGGATACTCTGCCCCCCACACTGTTCCCCTCAAAAGCAGGAGATATATCTCCCTTGTGAAAGCTGCCCTCCTGTACCAGGAGGTAAAGAGACATCCTTATCACCAGAGATGGGGCATTTAGAGCAGAGAAGGCTGTATAAACAACTTTTGTTACTTTTTATTAAGTTACTACCCCAGCCCACCTGCTGTTTACAATTCCTCACTAACTGAAGCTCACAAAGTTGTTTTCTTTGTCCCGGCAATTCCTTACAGATTTCTTGTCTGTTTTCCTAAAAAGTATGAAAACTGCCCTCTCTGGTTATTTCTTTAGGTCTCAATTTCAGTAATGGGTCTCCATGGGCACATAATAAAATGTTGGGGTTTTTTCCTCCCGTTAATCTGTCTCATGTCAATTTAATTTTTAGTCCGGCTGGAAGACCTTGAAGGACAGAGGAAGGAGTTTTTCTTCTCTACAAAGGCTATAATTAAGTGTATTTTATTTTGAAATTTAGAAGAGGCTCTTTTTAATAGAAACCGCTAGGTTGTTCACAATAAAAGGTACATTGGACACATTTTGGATTTCCTCTTTTACCCTACAGGTTTCCTGTTCCCAGAGTTTTATTTTCATGTATTTATATTATGTGCAACTTACGCATTTAAATTCTTTCTTTCTCAGGGCTCCTGGGTGGCTCCGTTGGTTGAGCATCCGAGTTTGGCTCAGGTCATGATCTCACGGTTCATGAGTTCGAGCCCTGCATCGGGCTCTGTGCTGACAGCTCAGAGCCTGGAGCCTGCTTCGGATTCTGTGTCTCCTTCTCTCTGCCCCTCCCCCATGCGCTCACAACCGCTCTCTCTCTCTCTCTCTCTCTCTCAAAAATAAATAAACATTCAAAAAAAAGAAACGCTTTCTCTTTTAAACTCATTTGGAAGATAACTGGCGCTCACCTAATTTTCCTTCTATTTTAAAATATTAACGCGAGTTTTTAGAACTCTGTTTTCCCTCATATTTTTTTCCATCTTTAAACCAGACTACTCCTCTACTCTCTGAGGCAGCCTTCTGGCCTAAACCTCTGTCAGTCAGTGTCAGTTTTAACACAACAACCTACAGGTGTCCTTGGGGACTTCCAACTGTCGCGATGGGATGGACGCGGGGGCTACAGATCACTGGAAGGTGGGGCTCAGCCAGTGAGCTTTTAAACTCTTCTAGTTGTTCCATCACCTGGGGGACACACTCTCACTTCTATCCCGAGGTCCTTTTCGACATCAGCATCATCTGCAGCACTGAACTCAATATTAGGGCGTACATCCCAGCTCACAAACAGCATGGACACAAAGGAATTCTGCAGAAAACACTGGCTGGCAACACGAGGGACTGTATTCTGACACGGACCTCTTGTTGAAGGATGTAGAGGTGAGAAAAGAAGAGGCTTTATTTGCTGCCAGGAGGAGAGCCAATCTAGAAGGGAAATGGCTGTGACATCTGGCAATTAGCAGAGATTTGATGTGTTATAGGTCTTATGGGCCCTGAGACAAGTGGACCAAGCAGTAGGAATATGGGACGGGGGGGTGCCAGGCAGATGCTCTGGAAGGCCAATGAATTGTTACTAATTTTCCGAGAAGTGAATCTGGGAGTTAACCCTCAGCTCTTCTCAAAAAATCTGACATAAAAGTAAACAAATCTGAGAAAGTACCTTTTGCGCTTTCTTGTGGTTTGGAGCTAAGCAGCATGTGTGGGGGTGGGGGGGGGGGTGTAACCTTGAGGCTTACGGCTTCTGTTTTTGCAGAAAGATCTTAGCTCTGCACACTTTTGAGCTCTTCCAGTGCACGCACAGGCCACTGGGAATCCGCTCAGCCCTACACAGACCGCAAACCACATCCATATAATAAACGCCACCAAAACAAGGGAGCGAATTGTGGGTTCTGTCTTAACTCCCCAAAGCCAGAAAGGGGCCTGTATATCCACTGCCCATTAGCCTAGGAGTTCAAAGGAGAGGTTATCTTGTGGCGTCTGTGGGTGAATGAATGAAGTCTAGGACAAAGTTTTGAAGAACCGCGGGCAGAGGCAAGAACAATAACTTTAGGTTAGTTGGTGTAAATGGGCAAGCTGGGGGCCTCGTGCCCCCT
Source organism: Panthera onca (assembly GCF_046562875.1). Lineage (NCBI taxonomy): Eukaryota > Metazoa > Chordata > Mammalia > Carnivora > Felidae > Panthera > Panthera onca. Next base: position 68,793,782 of record NC_138356.1, read on the forward strand.
GCAGAATCCTGAGGGTTCACCTCGTTTACAGTTCTAGCTGGTAGCTGCTAGGCAGGAAGGCCACTTTCCCTTTTCCCACAGCCTACTCAGCTCCTCTCACCTCTCTTACAGTGCGAGGGAACAATTACAGTTCCTGGAAAGGTGAAAGCAGGGATTTGTACGGCCACAGAGAGGCGAGGCATCCATGGCATCCCCTGACCAAATCTAACTTTATTACGCACGTCTCAGGCTACCTGCGGAAAAGGGGCAGTTTTACTGTTTACATTTCAAATCCATCACAGTCTGGTTCTTTTATAAAATACCGTAAAAATGAATCACTGCAAAAATTAAAAGGCATAATTAGATTCAACAGGCATGAGCTTTCTCTGCTAGACTGTCGTAAGTTTCTGAAGACTTACTCTCGATATCAGTACTCCTCGGAGGGGGGTGATGAACAGTTTGCAGACTTGCTCTGGTTTGGGGACAGCCTAGGAGTATCAATTTCCGAAGTTAAGCGTTCTGAGAGAATACTGTGACCAACCTTTGTAAACATAAATTTATTGAAATCTCTCCACATCTATTTATTGTTTTAAAATTTTTAATGTTTATTTTTGAGAGAGAGAGGCAGAGTGTAAGTGGAGAAGGAAAGGGAAGACAGAGGGAGACACAGAATGCAAAACAGGCTCCAGGCTCAGAACCGTCAGCGCAGAGCCCGACGCAGGGCTCGAACCCACGAACTGTGAGATCATGACCTGAGCCGAAGTTGGAAGCTTAACTGACTGAGCCACCCAGGTGCCCCTCTGTATTTCTTTATCTGTCTATCTATCATCTATCTACCTATTTATCATCTATCAATTGTCTATTTACCATCTGTCTTTACCTTGCATATTATTCCCATAGTTTCAAATTGTATCCTTGAATTTTGTTTCATTTCTATTCCATTCCATTCCATTCCATTCCATTCCATTCCATTCGGTTCTGTTGTGTTCTATTCTATTCTGCACTGCATTCACTCCATTCCATTCCCTTCTGAATTTGTTTAACTTGTGGCCACAAGGGCATATCTTCCTAGTGAATCCCAAAACAATGGCTGGAAGGCTGGGAAGAAGGTATGTGTATATGGTTTTGGTAATGACTGTAGCAATGAGCTGCAGTGGGTTCAGAACTTGTGGGGAAGTAGTCATTTGGCGGCTGGTGAATATCCATTTTATATTTCCTGATGCAGATTTTTAAGTAAATGATAAAAGTCACCTTAAAAAGTGAATCTGTTTCTATGTTAGGTTTGGACTCATTTGTTTCTTGATCTAAATCTTTGGGGGGGGGGGTTTGATTGTCAGAAATTGTTTTGGAGATTCTTTGATTATACCTTCAGATTTTCACAATGAAATGCCTACTTGGCTAGTTTTCTTCAGATACTTTACTGCTTCCTTTAAAAAAAAATTAAGAGAGCTTATTTTTTAAAATGGTACTTCACTTAGGTTTATTCTTGAACCATTTCTTGCTTTTCTTTTTTAGGGAATTAGCAATCTTTTTCAGTCCCTATGTATTTTATGTTTTCTGTGTCCTCCTAGGGCCAAATTAGCATATCTGGGACCTAATGCTCATGGTGTTTGTTTTGTTTCTCTCGGGTGTGCGTTAATTTTCATCTAAACCCTGGATTTCTCATAGTCTAAGAGGCAAGATCTATAGTCATTCAGATTCTTGTATCTGTTACTTACATTCATCCTGGACCCGTGTGAGATTATGACCTTGCATTTGTAGGGGAGGAACCAAATATTTATGTTTTTACCCTCCTAGGTTTTCAGCGAGGGCTTGATGGGAGAAAAAGGGTAAAAAGGCTGGACTTCGCTGCGGCTCATAGTCTCCAGGCAGGATTCTTGAAGCACACAGGTTGTGACACTCCTACAGCTACCTCGAGGACTTCCTTTGATGTTTCACCACCAGAGCTTTGCTCTGGTCAGTGTTCCCTCCCTCTGAGAACCATATATATCCCCTCCACCCCATATATGTTAGCAATCGTCCTTCAAACATACGGCCCACTGATACACATCGGAAGGGTCTCATGACTAATGTTTTACTAGATAGTAGTAAATAACCTTATCTTAACAGCCGCTAGCCCCTCAGGGTCCTGGAAACCTTGCTTCCAAATTCCTTAGAGACTTAACGCTATTCCTACCCCCCCACTAACTAAAAAGCACCTAATCAGTTATTCCTCACACTCCCAGTGTGCTCTTTCTGCCCACGGGGGCCTTTTTGCAACAAAAATGGCCCAAGAATTCTTTCTTGACTGGTGGCTCTCCACCCCACACCAGGGCTCTGTAACAAAAGGCAGATCAACAGGAGAGAAACAAAGAGAAGTTTTATTAACGTGTTTACGTTATGTATACATAGGAGAGACGGGGGATGAGTGACTCGTAGTTTTGGTTAGAATCTGGTCTTAGCAAGGAAAGGTATTTTTAGGGAAGAGACAAGAGAAAGGAAAAGGACTGTGGGTCTCCAGGCCAGCAAATTGTGTGAGAACAACTCTAAGGGAAACTAATGGCAGATAAAGGCTCGTCACCACAGTCTGGCATGTGGATTTCTCTCATGCCACCTCCAGGCTGAGAAGGGACTAAAATGGTCTATGGTGATTAACTTTTGTCCTTTCCGGTAGAGAGGGGAAAGGAGACGCTTTTATAATTTTATGTCTTGCTTTTAGGCAAATAGGAGAAAAGCAGAGAGCTTTTTTTCTTCTTCTTTTGGGGGGAGGGAGGTCCGTTCCTTCTTAATTGCCTTCAGTCTGAAATAATCCATATGCTGAAGTGGCATATTTTGCGGTGGCCAAATGTTGCTACCCTTCACAGTTAAGGCTTTAAAGCTTGAAAATTAGAGGACGCCGTTTTTCTTTCAATGTTGCTCCTAAGAAAAAGATCAATGAGAAATTAGTATTAATATATATATGAGATTTAATATCTGTGATTTTTATTTTTTTAATTAAAAACATTTTTAAGTTTATCTATTTTGAGAGAGAGAGAGAAAGAGAGACAGAGAGCGTGGGCAGGAGAGGGGCAGAGAGAGAGAATCCCAGACAGGTTCCATCCACACCATCAGCGTGGAGCCCGACGTGGGGCTTGAACCCACGAAATATGAGATTAGGACCTGAGCCGAAACCGGGAGTTGGGGGTTTAACCAGTGAGCCACCCAGGTGCCCCAACATCTGGGATTTTTCAAATCGAGTGCAATGAAAATCACATCTGTGATTACACAAAACTAAAAACAGATCACAGAGTAAAAACAAGAGCGAAAGAGTCCAGTGAAAGGGGAGACGAAAACCATTTAAAAACCTACTCTGAACTAGACGTGGATTTAAAAAGAAGTAAACTACTTTCTTGTAGACCATAGTCATTTTAAGAACATGGATTCTAAGCCAGATGATTCATCTGACATCATTTCATCTGACATCTTTAATATAATCATCTTTGGGGTCTAGTAACCTTCTTAAGTGTGAAATAAGTGCAGATAAAAATAAAACCTTCATTATGGTATTTTAAGGATTAAACGCGTCAATTTAAGTATATGAAACAGTGGCCTAGGAGCTATACGCATGAATATGGGCGTGACCTACTTCCTGCTCTTTGAGAGCTTCCAGTGACTCGTGAACAAAAAGCAGTGAAAGTTAAACATTCGAAGACAGACAAATGGATGGGTGGACAGGTGTGAATAACAGTCCGGGGTTATAGTCGGTAAGTGAAGAAATGGAAGCCTAAAGTGTTCGTGATTTACTTTTGGTCCCTTGGCTGGCAAGACCAGGGCTGAGAATACGCCTCAGTAAGTCCTCTCCAAGTAGAGAACCGGGGCTCTTTGCCCTCTGCGGTGTTATTTCAGCCTCTATACTTACGAGCTGTGTGAGCTTTGGGAAGTGACTCAGCCTCTCTGAGCCTTAATATCTGTATCTATAAAACAGAGCTAATAGCAGCACCTGTCTCTGGAACTTGCTGTGAGCATTGACTGAGATGATGTGTATAAAGTACTTTACAGAGTGCCTGGCCCACAGCAAGCATTCAGATGTCCCTTACCTTTTATTACTAGTCATATAAACACTTGATTTCATTCCAGTACTGCCTGTAGAGAGTAGGTGACATACTTGGTGTCATATAGTCAAGATTAGTTCTATTTTTGTATACATTTTCTGTTTCTGCGTGCAGTATACAAGACGGAAACAATCAGGAATAATAAATACAGAGAGATAAATACAATTTACAAGGAAGAGCCTTCCCAGAAGAAGCAATTAATTGCAAAACGATGTGACTTGTGTTTTTCCCTCTCTCTTTAAGCTTCCACAAGAGGCTATGCCATGCTTCAAAATACTGCAACAGAAAGAAGAGGGAAAAAAAAAAAAAGATTTCTAGACAATCCAGTCTGTACGAAATACCTAGGGCAATTCCTGGCACCAAAGAGGTGCTGAGTGTAAGTTAAATGGATTTTTTTATGTGATTATTGAAAATGTCTTCTACGCCTTCTTCACAAATGCTCACTACCCCCAAACAAACTACGTTTGTCAACACCAAGGTCGAAACAGTACCAAAGAGAAGATTTCTCTGGGGGGCTGGGGCGAGGGGGGAATGTATGGCTCGATCTGTCATTTGTAATAAAATATCTAAAAATATATGCCTCAAAATGTGAAAGAGTTACATTTATCAAAACTGTCTTTCTTTGTTCTTGTTTGAAAGATGAGTGTGGACTGAGTGAGAGTGTCGTTGAAAGCCAAATAAATTAGGGGACTCTGGGAAGCAAGACTGCTGATGAGAAAATCAGGGTCCAGTCCGAGGGTGCTGAGGTGCTATACTGTGAGCTGTGCAGCTGCGAACTCAGCGTGTGCTCACTAAGCCCCGGGATGCACACAGTCCGTGCTGGGCCCTGGAGGTAGCCAGTAAACAGTGTTCAGGTTCCCACTGGAAAGACAAGACATACCCTCAGAAGTCAACCAAATGATACTGTCCCAAGTCAATAAAGACCCTGTAATGAGGAATCACAGTGTGAAATGTGATTCAGGCCAAACGAGAGACCTAGGGTAAGTTCTGCGAGTCATGGGAAGAAGAAAGCTCTGAGGTCTGCAAGCATCTGGAAGGCTTCATGGAAGAGGTGGGATCTTGGGCTGAAACTCAGCAGGACTATAGCATCAGGAGAGGGTGAAAGAGGGAAGTTACTGGGGCATAAGCAGGGGTTGCTGCTGTATAATGGGATCAGGCAGTGAGCGTTTGGCACTCAGGAAGCCCACTGGGGCATCTCTTGGTACTCCTGTGCTATGGTCTCATAAAACATGGCAACTGGGGGCCCAGGCTCCTCAGAGATGAATGTAAGAAGCATCCACCAAAGCTTAAGGGCAATCTACAAGAGGGATTGAGAAAGGAGAGGGTCGGTACCACCTGTGGTCTTAGGACCAAAGCAGCCACAGGAGATTAACTTATTCCACTAACTCTCTTTCCCCCAGAAATTGTGACTGTCCAGAAAATGCAAGACTCTGACAGAGGAGTGAACTGAATGTGCCCTCAGATCCCTTTTGCTGGCTCTTAGCCTCTTCCTGTTTGCTGGAGAGGACTGTGCCTGGGCACTGGGGCCTCACACTCCTTCAGGGCAGGCTGTTGCTAATCCTGGGTGACTGTAGGAATGCAAGGGCCCTCCTCTTTCGTCTTAAGACAAGACCACCACCGGAGTGCGGCTTAACACTCCAGAGCTCTCTGCGAGATCAGGCTGCAGACTGGGGCTTCATGGAAATCACAGCCTGCTTTGGATTCCTCCTCTTCCCTCCTCTGCTTCCTTTCCTCCCCTCCTGGTTTCTTGTGGGAGTACTTCCTTAACACATTCCCCCGCACTGGACTGCTCACTATAGGATCCGCTTCTGAAAGGGTGGGTTGGATCAAGGTTCCAGGGAGAGGATAAGCATGCTTAATTTGCTTGAGGGAACTAGACTCCCTTAGGTACAAAAGGAGGGCAGAAAAATTTGGAGAAGAGTTTAGAATTCCAGTTACTGCATGGCACCTTGCAGAAATGTAACGAAGCTAAAGAAATTCCTAATTCTTTTTTGCTGGGTATGAGCTCAGACAGCCTGTTACAGGTGCAGTTGGCTGCGTTCAACTGAAGTGCGACTGAGTCTAAGTTCTGCGAATGCATCTTGCGGTTCAGAACCTGACTATACAAAGTGTACGTTACGGACACTGCCCGTGTTCCTCGCCCAATGTCTCCTGAGGACTCGGTGGTTGGGGAAACTGCCTCAGGCTACAAGGACCGGTGGTGTTCTAAGGGCTTCCTCTGGCAAGCTAGCGTGCTTGGCCTGATGTCAGATGGGCTGTCGATGCTGCGGCATTAATATCCCCAGAGCCGTTCTCGTCCAATGGGAATTAGCACATGACATATCCCAGATTTCTCAGTCCTCCCACGATCTCTGAGAAGTGTGCCACCGTGCCTCCTGGAGGCTGAGACCCGGTCTCCCACAAGGATATTCTCTCGGCGGCTGCTTCTTGCCTGTCCCCATTCTCCATCCCCTTACTGATATTTCCTGGGATCTTATTCCACATCTATTCGCAATAAACCCTGTGTCAGGATCTGCTTCTGGGGGAGCCCAAATTAAGACAGACAGGTTCAACCTCAGGCCTTCCGTATTCTCATGAATATCTTCTGCTGAGATGCAGTTTCTTTAAAAGGCAGTTTACCTGTGGTGCCGCTCTGCAGGTTCAGAGCATGCTCCTTTGGAAAATGTTTCAGACTCCGTAACTCATGTTTATGAATATGGTTACTCAGGGTAAAGATTTTTTTTTTTTTTTCCTTTTGACTCTGGTCTGAATAATCATGAGCGGTATTGCAAGCGGAATGTTTCAGCAGAAGAAAATCAGGGAAATTAATAAAATCACAATCATTCCCGAGGTGGTCGGGAAACTCTTCTGCAGGTCACTGATTCAGCAAGAAGTTACCAAGTCTTGTGTATGCATAGGGCACTGTGTGGTGCCAGGATCGTTGTCATTGTAAATTTGATCCTGGGGAGCGCCTTCCCTAGTCATGAAAGCTGGGAGGATATTCATGGTGCTTAACTAAAAAGGAGCGAAATGGATTTCAGAATGCAGCTTGCTCAGATACTGTTTCAGGAACCAGGATCTAGAGAGGAATTCCTTCTCGTTTTTTTTTTTAATTTTTTTTTCAACGTTTTTTATTTATTTTTGGTACAGAGAGAGACAGAGCATGAACGGGGGGTGGGGGGTGGGGGGGGGTGTGGGGGGGCAGAGAGAGAGGGAGACACAGAATCGGAAACAGGCTCCAGGCTCCGAGCCATCAGCCCAGAGCCTGACGCGGGGCTCGAACTCACGGACCGCGAGATCGTGACCTGGCTGAAGTCGGACGCTTAACCGACTGCGCCACCCAGGCGCCCCTTCCTTCCGGTTTTTGAGTGAAGAGAGGCCACTCCCAAATAAGCGCACATCCAGACCCCTAAGGCGGCTGGTTGGTGCGTGCACACGTTCATTAGGTCTTGTGAAAATGTGACACATTTTTTAAAAAAAATAAATCAATTTCATATGCTACCCCATGTAGTCCTCAGCTTTTTCTAATTGCTTCACAGAAGCTTGTTTTGTTTCCCCAACACGGTTGTGCGATGTGTTGTATCCTCCCACCATCTTGTTCAATTGTAACGGCGCACGGTAAGCTCACCCACTTAATAATCTCACAAGGGTTCGCTGCATGTTTGTGATACATCAGGCACTGACTTCTGGGAACGATGCCCACTCACTACCGCAACCCCTCCCCCCCCCCCCCCCCATCACTCTTGCCATGAAAAATCAATAAAGAACACATAATCTTGACTTTCAGGGAGTTTCTCATTTATTTGCAGAGACAGGCAAAGAGCAATTTTCCAAATGGTACAGTAAGTGCTATGAAAGAAGAGAGTATGGAATGGAGAAGTTGCAGCCCATTCAGATTTGGGAAGGCTGAGAGAACAGGTGGGGCCAGGGGCGAGCCCGGAGTATGTGTCATCTAAACCTCACGTATACATGCAGGACTTAGCCCGCATGTCCTTAAGGACGTAGCCGGGTGGAGAGAGGGCATTGGAGGCAGAAAGGAAAACACAGACAAGGGTCTAGACGTGGAGAAGAGCATGGGCTGTTTGGGAACTGCAAGCGTTCAACAGAGCTGGAGAGTAGAGTCTGCTCAGGGCTGGCAAAAGAAGAGGTGAGCCAGAATGTGAAAGGCTTGCACATTCTGCTATGCAGTGTAGACCATTTTGGAAAGGTAACAGGGAGAGACTGAAAACTTTTGAACAGGGTAGTAAAAAATCAGTTTTCACCTCAGTTCGCTCTGACTGCTTCTTGGAAACTGAATTGTGGGAGAAAAGTCAGGAAGGCAGGAAACCATTTAGGTGGTATCGCAGTAGCCTTGAAGGGATCGGGTGATAGAGCGGGCTGGCATCTGGAAATGGAGAGATGTGGATAGAAGTGTTAAGAGGGGAAGAGAGGCTACATGTAAGGAGGTACGTGTGCGTGGCGGGGTGGGGGGCATGGAAAGTAAGTGTATTCCATGTAGAAGAGCCCACTGGGCTGAGGAAGGATTTAGCCTCGCTTGGGGGGGGGGCTAGAAGTTTCATTTCCTGTGTTGTTATTTCCCCTTGAAGCTCTTGGCTCCCAGATCTTTGATCACGTGCTGTTACTTCCGCTCGAAGCTCTTGGCTCCGAGATCTTTGATCACGTGTGACAAAACCCCACGCACTTTTCCCCTTTGGTCTGAATGTGCTGACAAGGCAAAACAAGACACTTTCACATCCTGTTCTTTAGCTCATGGTTGATTAACGGAGATTAAAACTCTCTGCTCTCCGAAGGTAGCAAGCTAGCCATATTTGGGAAAAACCATTTCCTGTTTTGATAAATAAGGCTTATTTCTGCAGCTTGCAAAGCCAGGGTGTAAAACCACCTCATTTGCAAACGTCTATAAAAGTCGAGGTGCTCCGAAGATATTTAGACTGGGGTTGATACTCCTATTGTGATAGCCTCCCTCATTTTGGTCTCCTAACTTGTCTGGTTTTTGTCTTTGACAGTTTGCCTCAGGATGGCACCTTGCCTCCAGATTCCCATCTGCTCCAGCCAGGTAATAAGGCCATCTGGAGCCTTTTGTGCTCCATTCCTGGCTGGCAACCCAGGGGACTAAAGGTGAGTCCTGATCCTGGTCCTATGTCCAGACTCTTGTCTGTTGGAAGCATGGTAAGAATTTGATTTTGATTTTTTTTTTTTTTTTTTGAGTCTTTGGTTGATTTCTGGTGATGGATTTTTTTTTTTTTTTTTTTTTTGGTTTTGTAGTTAGATAATTTGGCTATCTCTGTAAGTGAATTAAATGGCTTATAGATATTTTTCTCTTTTGAATGAAAGATGACAGAAAATCGTGTTTGTTACTCTTTTCTGTTTGTTCATTTTTCCCCAATTTTGAACTCAAATCAACTAAGAATTTGTACCCATTAGAGAAGAGCTCTTTTTATATGAAAAATGAGTTTTGTATTTTTAGGTTTACCCCTGATGTATGGGCTAAAATTTTGGAATAGAAGCTATAAGTTTTCTAGGTTTTTATGTATGTTTATGTGTCTATAGATATGTAATATTTTCCTACTTCCAGATGGTATTACTAAATTAGATTATAACAAAATTGTTAAAGAGTTTTATTCTAATTGACTTAGAGTTAGCTAAAGGCATATACAAATAAAGGACTATTCCTAAAAATTCCCAGATATTGAAAAAATTAAATTTCTAATACTTTCAATGTCCTCAAAATACATTCTTATAGGCAGTAATTCAAATGTTCTAAGAATTCAAGTTTACATAATTTAGGTAACTCTAGCAAATGAGACTAATTTAATATTATTGGTTTAATAAAAACAGCTATATCTTCTGAGTTGTCAGCATTAAATGTAATAGAAACATATATTTTAATTTTATGCAAGCATGTTTTTCCTCAATTTATAAAGTTTGGCTGATTTAATACACTATCATTTCAGTTGCTATATTTTAAGATTATAAAAATGTACATTTGTATTAGTCAAATTAAGTCATTATTTGGACAAACTTTATTTCAAAGTAATTATATTTTGCAGTATGTCAGCTTAAAGACAGTGTCCAAAATGAATTGGTAGCTTAAAACCTTGGACTGATGCTAAATTGACTTAATTTATGAATATTCATTAGACACCTAAATCCTATCTAAGTAAGAGAAAAAATTGACGCATTAATTGCTGAATACAATTTCATTTTATATACTTTTGGACTTTTACTTTTATATAATACAGAGAGGCTATCTATTTGGGTCTGTTAATGCACATGTTCATTTTTGCCACATTGAGAAGCTGTACCTATAAGGAACGCTTATGACTATAAAAATTATGAGATGTTGAGATGTATATTTATAAACTTTGCTAGTCTGCTAGAAAATACTGGTATATGAAAGACAGTTTACAGTTATTTACTAGCAGATACTCTTTCCTTGACCAAACTTTAGTTAGGCTCCTGTGAGCCTTCTTCTAGACTAGGCTTGACCTTGGCCTGCTGAGCCCCCACTTTAGCAATGAATCCTAAGCTAGTTAATTGACACTTGCCCCCCTTTATATGGGATCATCCTTGATATCTGATCAAGCTCCTCATACCCTGCCCTAGATATCTAAGTCCTTGGCACCTGCTTTTAGTAAGAATCCTGTTCAGCCAGTTTAGCAGGAATCCCCCTACTTTGGTATCTAACCAAGTTCTTCTTAGTAATTTCCTATCCACTCACCCCCTCCCTGGCCCCTTGGCTGAGATCTCCAGCTGTCTGTGCTGCATGGGAATGGGATACCAAAGTCTCTCTCCTCTACTGCAGTAGTTCTAATAAGATCTGCCTCGCGGCTTTAACACATTCCCTGGGAATAACTCTTCTCTTACACCGTCTCCTGGTTTTCTATATGCAGTAGAAGTGGCTGTAGTGAAAACTTAGAATCAATATATGTGAATGAGACTCTAACAGGAGTGATAGTAGCAGAGAGGAGCAACTTTGCACATGAAGTGTGCAGGGGGTATTTCGTTAAGAAAAACAAGAGTAGCTTTGTTCCAAAGTAAAATAACTGCTTCCCAAATGAGAGACAAGTGTATGACAAACTTGTCTGGATAGAGAAAGTTGTAGATGGTTCATGGAAAAGGAATTGTATTTCTTAGAGTCAAAGCTGGCTAAGGCTGATGGGCTTATTTATAAGATTGTTTTTATGAATCTTTTTTTCCATTTCTTTTTTTTTAATTTAAATATAAGATTTTTAATAAGAGTGTTAGTACCAAATATGCTGTTTCAAAACTAGCATTTGGTTTTCTTTCTATTAAAATGACATTTTTTTTCCTTGGATTACTGGTGTTTTCTTAATAAGTGCTTGTAAAAAATATTTTTCTTTACCTTTAGAATAATCTGCCTAGAAAACAACTATTCAGGGTCTTATTAGACTCATTTCCTATACTTTGTGTTGACTTTATCATATCTTTAATTACTCGAGAGAACAAAGTCTTTTCACTTGAAAAGAACTGGAGTTCTTTATAGTCACGTCCCTTCTATGCCTACTTTTAAATTTATATCTTCATTTTGGCTAATTAGGTAACCAACTATTATTTCTCAGTAATCCACTGTCCTATTTAATCAAGTGTTCAAATTTCCTGACTACTTTTTGTATTTTACTTTCCAAAAATCAAATCCTAAATGATATCTTTTGCCGAAGAAATTGTCAAGAAAAAAAAAAAAAGTTAAGTCTGGACCCGAGTAAGGAGAGGTATTATTGAATGAGACTATTGCAGAGAGATGCTCAAAGCCTGAGCCAGAGCAGTGTCAGGCAGGTGGGGGGCGGGGGGGGGGGGTGGAGCGGGGGGGACAAGCAAAGTTTCTGTAAGCAGAGACCCTGGGATAGGTGCCTGTGCAAAGCAGAAGGACGCCATGCTAACAGCTGGTGTGTGGAAGGTGCCTTGAAACATAATGAACTGCATCCAGTGTTGTACTAGTAGAAAAGTTGAGGCAGGAAAGTTGTGTCCTCGGGCACAAGGACTTGGGATTCTGGTCTCAGTTGAAGTAAACAAGCAAAAGTGCAGAAAGTTTGCAGAGTTGGGACCTAGTGGTTCTCAGCAAAGCAGCCTAAACTTATATGAAGCATAAAGTTGCCTCAGCCTTGTCAGTCCCTCTCTTTGTTCAAGGTGGGCTCAGAGAGACTCTTCATGGACAATTCAAGGATAAGGAATAACTCAAACAGCGGATGGCTGAGTGAGATAGACCTCAGGGCCACCATATTCTCAGTGATGACCCTAGAAGACCAATTGAATCATCTGTTTGGAGTGCAGGCAGAGGTCAATTGTTTCAGTGTTCTTAAATGGGATGCCTAAAATTAAAAAAAAGATAAATGTTAGCACAAAGGAATGTATTAAAGAGCCAGAAGTCAAACCCTAAGAGTATCCAATCTAGTGAAACTCAGGAGGTCAGTGGATGAAATCGTTTCATTGTGCAGCACTGCTCCCTGAGTCGTATCGTGATCTTAATTATGCTACTCAGAGCTCGGGTTATCTCCCTTATCAGGGGATACATGACCTGAGCATTTCACCAGACTTTCTTAGTGACCCAGACAGCAGCTTGTCCAGAGAGCAACCAGGTTCACGCCTGGACTGCTGCAGTGTTTCTTCAGATCCTGGGGGAAAAGGCCAGTGACAAAGCAACCTAGAGTCCGAATAAGGATCTGGGAAATCATGTTTTGGTTCTCAGTGACTTGAAGTCAGGAAAAAGGGAGAAAAGTTGTACAGGTTAGTTTGAAAAGTTATAGCCAGGTATTGAAGGAATCTGCAAGAATTGAAAATTTGGTAAGGGCTGACAATCTCTCTAAAGTAAAAGATTCAAATCTGATTTATAAGTAGGTATCACCACTAGTTTATCTACAGTGGGAAAAGAAGCTAATTAAGTGTCTATAAGACGAGATAGAGTTTGCATATCAATCAGCTACCTGCAGTTTACAGAGGTGCAAAATAGCTCAAAGGCAATGAATAGGGCCAGAATCCGGCAATCCAAAAGAGCATGCTATAGTTTCCCATTGAAACACCAAAGGCTCTCTACAGTCCCTTTCCCCTCTTGATCAAAGACAATCTCAAAGAAAGATGACTCTTGGTCACAAAATAAGGCTGGTCTCACTGGAGGTGGCCTGGTTATTTACATAGATGCAGCAAGAACGACGTGGTACCACGTAGGTCTTATACTGGCTTCTCTGGACGCTTTCAGAAAGAATCTCAGATTGGACTTTCCAGAGCCTCTTGAGGCTAGGAAGCCGAGCCAAACCTTCACCATCATTTTCCACCTGCAGTACCTAGTGATTTGGTGGGCATTCCTCTCTTCCTGAGGTCCTCAAAATAGCCTAGGATTCCTGAGCCTGCCAGGAAGTGACCTTCCTTGCTCACCTATAAGGCTGGGAACCCTATAAAGCCGGTTGCCAGGCCAGTTTTCCCAAGACGGACTTTGTAAGCATTGGCCCATCATGTCAACCTTAATTGCTGAAAAGCGTCTGGTCACATCTGACGAAACGAGCGTCATTCTCAACTGTGACATTATAGGCAGAGCCAGCCTTGATTAACCAATGCTTCCAGTTATGTCCTATTAACAAGGTGGACAGGCTCTTACTGAATCTATGCAAATAACTACAGTGCCACGAAAACAGGGATACTCCACGAGACTTCCCAGAATTTGGAAGGGTGAGGCAGGGCAGAGAAGAGGAATGTTTCCTTTGTGTTTCACAAGAGCACAGTCTACTAAATTGTTGTGAGTGCTAGATAGCTTGAGAGAAGAGAGAAAGTGCATCCTTACATCCAGAAAATAGAACACGAGAGCATCAGCACTGTTCCAAACAAAGCCCATAATCATGCATTATCAGTTCATTCAGTCCTATGTAATAATTCTTGTTCCATTTGATCTTGGATTAATAGTCCATAAATCTATATTCTCCCCTAGAGTTCTAGAAATCCTGACTTAGTCTACCAGGGTGGTCCCAAAGTTATTTAAGCAGTGCCATCAGAAGACTTACCCAAGAGTACCTGGCTGGCATAGTCTGCTTCCACGGGTCTCTAAGATAATCCTTTTTTGTTGAAGACAGAGCACTCAGTCGGTAGCTGATTTGCAAGGGCTCTTCGGGAAGCATCAGAGTAACATAAAACCACCTGTGAAGGACAGAAAACTTAAAATAGCCATGGTTAGTTCATTTTGATAATTTTCAAAGGTGAAAGATCTGAGCAGAGTTCACTATAAAAATAATACAATTGATGAAGAAATTTGATTTTTATGGGACACTGAAAAAGTCAGTTCAATCAGTTTTAGGCAAAACATGCTAATGTTTAATTAGCATCGTTAATCCTGTTTTCAAAGGAGACTGGATATTATATGTAGTTTATGAAAATGGATGAGTATAATCTTTAGAGGAAAACATGACAGATACAATATCATGGTTCTGAGACATGATATACCATGAACATATATCAAGCATATTGTTAAAATATAGCAATGGTATATCCAGATAATCAAGCAATAAGTAAACTTAACCTGAATGAGTTTAGGAAGAACATGCGTGAGTAAAATAAAAATGTGTTCTTACAAGGCTGATAACTCAAAAGGCATAACTGTATTTATTAAACCAACAACATTTAAACTAGCCTCGTTTGCCAAAGATTTACCTCGTGAGCCTGAATTTTAAAAACATATTGGTAAACTTTTCTAAGAATACTTTTTTCCCCCACATTAAACATATTAGAGATTTAATTGTCTCGGTTTCTGGGAATTTCGGAAATATTTAAAATTCTATAAACTCCTATTTATCTCTTATCCAATCCAGAAGGAGCTCCTTTAAGGGACTTTAGAATTTAATGTGGTCATACCATTTGGAGGTAGGAAAATAGTACACGTGTATAATACAACATACATATACACACATACAGATGGACACAAATAAAGAGCTTATAGCTTTAAATTTTAATTAAAAAATTTTAGAGCTGGTTCAGATATAAACGCAAAGACTCAAAACTCACTGGTTCATGTAAAAGAGCTGACTCTAATCCCTGCCTCACTTTTACCTTTTTACAAGGATTGTGTTTCTGGCAGATGGGGCAAACTGAAGTAACCTGCTCAATGTAAGAGCTGAAGCAGTCTCCCCAGTATTTGTGGAGGAGACCCTCAAGATGTACTTGTCCCTGATATGTATCCAATGGAGGCTGTGGACTACATTTTGGGAGAGTGACAGAGGAGAGACCAAGTGGCCATTGGTGTCTCCAAAGCCCATCTGAGTAAAGAAAACTTGAAGCTTATTTCTAATTAGCTTTTTCAGCTGCAGGCTTTTGCTCCTGGGGTCGCTGGGCTCCTCACAGCCCCGACAGTGGTAAGGGACTTAAATATCAGGTGTCTACAGGACGAGGAGCCTGAGTGAGAAAGGAAAGGCCTGGCAGGGTGGATGACAGAGGAGGTAGAGGCGTCGAAGGGGGGAGAACGAAGGATTCTAGGGAGCTGAAGGGAAAGTTGAAGGTGGAAAAAGGGAGGCAGAGTTAGAGGAGGATGATGGGAAGGGATAGGTCTTAGAAAACACCGAGGAAGAGAAATGGCCTTGGAAGGAAGCAGTGGTCTCTGAAAATGTTTGTGGAAGAGACTTTGTTCTGTTTCTTTGTACCAAACAATAAAAGCAGGGCACCGTTTGGATGAAATCTTGGAGTCATGGGATTCAGGAGCCCTGCTCAGAATAAGTCAATGTAATCCAAGAGTCAGGGGCTTTAACCATACTCAGAAAAGCTGGAAGAAGGCAGAGAAATAGAAGGAAAAAAGACAAAAATGAAGAATAAAGCCGAGTCTTTACCATGCTACAATAGACACATGTGTGAAGCACTAGACCAGGATTTAGACTCACCACTGTGGATCCCAACTTCCCCGGCCAGGAAAGGAGCCAGCATCTGATCAGATGGCATTGACGCCTGGGTGAAGAAAGCAAGGTCCTGGGGGCATCTGACATTCTGTCAGAGTTACAGCGTCATCCCTGTGAAAGAAAAAAAATGCAATGGATGTTACTATGAAGGATGTTACTATGTTCATATGAAGGGGGTTATTGCAATAGGGGGAGAGGAGTATCATAATAGGAAGACGCTCTAAGACTAAGTCAGAAATGTATCTGGGGAGGGATGGGTGGGCAGAGCTTTTAAATGCAGAGACGCCTGGGATAGGTGGCTGTGGAGAGTAGGAGGTGGGGAGCTGAAAACTGGTAGGGGAGGGGGTTCTTGAAACTTAACCTTCATCAAATATTGTACTAACAGGGAAGTTAAGGCAGGAAGTGTTGGTTTGTGGTTAAGCTCATGGGGCAGGGGTTGCTCTTAAGAGGAGCAAACAAATTCAAGTGCAGAAAATTTACATGGGATTGAGGGCTTTGTGGTCCCGAAGTTGTGTCAAGCTCAAAGTTTGATTAACCTCGTCAGCACTTAAAATTGTTTTTGAGATTTTGCAAAGGGTTCCCACTAAGATTTGTTTTGTCACCTTGTAAAGAAAGAAATGTTGGGAATAATTAGGTTATTGATAGGTTACTAATGATGTGTTACGTGGGAAATACTCTCAAATCAGAAGAAATGCTTAGACCTCCCTAGGTTAAATTTGTTTGGGTAAAACATTATTAGTGTAAATATTTAAACAATTGTATCCTGTATGGGAAGGTTCTAGACAATGATCAGTGTTTTTGCTGACCATGATACGTTTCTGTGTATCAGAGTTTTAGTGTTGCTTTGCCTGTAAAACAAAAGCAGTATTATATTAGCAGTCATAATTTTAGTTATTTTTAAAAACATCAAGTTGGTTGCAACTTTACATCTTTAATGCGAATTCAGTGTATTTCCTGGCTAGTTTTCTACTGGGGATTCACATCATTTATCTATAAAGTTTTATTAATCTACTACTGATGTTTAAAAGCCTACTTTAGATGTATTAACTCTATTTACTTGATAGTCTTGACATATTCTTGATATATTCTAACTTTGTACTAGGTTTACATCTAATATTTCAGGATTTTTATCTTATACCTGAAAATGTTTTCTCTGTGAAGATTATGTTTATGTGTTCTCATAAATTAAATGCAATCTCTTCTTTGAAAATAGGCACGAATCTTTGTGTTTAAACATGTTTTGTCAAAACCTTTTTTGGATTGACTTTATTTTGTTCTCTGTGCCATGGACACAACCAGATACGCTTGTCGATTGCATGATTATTGTCGTGAACTCTCTTCAGATCATTCTCTTTTGAAAACATCAGTAGGAAGTAAATAATAGACCTTCTAGTCTTTTGTCATCTACAGACAGTTTGTATGCTTTGTTTTACTCCTGATGCTTCCATGAAAATACCTGGATTCAGCCGGAAGGCAGAGTGTTCCATATTTAACAAAGGATTGTCTTAAGAGCCTGGAGACTCTGCCAGATACTCTTGGGTGCAGGCTTCCGATGGCATTGTTTAACTATGAGATCATACCAGTGGACTGAGTCAGGAGTTCCAGACATCCAGTCAAGAAGTAGATGTGTTCCTGAGACTACTAACCCTGGATCAAGTGGAACAAGAATTATTACACAGGACTGAATGAACTGATAATTCATGATTATGGGCTTTGTTTGGAACAGTGCTGATGCTCTCGTGTTCTATTTTCTGGATGTAAGGATGCACTTTCTCTCTTCTCTCAAGCTATCTAGCACTCACAACAATTTAGTAGACTGTGCTCTTGTGAAACACAAAGGAAACATTCCTCTTCTCTGCCCTGCCTCACCCTTCCAAATTCTGGGAAGTCTCGTGGAGTATCCCTGTTTTCGTGGCACTGTAGTTATTTGCATAGATTCAGTAAGAGCCTGTCCACCTTGTTAATAGGACATAACTGGAAGCATTGGTTAATCAAGGCTGGCTCTGCCTATAATGTCACAGTTGAGAATGACGCTCGTTTCGTCAGATGTGACCAGACGCTTTTCAGCAATTAAGGTTGACATGATGGGCCAATGCTTACAAAGTCCGTCTTGGGAAAACTGGCCTGGCAACCGGCTTTATAGGGTTCCCAGCCTTATAGGTGAGCAAGGAAGGTCACTTCCTGGCAGGCTCAGGAATCCTAGGCTATTTTGAGGACCTCAGGAAGAGAGGAATGCCCACCAAATCACTAGGTACTGCAGGTGGAAAATGATGGTGAAGGTTTGGCTCGGCTTCCTAGCCTCAAGAGGCTCTGGAAAGTCCAATCTGAGATTCTTTCTGAAAGCGTCCAGAGAAGCCAGTATAAGACCTACGTGGTACCACGTCGTTCTTGCTGCATCTATGTAAATAACCAGGCCACCTCCAGTGAGACCAGCCTTATTTTGTGACCAAGAGTCATCTTTCTTTGAGATTGTCTTTGATCAAGAGGGGAAAGGGACTGTAGAGAGCCTTTGGTGTTTCAATGGGAAACTATAGCATGCTCTTTTGGATTGCCGGATTCTGGCCCTATTCATTGCCTTTGAGCTATTTTGCACCTCTGTAAATTGCAGATCTATCTGGAAACTTTGTTTTGTCTGGTAACTAAGCTTTCTGTTTCCCTGTGCAAAAAGCAGTTTGATGTTTACTTCTAAATTGCACTGTGTTTTCTCACCTTGCACAACTTGTCAACCCTTAACCAGATTTTCAGTTCTTACAGTTTCCTTCAATATTTGGCTATAAACTAATCTTAGCCTCAAAATAAACTTTCCCATTTTTCTGCCTCCTTCTTGACTTGGAGTCATGAGAACTACAAACCGATTGCCAGGTTTTTATTGGGACTCTGAAATTGCCTTTGCTGGTCTTTGCCTCCAAAATCTGAAGAGTCACTGCAAGCTGAAGCCTAAGGACTTTTTATAAGATTGGAAGGACTCATCATCCCACCTGATCATTCATGGTCCAGCTCTTTCCATGCATAGGCCGCTGCTTGCACTACCAAGCAAGTGTGGCGAAATACTCAAGCCATCCATCCTTATTGGAGAAGAAACAATGCCGTGGACACCACCACCAATACAATTGACATCTCAGCTTCAAAAAACTCAGTCAGTGGTAAGAGACTGAATATACAATCACCAGACCAGGTACAAAAATAGAGCTCTGACCCACAGCCTCTAGAGCAATTAGTCTAAGAAGCCCAATATAACCTATTCAATATCAGTCCCAAATCAGGACCTGGTCAATAATTGCCAGCTTCCCTAATTTTTGCCCTCACTTCTAACTTCTATGTCTAACAAATATATTCTAGTCAATCATATAAGATGGTCCACTTCTAGTTAGTTCTCTAGCTTCTGAAAGCCGACTGCCTCTAATTAGCATTCACCTAAGGTCGTCCTGTTTTCCACTCCAGAGCTTTCCACAACTCTACCTGCATTTGAGTTTCTGCCCATCTCAGGTGATGGTGGTAATTCTCTTGCTATAGCAAGTTCTGAATGAACCGCATTTGTTTGTTTTCATTTGAGTGATCTTCATTTCTTACCACAGTTTTCTTGGAAGTTCCACCAAAATACAGTTGGCACTGACCATCACCGTGGCCTCCAGTCTTAGACCAGGCACCCAGAACCTGTTGTGCCTCACTGCTCACTGCTCATCAAGTCCACAACGACGTGGTAAGTCATCACAGGCCTGAACTCTACCCTTCGTGTTGAGTTCCTTGGTCTTTCTTCTGAGTTTTGTAGCCAGGTTTTGTTATTGGTGCCATTTGTTTGTATCATTGGTGGAATCAAGCCATTCTTTTCATCCCTTTTTGTTTGCATTTGTGTTACTGCTCCGTGGGTTGCTGTCTAAAAGTGCTGTAGGTCACAAGGAGAATCATATGGTAGAACACAGGCATATGCCTTCGGAGCATATTTTTCATGGCAGCCTCACACACCAATGAGTTTGCCATTCTTACAAGAACTGCCCATTTGGACAAACTTTGTTGTAAGTCACCCAATAAAACTGGATGAGGTTCTTTCCATCTCAAGATTTTGTCCTTTGGGCTTTTTCCCCCCTTTTTGATTCAGAGAGAGCATTCTCTCTGATATTCCACATGCCAGAGGGCACACATTGTCGAGTCTGTGTTTGAAGGTGACCAATCATGAGTTTGGGTTTTGGAATATGCGTTGCACACACATTTCATTTCTACCAGCATTGGCAGCTCTCATGGGATCATTTAAATCTAAATCATCTCCTCTTCTGGGAAAACTCTTGTTTCACATATCCACTCTCAAGACAGTCCTTACTCTTGTACTTATCTTTCCAAATGTTGTAATTTTCCCAAGTATGAATTAAGCCTTTAGTGGGCATTTGACTTGGGGCATTTGACTTCAAAACATTGTTCATTTGAAAGGTTCCTTAGAAAAGAAAGGAATACGATTTCTCAGTACATACGGGCAGCATCTTTTGATTGGTACACAGAGACCTCCAGACAAAGTTTAAATAAAAAATTACTTCACCAAAAGTTTCTTTGGCCAAGGCTATGAGGAATTTGACAAACTTAAGGAACAACAAAGTACTTTCTCTAGTCAATCCTCTTTCTTGTCCTTCAGCTGCTTCCCTATATCCTACTCTCCTTTTTCCCTCTTATCATTTCAATCTCTTTCCTCTGTCGACACCTCCATCTGCTTGTCCAGACCCTTTCCCCAACTCTTAAAACTACCAAAACCAGTTGCCTCTAAAAATCCATCCTTCTCATGTGCTAGGTATGCAGGGAACTATAGAATCTAAACCTTGCACTCAAGCTCTAATTCTTAGAATTCTAAAGATTTCTCTAAACTTAGGTAAGACCAGCAAATACCCATAAAAATTTTTTAGAATTCAACTTGTACACATGTTGGTTGGAAACTCAGATGCTTACTTCCCGTATGGCAAATGCTGATTGGACCTACCCAATAAGGGACCTATAAGAACCCCCTTTTCACATTAAGCTTGAGGCTCAAAAAGAAGCTCAAAAAGCAAGCTAGGTAAAGTCTCCTGAACACCATACATAAAACATTTTTAATAAACGGTCATTGGACCATAATTCCATGTGATAAAAGTAAAGATGAAACAATGGGATATTTTTTAGGATAGACTAGAAAATATCTTCCAAAAATGTGTGGGAGTGAGAGATGTTGATTGAACAGCAGCCCTTTCATCTCATTTTGTCAATGTTGCTGAACCTGAGATTGGGCACCTAATTCAAAGAAAGAAATTAGAATGGGAAATAGCCCCTTTATCTGAACTAAAACACCTGACCTAACATTTTGAAATGGCTTTAGAATAAAAATAAGACAAGACTTAAAATAACCTTGGGCCCTGAAGATCAAACAGCTAAGTAGACCACTACCTATTGATAAGGACATTTGTAGATATTGTAGAAAAAAAGGAGGGGCACTGGAAAAAAAAATGTCTCATCTTAACAAAAGAAAAACCAAAATGAAAAAAATCCCTCAACTCAGATTAATAAGGAAGGAAAATGCGTTCAATAGTCTGGACTACTTTTAAACAAAGTGAATTATAAATATAGATGGTCAACCTCATTAATTCTTGGTAGATATGGGTACTGCTTTATGTTAAATCCTACCTCTTTCTCAACACATTCCTCAGAGAAAACATAGCACACACAGGAGCAGGTATCTCAAATAATCTGCAGCCATTAGCTGTAACCCTGTGTCCTTAACTGAAAAACATTCTTTTTTGTCCTGTGATGCCACCCTTGCAAAGTTAATAAGGGGATGTTTACTTTGCAAATGCGCACGAGAGGAGCTATATATTGAAATTCCAGAGGACTCCTCTATTCATAATCAAATTGCATCTGCTCTGGATATACCTTTGCCTTCTCCGTCATATTTAATACATACCTCTGATAAAAATCTTGACATCATAACTGACACCTTATGGACTAAAAATGCCAACATCAGAATTGGAATGGAATTGGAGGTGAATCTATTAAAATTCAGATAGATCATACCAAACCATTACCCTAACTTTCCCAGTATCCTTTGAGGCCAGACACACAAAGGAAGAGCTCAAACCTAGCTTTAAAAACCTTCTTCTCAAAGATCTTTTCATAGTCTGCACTAGCCCTTGCTACACTCTCATCCTGCCAAAAAAGAAACCAAATGGATGAAGATATAAATTGTTCAAGACTTCAAGACCATCAACAAAATTGTTATCTTTTGTTTCCGTGTAGTATGCAATTCAAATACCATCTAATCTGCCTACCGCCTCTGGCTTCATTGTTCATTTGAAAGGATCTTTGCTTTGCCTTTTTCAGCATGCCTCTAGACCATGCCTTCCACTGAGGAGGACCACAATATCCTTGGGCAGTCATGCCTCAGGGGTGCACTGAAGCCATCGACCACTTTTCCCCAGGTCTTTAATCAAGATTTATAAGATCCAAATTTCCCTTGTGATTTAGTTCTGATATAATATAATATAACATAATAATCTCTTACTTTGTTCAGAGGACAAGGAAGCTTGTGAAAAGAATTTTTTACTTACTCTCAGCCTTAGCAGAAAAGGAACATGATGCTTCAAAAGATAAATTACAAATGTTCCGCAATACAGTCCATTATTTAGGAAATGACCTATGTAAGAAAGGGAAATATTCTCCTGATAGATTAAAGACTATCCAAATTTATCCTAGACCTCTTTCAAGCTGACAACTGGGAGGATTTCTAGGTTTAATTGGAAATTGCAGGCAATGGGTACCAAACTTTTCTGTGATTGCAACACGTCTTTATGAATTGTCTAAGTCTTTGGTAAGAGACTCAGATCTGGGAGCCCAGATATAAATAGCCCTTGTGTACCTAAAGAAGGCCCTTCAATGGCCTCCTTCTTCAGGTATTCCTAACTAGAAAGCCATTTCATTAAATTGTGCATGAACGATTTGAAGAAGCCCTTAGGGTTTCAATTCAATTTCATGGGAATCATCAAAAGCCAGTTGCTTACTATTGTCTCACCCTTGACCCTATTGTAAAGGCTTTTTCCCTCTTGACTTAAGGTAATCGGTGCCATCACAAAAGTCGCCAGTGCTTCTGCTGAACTAGTTCTAGGCTCTCCACTTACTCTCATGGTTCCTCATGCGACACAGACATTACTATTGACTGAGAACACACAACACTTTTCAGCCAACTGATTAACCTCTGAAGAGATTCTGTTAACTCTCTCCTCTTTACTCTTCACCCTTGAGACAACCTGAATCCATGCCACTCTCCTGCTCCTAAAAGAATTGCAACAGCTTGATTGTCTTACTTCAGTTAGGGAGCTATCTGTACCTCACAGATGCACAATGTATTAAAGATCCCACTGAGAAATCTGACCTAATATTATTTGCTGAGGGAGCGTATCTCAACTGAAACTGGAGATTATCAAGCAGGAAATGCTATCAGTAATTTAAGAAGATGCTTCTTTAGAATATAGTCCTCTACCTGAAGTAAAATCAGCCCAGATGGCAAAACTTAACTGCCCTTTCTAGAGCTTTTCCACTCGCTAATGATCAGAGAATACATGTGTATATATACGAACAGCAGATCTGCTTTTGGAGTAGTACAAGACTCTGGGATGCCTTCTTCGTAACAAAGGGGGTTCTCAGCTCTGCTGGTATCCTCCTAAAAATGGACAACAAGTTATGGAATTTTTAGATGTCCTCCTACTTCCTAGAGGGATGGCTACTATAAAGATTGAAGCCCATGTAAAAAGAGATAATACAGAAGCTAAAGAAAATGCTGTAGGAGATCATTATGCTAAAAACTCTCCTTAACCAAAGTTATAAGCCTACCGAAACCCTCAAAGGATATATCTCTAGAAGGATTCAAAGAGGCCATTAAAAATATCAACGTATGGCATCCGATTTTGAAAAGGAAGGATCTGGTTGTATCTTTCACTCAGATAATCTCTGGAGTGCTCAAGATGGCAGTGTGGTTAAACCAGATAAATTCAAGTGGATATTAACTACATTTCTTCATGAAACTACTCATTACAGACAAATTGATCATCTTAACATAGGTGAGAAAATTTTCAAATGATAGCTGAGGTTATTTTCAGGTCATGTGTTACCTGTCAACAACCTAATCCTGGAAAATCTGTAAAGGGGAGACACAGCCAGGACCTCAGTGGGACTTTGAACATCTTGAGATGGATTTTAACTGGCATCAACTTCTATGATATTTGAATATTTTTAGTTATTGTACATCTGTATTCAGGATGGGCTGCAGCATTTCTTTGCTGAAAAGCTACAGGTCTTATGGTCACTAAAAAGCTGCTTGATTTTGTGTTTTCAGCCTGAGGCATCTCGACTTTTATATCAAGCGATCAGGATGTGCACTTACCAGACACCCTTGTGAGAAAATTCTGTAAGATGTTACCCTTACTTATAAACTACACTGTTCTTATCACCCACAATCTTCTGAAAAGGTTGAAAAGACTGATGAAAATCCTTGAATTTAAATTAACAAAACTTTCAGAAATCCTCGAGTTCTCTTGTCAAAGACACTCTCACTAGGTCTTACGGCTCTACAGTTCACTCCCTCTGGGACACATCAATTATCCCCCTGTGAATTGGTAACTGCAAGATCCATGCATTTGGGAATTTTATCTCTGATATTAGACTCCACCCTACTTCATGGTGACATGGCAAAAAATTTACAAGGGGCTCTTGTATTACACCCAGTTCTATCACCAGTGGTTAAGGGTACCTCCCCAAAACATTTTTCTGAATCACCTACCTCTTCATGATCTTCCGCTAGGATATTTTGTCTGTTGGAAGAAACATCAGAGGAAATCTCCTGCCTTTGATCTCAATGGAAGGAACTTTATCAGGTACTATTAGCAACAAATACAACAGTGAAATGCCAGGGAGCCAATGCTTGGTTTCACGCTTAACAATTAAGGAAGCAATTCAGAATTCTGCACAATTACAAAGTTACTTTAATAGGGGAATTTAAATTGAGGATACTCTGAGATCTTGTAGACACAAATGATCTTTGGAAGGAAACAGCTCACCTAATCTCTTTGGAACAAGCAGATGGCTTCAGACAATGAATAGTTTCTGCCCAGGGTGTTGGACCAAGACTGTCTGATTCCTGTTTTATCTATCTACTACTAATAATTATCCTTATTTTCTATAGATCCTTGGTTGCTATTCACACATAAAGGCTCTTTCTCTCCTTTTTCCATCCTTATATAATTGTTAGGCCAGAACATACTCATTCTAATGCCATCATTAGACTATCTCAAACAGTAGCTACTGCCTGTGGTCTTACTGACAGCCGGATATGCCATCTATCACTGTATCCCATTATAAAACCTCTGAGGAATTCCATTCTCACCAAATGAGACTATAAGGAATGGTCTAACGAGACTATCAGGAATGATGTTTCCATTTGCACTTACATGGAAAAATGACCTTAAACAAATAAGCCTGTGACTTTATCAGTGTCCATGTATGCAAAAGAACCAATTATTGCAATCAGTCAGACCCTATATAATTTTAAACTTTATTTCCCACAACTTTCTAAGGGCAATGGACCAAATGCTTGCCATCTGGAAGAAATTAACAGGAACCCAAATATGTACCCCAACTGATAGAAGGCATTAGTTTTGACCTCATGATACATATAACTCATTATCTCCTAGATCTCACGTGTCCCTACCAAGTACTACTTTCTTTGTAACCAGGATTCCTGATTCTGTTTGTTTCAGACTAACACCTTTAAGAACAGTAGTCCAATGCTTGTCTGTGGACCGAAACCTTAATTCTATAAATCACCATGGCTAGAAATTCCAACTCAGACATAGGTTGAAAAATGAAGCCACTCTTGATTATTCAGGACACTACCTGTAGGAATTACTGATTCATGGTTCATGATACTATTCCCATCAGTGGGAATCATACAAGTAGAAAAAGGTGTAAGAAACCTCACTAATTTGCATAACTTACTAATGATACCATCTCTCGCTTAGACGGAATACAGATCACTTTCAACTCATTGGCATGAGTGACATGTCTACTCATTGGTGGCCAATTGCATTGCTGTAAATTTCTTTTAAGCTAGTCATAATGGCACTTGTGCTATTGCTAATAGTTCTTACTGTACTTGGATTAACAAAATAGGGTGGAACAGGCTATACATTGCTTAAGGAGAATGCTATTTGGCTATCTAAAGTTAGTCCTCATGGCCTATGATATTTGTTCTCTTGGCTTGGGTTGGGCAACTGGGATTTGTTTTGAAGCATTTTATAGGGACTATTAATTGTTTTTGTTTTTGGTCATGCGATCATTATGCTGAACTGTTGTATTCTATCCAGAGTCTTAAATGTTCTCACACAGCCGTTCTCTCATCAGATGATCCCAATGATGACAAAACAACTGAAAGGTCAGGAAGATCTTGCGTACAGTTGACTATGGAGGTGACTAACAATCTCTGAGCAGCGCAGATCTGGATCACTAGCTTTCTCTGAATTGGCCAACTTCTTGCAAGTGAGTTAATGATTGAAATGAGGAACTGGGAGACTGACTGTACATACAGGCAATGGCCAGACTCTCAGACTATAAAAACAGAGTTCTGATCCACAGCCTCAGTAGCAATCAGCCTGGCAGGCCAACTCACCATTTCTGCAGCAACTGCCCCAAATGGTCGGGTCTTGATTAATAACCACCTGATTCCCTAAGTTTTGTCCCTCATTTCCAAAAAAAGTAAAAAATGTTCCCCTAATTAGTTAGGGGAACTAATAGCATGCCCTAACTCGAGTTAGTCTCATTCTAATTTCTTCATGCCAACAGCATCCTATCAGGGCGTACCTAGTCTTTCTTCCCTTTTATTTCACCATACAGCTGGTCCACTAAGTTGTGCCTTGAGTCTCTGCCAAGTATAAGTGATGGTGGCTGACTTCCATATGGTCGCAAGTTCTGAATAGTCTTTGCTTGTTCTCATTTGGGTGGCCTTCATTTATTTCCGCAGAAGTGCTGCTTAATCAAAAGATTTTCTTTCGCCAGCCTTTTGGAATCCACTAAACCTGTGACTCACAAGGTTGACTCCTAGTTCTTTGCTTTAATTCCATCTTTACAAAAAAAGTTGATTTATTTATTTTGAGAGAGACAGAGAGCATGTGCTGAAGGGGCAAAGAGAGAGGGAGAGAGAGAGAGAGAGAGAGAGAGAGAGAGAATCACTAGCAGTTTCCACAGCATAAGTGTGGAGCCTGATGCAGGGCTTGAACTCATGAACTGTGAGATCATGACCTGGGCCAAAATTGAGAGTCAGACCGACTGAGCCACCCCATTTTTTAAAAATGTTTATTTATTTTGAGAGATAGGGGGAGGGGAGGAGGGGAAGAGAGAGAGGGAGAGAGAGAATCCCAAGCAGGCTCCGCACTGGCAACATAGAGCCTGAGTCGGGGCTCAGACTCACAAACCAAGAGATCATGACCTGAGCCAAAATCAAGAGTCAGACGCTTAACCAACTGAGCTACCCAGGTGCTCCAATTCCATCTTTTATATTGATATTTTTTGTTTTTCATCTCAGATAACCCTGTTTAAGATGTCCGGACTTCAAGATTCTAAAACAATTGACCTTTGCTATAACCTCTCAACAGATGGTCCAGCTTATTTTACGGGAACAACACCAACAAAAGTCCTAGACAGATCCTGCTTCGTCTCACTCAGGAGGTTTATGCTGGTCTTTTACTTGTTTAGGTCAGTTTATTATATTCATTCTTATTGAACAAAAGGAGGGTTTGACAGTGTCAGCTCTGTATTTATCTGAGCTCTGTATTCCTGGAAAACATTGATGGTTAATAAATCCCCCATCTTTTGTGTTCAGTTTCTTACTGAAAAGAGCCACCACCCTTCTGCATACCATTTATGGAAGACTCCTCATCCATTTTTTCTCGTGACTCCAATAAGAGTTGTGTGTCAAGGTGTCTATGGAAAATTGATTTTTGGCGAAGATGCCAGCACCATTCAAAGGCAAAAGCATAGTGCTTTCAACAAATGATTCTGGGACAACTGGATACAGTCACACACAGGAGAATGAAGTTGGATCTTTACCTCACCACTATATAAAAAATAACTCAAAGTGAATCAAAAATCCAAGTCTAAGAGCTAAAACTGTGGGATTCTTAGAAGAAAACATAGAGGTAAATGTTCATGACATCAGGTGTGGCAATGGAATTTGAGATATGACTCCAAACACAAGCAACAAGACAAAAAAACAGATAAATTGAGCTTCATTAAAATTAAAAAATTTGTGGGATGCCTGATGGCTCGGTTGGTTAAGGATCAGATTTCAGCTGAGGTCGTGATCTCACATTTCGTGGGTTCGAGCGCCATGGCGGGCTCTGTGCTGATAGAGCACAGGCTCTAAGGAGCCTGGAGCCTGCTTCAGATTCTTCTCCACCTCTCTCTGCCCCTCCCCTGCTCACACTCTGTCTCTCAAAAAAGAATAAAAAACATTAAAAAATAAAAAATATATTAAAACTTTTGTGCTTCAAAAGATACTATCAAGAAAGTGAAAAGACAACCTAAAGACTATAGCTATATTTGAAAATTGTGTATCTGATAAGGAGCTTGTATCTAGAATATATAAAGAATTCTTACAATTCAGTAATAAAAATGACAAATAACCTAGTTTAAAAAGGCAAAGGATTTGAATGGACATTTCTCCAAAGATGACATACAAATGGCTGATAAGCATATGAAAATATGCTGTAGATCATTAGTCATCAAGTA
Source organism: Panthera onca (assembly GCF_046562875.1). Classification (NCBI taxonomy): domain Eukaryota; kingdom Metazoa; phylum Chordata; class Mammalia; order Carnivora; family Felidae; genus Panthera; species Panthera onca. Next base: position 68,822,478 of record NC_138356.1, read on the forward strand.
AGTGCAGATCAAAACCACAATGAGATATTACTTCAAACCCACTAGCCTAGAATCAAAAGGTAGGTCAATAACAAGTGTTGGCAAGGATGTGGAGAAACTGAAACCCCTCTGGATTGCTAGTGGGAAGGCAATGTCACTACTACAGAAAACAGTCTGACAGTTTCTTCAAATGATTTACCCTATGATCTAGACATTCCACTCCTAGAGATATGGCCAAAGGGAAAAACAAAACAAAACAAAAAAAAACCCTATGCACAAAAAGTTGTACACAAATGTTTACAGCAACAATATTCATAATAGCCAAAAGGTAGAATCAACCCAATGTCCAACTGGATATTTGGATAAACAAAATATGATACATCCATACAATGAAATATTATTTGGCCATGAAAAGGAAAGGATGACTGACATATGCTATAACACGGACAAATATTGAGCGCATTAAACTAAGTAAAAGATGCCAGTGACAAAAGACCACATATTGTATTATCCGTTTATATGAAACGTCCAGAATAAGAAAATGTAAAAAGACAGAAAATGAGATAATGGTTGCTTAGGGCTGGAAAGGATGGTGGGTGGGGAAGGGATGGGAGGTGATAGCTAAATCCGATGTTCTTTTCTTAAATTGAGATGACAAAAATATTCTAAAATTGATTGTAAGGATGGTTTCAAATCTGTAAATAAAAATAATTGTGCCTTTTAAATGAGTGAATTTTATGGTATGTGAATTATGTCTCAAGAGAGCTGTTAAGACACAAGGAGACAAATGGCCCATGTTTGCAGATGTTTAGTAGCCTGTTTCCTGAATACAGGAAGTTGGGAGCCCAGTTTGAACTACCTTTGTCCCTTGTGATTCACAGTGCCAGCATTTTCACTAATACGATTCTCTTAATTCTGTGGGTTTTTACGAAGTTGAGAAGTTCACTCTATGCCACAAAACTGCATCCATAATTATTTTTGAGTCAGATCTTCTAATTCTGACTGCCTAAGCGAATTCAGAGGGCCGAGGCTTTTGTCTTCCTGAGAGCGTCTACTGGGCACCACTTTCAGTATTTAAAGATCTTAACAAAAATGTTACAGTTACTGCTATACAACAAACCGTACCAAAACCTAGTGAATTAACACAATCATGATTTTTAATATGTCTGATCGTTTCGTGGATCAGCCTGGAGATTCCCAAGCCGATTCTGCCTGCGCTCACATATGTGTTGTTTCAGCTAGAGATTTGGCTGGACTGGAAGGTGCAAAATGACCTCACTCACATGTTTGACCCTTGGTTCTGGCCTTTGGCTGAGATTCTTCAGTTTTTTCTCCATATGACCTCTCATCTGCCAGTAGGCTAGTTCAGCTGCCTTCCCTGGCTAAGGGAAGTTTTCCAAGAGAACCGAAGCAGAAGATGCAAAGCCTTTTAAAGCTCAACCCCGGAAGTTGCATTATGTCATTTCCACCATATTCCATTGGCCAAAGCAAGTTATACTGGTCTAGATTCAAGAGGATGGAAAAACAGATTCCACAACCAGACGGCGGGCAAAGGGAAAGCCGCTCTGCAACGTATCTTTGTCTTACTGAGATAGGAAGGGTTAGGGACGTTAAACAACTTCTGCAGTCCTTACAAGGATTTTGGACTTCATTGCTTGGAACATCTCTAAAATATACTAGTAACAGAGAATTATATGATCAGTTTGTGTTTTAGAGAGATAACTCTGAGAGCAGTGTGGAAGATGAACTGAAGAGAGGAAAGACAGAAGTTAGGCACAGTGTATTTAGAAAAATAATGCAGTTGTCCACCTGGAGATGACAAGGGCTCGAAGAGAGATTGAATGAGGAGATGGCTTATGGATTTTTAAATCTGACTCAGTGTTAGGCAAGTGTCAAGATTTTATATAGCATGACAACTCACTATACCATGACTATATGTATATGTAATAAATTACATATAACATCTCTAGTAATACATATATGTGTTGTAAAACTATATCAAGTGAAAGGAAGGGAATGGTGAGCACAGAGTTTGGGATGATGACTGTCTTAGATGAGGGATGTAAACTATTATAAAAGTTTTGGATTTGTGATTGGGTAGTAGATTCATATGTGCTTATTATATTGCTACAAAAAGAGAAAGCAAAGAGAAAGAGTTGTAGACCAAAGGTGTAAGCATAGTGTGAAACAGGGATTGTTCTTTATATATCTGATCCATGAAGGAAAATGATAATGCTGATCTGCTTTGTGGATCTCCAGTGAGATGGGTTAGTATGTACTATGCAGCATTTCCCCACCTTGCTTGCTCCAGAATCATTTGTCCACAGATGAAGTGTGGAAGCTGCCAAGGCACTTATTTCACAGATGAGGAAAATGAGTTTATGAGATGTAAAACAAACTTGCTCTTCTTTCTTATTCTGTTTTCTTTCTCCCTCCCTCCCTCCCTTCCTTCCCTCCTTCCTTCCTTCCCCTCTTTCCTTCCCTTCCTTCCTTCCTGTCCTCCCTCCCACCCTCCATCTCTTCTTTCTTCTTTCTTTCTTTCTTCTTTCTTTCTTTCTTTCTTTCTTTCTTTCTTTCTTTCTTCCTTTCGGTGATTTGTCTTATCTTTTTTAGTTAATAGCTAGTCAATGCCATTCAATAAGTCTGAGTACTTTAAAAGGTCCTGAGAATACCATAAAAGAGTACAAACCACATTCTAGTCTCCAGAGATGTGATGTCTAGGACAATGGCTATAAGTTACCTGTGGCTTTAAGCACTTGAACTGTGGATAGTATAACCAAGGAACTAAATTTCCAATTTTATATAATTTTAACAATTTGTTAACAATTAAAATATTTTTCCATTAAATATAACCATTGTTCCAGGGTGACTGCACTTCACTTAACATCTTGAAAATTTAGCATCCAAGTTGATATGTGCGATAAGATACACATTGAACCTGGAATATGGTTAGACAAACAGATTTTAGAAGCAAAAAAGATCCATTATGTTTTGGACATGTGGGAAGAGGATTTATTATAAGGAAAGAATTTAAAATATTGCATTAATAATCTTTATATTTATCCCCTGAGAAAACGATACTTTTTAACATATTAGGCCAAATAAAATTTATGATTAAAACTAATCTCACCTTTCTTACTATTTTTAATACGGCTGCCAGAAAAATTAAAATTCCATATATTGCTCTTATTTGCTTGTAGTTGACAGCACTGCCCTGGGATCTTTTGATTTCTTAGGCAAAAATACAAAACATGAACTTTGAAAAACCGTACCTGCCATGAGACCTCATGAACATCAAAAGAGAAAAATGTCCTTCTCCGGCTCTCTGACTTTTTAAGTTGTTAGCCGTCATTGACTCTCCCTAATGTGGGTGGTCACAGCCCGGGGTCGGCGAGGTCTATTCCCAGCACCAAACAGAAGCTATGGAGTAGGAAGTCAGAGGGGTCTGTTTGTCTGTGGCAGTGTCATCTAGACAGACAGCTCTCATGACTGAGGAGAGGCCGCGGCTTGGCTTCTCTGTTTAATCAATCTTGGCAGCCTTTTATCACTTGCTTGACTAAAACACGGCTGGGATTATTGCTTTAAAGGACATTTCTCTATCAGTTCTTTGCAGAGCAGAGAATTCTCGGGGCCACACAAATTACCTGTGGATATACCAATGATGCAAAAGGCAGGAGTGATGGGTGGGAAGAGTAAAACAGAAATGTAAGAGCTCAAAAGCGACCCAAGCCCTCTCGTCATGGGGTCAGGATGTCACTCAGAGTACCGGGTCTCTCTTTAGAGTCTGAATTTGATCCTCTCAGAGAGGAGACACGTAGGGATAGAAGAATTAGTCCAGACAGGGTGTGCGTGTATGCAACACAAACATATATAACCTAAAAAATTGTGCCCTTCCAAATGAAGACCCACACCATAAATGTCTGATTTCATTGAACAAACATTTACCCAGTGCCTGACACAAGTCGGTGGTTTGGTTGTAGACGGAAGGCAAAGAGGAATCGAGGATAAATACTGGCCTGAGTACTCAAACTGACCAGTTTCTGGCCTGAGCAACTTGGTTGTGTCATTTACTGAGATGCCGAAGGTTTGGATCCAAGGTCGAGGAGATAGAAATGAGAGCCGCTGTGGACCTGTAAATTCGGTAAAAATCTCTTGATCTGGTTGAGCTTTCGTTGTGTTTTGTTTGAAATCTTCTCCAGATGACTCCACGGGGCAGCCAGGGTTGAGAACACTGGGATCTCATGGGTCTGGAATATGGTGGGATAAATAGGTTTCAGAAGAAAAACGATCCACTCTATTTCGGACATATGAAAAAGAAGAAATGAGTCCGATTCAGGGATCCGAACCGAAGCCTCAGCCCTGTAATCTTGCAGAGGTGCTACCCCATTTAGCCTGTTTGCTCACCTGTGAAATGAAGAGGTTGGACTAGTGCAATCTCTTAGCTGCTCCTAGGTGACTAGAGATCCCCATCTTTGCCAATATCCTCAGAGTGGTACAAGGTATGGCACAGTGGTTAAAAACATGGATTTGAACCCAACACTACCACTTCCCACGTCTCTGATACCAGACATATCAACCTGTCTTATGATGGATTTCCTTGGCTGAAAGAAAACAAAAAAGATCGCAGTACCTAACACCCCAAGTCCTTACAAAGGCTAACCAAATCGATACCCATGAAGTACTTAGCACGACTCTCACCTCAAAGCTGGCCAGTGAACGTGGCTCATTACTGTTATGCCCTTTTACGTTCTTGTTATTTACCTTGTCTGATTCAGTTGATTTTACATACTTGGCTAATTTCTCTACAGATTCGCAAGGACATATTTTACCCCATGCTCGAACTAAAACAGGAGATTACAAAAACCTCCACAATGAGTGGAGTTAATTATCATTCATTCTCCACCCTCAGAATCTGTAAGACTGTACTTGAATAGTGGAATTATCCCTGGGAGCTTTCCAAAGCATTTCAGTACAAAATCTTTACTTAAAAAAGAGAAAATAAATCTCCCGTAAGAATACATTACTTCATTTGGAAAGTACAACAGTAATAATTGCTTTATTCACTTATAACAATTTCACCGTCCCAAACTTACCCGCAAACACGTATCTTTTGGTCTGGAAGTCTCACTGCCAGAGAGCTTATTTACACATTTTGCGAGGAGGGGAAGAGAAGGAGTAGACATTCATCGTGCTAAGCCTTGTGCTGTGCTTTTTAATTAGATTTTTAACAGCCAGGCAACGTTTCGAATGCATAGACTCTTTTGACCCTTAAAAACATCTATTTTAGGTGTATGTAATTATTTACTTCTAAAAGTGGGTGCTGGGTGCACAGATTTGTGTTCTGTTTTTCTACACCTTTCCCTACATCTGAAATGGTTCATTAGGCTTTTGTTTTGCAGCGGCATCTGCTGCGTGACCCCAGTCTCACAAAGAACCACGTTGCTTCTTGGTGCTACGTTCAGACCTCTTGTGCCTTATTTTGTCTTTTTCCACACTTATTTATGTTTGGGGGATAAATGCTAAATGCACATTTAGTGCCTGCCCAGGAGGCATTTCTGGCCTGCTGGGCAGTTTCTGAGGCCACTTCAGTAATCACTCCTTCTGTTGAAAACACACTGGGAAGTTGCATGACCCGGACTGCCGTGCGCCAAGCTGGAGCCTGGTTGGACTAAATCGTTTTGGATTCAGGAGGACCGTTTCCCATCAGGAAGACTGGAATTAACTAGCCACAGTCAGCATGTCCCCACAGAAGACAAATGCCTCTCCAGTAACAGCCCTTTCAGCCGGTAAATAGACCTGACATTTAGGCATCTATCGCTCCTTTTGCACTAATAAGTCTGACTGGAGGCCCAGAAATCATTACAGGAGTGAGAGCTTTTAATGAGCTCTAGGAGAAGAATATGGCTGAAAAAACACATTACCTGCAGTTAAGCAGCACCAAGGATGCTAATGTTAAAATTTATGAGAAAAGCGCTTGAGGAAGGCCTGAGCCATTATAAAAGCTAGGCATAATTTCTGTTTTAGAAAAAAAAAATCAGATCATTCTTTTAAAAAAGGTCTACCCTAGAGTTTACTGAAACCTCATATTAGGTTTTATTCTAGATTTTTTTCACCCTTTCATCTCCACAATGGTTAAAGCTTAGGCTGAAGAATGGGCGGTGGGAGCATGTGGTGAGCTGATAAATGTATTCACTGGCTTATTTTTCTGCAAAAAAAAAAAAAAAAAAAAAAAGTGCATGGTCTCCCCAACTGTTTTACCAACTAAGGGCCACAGATTCTCATCCGTTCTTTAACCCATCCATGTATTTAATTATTCACTTAACAAACACTTTTTAATTCAGTACTTACAGAGTGCCTGGTAATCTGATGTGTGAAGAGATTAATAAAACATCTCATTTTCCCCAGGGAATTTGAATGCACACACCATTTACTCTCTTACATAGTGAACTTACGGTTCAAAGCACAGATACACCTGGGTTTGAGTTCGGGTTGTCCCGGTTGTTTATATTTCCTAAATGCAGGTTAACCATGCAATGCCTTGTCCACAGCAGAACACTTCTGAGAGACAAAAGAAGTCTCATTAATAATTGTTTTTGTTATCGGTTACTGCAGAGACAACCTTAAAACCCAGTGGCTTACAGCAGGCATTGTCACCATCTCTCATGATTCTCCTGTTGAGTGAGCTTGGCAAGGTGGTTCTCACTGGTAGTCTTTCCTATGTTTTTTGGCTGACGATGACTGCAAAGGCAGTATGGTACACACAACATTCTGTGACCGAAGGAGTCGTAGCACAGCCTGGAGTGAAAAGGCTGGATGAAGAAACTCTACCTTTTGATGGGGAAATGACAATTAGGGTCGGGGGAAATAAATGACAGTGGGTGGCCCTCTTGGAGAGAAGCTATCTCAATGACTACGCTAGGAAAAGAGAGAGAGCCCAGGGTTTTTCCAGTGATTGTCATCCAACCTCAATCTCCTTATCTGTAGAATATGGTAATAATAATATAACTCCCATTGGCTTGTAATGAGGATTAAACAAAATAATCCAGGTAAAACTGGAAGACCGTATCTGGCACAGAGTGAGCAGGTAAGGGGTTCCAGCTGTTACGTAGCCTCAGGTTGACCACACTCTTCTCCATTTCCATGGCGACAGCCCTGGTTTAGGCCCTTTGTCACCTCTCATGTGGTGGCACAGTTTTTGGACCAGTCTCGTTGTTCCCATGTTCATTTCTCATCTATCTGTCTGTCCTTCAGATACATGGTAGTTCATTTCTGCAAGTACCATTCTATCGCTGCCCCCCCACACCCCTGTCTGACACCTTCCGCAGGTCCTCACTCGTCACACTGTCAGAAAAATCTAAATTTCTGACCTGTGCCCAAACACACTGACCACATATAGCTATAGTTGCTGTGGATGTGTGCTTCCCTGCTCCCTGCCTGGCTCCCGGCTGCTCTTTCCACCAGGAGTGCCCTTTCCTAGGTCCTGAGTGTCCAACTCCCAATCCTTCAAGGTTTCTCCGGAAGCTGACAGTGTTCTCTCCTTCGTCTGCATCCGCATTTCATCCGTGCCTGCCGTAAGGCTCTGGAGACTTTCTGCTTTGCATTATGATCATGGGAATATGTGGATGTTTCAAGAACTGGAGGGAGAGGAGGAGGAAAGACAGATTGAAGTGGAATGCTTTTGAAATAGCTAATTTTGCTTCCAGCTCTGTCGTCATTTGGTTCTCTTTAAACTAAGCCGTTCATTGAGTGCCTTGAATAAAGGATGTGGCAGCAGAAAGACGGTTTTGAGATTCAAAATCCTAAAATGTGATCGGTAGAAATTACTCAAGGTGGGCACAGTAACTCTGGAATATATGAAGAGAGGAGCAAGGCTTCCATCCGTGACATGAGAAAATAATTTCTCCAGGCTTTGTCAAAGGGAAGGGTGAACAATGTGCAAAGGGGGACAGAATGTGTGGCCCCAGATGAGGGCCTCAGAACTGGAAGGACTGTATAGGAGGAGTAGACTCAGAATTTGGGGAAGGCTTGGGCGCCTGGGTGGCTCAGTCGGTTAGGTGTCCGGCTTCAGCTCAGGTCATGATCTCACAGTTCGTGGGTTCGAGCCCCACATCGGGCTCTGTGCTGACAGCTCGGAGCCTGGAGCCTGCTTCGATTCTGTGTCTCCCTCTCTCTCTGCCCCTCACCTGCTCACACTCTGTCTCTCTCTCTCTCAAAAACAAATAAACATAAAAAAAGAAAAGAAAAGAATTTAGGGAAGGCTCAGTTTCTCTTGAGTGAGCACTGTTCTGTCCATCTGAGGGGCTACACTCATGATGCTGTCATTAGTGTCCAAAGCACGTCCAGGACTGCCTATGGACAGATACCCATGTCTGCCTTACCCTTTGCTTGGTTCTTGACTGAACAATTACCCTCACTGTCCTTGAGTTCTCCATGCATGAGAAAGGGTGAGCCCTGGTCATTGATGGATGGTGGATGTATGGAAAGAAATAATGTCTGCAACTGTGCTTGGTGGGCACAAGCAGATTCAACGTAAGAACTGAGCTGAGACAGGGACCAATCAATCTTAACATTGCACAATTATTGTCATGAATAATAATACATAAATACTTATGGAATGAAAGCCTACCACTGAAGGCACAATGGCATTATTTAGTTTCTGCACCAGAGATTTGCCTCTCCTCTCCCATTCATTTATTTAACCAATCTTCTGTTTATGTTCATATACACTTATTGACATTTCTTTTATGCCTTGGGTTATAATCCAATGTTACCTTGTGCATTTTTTTTTTTTTTTTTTTTTTTGCTCAAATTGTTTTAGCTTTGGCTGTTGGGAGCTTCTTCGGTTCACTCCTGTGTCCCTTTGATACACCCCCATTGTTGTTTTGAGCACTTCCCTACTTTTTGGCACAAGGTTCTTCATGCCCAACTTGTATTCTTTGTACTCCAATCCTAGAATAAGCCATTTCTCCTGGGTGCCCTTTTCTCTTTTACTGGAAAGGCATTAGAAACCAAGATCTGGACACTAAGTGGGCTTTGTCTTTTAATTTAGGAAAGGAGGTTCTTTATAGAAGACTCCTATTTCAATCTCAACACTGGGCTAGGAAATAAAGTATGAGTCCCCTTACCTTCAATAGTGGAAGAAGGTATAGTTAGGGATGCATGTTAAGTAAACCAACCTACAAGATTTGCTACCATGAGAGAGCCAACCATCACACATCCAGATTTTCAAACCAGACTACAATGAACACCTCCCTGACTTACTTGGAAATTTGGGACACTTCATTATTGCGAAATTGTATGTTCCTATTTCAGCCCTAAGTGCAGACTAGTAATCAACATGATATAAATGTATTTGGATTTCAGCCACTTATAATAATGATGATGATAGTAACCAATGTTTGTGAAGTGCTTAGATAAGCCAGGGACTAGAGCAAGTATTTTGCATGCATTATCAGCTTGGTTCCTCAAAAAAATCCTTAGGCACAATTATCATCCTCAGAGGAGGCAGCTGAGGCTTGGGAACATCAGCGGTTTGTCGAAGCTAACAGCTAACAAAGTGGAGCTGAAATTTGAAGCTGAGCAGCCTTTAACAAGGACCTCAGCCTCAAGGACTCTGTGACTGCCTTGGCCACTTATAAGGAAAGACACTGCATATGGGGGTATGGCATCTGCAGAATCTGTTGCAAGACCCATTGCCGGATAGTCACATAGAGCACATAAAAGCTGGTATGTGCTCTACGGGGCGTGTGATTTCCATGTGCTTAGACCTGTCATGCCACAAGTGATTCCACCCCATCAGAACTCAGCCATACTCGCCTCATGCGTGAGTCACACACGTCGAGTGGTTTGTTTATGGAAGGTATGAGACCTCAGACTCCAGTCCAAGATGATATAGCAATTCATAAACAACATAAACTGGTTGAAAAAGCAAGGACCCATTCGTTTAGTGACTACTAAGATGAGGTTATACCTATCGCAAAACTGTCTGTAAGCGACAAAGAATATGACAAGAGCAGGGTATTTGGATCAGGCTCTGCAGAAAATGAACAAGTAGAGGTAGAGGAAAACAAGTTATTTCATGTGTGGCTTTCGCTTAGGACTTCTCTCAGTCTGATAGAGCCACCCCTGATTTTATATCCTGCGTTTCAGTCCCAACTAAACCCCAAATCTGTGGGGCACCTACATCACGCGCGTCTTGGCAGTCCATCATTAATGACATGGCAATGCACTGGTATAAGTGAACGCGATCCTGACTTAGCCTGAGTTTGAACCCTGCCCTGACCAGGTGTGTCATTTTGGGCAAGATATGTAATCTCTCCCCGTACCTCAGATTCCCCATCTGTGAAATGGAGACGATAATGGTTCTTGCCTTCGAGGATTACTGTACCATGAGCGATAATATTTCGTTAAATGTGTTTAGAACATTAGTCAATTCATTCTGATATAAATTTTAGTAATAAAATAGGTGAATTATTTCTGTATAGTTTATTGATCATGAATATGTATTAAAATTAACTTTTTGGGTAAGTAACACTGTACTTTTTAAGTGAATCTCTTCCATCAGAATATGCCAAACATAACTTCACTTAGCCTTTGCTTGACGATGTCATCATCATCATGGATGTCATGAATCTTCAGTTTGAGATATGCAGTTCTGTCACTCCTGACACTCCAGGACCCCTGCCTGCCATTCTAACCTCATCTATTTCCTCTACACACACCCAGTGTTTCAGAGAGTGTGGCTCCCCTATTTACCCAACCCTGTCTCCTCTCTATGAGATTTCATGGAAACGCTCCTCTGCCTCAAATATTTTACCTTCTGTCCTTTATTCTTCTGATCAAACTTTGTATGTGTCATTCAAGACCCATCTCAGATATCACCTTTCCCAGTCTTCCTTCCCCTGGCTGTCAGAGTTAGATATATCTCCCCTGTGCATCTATGGAAGACTGAACATACCCATAGAATGATATCTATCACAAGTATCATAGTTCTTTGCTTTTTTTTCTATACATATCCCCATTGGATTCTTTTTTTTAATGTTTTTTATTTATTTTTGAGAGAGACAGACAGCACAAGCAGGGGAGGGGCAGAGAAAGAGGGAGACGCAGAATCTGCAGCAGGCTCCAGTCTCTGAGCTGTCAGCACAGAGCCCGACATGGGACTAGAACTCGTGAACTGCAAGATCATGACCTGAGCCAAAGTCAGACACTTAACTGACTGAGCCACCCAGGCGCTCCTCCCATTGGATTCTGACCTCCATAAAGTATTTTACACTCATCTTTGGATATCCAGTGCCCATCAAAAAAACTGCAATTTAATAGTCTCTTTATATATGCTTACATGAATAAACAGACATAAAAGCACATTGAGATTTCCCTTTTATCTAAGCAAAAGTGAGACCACACTGGGTCCAATAAATGGATAGCAGTTACATATTTTATGTGCATCATTTGAAGTGATTTTTGTATTTCCATAGGCAGTTATTGAGTGCCCAACTACATGCAAGGCACTGGTTCAATTTGAAGAGCAGAAGGGAAAAGACCTTGTTGTATTCTTTTCCATGGTAGGAAGATTCTACTCCTTACCACTGAGTTCCTCATTCCTCTCCAAGAAAGAAGGAATTGCTCCTTCAGTCAGAGTCTATAATTTGTCTGCCTTTCTATCCCACGACTCAAAGGAAGGAGGGAATCAGAAGGTCCCACCTAAGCCTCAAACTTGATATATACACTTTACTCAAGTTTTATTGGAGCTTTGCTCTAGGAATTGCATGGTGCTATGCCACTAAATAAAGTAGTACTTTGTTTTCCATGTGACAATGGCTCTTTTATATATAGCTCTCCAAGAAACTGTCTTTGGTTGGGGTGGGGGTTTTGGGGGCTGGAGAGAGGATGGAGAAAGTAGAGATAAATTATGCAGCAGGATTCAGGCTTTTCTGTGTTTCTAGCTGTACCATCAAAAAAACTACTGAAATTCATTCCTCCATGAAAGAAAAGACACATGAACCAACATCATCTCATCCTTGCCCTCTAAAGATTGCAATTTAATGACCTTATGAAATCTACGTGAATGGGAAGAGCTGGTACATTAGTTTCCTAGGGCTGCTGTAATAAGGACCACAGCCTGGATAGCTTAAAACAACAGAAATGTATTGTCTCACAGGATAGGAGGCCAGAAGTCTAAAACCAAGGTGTTAAAAGGATTGGTTCCTTCAGGGGATGGTGAGGGAGAATCTGTCCCATACCTGTCTCCTAATTTCTGGCTATCTTCCATTCTTGGCATTCTTTGGCTGTAGATGCACTATCCTGATCTTCACGTGGGTGTCACATGGCATTCTCCCTTGTGTGGTGTCTGTGTCTTTCTGTGTTCTCTCTCCCTCTAAGAACACCAGTCATTAGATTGAGGACCCACTCCAAACTCAGGATGATTTAATTTTGAGATTAATTACATCTTCAAAGACCCTATTTCTTTTTCTTTTTTAGTTTCAAGTTTTTATTTAAATTCCTGTCAAATAACATACAGTGTAATGTTAGTTTCAGGAGTAGAATTTGGTGATTCATCACTTACATACAATACCCAATGCTCATCACAACAAATGCCCTCCTTAGTACCCATCACCCATCTAGCCCCCCACCCCCACCCTGCACCTTCCCTCCATAAACCCTCAGTTTGTTCTCCATAGTTAAAAGTCTGTTTTATGGCTTACCTGTTTCTTTCCCCTTCACTTTCATCTGTTTTGTTTCTTAAATTCCACGTAATGAGTGAAATCATATGGTACTTGTCTTTCTCTGACTGACTTATTTTGCTTGGCATAATCCACTCTAGCTCCATTCACATCATTGCAAATGGCAAGATTCCATTCTCTTTTTTTATGGCTGAGTAATATGCCATTGTGTGTGTATGTATGTGTGTAATGAATATATACCGACTCCTTTATCCATTCATCAGTGGATGGACATCATTTGAGCTCTTCCTATAGTTTGGTTATTGTTGATAATGCTACTATAAACATTGGGCTGCATGTGTCTCTTCAAATCAGTATTTTTGTATCCTTCTGGTAAATACCTACTAGTGCAATTTCTGGATTTGTAGGATAATTCTATTTTTAAATTTTTGAGTAATTTCCATACTGTTTTCCAGAGAGGCTGCACCAGTTTGTATTCCCATCAACAGTATAAGAGGATTCCCCTTTCTCTGCATCTTCATTAACATCTGTTGTTTCCTATGTTGTTAATTTTAGCCATTCCAACAGGTATGAGGCCGTATCTCATCGTGGTTTTGATTTGCATTTCCCTGATGATGAGTGATATTGAGCATCTTTCCATATGTCTGTTAGCTATCTGTATGTGAAGACCCTATTTCAAATAAGGTCACACTGTGAGGTTCCGGGTGAGCAGAAATTTCTAGGGGACACTCATCAACCCACCACAGCTTCTTAAGACAAATGATAGAAAATGGTGTTATAAGCATGCTGTATGTGAAAGAGACCTTGATCTGGGAATCAGTAGATGTGCCAAAAACAAGCTGTGCAACTGAATAATTAAATTAAACTCTCATTCTCTGCGTTTTGGTTACCCAGTCAGTGAAATAGGATATTTATTTATTTATTTACTTACTTACTTCCTTATTTACTTATTTATTACTTATTACTTATTTATTTTTTTACATTTATTTTATTTTTGAGAGACAGAGAGAGTGTGAGCAGGGGAGGGGCGAAGAGAGGGACTCACAGAACATGAAGCAGGCTCCAGGCTCTGTGCTGACCAACGGAGCTACCCAGATCCCCCAGCGAAATAGGATATTTAAACCGGGATCTCAAGTTTGAGAGGCTCTAAAGACTCATGCAGGCAATCCTTTACCACAGTAATCCTCACATCTCTCCACATTTGACTGTCCCTAAGGTCTCTTATTAAATCTTATTTTCTGTAACCTCTTATGTAGATTCCTAACAAGAGCCTCAATCTAATGCCTCCTCATTCAGTTTCTTGCATTCTATTACTAGGGTAGCCATACAACATAACCTCTTTATAGGATACCTTTGAGAGTAAATGATACTAAAAATTACTATGAAAAATTACATGGGGACAGTAAGCCAAGATCGGAACTATCTCAGGCAAACAGGGTCATGTCATTTATCTATCAAAACTGTTCCCAGATTTGTCACTGCAACTTAATTGTAAGTTACTATGTCTAATGATAGCTTAGATCATGAATGGTAAGATCCATGCCCATGACCCAAATTACCAATTAACCATAGAGTTTTTTTGGTTGTTGTTAAATCTATAACTAACTTGCGAATCCTTCTCAATACAATGTTCCAGGTAGGCACTGGCAAAGGATAGGACTTAGCAAACAACATGGAAACTATTTTCTACATCTTACTGTGAGAATTACCAGTTTTTCTCTATGTAAGTGTGCTCCTTACTAAACATTAAAACCGTAATTTTTAAGGGTGAAATTCTAAAAATTAAGATTCCACACATTTAGTGGCATAATATGTTAGGAGGGAGTAGCCAATGAGATGCTTTTCAAAACATTTTTAAAAAAGATAAACTAAAGAAAAATATGTTCTATGTAGATAAAGAATGATTCTCACAACTGCTCTATTTCTGTACTTTTTATTTGAATTTTCAAGGGGATTTGAGGAAAGAATTAAAAAAAAAAAACAGTAACAATTTAGGTTCTTTCTACACCTGCTGAATTAGAATTGAATGCGACAGTGGCCCACATGAGATAAAACTGATTTCATGTTGACTGTTTGCTGGGAAGGGAAGAGAGGAGAAGCAAGTCAACCCATTTACTCCTTTTATGGAGGGAGTGGTGGAGGGGCAACTGGGAAGAGACATTCCTGAGAAAGAAGCCGTGTGTCCCAGTCTAATTGCCTTTTAACCTACTAATACTAGACCTCCTGTCAATCAAACAATGGCTTCTGCTAGCAGAATACTTATCTAAGGAATGTTTTTAGTAGAATGTGCCTGGTTGTCTAGGTTTGTTTACAGCAAACAAATCTGGGATGCATGGATTCATGAGAGGTGCCTCCCTGGAAGAGGTTGGATAAACTAGGTAAGTCTCTGAGTATAAAGTGAAAGAGCTTTGAGAGTTAGTGACATTTTACTTAGAAACCACATCAGTTAACCTGGGCCATAACTCATCTGATGTAGGCAGAAAGGGCCTGGGAAGTAGCACTGGGAGCCTGGGCCTTTCCCTGCTCTGCCTGTGTTTTTGTGACAACTTATCTTCTTGAAGACATTAGTAAGGTCTGGTAGTAGATAGAAATCTCTGATTCTTGAGTCTCATTACGCAGTTTGATCTTTTGGGTTGTCTCAGCTTCCTACAATTTAAACTCTCCTTTACATTTAATTGTTTTTTTACTGAACAACAGTACTGGGAACCATGAAAAAACCCTGAAAGACATGAAATAGACAACATAGAATTGAAAATGGAAACCACAGCGAAAAACACCGAAGGAGGTCTGATAACAAATTTGAGGTTGGCAGCAAAAGTTTGCACACCTCGGAGTGACCTAGACTCAGAGTAAGAACCAACTCCGTGGCAACCAGCAAAGCAATGCACTCGTTTGGCCCATAGGAATAGCTTGGCCCTTGACCATACAGCCACATAACCTCACCTGGATGTTTGCCTGCAGGTGCAAGCAAAGGGTGTGGGAGCTTGTGTCACATATAAGAGACAGTACCCTGGATGTTTGGTCACTCCAGGAAAGAATGGTTGGCAGTCACTCTCGGACACGTAGTGTTCTCAGTGAAGACAGCTCCAGAGCCACGTTCTGTGGTTACCCCCAGCCGACACTGCAGAGAGGTGCATCAGACGGTCTGATGGGAAACTTCACATACAAAGATTAACATACAACTCGGAATCCCTAAACATCTGGGGAAAGACAACACTTGAGGAAAACTGAGAAGGAGCTTAGGAGATCCAACAGCTTTGTGTGTTGGTCAAATGTGCTGCCTCAGAGCTACAATTAGGAGAAAAGATTCCAACTTAGGAGACTCCTAGAGGAGACACAGTCTCCTTAGAATAATGGGCATATTCTGATCCTTTGGTTTGTCATTCATGCCCTTGGTTCTCAGAAGCAAGACTATCTCAGTCTGCACTAGAGCCCAAGGAGAAAAGACGACAAAACAAAACAAAACAAACTCCAGAACAATTAGGCCACTGCTCAGCCTGGCTAACATAATGAGTGAGAACATTTTGCTAAGAGTTTGATGTCATTAAGACCTTCCTTGGTTCTGGTGGGAAAATTGGGGCAATTGTTATAGAGGTCAGAGAAACCATGTTTTCTCAATGGATGTAGTGCTCTCCAAATGGATCAAAATTGATTACATGTCTGAAGAGTTCTTGAGATTAAGGGGAAAAAAAAGTATGCAAAGAGATTTTCTTTTCCTTGACATTGGAAGGAAAGAAAATTTGTGAAGAGGGTTACCAACCTCAAAATGTCATGTATAAATAATGCTTCTGAACCTCCCAAGGAGAAAAACTCCAGGCCAGAAAATAATTACCAAGATTCAGGAACTACATTGCTCAACTGTATCATTCAATGTTTTCTGGCTAAGGCAGGAAATTCCTTTATGGGGGCACAGAGGAGAAAAAAAACAAGTGTTCCTCAAGGTTTGGTTAAATGTCACCTTAATAAAAATATTTTTGAAAACACAAATTTCTTTATCAAAATTAATTAGGGAAGACACAGATAAAAAAAAAAAACACTGTCTTTACCTTAAAGGCCAAGGAGAAACCAAGACAAAAATTACACACTTTAAAATTTTGTAATTCAAATTCTGCTTGCATTTTCCTTATCCTGTTCTATTTTGCGAAATTTACTTAATTCCCTGAGCCTTTCTGTCTTCATCAATAAAAGAGGGATAATATAGACCTGGTATGGTTTTGAAAAATAATTATAAACTAATACATATTTATTTTGGAAAAGAAACTGGAATAATGAAAATCTAAATCTATAAAATTCCATCTCCACCATCTTTTCCCATCAGAATAAAATTTACTCACCTAACATTTGATGCAGTACCTAACTCATGCTAGATGTTCTATCACTATTTGTTGAATGAATGAGTAAATAGTCTTACGTCTCTGAGTTGGGGCAGTAGATAGGCACCAGGCTGTGGATGGTTTGAATCCCACACTGAAGAGCCCTTATTTTGATCTGACAAATGTTTTCATAAGATTTGATATGATCATGTGGAATTGGGAGCTAAATGTTTGGAGATTTGCATGATTCATGCTGGGTGTTTCCAAGTATCTGGATAGTTTCTTATCTTACTGACAAAACAAGTCTATAATCTGGACACTGTTACCTACTATCCTTCCTAGTGAGGGAATTGAGGCTAACAATAGTTAAATACCTTTTGAAACCTCCCCCAGCTACCGAGTATTACCGTGATTTTCAAACCAAAGTTTATATGACTACAAAGTCTCTTTTCCATCTGTTAAGTCATACCTCCTTTCCAGATAGGAAAAAAAAAAAAAGTCACACTTCTTAGTATTACACTCAAGGCTCCCCACACTATGCAGTACTGGGATGACAATGAAAAACCAATCATGACCTTCAAAGGGCTTTTTTTTTTTTTTTTTTCAATAAAGCTGTCTCTGCTCCTTATCCCTTCCTTCCCCTTGCTGATGTTGGAATTGATGTCTATTTTCCTTTGTTTCTAATATTTTGTATGTATACAAATTTATTTTTATATTTTAGTATTATATATTGTATATAAAATATATCTCTAATTGTTACATAATTGACATATAACATTATTTTAGTTTCAGGTGCACAACACGATGATTCAATATATGTGTATATTGCAAGATGATCACTGCGATGTATTTGGTTCACATCCATCAACACACATGGTTACAATTTTTTTTGTGTACTTTATATATTATCATCATAAAATCTTTGGTGCATAGAGAAGGACCTCAGGATTTGCGGCAGAATTATGTTGATTGACTTTTCTCCAGTAGCCCAGTAACATCCTTTCAATCCTCCTTGTCTGAGAGCCTGAGATTTTCAAGGAGTCATAGGTATGGAATCCCAGTCAGCACTGGGGCAGGAATGAACAGATTATTCTTTTTTTTAATGTTTATTTAGTTAAAAAAATTTTAATGTTTTTATTTATTTTTGAGACACACACACACAAAGCACGATCTGGGGAGGGGCAGAGAGAGAGGGAGACACAGAATCTAAAGCAGACTCCAGGCTCTGAGCTGTCAGCACAGAACCCCATGTGGGGCTCGAACTCATGAACCTGGAGATCATGACCTGAGCCGAAGTCGGGTGTTTAACTTACTGAGCCACCTAGGCGCCCCAATGTTTATTTTTGAGAGAAAGAGAGAGAATGAAGGGGAAGGGGCAGACAGAGAGGGAGACACAGAATCTGAAGCTGGCTCCAGACTCTGAGCTCTCAGCACAAAGTTTGATGCAGGGATTGAACTCATGAACCACGAGATCATGACCCAAGCTGAAGTCAGATGCCTAACCAACTGAGCCACTTAGGCACCCCTGAGCAGATTATTCTTGAGAGAACAATCCTATTTCTTCTAATCTCAGGCTCCAAACTCCACCATGGAATCAGTCTTCTAATTCCCTCCTCCTCCTGCCTCCTCTTTCTCCAAAGAGGCGGGAGACCTCTTTAGAGAATACAGAAGCTAATTGGTTCTTTCAGAAGATCAAATTATCTGGATAAGTTCATGGGGCAATGTATGAATGGAAGTGAAAGATAATAACCAAGAGCACTGGGTTATAATAAAATGAGAAGAAATTAGATGAAAAGAGCACCGTGTAACTAGAAAAGTGGAATCGCCTTCTATATGGGGTTGACAGCGCCTTTTCTTCTGGAGTCAAAATAGAACAGAACAAATCACGAAAGAGCTTCCATGTAAGGCAGTCCTGAGTGTGACATTGGCAAATACATTGACCTCTTCAGTTCCCTAATTTCTATGGCTCCGAGAGCAAACATTCCCCGCTGCCTCACTGAAAAAGAGGTGTCTCTTAATGATATTACTGAATGCTGACCTTTTCAAGAAAAAGAAGCCCAGACAGTTATTAATTAAAAAGAGAGAGAGAGAGAGTAACTGCAGTGTCAGCTCGAATTTGAACCTGGAGATCAAACACCCGGTTTCAAGGCTGTGACAGGAGTTCCCTCAGACATGTGCAGGTTCAACGTGTGTTTCATAGAAGAACAACTTCCTTCTGGTCTCAGGGCTCAGATTTGTTACACTGGCAGTAATAGTCATGAAGATTTCAATTCCATAATTTGTGCTTGCTGTCATCTTCACTGCCACCTGGTATACTAAAAATATTATTAGGCGTTGTGTTTTGAATTTAGAAATAAAAAAGCATGCAGCATTTCCATATGGTGTATTACACTTTGAAAATGGTCTATATACTACAAATGGAGTAAGGTATTCTTTTTATTTTTTAAATTTTTAAAGTTTATTTATTTATTTTGAGAGAGAGAGAAAGAGTGCACAGGAGGGGGGGGGGGGGGAGAGAGAGAGAGAGAGAGAGAGAGAATCTCTGCCAGCACAGAGCCTGATGTGGGCCTCAAACTCACGGACTGTGAGATCACGACCTGAACCGAAACCAAGAGTTGGACGCTTAACCGGCTGACCCACACAGAGGCCCCTAAGTTATTCTTTTTAATGGAGGGAGGACTAAAGTATATGATGTGTGTGTGTCTGCTCTGTGAAGACTGATCTGGTCTGAGAGATGGGCGTTTTAAATTCTCATCCATACCCAGCCAAGATTAGAGTTAGCTATGTGATTTGAGGCAGGTCAGCTCATTTTTATTTATCTCAGATTCCTGATTTATAAAATTAGGGGCCTCTCTTCTAAGAGCCTGTGGCAGGCTGAATAATGGTCCTCCAAAGATGTCTGTGTCCTAATTTCCAGCATCTGCATATGTTAGGCTCCGTGGAAAGGGGAATTAAGGTTGCAGGTGAAATTAAGGTTGCTAACCTCGAGAGGAGGGGAGTAGCCTGGATTATTGGGGTGGGCCCAATGTCATCGTAAGAGCCCTTATATGTGGAGGAAGGAAGCAGAAGATAGAGAACCGGAGAAAAGTCAGTGTGAGAAGGACCTTGCTGACTTCAAAGTTGGAGGAAAAGGCCACTAGTCAGGACCCGTGTAGCTTTTGCAGCAGCTGGAAAACGCAAGGACAGGGATTCTCCCCTAGAGCTTCCAGAGGGAATGCAGCCCTGTGGACACCTGATCTTAGCCCTGCCTTCTCCTTTCATGCTTCTGCCCTCCAGAACTATAAGATAATACATGTGTGTTGTTTTAAGCTATTAAGTTTGTAGTAATTTGTTACAGTAGAAATTTAGAGCCCTTTGAGAGCCACTTGTTATGCAGCTGATATGAAGTTTTCTGGGTGAGCATCCAGGAATCTTAGCTTTTCCCATTCATTTCCTTACACTGACTGGCAGATCTGCCCTCACGAGGGCTAATTGGCAAATTGTGCAATCAGGAGGATGTGTGATAGCCTTCAATTTAGGGGAAGCAAATTAACTTTGGGCAGGCAGTTAGGGCTTCAAAGCAAAGTGGCATCCTGGCCCTTTTCCACTGTCACTGGCAAGCCAAATAGGAGTGGTTTGCTCTAAAGATCCAGGCCTCGTGTGGGTGTGCTGACAGCAGAGGGTCCAAAAGAGAAAAGGAGAACTTCCCTGATTTTTCACCGTATCGTTAGTAAATAATGATTGACTTACATCTTATTTTCCAAACCAAATGCCACTGTTTCCTTTTATCTCATTGTGTTGGCTAATAATGCCTTAAATGTTCTGCTAAATAATAGGGGTGATAGTGGGTAACCGTGTATTTCTCCTAACTTTAGTGGACAAGATGATACAGCCTATAGTGTTTCCCATTAAATACGATGTCAGTTTGGGGGGCAAGGTACTTATTATCATGTTAAAGGTGTATCTACCAGTTTATATTTTATTTGATGTTTTAACATGAATGGGTGTTGAATTTTGTCAAATATATTTCTCATCAAGGGGGATGTTGCAAAATTTCTGTACATAGTTCTATTAATACGGTAGACTGCATTCATCAATTTCTAATGGAGTTTATCATTTAGGAGTATGCTAGAAGACAAATAAACAAGTAAAGTGTATGTCACATGGTGATTGATTCTGGAAATGGAGGCGAATCACAGCTTGCAGGTGGGGAAGAGTAGGGGTGCAAATACTTTATGTGCAATAAATGCTAAACTCATTTTTTCCTTTATTTATTCAATAAATGTTTGGAGATCCAGTTTTTGGACATCCACATCCATTAAATCTATACTCAGCAGACATTGTGGGTACCCTGGAATACTTAGTCTGTGCCAGGGATGTAATTTGCAAACAGGAATAAGATGAAATGTCCGCCTTCAAGGGCTCCCTGGATGGTGTGGAAGGACCTATTTGAAGGAACAACAATCCAGGTTACATTTCAAAAACCAATAGGAGAAAGATGCACACCACCTTTCCATGCAGGAATATTCTCGGACTGTCAAAATTCACTACCTCTTGTCACTCTGCTTGGAGATATGTCCAGGATAGCCAGAGGGGAGATTAACTGATCCAGAAGTCACATGCATTTAAAGATAAGAAAGGATATGTTTGTTCACCAAAACATGTCAGTTACATATTAGACTTGTCTTCTTCATGTCCCCCAATGTCTGTTCTGGAGCTGTGGTAGACACTTGTTTTGACTGCCTTACTCCTTAGCTGTATACATTTCTCAAGGGAAGATGGAGAGAATTGTAATCCATCTTCTAGATCTATGGAACGTGTTTCCACAAATCCAGCATTGAGGGAAGATTCACAGACATCTACCTACAGTAATTTGTGACTTACTGGCACTGGCCTGTAGCAACTAGGTGCTCTCTATGTTAAAGGAAGACAACACTAATGGTCTTCCTGGTCAGTTGACAGTATTCATTGTTTTCCCTTTCTAAACAGGTGGTGCAAATCTCTACATTCATTTAACACCATTCCAAAAGACGAGTGAGTCATTTCTCTCCCATTTTTCAGGATAGCACCAAAATAATCTATTTTCTGTGTTGGATTCAGAGAAGCCTGCCTTTCTTGGACAGTGGAGCAGTGGCTTTCACACACTGACATCTGGCCGGTCACTTTTAGGGGTTATCTTCCCTTGTTATTGGCTGTCACTGCCTTTCTGACTCTTTCTTCAGCAGAATTGACTCAAAGTATGACCTTGACTCCTCCCCAGCTTTACTATCCTTCTCATAGCTTAGACCCGGCATGAGCAATATATCCTTTCAGACAAGTTTTCTCTTTTTCAATTTCTATTTTAAAATTGCAAATAGCTAGCAGCCCCTCATGAAGCAGGTCCCAAGTTTCCATTAAAAAGAATCAAGAAATAAGAAGAAAAAGATGAGAAAACCAATATTAGGTGAGCTAGATGGATGAACATTAACCATCATAGTTCACTCTGTCTCGTGGACCTTCTGCTGATCTCCTCTTACAAAGGAGCGCATGCTTAAAAATGTAGGGGTCAACTCGTTCCACCATATATACCAAGCAGGATTGTGAATAGCTACTCCTATAATACATTTATTAATTCCTTGTTATTTATGAAGCATCAATCGTGTGCCATGTAATCTAGGTGGTGCGGATAAAGCAGGTAGTAAGACAAAAGAAATAAACCACGCCTTCATGGTGGTTACATTCTAATTATGGGATAACACAACAAATAACCATTGTCAGTGATGTGGGGAAAAATAAACATGATAAGGGGGAAAGGAAATGTTGAGAGTTAGTCTTTTTATTTAAGGCTATCAGGGGATTTCTGAGGGTATGAGTATGGGGATGTTTCTGATGGATGGTGCAGCAAACCATAGATCCTTAATGTGGGGGCTTGGTTCAGATGCTCAGGAAATAGAATAAAGAAAAGGCAAGGTTGGTAGGATTGAGATCATCGAGGCACAGACAGCTGGATTGTAGAGAGTGAGAGTTCATTGTAAGGACTTGACTTTTACTTTAAGTGAGATCGGAAGCCACTGGAGAGTGTTGAGAAGAATGCTATAATCCTGCTTACCTTTTCCAGTGGTGACCCCAGCTGCTGTGGAATGAAGGAACAGCAGAGAGATGGGCAAGAACAGAAGCAAAGAGGCTCTTCCTACACGGAGAATTATGGCAGCTGGCATAGCAGGCATGGTAGTGAGAGGGCTGCAGACTTTAGAAACATCTTTAAGGGTTAAGCCAGAAGAACTTGCTGGCAAATTGCATATAGAATATAAAAGGAACAAACAAAAAAGAAATCAAGGGTATTCTAAGGTATTTTGATCAAGCACTTAGATGAATGAAAATGTCATTGTTATGAACTGAATTGTGTCCTCCCAAAAGTCATATGTTGAAGCCCTAACCTAACCCTCACTGTGTGGCTGTATTGGAATCAGGGCCTTAAAGAAGATGGTTAAGGCTAGCTAATGAGGTCATAAGAGTGGAGTCTTCATCCCAAAGCGCTGGTGTCCTTTGAAAAGAGGAAAAGGCTTCTTTTCTGCCATGTGTGGACACAGTGAGAATGCAGCCATCTATAAGCCAGAAAGAAGGCCCTCACCAGAAATCAAATCAGTTGACACTTTGATCTTGGACTTCCCAGCCTCTGGAACTGTGAGAGATAAATTTCTGTCATTCAAGGTACCTAGTCTATGATATTTTGTTACGGAAACCTGAGCAGATGAATTTAGTCATTAACCAAGAGTAGAAGGGTATTTTTTGGGTCAGATATGAGGGAGAAAATAGTTGAGATGTATATGGTTTGATATTGACTATTAAAATAAAGATATTGTACAGGCAGTTGGATACATGACTGCCAGTCAGGGGAGGACTCAGGGTAGATGTAAAAATTTATATGTGTATAAATTGTATTTAAATTCATGAGGCTAGTGATACTAGGGTGTGAATGTCTATGGAGAAGAGAAAAATTCTGTGCACTGAGCACTGCATCACTTCAACACTAAGAAGTCAGTAACATGAGGACCAATGCAAAGGGACAGTGAGGGACACCAACCTGAGAAGAGAACTAGAAGGCAGAGCTCTCTAGAAGGCAATTAAAGAAGACTTTCAACAGGGAGACCTTATCAACTGTGTCAAATTCTACAGATGTCAGGTAAAATGAGGACTAACGGTTGATCACTGGATTTGCCATGGTGGAGGAAGGTCACTGGTACGTTATCATGAATGGTTTAGTGCAGTGTTGGGATGCAGTCTGAAGGGAGTGGATAAATGGCATGGAATGGGAGATTAAAGACAAAGAGTAGAGACTACTATGTTGCTGTAAGACATAGAGGTGTCAAAGTCCATTGGACGGGGTGCATAGCCATTCTGAGATTAAAGGTCTAGTGAGACAGGACATGCCGGGGATGACAGATTTTCATAAATTCCATTCATTTAAAGTAAAAAACAAAACAAAAGAAGAAACACGTAATAAAACGGAGAGGATACCACTATGTCCTCTTCCTGTCTAAATGTAGACGAATTCCACTGAATGAATGGCTGCTCTACCTGGGAAACACTGGAAGCTAAAAACACTAACCTGTCCAGTTGGTATGGATGTGAGAAGAGTGAACGGTCAGAGCCCCGAAAATTCATATACCCTGCCTGTTGGCAAACAGCGACACTTGACGGCTCTCAAAACCCTATCTCATTTGAGTACAGAGGACAGCCGATGTACATGACAAAATAATAGAGCATAAGAATTAGGAGAAAATCCTGGAGACTATGTGAAAGATAGATCTGAGAATTATCTACCGCTGGACTCAGAATGAAATGTGTGGACTCTGTTTGGAATCCTAGAATGCAGAGAGAAGGCTCTAGGAGACAGGCACAGAATGCCATTAGGATAGAATAAGCTGACTGGGAACTCTAAGAAAATAAATCGCCAAGGGGAGGCAGAGGATATAAAGAAGGACCACAGGAAATGCACATGATAGAGGTCAAACGCTATCATGGAGAAAGTGAAAGCCAAACTGAAAGTATAAAATGTGAGCTCGGATATGTGGAAATAAGCTTTCCAAAAACAATGACAAGCTTCCCAGAAATATTGAAGAAAAGGACAAACAGATGGAAAACAAAGGCTGTCGACATTGAGGACAAGATTGGAAATGTAGAGTGGCAAATGTTCTGAAACATTGATCATCAAAGACTTAAGAAAAGCATCCTGAACTGAATTCCTCCCCGCACCCCCCCCCCGCAGACCCCTGTATTCAGACTGAAAAGGGTCTAATCAAAATTGATGTGAGGGGATGCTTCTAAATTTTTGAATTGTCATGTTAGATATAAGCTTTATTATCAGATATCAAAGTGTATTATGATACATAATAATGAAGCAAGTCTAAAACTGTCCCAGAAATGGATACATAGTTCTAGATCAATAGAATAGGATAAAGAGGGGCACCTGGGTGGCTCAGTTGGTTAAGTGTCTGACTTTGGCTCACGTCATGGTCTCATGGTTCCTGAGTTCAAGCCCCGTGTCAGGCTCTGTGCTGACAGCTCAGAGCCTGGAGCCTGCTTCGGATTCTGTGTCTCCCCCTCACTCTCTGCCCTTCCTCTGCCTGTGTACTCTCTCTCTCTCTCTCTCTCTCTCCCTCTTAAAAATAAATAAACATTTTTAAAAAAGAATAGGATAAAGAACTCAGGAAAAGACCCACAAATATGCAAAAATATGGTATATGACAGAGGGGACATTAAAACTAATAAGGAAAGAGTAGACTAATTCAATAATGTCGTTTTAATAATTTGTTAGGAACATATAGACATGCTATAATTCTACTTTACACGATACCCAAAAATATATTCTAGGTGAATTAATGACTTGATGTGTAAAGTAAATTTTAAAAATGTTTGAAGACAGTATTGTGACCTTAAGGAGGAAGGGAAGAAGACTCCACAAAACCCGTCACTAAATAAAAAAGGATACAGTGACTATTTTCAAATTTTGTACCTTTTTTTCCCAGAAAACATTATAAAAATGACAAGCAGGAGACTTGGAGGTGTCAGTAACACATAACTGACAAGTATTTTGTATCCTGAATAAAAAGCCATAAAAATTCATAAGAAAAAAGCAACCAAAAAGAAAAAAAAATGAATAGGTAATGCACAGGTAAAACAAAACCTTAATGGACGAGAAACTAATTGGAAAAGATGCCCCACTTGCTAATAACGAGGGAAGTAAAACTAAAACCTTAAAACCCATCATGAGATACATTTTACATGCAGCAGACAAGCAAAAATGAAGCATTCTGACAAAACCAAGTGTTCACAGGGACATAAATGAAGTTGGAAAGTACACCTGCTCTGGGGATGTAAATTGCTGCTGTTATTTTGGGAAGAAGTCAGTACTGTCTACAAAAAAAAAAAAAAAAAAAATCAAAGTCTGCGTAAAGTCAAACCTATGGTTCGATAATTCCATTCTGAGTTTTGGACTCTAGATGCCCTTAGACAAGTAAACATGTACAAGAATCTTTACAGCCACATGGTCTGCAATAGTAAGAAGGGAACTGAATGACCATTTACAGGAGAATGATCATATTAGTTGTGTTCTATTCAATACTACTTTTAAGTTATTCAAATGAAGACACATATATGAGTATAAATAATCTCAAAAAGCATAATGTTGAGTGAAACAAGCAAGTGGTAAAATAGTCTGTAGAGTATATCATTTTCATAAGGCTTAAAAACATGCAAAGCACAAATACATAGTTTATGGATATGTATTGCGTGTATATATGTATATATATACACATACGTACATACACACAGATATATGTATAGTAAAGTGTATGTGTAGTAAGTTTTAAATGTGGGGAAAGATAAATACTCAATTGCAGATGGTAATTTACACTGGTGGTTATAGAGAAACCTTCATTCGTCTTCATAAACTTTTATTTCATAAACAAGGGGAGGCATATTGGTGTCTTTATGGTTGTTTATACCATGTGCAAGCATGAAATATTTAAAACAATAATATATGACTACAACAATACCAATTTACATTTCCAGATTACTTTTGCAAACAGTGTGCAAATATACTATATACTGTAGGGGTGGGATAAAGGTGGAAGTGAATAAAATGTACTGACTTTCTATATCTTACTTTTATTTTTTTAAATTTTTAAAATTCTTTATTTATTTTTGAGAGAGAGACAGAGTGTGAGCAGGGTAGGGGCAGAGAGAGAGAGGGAGACACAGAATCCAAAGCAGGCTCCAGGCTCTGAGCTGTCAGCACAGAGACCGATGCGGGGCTCGAACCCACAAACTGCAAGATCATGACCTGAGCTGAAGTCGGACGCTTAACTGGCTGAGCCACCCAGGCGCCCCAATGTATCTTATATTTTAGAAATAAAGTATAGCACTGATAGAGAAGTAGAGCTTAAGAGGCATTTTTTAAAAAATTTGGCAATTTGTATGTGCAGAATTACAGAAAGAAGACATATCAATGCTCCAAACACTGGGAAAATAAAAGCAAACGAAACTTTGTTCTTCTAGAAAAACACACATAGAAGGGCAAAAAGAAGCACAAAAGAGAATAATAGAAAAAACATCAACCACAGCAACTGAACAGAAAATCGTTCAACTGGGACATCCAATACTTGCCCTGTTTGGATTCAGAATTTTTTCTGGGGTTTAGAAATCTGAACCTCAAAATATGTATTATGTGTTTCAGTGATTCTGCCTTAGTATAAATTTAGGATTTAAAAATGAAAATAAATTTAAGAAGGATATTTGGCTTAGAAAAACTTGTATTTTACCTAAATATGTCTTGCCCATCCATTAAAGAATGAAAATATCTGTTACAGCTTTGCTTCTGGGTTGATCTACATGTATGTGAAACTTTTTTGAAGAAAAAAAAAAAAAGAACATAAATGCAGTCTCTTATCAATATTTACGATAAAAGAATAGAACCTCAAATGTGCACTAATTCTCCTAAAAAGGAAACTTAGTATCATGCAATAACATTAAAATGACACATTAAATAACAAGCAGTGGAAAATAACTTAGCAGAATGATAGCTTGACAGGCAGTAAAACGTAGTGGTTAAGATCAGAAATACCAAAGCTGGTCTGTCTGTGTTTGAATCTCAGCTCTGATACTGACCGGTTTATAACCTCGGCAAACTACTTAATAACTATTCTGTGCCTAGTTTGTTCATCTGTAAAATAAGAGGCAGATGCAGTATTCAAAATACTCACTTGCTAGTAAAGTAGCTGAAATTGCTATTTAAAGAAGTACATAGATTCAAATATATTTTCTTTTATTTTCTAAATATGCACATAGAGTATATAGTAAAGTGTTACTAAGTAAAAGATTACAAATTCTTTATCAGATCATTTTATTAATTCCCAAAACATTTGTTAATGTTTAAAAATTATTATTGTGACCTTTTGCTTAATTGAGCTGTCACTATTTAAGGGAAACTCCTGTCGAGCCATAATGTGACATAGGAACTGAATCAAAACTTCCCAACAGCCCGATCGATTACATTGTCATTAGGTCCTTGGAACCTAGCGCTTTGCTGCCGCCAGAAGGTGGCCGGACGCAGTGCCTGTAAGGCATAACCAGGTATTCACTTAGATGTTGATGCATCCTATATTGCTTGAACCTTGGTCCATGCTGACAATGACAGCTGGTTTTTCCACCTGGTCAGATGTCCCTGCCAGTGGTGTGCTTCCCAGGGGCAGCAAGCAGGTCCTGAAGATACCCCTGCCGTCACACCCATCCCTGTAGCCCTAGTTGGGCTCAACAGCCATCTTGTCTCCTGCCTCCCAGCGTCACTTCCAGGTACCATTACCCATCTCTCCCCCTACTGCTGAGGGACATCATTTGGTGACCTGTGGTCTCAATAATTAAAGAGCTGCCCTTTACCACTCAATATGAATAGATTACAGTGTTTCTCTGACTTATGGCAGCATCATGTGACAGTATTGAAGCTTCTAGGACCTTATTGGATCTTTGTGAGGATGACACAAGTTAGTTCAGGTAAAGCTCTTAGAACAGTACCTCACCCAGAACAACCACTCAATTAATGCTGTTATTAGCTAAATTTATTTTAACATTTTTAGAAGTTCCACGAGGGTGCAACAAATTCTTAATAGAAAAAAAAATCCCGCTTAGTGTGAAATCCTTGCCCTAGCTGTAACTTTGTTGATCAAATTTCTCTTCCAGGGTGTACTGCCTGAGTATCTGTAGTTCAGTGACACATGATATTTGTTTTGTGAAACTTAGGATATTTTCAATATCATATGACAAACAGAATGGCTGTCAGCGTATCAGTTGTTTACCCTCGTAGACAGGGCCAGCTGGCTGACTGGGAGCTGTGGTCGCTGCCTCCGCCCAGCATCACGGAAGAGGATAGTACTACCCATCCCCAGCCCAGGTCGAGATCAAAACACACAATCTGAAGTATGGTTTCTACTGAATGTGTTTCGCTTTCACACCACCACAACGTGGAAAAATCATAAGTCGAACTGACATTGAGTTGGGGACTGTCTGCACTCAGATTGTGTTCATAACAACAACAATGACAAGTATGTAGCAAACTTCTATTTCAGCATTGATTTCTGTAAGAGACATTCTTAATGGACATACAAGAGTGAAAGACAGAGTTGATTTTAGCAAAGTTAAAAACGTGATGGGAATGTAGATCAAGAGAATCTAGAGTAGGAATTTTAGTAGAGCACAGGACAGACTTTAATGGCAGGGTATAATCAGTGACCAAGAGCAACACTGCTTACTAGGAAAAACAGTAATAGATCCAGAAGACAGATCAGCAAATATATGCATGCAGCTACATATGTAAACCCAAGATACATTAGAGCGACAAGTGAGAGATTAACGTAGCGATTAATCTTGTACTGGAGATTTTAACAGATCACTCTCAGAAATTGACAGAACAGACAAAAACAAGCAGGATCGTAGATTTGTGCGAGTCGATTAATGAGAACAATTCAGAGATACACAGAGAACTTTCTGTAACAATTGGAACAGTCACAAAAATCTATCATACCAGACCATGAATATATCTTTATTGTTTTTATGCAGAGTGTATTTTCTTTTTTGAAATTTAAATTCCAGTTAGTTAACATGCAATGTTAACTATCATTTTCAGGTGTACATGTGACACCTGGTGCTCATCACAAGTGCCCCCCTTAATCCCCATCACCTATTTCACCCACCTCCCTACCCACCTCCCCTCTGGTAAACATCAGTATGTTCTCTGTACTTAAGAGTATGTGGGCAGGGATGGGGGGAATCTATCTCCCTAAAAATGCAAGCAATGGGAGAGTCTATTTGTTTCTGCCCCTGCACCAGGTAAGTACTTTCAACAAAAACCAGTAGTATTTTTCCAGTAGTATTTTTTACAACTTGTGGCTCTAGGCATGTCCTCACATGTAACTCATGTGTGCTCTCTCCAGGGGCAGCTGTGGTGGGGCCCCGTGCAAAATGAAAATGTGAGATTCTTTGCGTAAAAATTGAGAATTGTACTGGTAATTGATAGAAGGAGGGGCTTAGGGGGATGGATAAAATGGGTGAGGGGGAGAGGGAGGTACAGGCTTCCCGTTATGGAATGAGTGAGTCATGGGGATGAACTGTATAGACCAGGGAATATAGTTAACGGCAGTGTAATAGTGTTTTATGGTGACAGATGGTAGCTATACTTGTGAGTACAGCGTAACACATAGAGTTGTCAAACCAAGAAAGAGACCCTTAACTACAGAGAACCAACTGATGGTTACCAGAGGGCCGATGGTTGGGAAGATGGCAGAAACAGGTGATGGGGATTCAGGAGTGCACTTGCGATGAGCACCGGGTGAGGGATGCATGCAACAGTTGAATCACTATATTGCACACCTGAACATAACACCGTATGTTAATGATATTGGGACTAAAATAAAATAATACAAAGTAACAATATAGAGTTGCTGAATCACTATGTTGTACACCTGAAACTAATGTGACATTGTCAGCCCTACTCAAAGAAAAAGAAAATGAAATACAATAAAATGACAATTTCCTTTCTCTTTGTCTTCTCCGGCACTTGATATTAATAAACTTTAGTTTTTTGTCAGTATAGTGAATATAAAAGATTTAAGTATTCTCTTAACTTACACATCTCTGGTTACTAATGAGATTGGGCATCTTTTCATTGTCAGTTTCTAATAGTTTCCCCATTTAACCCATCCCTCAACCCCCTCCCCGCTGGCAAACATCAGTTATTGCCCTGTATTTGTAGCTACAATTCTGCTTTTTGTTTGAATGGCTAGAGTTAAAAAGGCAAGAAATAGCAAGTGTCAGCAAGGATGTGGAGAAAAAGGAACCCTCTTGCAGCGCTGGGGATGTAAACTGGTGCAGCCACTGGGGAAAACAGTCCAGAGGTTCCTCAAAAAATTAAAAATGGAAATACCATATTATCCAATAATCCTACTACTGGGTATTTACCCAAAGATGATGGGAACACTAACTTGAACAGATACATGTACCCGCTATGTTTACTGCAGCATTATTTACATTATTTATAACAGCTAAGATGCATAAACAACCTAAGAGTGTATCTGAAATGCGTGGATAAAGAAGATGTGGTGTATAAACAATGAAATATTACTCAGCCACAGAAAGGACGACATTCTGCCATTTGAGACAACATGGATGGACCCGGAAAATATTATCCTAAGTGAAGTAAGTCAGACAAAGGAAGACAAATACTGTAGGATTTCACTTATACGTGGAGTCTAAAAAATAAAAAAAAAAAATGAATTTACTCACACTCTTAAGAGTATAAACTGAAGTGGTTGTTAGGAGAACCGTCTGACAATAGAAGTTTATATTAAAACGAGGAACAACTATGTGCCCCCTGCAGGATCTCACTCCTAAACATATATGCACCTTGGAGAAGGTATAACGTAGGAACAGAAGGGCACATGCACAAGGATATAATTTAAGCATTGCTGTTTGCAAAGAGCTGAGATGACCTAGGTATTATCCTTAAAGGAAAACGTGCATGTATTGTAGTCCCTAGCTTGGTAGCACACTATGTATTGGCCAGATGAAATGAGCTATATCCACATGGGAAAAGCAATAAAGTAACAATACTTAAAGGGAGAGGAGAATGTGATTGAAAGCCTGATAATATTTACTGAAAATTCAAGCAAGAACTTGCATATGTTATGGATACTTTTAAAAATATATACATACATAGGAAAGATACATATTAGATATTGCATGGGGCATACTTAGACTAAATGTGTATCTTGAAAACAATTGTTACTTATCTTAAATTTGAATGTAAGTGGGCGTCCTGCATTTTATCTGGCAGCCATAACATGGAGAGAAACAGTAACATAGTAAGAAAATAAGAAAGGGGGCGCCTGGGTGGCTCAGTCGGTTAAGTGTCTGACTTGGGCTCCATCTGACTTCAGCTCAGGTCATGATCTCCTGGTTCATGAGTTCGAGCCCTGCATCAGGCTCTCTGTGGTCAACACAGAGCCTGCTTTGGATCCTCTGCTTCCCTCTCTCTCTGCCCCTCTCCTGCTCTCTCTCCCTCTCTCTCCCAAAAATAAATAGAAGCATTAAAAAAAAAGAAAATAAGAAAGAAAGGTCTTATACCAACAAACAATGGCTGTGTGCTATGCCTGAGAACTATTGCCAAAATAATAATAATAATAATAATAATAATAATAATAATTACTGCCAACTCAGTTCTGACATGGGAATTAAAAAAAATAAATCAGCAAATAAATAATCAAATTATATAATTTAGGTATATTATGTTAGTGTACAAATCGTAGGTTGAAAGTATCTTACAAAATCTTGGCAGAAAATGCTTCTATTATGTCAAGGAGTTTAACATGTGGAGAAAAATGATCTGTCCTTGGTTTTATTTGCTTGGAAGAAACAAATTGCCTGCTGAGATAGTCATATTCCACTCTAAGCTACTCACCACAATGTTCTTCTTGAGCACCTCTATTAAATATTAAACACAAAGGTTATTTTAGCCTACCAGAAATATAACCTTATTAAATAAGCACCATTTGTTATTCTACAGATTGTGTGTGTTTATTAGAATTTGATTATTTAAGGGGCACCTGGGTGGCTCAATTGGATGAGTGTCTGACTCTTGGTTTCAGCTCAGGTCATGATCTTGGCTCAAGTCATGATCTCATGGGTCTGTGGGATCAAGCCCTGTGTGAAGGCTCTGTCCTGATGGCATAGAGCCTGGTTGGGATTGTCTCTCTCCTTTCTCTCTGCCCCTCCCTCACTCTCTGTCATGTTCTCTCTCTCTCTCAAAATAAATAAACTTGAAAAAAATTTAGAATTCAATTTTTTTTTTTATTTTATTTTTTAATATATGAAATTTACTGTCAAATTGGTTTCCATACAACACCCAGTGCTCATCCCAAAAGGTGCCCTCCTCAATACCCATCACCCACCCTGCCCTCCCTCCCACCCCCCATCAACCCTCAGTTTGTTCTCAGTTTTTAACAGTCTCTTATGCTTTGGCTCTCTCCCACTCTAACCTCTTTTTTTTTTTTTTTTTTTTTTTTTTTTTTTCCTTCCCCTCCCCCATGGGTTTCTGTTATGTTTCTCAGGATCCACATAAGAGTGAAACCATATGGTATCTGTCTTTCTCTGTATGGCTTATTTCACTTAGCATCACACTCTCCAGTTCCATCCATGTTGCTACAAAAGGCCATATTTCATTTTTTCTCATTGCCACGTAGTATTCCATTGTGTATATAAACCACAATTTCTTTATCCATTCATCAGTTGATGGACATTTAGGCTCTTTCCATAATTTGGCTATTGTTGAGAGTGCCGCTATAAACATTGGGGTACAGGTGCCCCTATGCATCAGTACTCCTGTATCCCTTGGATAAATTCCTAGCAGTGCTATTGCTGGGTCATAGGGTAGGTCTATTTTTAATTTTCTGAGGAACCTCCACACTGCTTTCCAGAGCGGCTGCACCAATTTGCATTCCCACCAACAGTGCAAGAGGGTTCCTGTTTCTCCACATCCTCTCCAGCATCTATAGTCTCCTGATTTCTTCATTTTGGCCACTCTGACTGGCGTGAGGTGGTATCTGAGTGTGGTTTTGATTTGTATTTCCCTGATAAGGAGCGACGTTGAACATCTTTTCATGTGCCTGTTGGCCATCCGGATGTCTTCTTTAGAGAAGTGTCTATTCATGTTTTCTGCCCATTTCTTCACTGGGTTATTTGTTTTTCGGGTGTGGAGTTTGATGAGCTCTTTATAGATTTTGGATACTAGCCCTTTGTCCGATGTGTCATTTGCAAATATCTTTTCCCATTCCGTTGGTTGCCTTTTCGTTTTGTTGGTTGTTTCCTTTGCTGTGCAGAAGCTTTTTATCTTCATAAGGTCCCAGTAATTCACTTTTGCTTTTAATTCCCTTGCCTTTGGGGATGTGCCGAGTAAGAGATTGCTACGGCTGAGGTCAGAGAGGTCTTTTCCTGCTTTCTCCTCTAAGGTTTTGATGGTTTCCTGTCTCACATTCAGGTCCTTTATCCATTTTGAGTTTATTTTTGTGAATGGTGTGAGAAAGTGGTCTAGTTTCAACCTTCTGCATGTTGCTGTCCAGTTCTCCCAGCACCATTTGTTAAAGAGACTGTCTTTTTTCCATTGGATGTTCTTTCCTGCTTTGTCAAAGATGAGTTGGCCATACGTTTGTGGGTCTAGTTCTGGGGTTTCTATTCTATTCCATTGGTCTATGTGTCTGTTTTTATGCCAATACCATGCTGTCTTGATGATGACAGCTTTGTAGTAGAGGCTAAAGTCTGGGATTGTGATGCCTCCTGCTTTGGTCTTCTTCTTCAAAATTACTTTGGCTATTCGGGGCCTTTTGTGGTTCCATATGAATTTTAGGATTGCTTGTTCTAGTTTCGAGAAGAATGCTGGTGCAATTTTGATTGGGATTGCATTGAATGTGTAGATAGCTTTGGGTAGTATTGACATTTTGACAATATTTATTCTTCCAATCCATGAGCAGGGAATGTCTTTCCATTTCTTTATATCTTCTTCAATTACCTGCATAAGCTTTCTATAGTTTTCAGCATACAGATCTTTTACATCTTTGGTTAGATTTATTCCTAGGTATTTTATGCTTCTTGGTGCAATTGTGAATGGGATCAGTTTCTTCATTTGTCTTTCTGTTGCTTCATTGTTAGTGTATAAGAATGCAACTGATTTCTGCACATTGATTTTGTATCCTGCAACTTTGCTGAATTCATGTATCAGTTCTAGCAGACTTTTGGTGGAGTCTATCGGATTTTCCATGTATAATATCATGTCATCTGCAAAAAGCGAAAGCTTGACTTCATCTTTGCCAATTTTGATGCCTTTGATTTCCTTTTGTTGTCTGATTGCTGAGGCTAGAACTTCCAGCACTATATTAAACAGCAGCGGTGACAGTGGGCATCCCTGTCGTGTTCCTGATCTCAGGGAAAAAGCTCTCAGTTTTTCCCCGTTGAGGATGATGTTAGCTGTGGGCTTTTCATAAATGGCCTTTATGATCTTTAAGTATGTTCCTTCTATCCCGACTTTCTCAAGGGTTTTTATTAAGAAAGGGTGCTGGATTTTGTCAAAGGCCTTTTCTGCATCGATTGACAGGATCATATGGTTCTTCTCTTTTTTTTTGTTAATGTGATGTATCACGTTGATCGATTTGCGAATGTTGAACCAGCCCTGCATCCCAGGAATGAATCCCACTTGATCATGGTGAATAATTCTTTTTATATGCTGTTGAATTCGATTTGCCAGTATCTTATTAAGAATTTCTGCATCCATATTCATCAGGGATATTGGCCTGTAGTTCTCTTTTTTTACTGGGTCTCTGTCTGGTTTAGGAATCAAAGTAATACTGGCTTCATAGAATGAGTCTGGAAGTTTTCCTTCCCTTTCTATTTCTTGGAATAGCTTGAGAAGGATAGGTATTATCTCTGCTTTAAATGTCTGGTAGAACTCCCCTGGGAAGCCATCTGGTCCTGGACTCTTATTTGTTGGGAGATTTTTGATAACCGATTCAATTTCTTCGCTGGTTATGGGTCTGTTCAAGCTTTCTATTTCCTCCTGATTGAGTTTTGGAAGAGTGTGGGTGTTTAGAAATTTGTCCATTTCTTCCAGGTTGTCCAATTTGCTGGCATATAATTTTTCATAGTATTCCCTGATAATTGTTTGTATCTCTGAGGGATTGGTTGTAATCATTCCATTTTCACTCATGATTTTATCTATTTGGGTCATCTCCCTTTTCTTTTTGAGAAGCCTGGCTAGAGGTTTGTCAATTTTGTTTATTTTTTCAAAAAACCAACTCTTGGTTTCGTTGATCTGCTCTACAGTTTTTTTAGATTCTATATTGTTTATTTCTGCTCTGATCTTTATTATTTCTCTTCTTCTGCTGGGTTTAGGCTGCCTTTGCTGTTCTGCTTCGATTTCCTTTAGGTGTGCTGTTAGATTTTGTATTTGGGATTTTTCTTGTTTCTTGAGATAGGCCTGGATTGCAATGTATTTTCCTCTCAGGACTGCCTTCGCTGCATCCCAGAGCGTTTGGATTGTTGTATTTTCATTTTCGTTTGTTTGCATATATGTTTTAATTTCTTCTCTAATTGCCTGGTTGACCCACTCATTCGTTAGTAGGGTGTTCTTTAACCTCCATGCTTTTGGAGGTTTTCCAGACTTTTTCCTGTGGTTGATTTCAAGCTTCATAGCATTGTGGTCTGAAAGTATGCATGGTATAATTTCAATTCTTGTAAACTTATGAAGGGCTGTTTTGTGACCCAGTATATGATCTATCTTGGAGAATGTTCCATGTGCACTCGAGAAGAAAGTATATTCTGTTGCTTTGGGATGCAGAGTTCTAAATAGATCTGTCAAGTCCATCTGATCCAATGTATCATTCAGGGCCCTTGTTTCTTTATTGACTGTGTGTCTAGATGATCTATCCATTTCTGTAAGTGGGGTGTTAAAGTCCCCTGCAATGACCACATTCTTATCAATAAGGTTGCTTATGTTTATGAGTAATTGTTTTATATATCTGGGGGCTCGGGTATTTGGCGCATAGACATTTATAATAGTTAGCTCTTCCTGGTGGATAGACCCTGTGATTATTATATAATGCCCTTCTTCATCTCTTGTTACAGCCTTTAATTTAAAGTCTAGTTTGTCTGATATAAGTATGGCTACTCCAGCTTTCTTTTGGCTTCCAGGAGCATGATAAATAGTTCTCCATCCCCTCACTCTCAATCTAAAGGTGTCCTCAGATCTAAAATGAGTCTCTTGTAGACAGCAAATAGATGGGTCTTGTTTTTTTATCCATTCTGATACCCTATGTCTTTTAGTTGGCGCATTTAATCCATTTACATTCAGTGTTATTATAGAAAGATATGGGTTTAGAGTCATTGTGATGTCTGTATGTTTTATGCTTGTAGTGATGTCTCTGGTACTTTGTCTCACAGGATCCCCCTTAGGATCTCTTGTAGGGCTGGTTTCGTGGTGACAAATTCCTTCAGTTTTTGTTTGTTTGGGAAGACCTTTATCTCTCCTTCTATTCTAAATGACAGACTTGCTGGATAAAGGATTCTCTGCTGCATATTTTTTCTGTTTAGCACACTGTAGATATCGTGCCAAGCCTTTCTGGCCTGCCAAGTTTCAAAGGAGAGATCAGTCACGAGTCTTATAGGTCTCCCTTTATATGTGAGGGCACGTTTATCCCTTGCTGCTTTCAGAATTTTCTCTTTATCCTTGTATTTTGCCAGTCTCACTATGATATGTCGTGCAGAAGATCGATTCAAGTTACGTCTGAAGGGAGTTCTCTGTGCCTCTTGGATTTCAATGCCTTTTTCCTTCCCCAGTTCAGGGAAGTTCTCAGCTATAATTTCTTCAAGTACCCCTTCAGCACCCTTCCCTCTCTCTTCCTCCTCTGGGATACCAATTATGCGTATATTATTTTTTTTTAGTGTATCACTTAGTTCTCTAATTTTCCCCTCATACTCCTGGATTTTTTTATCCCTCTTTCTTTCAGCTTCCTCTTTCTCCAAAACTTTATCTTCTAGTTCACCTATTCTCTCCTCTGCCTCTTCAAGCCGAGCCATCGTGGATTCCATTTTGTTTTGCATTTCGTTTAAAGCGTTTTTCAACTCCTCGTGACTGTTCCTTAGTCCCTCGATCTTTGTGGCAAGAGATTCTCTGCTGTCCTGTATACTGTTTTCAAGCCCAGCGATTAATTTTATGACTATTATTCTAAATTCACTTTCTGTTATATTATTTAAATCCTTTTTGATCAGTTCATTAGCTGTTGTTATTTCCTGGA
Source organism: Panthera onca (assembly GCF_046562875.1). Classification (NCBI taxonomy): domain Eukaryota; kingdom Metazoa; phylum Chordata; class Mammalia; order Carnivora; family Felidae; genus Panthera; species Panthera onca. The sequence goes on from NC_138356.1 coordinate 68,860,800, forward strand.
GATTCTTCTGAGGGGAATTCTTCCGTTTGGTCATTTTGGAGAGTCCCTGGCGTGGTGAGGACCTGCAGGGCACTTCCCCTGTGCTGTGGTGTATAACTGGAGTTAGTGGGCGGGGCCGCAGTCCGACCCGATGTCTGCCCCCAGCCCACCGCTGGGGCCACCGTCAGACTGGTGTGTGCCTTCTCTTCCCCTCTCCTAGGGGCGGGATTCACTGTGGGGTGGCGTGTCCCGTCTGGGCTACTTGCACACTGCCAGGCTTGTGTTGCTGGGGATCCGGCGTATTAGCTGGGGTGGGTAGGCAAGGTGCACGGGGGCTGGAGGGGCAGGCTTAGCTCGCTTCTCCTTAGGTGATCCACTTCAGGAGGAGCCCTGTGGCAGCGGGAGGGAGTCAGATCCGCTGCCAGAGGTTTGGCTCCGCAGAAGCACAGAGTTGGGTGTTTGCGCGGAGCGAGCAAGTTCCCTGGCAGGAACTGGTTCCCTTTGGGATTTTGGCTGGGGGATGGGCGGGGGAGATGGCGCTGGCGCCTTTGTTCCCCGCCAAGCTGAGCTCTGCCGTCCGGGGGCTCAGCAGCTCTCCCTCCCTCTGTCCTCCAGCCTTCCCGCTTTCCGAGCAGAGCTGTTCACTTATGACCTCCCAGACGCTAAGTCGCGCTTGCTGTGGGAACACAGTCCGTCCGGCCCCTCCGCTTTTGCCAGCCAGACTCGGGGGCTCCGCTTGGCCGGCGAGCCGCCCCTCCGCCCCGGCTCCCTCCCGCCAGTCCGTGGAGCGCGCACCGCCTCGCCGCCCTTCCTACCCTCTTCCGTGGGCCTCTGGTCTGCGCTTGACTCCGGAGACTCCCTTCTGCTAATCCTCTGGCGGTTTTCTGGGTTCTTTAGGCAGGTGTAGGTGGAATCTAAGTGATCGGCAGGACGCGCTGTGAGCCCCGCGTCCTCCTACGCCGCCATCTTCCGTCTTTTAGAATTCAATTATTTATGGGGCACCTGGGTGGCTCAGTTCGTTGAGCATCTGACTTCGGCTCAGGTCATGATCTCAAAGCTCGTGAGTTCAAGCCCCACGTCAAGCTCTGTGCTGACAGCTTGGAGCCTGGAGCCTACCTCAGATTCTGTCTCTGTCTCTCTGCCTCTCCCCTGCTCACACTCTTTCTCTCGCTCTCGCTCAAATATAAAATAAAACAAAAAGAATAGAATTCAATTATTTAAGCTTTAAAAAATGTTTTTAATGCTTATTTCTTTTCTTTCTTTCTTTTTTTTTTTTTTTTTTTTTTGAGAGAGAGAGAGAATATGAGCAGGGGAGGGGCAGGGAGAGAGGGAAACACAGAATCTGAAGCAGGCTCCAGGCTCTAAGCTGTCAGCACAGGGCCTGATGTGGGGCTTGAGTTCATGGACCCCGACTTCATGACCTGAGCCAAAGTCGGACGCTCAACCGACTGAGCCACCCAGGTGCCCCTCAATTATTTAAGCTTTAAACAACTGTCCTAGTAATGCTTATTGCTGTCAGTTACTTAAACCTTCCTTCTATTCAGGAAAAAGGAAATTTAGATCACCTGATCTGCTTTATTTCTTTACGAATAATTGCCAATAAAATGAAAGGGTTGCTGTACCCAATTTCAATCTAACATGATGCCAAGTTTTGTCTCTTCAGTAAAATAATGTAGACCAGTGGAGATCTTTTCCTCTACCGTTTAGGTAGTATCTCTACATAATTGTTAAGGAAACTCCAGCATGCCAAAATGAAGTGTTATTGTAGCCACTCTGCATGATGAGGAAGGACCTCATCCCCAAATTTGGGTCAGATGTTGAGAATGAGGCTACCGCATATGCCCCTAGCGGGTAGACAAAGGTTTATTTATTACTTGCGTAATGCGGCTCTCTGGGGAGCAGGCCAGGAAGCCCAAGCTGGTCCAAAACTGGCTTGAGAGTATGGAAAGAAGTCTGGCTTGGGGTTTTTATGATATTTGGGTGTGTGTGTAGAGGTAAGGGCCCCCATGTCCAGGCCAGAGCTTGTGTGGCTTGAATTTGCCGTTCATGCCAAAGGAGAGAGAATGGGGCTTTCTTATCAGTTTGGCCAGATGTGGGGCAGAAGGAAAGAAGAAGTGTGGCTTAATAGCAGTCAGCAATTGAACATCTAAATGGAGTCAGATTCTTTGCTACAAGTGCTAATAAAAGGAACAAATCTCACTGACTGAGGGAATATGATGGACTAGCATTTTATGTTATCACTTTGTATTATAAGCAGTTGAAATGTACAAAGTAACTCAGTCACGAGTTAAAAATACAAATGACAGAAGAGTAGGCTAAACATGGCTCTGCACAAAAGGCCTAATGGAATTAGAATAATAGTATGATTATAAGAAATACGAGTATGCATGGCAATACCAGTTAAATTACAAACCTTGTTAATTTTTAATAACGGTGCTTTATGTAGTATGTGGCAGATGCAATGGTGGTTTCTCAGAAGATTAGAGACACATTGTGTTGTAATTCAAATTCAAAAAATTGCTGAGAAACTCTGACATGATCCACGACCTTTTTTTGTTGTTGCGATTTCAGATTAAACTGAGTGAGGATTTCAGACAGAAATGAAACTGAATAAAATCCAGTCCGGCTTTGTTTTAACTTTTTGACATGCCTAGAATGATGTCATTCATTCTATAGCGTTCAAACTGGGAAGTAGCATTATCAGAATCTGGATGGTATTTGGAGATAGGCGAAACATTTTTGTTATTTTGGTTTTTGTTTTTTTAATTAGCCACACAGCACAGCTCAATCCTTGCCGAAAAGTATTCTTATAGTCACATCTTACTTTTCTCCTCCTTCCAGAGCCGCAACGACCTTCCACTGTTTCTCAAAACATTAGCCCCTCCCCCAAAATGTGATGGAACATCCAGAGACACCCCCACCTCAACACCATACTGTTTTTCACTTACTGAATGGCACTGGATAAGACCCTCCTCCTTGCCTTCACCTCTGAGATGTTTCCTCTGTAAAATGTTAGGATTGGGCTCCTCTCTCTCTCTGCATACATACATATTAACTAGAGCCTCTTCCAGTTCTGAAATTCTAAGCTCCCTTGCACTATGTCTCAGGTTTTCTAATTCAAGAAGAGGGAATTATGAGCTTGCATGTCTTATGCTTCTTACTCATTCTCCAAACGTCATCTCTTTGCAAATGAGCCTCAGAGCAGGTAGACCAGAGCTCAATTATTTTGACTTCTTAAAGCTTATCTTTATTTCTTTACACAAAAGAAAATCTGTATGTTACACATATATGAGGGAAAAAAAGCAAACAATCTGCAAAAAGAGATGAAAAGAAAAGCCAGGAGTGACAGTGCAATGAAGAAAAGTAAAGTAAGGTAAGGAGATAAAGATAACCGGGAGAGGAATTTCTAAGATCATGGTCGGAAAAGGATTCTCCAGGGACACCTGGGAGGCTCAGTCAGTTAAGCATCTGACTCTCGGTGTTGGCTCAGGTCATGATCTCATGGTTCGTGGGATTGAGCCCCATATTGGGCTCTGCGTTGACAACGCGGAGCCTACTTAGGATTCTGTCTGTCTCTCTGTCCCTCCCCCCACTTGCTCACTCTTTCTCTTTCTTGAAAATAAACATTAAAAAAAAAAAAATAGAAAAGGATTCTCCAAAGTAGTGACTTTTGAGAAGCTCCTAAAAGGAGGAAGAGAATGCACTACTAAGTTGGAGAAATACCGTCACAGAGGCATAGTGTGTGCAAAATCTCCAGATGAGAGGAGACTTGGGCTGTTAAGATACTGACCAGGAGACCACTGAGACTGGAGGGCAGTGGCCCGGTGGCAATGTTGAAGGATCCTTAGCTTACCTTGAGGACTTTAGATTTTAGTCCTAGGTCTGGTGGGAAGTTATTTGGGGGATACTGAGCAGGGTCATGTTTTTACCTGGATTAGATATTTAAAAGATTCATATGTCCATTGTGTAAAAAATCTCCTGGCAGTGAAGTGAGAGTATAAGTAGGAAGGCCAGTTAAGTTAAGGAGAGGTGACAGAGGGGGTAAGCAAGTAGACAACATTTTATGGCGAGATTGGGTACAGAATGAGAGAGAAAAAATAAATGCCAAAGAAGGTGTCAAAGTTTGAGGCCTTAAATATTGGGAACCTGGTGCCTTTTGCAGAGATGAGAAAAGATGGGGGCTGCAGATGGGGTTGAGAGTTGGTTCAATTTGAGATGCCTATTAGAGAAACACCTGGAAATGTTGAACGAGCAGGTGGAAGTGAGAATCCAGATTTCAGGGCAAGGTAAAGGTGGACGTAAATTTGGGAGTGACTGAATTCACAGGTCTGGATGACATCACATAGCAAAGTGAGTATACTAGAGAAAAAGCCCATGGAGTGGACCTGGGGACACACTGACATCTAGAGTTTGGGAAGGGAAGGCAACCTGACCAGAGAATTTCAAGATAGAAAAAAAAGATGTTAGTAGAAAAACTAATGCCAATGTCTATTTTAAGGACAGGGATATTCCAAAAGGCAGTTTTGCTAAAGGAAGAACCGAAAGCCTAGAAGTCCTAAAAAAAAAGCAAGTTTCAAGGAACTAGAAGAAGCAAATGAAGATTCCCAGCCCTCACTAAAGGTACTTGGGGTCACTTCTGAGGATGGCCTCCTGACCTCACAAATATGAACTGCTCTTCATTGGGCGGTTACCAATTATAGTGACACATATTTTCATTTTCCAAGGTCCCTTCATATCTCATCTCACTTTATTTTCACAGCAACTTTTACTGAGGAGACATGATACATTTTTACTAGTCATTTTATAGATGAGAACGTTGAGATTCAACAGTCAAGTGGTTTCTCCAAAGTTACATCACTAATTAACGATGATGTCAGCTCTGCAATAAGGTCTCTTGACTTTGCATCCCACTTACTCAAGCATTTCATTCATTCATTCATTCATTCATTCATTCATTCATTCATTTTAGAGAGAGAGCACACGAGTGGGGGAGAGGGACAGAGGGAAAGAGAAAATGCTAAGCAGGCTCTATGCTCAGGACAGAGCCCTATGTGGGGCTCAATCCCACAAGCTGCGGTCATGGGATAATGACCTGAGCCTAAATCAAGAGTCAGATGCTCAACCGAGCCACCCAGGCACCCCTTAAAGTTTATACTCACAATGTGTTTCCTCACAAACAGCATTTTAGACAGTGAGTTAAACATAAAAGACCAAAAATGCCGAGGAACTTTCTTCGTTATTTATCTATCCCATTTAGCATCCACAGATTTATCAACCCATTTATCAACTTAGTAAATAATTTTTGAGCACCTACTATGTATACCAGGCACCATTTTCCATGGATATACAAAAAGGAAGATGGTCTTAACTAAGGGCTATTTTTTCATATTTTTACTTGATATGCAATAATGGTAATTCAGATTACTTCTTTGTGATTTGTTAGTGTCCACATTGAGAAATAGTTTTAGATTTCATCAGGTGATTCAACTTCTCTAGAGTAACAAGTTCTAACTTATGGGGATAGATTTCTATTTTATTTCCTCATTTTAAACTATAGGTTATAGATTGATAAGATGTTGGAAATGAACTTGGATATAATTAATCCACACTTTCATCTTGTGGCTGGGAAACTAAAGCCTGGAGAAATGAAGAGTGGTTTGACCAAGCCAGGAAGCTAACCCATGGCATTGACATTGAAAGTTATACTGTTTGTGAGAGCAGTTTCTCAGATCTTTGAGTTCTGGCCAAGGATACTTCCTGGTTGCCAAAAGTTTCCAAGAAGTTTATCTTGGAAATTCCATGAGTTTCTCACCCAAGAATTAATTTTACCAAGCCAGATGGTATTGTTGGCAAGAAGGGGTGTCGCAATCCACTTTGTTTTTTCTTTAGGCTTCATATCTACACAATGAGCATAAGCCACATTTTGAAATCAGAAAAGGAGCTTGCATTTCATTATAGAATTCAGATGATTTATGTTCACTATTTGAGATTTGAGTCAGATATTTTCATACTTGGGAGAGTAATGTATTTCTTCAGATAGCACCCAGATATTTTCCCTTTATTTAGCTTGAGCATGAGGTCCCTTATTAATAATATTATATTAATCTTATTAATCTTGTCTGAAGACTGATTATATATGTGAGGCTACCAGCAATATTTTTTTGAGGTTTATTATGATAATCTCAATGTCTTAATTAAAACAACAAAGCCTTATTTCTTACTTGTTCTAAGTCTGTTATAGGTTTGGGCCTCTCTCTACAGTAGCTGCTTTTATGTTAGAGCTTAGCCCAGAATCTCCACATGAAGCCACAATCACTCCAGCTGAGAGGCATAGACTGAAGGTTCAAGTATCAACAACTGAATTTTTCCACACGGAAATGTCACATATCCCTTTTGTTTCTACAGCCATATCCAAAAGTTGAGGGGGACACCAGCTGCATCTACTATAGTTACCTCTGTCTAGCTGAATGGAGAAATTTTTTAAAAGGAATAATTAATTAAGATTGTTCACATTTTGGCCCTCTTAACAAAAACTTGGTGACTAAGATCATAAATGCAAAATCAAGGCCACATAGTCAACCTAGATGCGGCTGAATATTTGCTCTGTGCCTATCACTGTGCAAAGAGCTTTTCAGGTGTTATTTTATTTAAAATAGTCTCTCAATAATCCTAAAGAGTTGGTATTATTGTTGCTACTTTATAAATCAACAAACTGAGGTGCAGTGATTTGTCCAGGGTTACACAACTAGCTTAGCGATGGGGCAAGATTTTTTAAAAGCAGAGAAAAACAAAAAGTAACAATAATTTGTGTAATACCATTCTTATAAATCTAAACCTAGTAAATAAAAAGCATAACAGTCAAGTAGAAGTAGAGTCTTGCCTTTTGCTTTCTAAGAAATGTTCATCTTCTTTTCAAATAACTCTCCCAAACAACCAGGAATGTTGTAGCCCCTCAATTCTTAGACTTTTTTTTAAACTCCAATATTTCCCTGACAAATGTCTTCCATTGTTATCTTAAACTGTCTTTTTACACCATTTTGAAGGTAAGAATCATATCTGCTTTTATCCTGTGTTCCCATCAACACTGAACAAAGTAACTGGGACACAGAAGGTGCTTCATGAATTTATTTTTTAAGGGGTTGCCATTGCAGCTTTGAAGGGAACAACAGTATAAAAAGAGCATTGCAGGAATATTAAAATGACAGATAGGACACATTTGATGATTCTCCCTTTGTTTTTACATTATGCACACCATTACCTAGAATTTTAAATGTTTCCTCTCAGCAGAATGCTTATTACTTAATCATGAAAAACATAGGAAGGGAGAATAGGAGTTGGGGAAGCCTTTGCCTTGGAAACACTCATCTTGAGCCCATGTAGTACTTAATTTTCATCTCGGTGGATGTGAGAGCATCCAGGTTAGAATAATATTTGAATTACTTGTCAGGCCTGTTAGACAAGCTGGCATAAATCTCATTTCACATTGACATTTTTCAACTAAGATTTAACAGTCTAAAAATTCAGGTAGATGCTGCCCAAAACACCACAAAACCTGAAGGCTTGGAATGTCTTCAAGGAAGGACGAGCAGGAGTGACAATTAATTTCCTTCAAGGTCACAGTCTAAGAATGATGCAGTGTCTTTAGAATTTTGACAACTTGGCTGCCCTGTAGAGGCCTCCAAAGGATTCCTAGCAAATACTTAATCATGCTTCTCAAAATAAGCCTTGCTTTAGAAAATTTAATAGAATAGAGTTTTGGCTTAAAATAGTTTGCTCCTTCCCCACCCCTCCAGCCCCCTTTCTGGTTGATCTAGGTAATGGAAAGTCAGTTAGGGAATGCATGCTAGGGAAAGAAAATCCTAGAGTAAGAGGTCATGAATAGAAGTCATTATGTATGACAGTAATTTATTCTAATTTTCCTCATCTGTATTTTCTATTCTTCTACTTGGTTCCTAGGCATGCTTCTTTTTTTTTTTTTTTTTTCACATTTTCTCCTCTCCAGACCCAAGTGTCCACCTCTTCCTCTATGTAAAGTAGGTTGTCCTTCCCTTCTTTGTCTAACTAACCCCGATTCATCAGTGAGATTTCAACCAAAGCTAAGTGAGAGATTTTCTCCTCATCTTTGATCCCAATGGTACCCTTGACAATGAAGGAAGCACTCACCGACATGAGTGTTGTGTTTACTTATTCTGAGGCATGAATTATTGACAAGGCATCATATAGAGTCCACACAGATGGGTTTTCTTGTAAGAAAGTACAAGAAGGTAGGAGAGATAATCCACACTGGGTACCAAATATGTGTAAGTGGTTTTCTATATGGTCACCTAAAATTGATCTCAAAAATGACACCATGAAGTAAACTCTATCACCTTTTCACAACTTACAGTTGATAAAATTGAAACTCAAGTAAGTGGCCTATGTCCAAAGAAGTCTAATGCCCAGGCATGAGGAGAAGATTTTTTTTTGGTCAAAAGAAGGTAAATTGCTTCCAGTGTCAGGGATGGGGTATTAAACTTAGTTCCCATTGCAAGAGCGAGGTTTTGAATGAAAAACTCATTCAAGCAATGAGTCCAAAGGTGTTTTTTCTCCTTTGTCATTAGCTCATCTTTGTTCATGTTTCTGAAGCCCCTGGTTTCAAATAAAGCAACAATCTTGTAAGAGAGAGGAGGTAGAACAATACTGTCCAGACAGAGACAATTACTATATGTTTGCTCAGTACTCAAGTCTATAGGAGCATTTAAGATTCAAATTTATACAAATGCAAGAACCTTTGTTCTGTGCTTATGAGCCCTGCTGAGGCAGAGGTGAGGTGGGCCACACAAAGTGCCAGAATTAGAGAGTAGTTATAGTGAACGTGTTACCTCCTGACTTTTCCATAATCCCTGGTCTTCCTAGTTATAGCCATCTTTCACACAGAAACCCTTTAAGGTACATGTTAAAATTTTACCTCCACCCGAAAGTGCCATGGCTTAAGCAAAGCAGGAATGGCAGCCCTCATTTGACAGATGAAAAAAGCAACATCTAGGAATTTTAAATGCTTCACGAATGTAACAAAATGTGAAACTATGACCCAAATCCTGAAGTGCTGGACAAGAACATATGCTTTCACATTACCTAAAAGGGAATCATACTTAAAGAGGACTTTAAATCAAGTCAAATTTAAAATCATATCCTTGATACATATAAAAAAGCAAAATGTCAGATGTGAATGCAGCTGAATGAACACTAGCATTAATATGAATGGATTAAATACTTTCATCAAAAAGCAAATATGTCAAACTGAAAATATGATTCAACTATATGCTACTTATAGGTGGTACGTTTTAGGTTCAAACATGCAATAGATTGAAAGTAGAAGGATGAAAAAGTTATAACATGCAAATGGAAACCACAGAAAAGCTGGAATGGTTACCTTAGATCAGACAAAATAGATTGCAAGAGAAAAAAAAAATATGACAGGAGACAAGACAAACATCTCAAATGATACAGGAGTATGTCCATTAGGAATAGATAACAATTGTGAAGATACACTTAACTAAAAATAGAGTCTTTAAAACATAAAGTGAAAACTAACAGAATTGACAGGAGAAATAAGCAGCTCAACAGTAATAGTTAGAAATTTCACTACTCAACTTCAGTAATGAATAGAACTAGATAAATTACCATGGGTATAGAAGATTTAAACAACACTATAGACCTAACAGACATTTCTAGACCACTCTACTCAATAACAGTGGAATATACATTCTCCCCAAGCACACACAGAACATTCTCCAAGATATTCTACATGGTAGATCATAAAATAGGCCTTAAGAAATGTGAAAGAACTGAAATAAAATAAAGTGTGCTCTCTGACTACAATAGGATGAAATTAGAAATCAATGGTAGAATTATTTCATACAAATATGTGGAAATAAAACAATATACTACTAACTTACCAATTTGTCAAGGAGAAATTCAAAAAAGAAACTAGAAAATGTTTTGAGATGGATGAGAATAAAAATATGCCAAAGCTTAAAAAATGTGACAAAAAGCAGAGCATAGGGGAAATTTTATATCTAAAACACTTGTATTAAAAAAACAGCAACATCTCAAATCAGTTGGCTAAACTTGTACCTTAAGAAACTAGAAGAAGAAGAGCAAAATAAATCTGGCCAGGAAATGGAAGGAAAACTAAAGAATATATGGAAATTAATGAAACAGAGAATAGAAAAACAAAGGGGAAAACAGTGAAACCAGAAGTTGGTTAGTTGCAAAGATCAATAGATTCGAAAAACTTTGGCTAGCTTGACCAAGAAAAACAGAGGAAAAAAGTCAAATTATTTTTTTTTAATTTTTTTAATGTTTATTTATTTTTGACAGAGAGAGAGAGAGAGAGAGACAGAGCATGAGCGGGGGAGGGGCAGAGAGAGAGGGAGACCCAGAATCCAAAGCGGGCTCCAGGCTCCGAGCTGTCAGCACAGAGCCCCACGTGGGGCTCAAACTCACAGACCATGAGATCATGACCTGAGCTGAAGTCGGACGCTCAACTGACTGAGCCACCCAGGTGCCCCAAAAGTCAAATTGTTAAAATCAGGAATGAGAAAGAATATTACTACTGATCTTGCAGACATGTATTTTAAAAAATTATAAGGGGATATTATAAACAAGTATGACAACAAATTAGATAAGTGAAATGAAATGGAGAAATTCCTAGAAAAACACAAGTTACACAAAACTGACTCATAAAAATAAGACAATCTGAATACACCTATCCCAACTACAAATATTGAATTAGTAATTTAAAAACTTTTACAAAGAAAAACCCAGGGTAAAATGTCTTCACTGGTGAATTCCACTAAACGTTGAAAATAGAATTAACATCAATCCTTCACAAATTCTTGCCAATAAATAGAAGAGGGAATACTTCCTAACATATTCTGTGAGACCAGTATTACCTAAGTATCAAAACTAGGCAAGATATTATGAGAAAAGAAAATGGGTGGGAGGGAGGGGAGGGTGGGTGATGGGTATTGAGGAGGGCACCTTTTGGGATGAGCACTGGGTGTTGTATGGAAACCAATTTGCCAATAAATTTCATATATTGAAAAAAAAAAGGAAACTATATGCCCAAATTCATTACTAACATAGATGTAAAAATTGTCAACAAAACTAGCAAATTGAATCCAGCAACATATAAAAATTATCATACACACAACCAAGTAAGACTTATCCCAGAATGCCACATTAGTTTAACATATGAAAATCAGTGTAATACATTGCATCAGCAGAATTAAGGACAAAAACCGTATGATCATCTCAGTTGATGGAAATCTTTTCACAAAATTCAACACCTTTTCATGATAAATACACTTAACAAAATAGGAACAGAAGGAACTTCTTCATGCTAATAAAGAGTAATTATGAAAAACCTATAGCTAACATCATAGTGAAGGACTGGGTGCTTTCCCCTAAGGTTCATAATAGAATAAGTATATCTACTTTGTACTAGAGATTCCAGCTAGAGTAATTAAGCATGAAAAAAAAACCTCAATACCCAAAAAACAAATAATCCAATGAAGAAATGGGCAGAAGACATGAATAGACACTTTTCCAAAGAAGGCATCCAGACGGCTAACAGACATATGAAAAGTTGTTCAACTCACTCATCATTAGGGAAAAACAAATCAAAACCACAATGAGATACCACCTCACACCTGTCAGAATGGCTACAATTCACAACTCAGGCAACAACAGATGTTGACAAGGACATGGGCAAAGGGGAACACTTTTGCACTGTTGGTGGGAATCCAAACTGGTGCAGTCACTCTGGAAAACAATATGGAGGTTCCTCAAAAAACTAAAAATAGAGCTACCCTATGACCCAGTAATTGCACTACTAGGTATTTATCCAAAGTATACAAAAATGCTGATTCGAAGAGACACATGCACCCTAATGTTTATAGCAGCGCTATCAACAATAGCCAAATTATGGAAAGAGCCCAATGTCCATCAACTGATGAATGGATAAAGAAAATGTGGTATATATATATATATATATATATATGGATATATATATATATATATATGGATAAAGAAGATGTGGTATATATATATATATATATATATATATATATATATATATATATTCAATGGAATACTACTTGGTGATGAAAAAGAATGAAATCTTGCTGTTTGCAGCAACATGGATGGAACTAGAGCATATTAAGCCAAACGAAATAAGTCAGCCAGAGAAAGACAAATATCATATGATTTCACTTATATGTGCAATTTGAGAAATTCAACAGATGAACATAGGAGAAGGGAAGGAAAAATAAGATAAAAACAGAGAACATGGAAAACCATAAGAAACTCTTAAATACAGAGAACAAACTGAGGGTTGCAGTAGTGGGGGTGGGTAGGGGGATGGGTTAAATGGGGGATGGGCATTACGGAGGGCACTTTTTGGGATGAGCACTGGGTGTCATAGGTAAGAGACAAATCATTCGGTTCTATTCCTGAAGCCAAGACTACACTATCTGTTAACTAATTTGAATTTAAATTTAAAAAAAAGAAAGAAAAAGCATCCATACCAGAAGTTAATAAGTAAAACATGTCTAAAGATGACATGATCCTATCTAAAGAAAATCCTTTAAAAATCCACTAAAAACCTAATTTACTAGGGCACCTGGGTAGCTCAGTTGGTCTGACTCTTGATTTTGGCTTAGGTCATGATCTCACAGTTTGTGGGATCAAGCCCCGCATTGGGCTCTGTGCTGATAGCGTGGAGCCTGCTTGGGATTCTCTCTCTGCCCTCCCTCCATCTATGCCCATGCATGTGTGTTTGCCCTTGCTCTCTCAAAATAAATGAACTTAAAAAAATAACTTAATTTATTAGCACCAATAAATAAATTCATCAAGATTGCAGGTATAAGATCAATATATGAAAATCAAATGTATTTCTAAACAGTATTAATGAACACCAAAAAACTTAAGACTGAAAATAATCCCATTGCATTAAAAATAATAAGATATTTACAATGAAAATTAACAAAAAATATTTAGGATTAAAATTAACAAAATAAGCACAAGACTTGAAGGTCCAAGAAAACTACAAAACATCACCTAGAAATGAATTAAAGGAAATTTAGATAAACGGAGACACATATCACAGCCATGCATCTGAACTACTTAATATTGTGAAAATGACAATACTCTTCAAATTGATCTACAGATTCAATGCAATCCTTACCATCATCGAAATTGACACGCCCCCTGCCCCCCAGAAATCAATAGCAGCCAAATAGCTAGAATAGCCAAAACATTCTTGAAAAAGAACATATTGGGAGGATTCATACTTCCCATTTCAAAACTTACTGCAAAGCTACAGTAATCAAGACAATGTGCTACTGGCATTTGGGGCTACACGATTCTTTGTGGTGGGGGGTGTCCTGTGAATTGTAGGGTATTTAGCAACATCTGTGGCCTCTACTCCCTAGACATCGACAGCAGCATCCCAGTCGTGACAATCAAAAATGTCTCCCAACGTTATTAAATGTCCCTGGGGGGGGGGGGGCTGGGGTGGGGGCAGAAAATCATCCTAGTTGATAACCAGTGCTCTAGATACTGTTCTTTCTCCAAAGAGAACCGAGGCCAAATAACCATAGCCTTCAGGAGGTTCCCAGGCCAGAGCAGTGGGCGGCAATGGCTATTTTGACTGAGCGGGGGCAAAAAAAGAAATATTTGGAATATTAAAGAAACAGAAACATAAGTAAGAAATTAGAAAACATGTGAAAGTTGTTAAAACATCGCTACCAACCCACAATAGAAACACAGCACCAGGAATGATTGATTGTGCCCTGGGGGGGGCGGGGGTTGGGGGGGCAGGTCTGCATAGGAACAGCTTAGCAGGGGATGTGAAATTTGACCTGAACCAAGAAAGCTGAGTGAGTAAAGAAGGGAAAGACATTGTAAGCTGGAGGGGAAAAGATGAGCAGAGGTGTGGATCTGTTTGGGTCGCAGGCAGAAGGGTGTACAGGGACTGGATAAGGCAAAGGATGGTAAGTAATGAAGCTGAGAAGGCCTATTATTTGCAGTCTTTATTTTAATTTTTCCTTATACATAGCTTGAAATTTGTATCAGGTCTTGGTTATGCAATTTTCCCTGGCTTCCCAGTGCTTGAATAAAAGTAAAATCAAAACTAGAGGGGACTTTTAAGTCCATTTTATAAAACCAAGAAAAATCCAGAGAAGGAGATCAACATAAGAAGCGGTTTTTCCTCTTTGAATTTCTGCCTGAGAGCAGAAAGAATTTTTTTCTTCTACTTTCTTTCTCTCTTCCTGATCCCCCGAGAAATTTAAAATCCTCTTGAGCAGAATGCTTGCTAGGGCATAGGAGAAAGTAATCTTAATTGGCTCTTTCCAATCTGTATTTATGGGAACGAGTGTGAATGTTCCTCATCCATTTACATCTGATGGTATTTTTAATTTGGGTAATTCTTTAAGTGAATGATAATAGATGCATGTAAATTTCTTTGCCTCTTGGAAACAGTCATACCTGGAGTTACTTCAACATAGAAAAATTAATGATGGTCTCAGAGAATAGTCATAGTCATTCTGTAGGTAGGCAAAGCCCCATTTCAACTGGCCACATAGATTTTGATCCTTTAAGTGAGAACAATGGTAGTTACCAGATATTCAAGGTCTAAAGGACAGTAATCATTTAAATACTTCACATGCGTCATCTCAATCGATTCTGACAATTTTCCCATGAGATAGATAGTCTTAAAATCCCCCCATTGTAAATGTGGGCACTGAAGCTTTGGCAAGGCTAACAACCAAGTCCGGGCCACTTAGTAATAAGCAGGAAAGCTAAGATTATTTGAATACGGGGTCTGCCTATTTCAAGATCTGTGGTTTTAACCCTGACTCAACACTGTCTCTTTCCTGGTCCTTAAATATAGCTGAATATACTGTTTTCTAATATACTGGCATGTGGGGCCACAGAAAACGGGTACTATTACATAATGTATAGCATTATTGCCCAAAGATCAAATGTCACTTTTCTTTTCTTTTTTTTTTTTTTAATTTTTTTTTAACGTTTATTTATTTTTGAGACAGAGAGAGACAGAGCATGAATGGGGGAGGGGCAGAGAGAGAGAGGGAGACACAGAATCTGAAGCAGGTTCCAGGCTCTGAGCCATCAGTCCAGAGCCGGACGCGGGGCTCGAACTCACGGACCGCGAGATCTTGACCTGAGCTGAAGTCGGACGCTTAACCGACTGAGCCACCCAGGCGCCCCACAAATGTCACTTTTCTAAAGGCGTAGGCCATGCTTTGTTCAAGGAAATTGGCAGTGTAGGAAGTATGTGGCTTGGAACAGGTCATGTTTAGATCATAAGCACATTTAGTAAGGACTCCAAAATTTTAGGATGTGGCTTTTTAGTTGAGAGAAGGGTCACTGAAGATATGTATTTTTTTTAATGTAAAATAGAGTTAGCTAGCTAGAATAGCATTTTGAAGATAGATGTTAGGGCTGTATGTCAAAACAAAGATATGTAGTCACTGGAAGATTGAAAAGAATACAGTGGACAATGTAACAGTTCAAGGAATGACTTTTGGTATGATTAAGAATATGGTGATTGGCTGACAGCCAGCAGTAAGAAGCAGAACAGCAAACCAGCAAGTCATAAAAGGTAATGTTTTAGAGCAGGAAGAACTCAGCATAAGAATTTAGCCATAGTCTAGGAGAGAGAGAGTCTATGTGCTATTGCCAAAAATAAATTGGGCATGCATATCAATATGGGAGGAGAGAGAAGTGGTATATATAATTATCAAAGGATATGAAGCAAATGTACAAGTTCCTCAACTAGGAAGTTCTAGGATAAACACAGGAAATGCTGTTTCATTCACATTCACTCCAAGGTGGTGGCAGTTGTAGCCTATCAGAAATATCCTCATGTCAGTGGAAATCTAGAGCCAAATGGCAAGACAATAGCAAGAGTTACTCAATTTCAAGTGATAATTATGGGTCAGTCCTTGTGCTAAGTGCTTTACATATTATTTTTTTCCTTTAATTTCCATAACCACATGAGGTAGATTGCATTATTTCTTATATCCTATGGGCTCAGACTGGTTAATTCACTTGCCTAAGGCTATGCTGTTGGTAAGTGCTGGGGCACAGTTAAGTCAGGTCATTCTGACCCCAGAGCTCTGCATTTTACATCTGTGTAATTCTTCCACAGAAGGAAGGAAGGAAGGAAGGAGGGAAGGAGGGAGAGAAGAAGGAAAGGAAGGGAGGAAAGAAGAAAGGAAAGAAGGGAGGGAGGGAGAGAGAAGGCCAACAATGGAAAATTTTTTATTTTTTATTTTTATTTTTAATGCATTTGTCTTTTTTTTAAATATGAAATTTATTGTCAAATTGGTTTCCATAAAACATCCAGTGTTCATCCCAACAGGTGCCCTCCTCAATGCCCATCACCCACCCACCCCACCCTCCCACCCCCCATCAACCCTCAGTTTGTTCTCAGATTTTAAGAGTTTCTTATGTTTTGGCTCACTCCCTCTCTAACCTTACTTTCTTTTTTTTTTCCCTTCCCCTCCCCCATGGTCTTCTGGTAAGTTTCTCAGGATCCACATAACAGTGAAAACATATGGTATCTGTCTTTGGATGGATTATTTCACTTAGCATAACACTCTCCAGTTCCATCTACGTTGCTACAAAAGGCCATATTTCATTCTTTCTCATTGCCATGTACTATTCCATTGTGTACATAAACCACAATTTCTTTATCCATTCATCAGTTGATGGACATTTAAGCTTTTTCCATGATTTGGAAGTGCTGCTCTAAACATTGGGGTACAAGTGCCCCTATGCATCAGCACTCCTGTATCCCTTGGGTATAATTCCTAGCAGTGCTATTTCTGGGTCATAGGGTAGATGTATTTTTAATCTTTTGAGGAACCTCCACACTGTTTTCCAGAGTGGCTGCACCAGTTTGCATTCCCACCAACAGTGCAAGAGGGTTCCCATTTCTCCACATCCTCGCCAGCATCTCCAGTCTCCTTATTTGTTCATTTTAGCCACTCTGACTGGCGTGAGGTGATATCTGAGTGTGGTTTTGATTTGTATTTCCCTGATGAGGAGCGACGTTGAGCATCTTTTCATGTGCCTGTTGGCCATCTGGATGTCTTCTTTAGAAAAGTGTCTATTCATGTCTTCTGACCATTTCTTCACTGGATTATTTGTTTTTCGGGTGTGGAGTTTGGTGAGCTCTTTATAGATTTTGGATACTAGCCCTTTGTCTGATATGTCATTTGCAAATATCTTTTCCCATTCCGTTGGTTGCCTTTTAGTTTTGTTGATTGTTTCCTTTGCAGTGCAGAAGCTTTTTATCTTCATGAGGTCCCAATAGTTCACTTTTGCTTTTAACTCCCTTGCCTTTGGAGATGTGTCAAGTAAGAAATTGCTGCGGCTGAGGCTTTTCCCTGCTTTCTCCTCTAGGGTTTTGATGGTTTCCTGTCTCACATTCAGGTCCTTTATCCATTTTGAGTTTGTTTTTGTGAATGGTGTAAGAAAGTGGTCTAGTTTTAATCTTCTGCATGTCGCTGTCCAGTTCTCCCAGCACCATTTGTTAAAGAGACTGTCTTCCATCGGATGTTCTTTCCTGCTTTGGCAAAGATTAGTTGGACATACTTTTGTGGGTCTAGTTCTGGGGTTTCTATTCTATTCCATTGGTCTGTGTGTCTGTTTTTGTGCCAATACCAAGCTGTCTTGATGATTACAGCTTTGTAGTAGAGGCTAAAGTCTGGGATTGTGATGCCTCCCACTTTGGTCTTCTTCAAAATTACTTTGGCTATTCAGGGTCTTTTGTGGTTCCATACAAATTTTAGGATTGCTTGTTCTAGCTTCAAGAAGAATGCTGGTGCAATTTTGATTGGGATTGCATTGAATGTGTAGATAGCTTTGGGTAATATTGACATTTTAACAACATTTATTCTTCCAATCCACGAGCATGGTATGTTTTTCCATTTCTTTATATCTTCTTCAATTTCCTTCATAAGCTTTCTATAGTTTTCAGCATACAGATCTTTTACATCTTTGGTTAGGTTTATTCCTAGGTATTTTATGCTCCTTGGTGCAATTGTGAATGGGATCAGTTTCTTTATTTGTCTTTCTGTTGCTTCATTATTAGTGTATAAGAATACAACTGATTTCTGTACATTGATTTTTTATCCTGCGACTTTGCTGAATTCGTGTATCAGTTCTAGCAGACTTCTGGTGGAGTCTATCGGGTTTTCCATGTATAGTATCATGTCATCTGCAAAAAGCGAAAGCTTGACTTCATCTTTGCCAATTTTGATGCCTTTGATTTCCTTTTGTTGTCTGATTGCTGATGCTAGAACTTCCAACACTATGTTAAACAACAGCGGTGAGAGTGGGCATCCCTGTCGTGTTCCTGTTCTCAGGGGGAAAGCTCTCCGTTTTTCCCCATTGAGGATGATATTAGCTGTGGGCTTTTCATAAATGGATTTTATGATGTTTAAGTATGTTCCTTCTATCCCGACTTTCTCGAGGGTTTTTATTAAGAAAGGATGCTGAATCTTGTCAAATGCTTTTTCTGCATCGATTGACAGAATCATATGGTTCTTATCTTTTCTTTTATTAATGTGATGTATCACATTGATTGATTTGCGAATGTTGAACCAGCCCTGCAGCCCAGGAACGAATCCCACTTGATCATGGTGAATAATTCTTTTTATATGCTGTTGAATTCGATTTGCTAGTATCTTATTGAGAATTTGTGCATCCATATCCATCAGGGATATTGGCCTGTAGTTCTCTTTTTTTTTTGCTACGTCTCTGTCTGGTTTAGGAATCAAAGTAATGTTGGCTTCATAGAATGAGTCTGGAAGTTTTCTTTCCCTTTCTATTTTTTGGAACAGCTTGAGAAGGATAGGTATTATCTCTGCTTTAAATGTCTGGTAGAATTCCCCTGGGAAGCCAGGAAAGACCCTGAATAGCCAAAGCCATCTGGTCCTGGACTCTTATTTGTTGGGAGATTTTTGATAACTGATTCAATTTCTTCGCTGGTTATGAGTCTGTTCAAGCTTTCTATTTCTTCCTGTTTGAGTTTTGGAAGTGTGTGGGTGTTAGGAATTTGTCCATTTCTTCCAGGTTGTCCAGTTTGTTGGCATATAGTTTTTCATAGTATTCCCTGATAATTGCTTGTATTTCTGAGGGATTGGTTGTAATAAATCCATTTTCATTCATGATTTTATCTATTTGGGTCATCTCCCTTTCCTTTTTGAGAAGCCTGGCTAGAGGTTTATCAATTTTGTTTATTTTTTCAAAAAACCAACTCTTGGTTTCATTGATCTGCTCTACAGTTTTTTTTAGATTCTGTATTGTTTATTTCTGCTCTGATCTTTATTATTTCTCTTCTTCTGCTGGGTTTGGGGTGTCTTTGCTGTTATGCTTCTATTTCCTTTAGGTGTGCTGATAGATTTTGTATTTGGTATTTTTCTTGCTTCTTGAGATAGGCCTGGATTGCAATGTATTTTCTTCTCAGGACTGCCTTCGCTGCATCCCAAAGCGTTTGGAATGTTGTATTTTCATTTTCGTTTGTTTCCATATTTTTTAAATTTCTTCTCTAATTGCCTGGTTGACCCATTCATTCTTTAGTAGGGTGTTCTTTAACCTCATGCTTTTGGAGGTTTTCCAGACTTTTTCCTGTGGTTGATTTCAAGCTTCATAGCATTGTGGTCTGAAACTGTGCATGGTATGATCTCAATTCTTGTATACTTATGAAGGGCTGTTTTGTGACCCAGTATATGATCTATCTTGGAGAATGTTCCATGTGCACTTGAGAAGAAAGTATATTCTGTTTCTTTGGGATGCAGAGTTCTAAATATATCTGTCAAGTCCATCTGATCCAATGTATCATTCAGGGCCCTTGTTTCTTTATTGATCCTGTGTCTAGATGATCTATCCATTACTGTAAGTGGAGTATTAAAGTCCCCTGCAATTACCACATTCTTATCAATAAGGTTGCTTATGTTTGTAATTAATTGTTTTATATATTTGGGGGCTCCCGTATTTGGCTCATAGACCTTTATAATTGTTAGCTCTTCCTGATGGATAGACCCTGTAATTATTATATAATGCCCTTCTTCATCTCTTGTTACAGCCTTTAATTTAAAGTCTAGTTTGCCTGATATAAGTATGGGTACTCCAGCTCTCTTTTGACTTCCAGTGGCATGATAAATAGTTCTCCATCCCCTCACTCTCAATCTGAAGGTGCCCTCAGGTCTAAAATGAGTCTCTTGTAGACAGCAAATAGATGGGTCTTGTTTTTTTTATCCATTATGATACCCTATGTCTTTTGGTTGGAGCATTTAGTCCATTTACATTCAGTGTTATTATAGACAGATATGGGTTTAGAGTCATTGTGATGTCTGTGGGTTTCATGCTTGTAGGGATGTCTCTGGTACTTTGTGGTCCTTGCAACATTTCACTCACAGAATCCCCCTTAGGATCTCTTGTAGGGCTGGTTTAGTGGTGATGAATTCCTTCAGTTTTTGTTTGTTTGGGAAGACCTTTATCTCTTCTATTCTGAATGACAGACTTGCTGGATAAAGGATTTTCGGCTGCATATTTTTTTCTGTTCATCACATTGAAGATTTCCTCCCATTCCTTTCTGGCCTGCCACATTTCAGTAGATAGGTCTGTCACTAGTCTTATTGGTCTCCCTTTATATGTTGGAGCATGTTTATCCTTAGCTGCTTTCAGAATTTTCTCTTTATCCTTGTATTTTGCCAGTTTCACTATGATATGTAATGCAGAAGATCGATTCAAGTTATGTCTGAAGGGAGTTCTCTGTGCCTCTTGGATTTCAATGCCTGTTTCCTTCCCCAGATCAGGGAAGTTCTCAGCTATGATTTGTTCAAGTACACCTTCAACACCTTTCTCTCTCTCTTCCTCTTCTGGAATTCCTATTATATGGATATTGTTGCGTTTGATTGCATCACTTACTTCTCTAATTCTCCCTTCATACTCCTGGATTTTTTTATCTCTCTTTTTCTCAGCTTCCTCTTTTTCCATAATTTTATCTTCTAATTCACCTGTTCTCTCCTCTGCCTCTTCAGTCCGAGCTGTGGTCGCCTCCATTTTATTTTGCACCTCATTTATAGCATTTTTTAACTCCTCTTGACTAATTCTTAGTCCCTTGATCTCTGTAGCAGTAGATTCTCTGCTGTCCTCTATACTTTTTCCAAGCCCAGCGATTACTTTTATGACTATTATTCTAAATTCTTGTTCCGTTATATTGCTTAAATCGTTTTTGATCAATTGGTTAGCTGTCGCTACTTCCTGGAGATTCTTTTGAGGAGAATTCTTCCGTTTTGTCATTTTGGATAGTCCCTGGAGTGGCACGGAACTGCAGGGCACTTCCCCTGTGCTGTTTGGAGTAAGTTGTGTTGGTGGGTGGGGCTGCAGTCAGACCCGATGTCTGTCCCCAGCCCACCACTGGAGGCCACAGTCAGACTGGTGTGTACCTTATCTTCCCCTCTCCCAGGGGCAGGACTCACTGTGGAGTGGTGTGGCCTCTGTCTGGGCTGCTTGCACACTGCCAGGCTTGTGGTGCTGCTTTGATGGGATCTGGCGTATTAGCCGGGGTGGATCCGCAAAGTGCATAGGGTGGGAGGGGCTAGCTCAGCTCACTTTGCCGTCTGTGGTCCCCTGCTGGAGGGGCCCTGCAGCACCAGGAGGGAGGCAGACCCCTCGGAGGGATGGATCCACAGAAGCACAGCATTGGGTGTTTGCAGGTGCAAGCAAGTTCAGTGAACTGGTTCCCTTTGGGGTTTCGGCTGGGGGATGGGAGAGGGAGATGCCATTGGCCAGCACCTTTGTTCTCCGCTGAGCTGAGCTCTGTCTTCCAGGGCTCAACACCTCTCCCTCCTGGTGTTCCCTCGCCCTCCCCGCTCTCCAAGAGCAGAGCTGCTGACTTATAACATTCCAGATGTTAAGTCCCACTGGCTGTCAGAACTCACTCTGTCCGGCCCCTCCGCTTTTGCAAGCCAGACTCGGGGGCTCTGCCTTGCCTGGTGGGCTGCCCCTCCACCGCCCTGGCTCCCTCCCGACAGTCTGGGTAGGGCACACTGCCTCTCTGCCCTTCCTACTCTCTTCCCTGGGCCTCTTGTCTACGCTTGGCTCTGGAGAGTCTGTTCTGCTAGTCTTCTGGTGGTTTTCTGGGTTATTTAGGCAGGTGTGGGTGGAATCTAAGTGATCAACAGGACAAGGTGAGCCCAGAGTCCTCCTATGCTGCCATCTTCCTAAGACCAACAATGGAAATTCTATTCACATACTATTGGCATAGAAAGGAGCTCTGTGACCCCCTTCGTTGCAGGCTATGAAATGTAGGAGTATGTTGGCTGTGGGGAGATTCTGGGAAACATTCTTAAAGGAAAGACATATCAAATATGTAATCTCTGCTGAATGCTTTTGAGTAAAGTTGTGGTACCTGGAATTTCTAAAGCCATTTTAGGACCACAAGGAGAGCTAGCCCTCAAGCTAAAAAGGTAGAGAGACTCTGGTCCATTGACTTGCTTAATTAACTAATTCTGGGGTTTCTTTACCTGAGATTTCTCTGAATCCTTTCATTGTTTAAGTAGTTTTGAATTGCTTAGTGGATATTTATCTCCATCTTGCTCGGGTGGGAAATGAAGATCAGACACTGGAAGTGACCTATTCTAGGTATAACCTGAGATGGCCATCTACTCATTCCCTCCTTGAGCCCACTGGTTCACACTTTTATGCAGAATACACCACTTCTCTCTCTCTCTGCTTCCCTCCTCGCTTAGAAATCCACCATAAACTATGGAACCTTTGCTTCTACTATTCCATTATTTCCTAGTCTTCTGTGAAGGTTTCACTCTTTTGGATCCCATCTTAAAATGCAGATATCTAAAGATGTACTCAGTATTCTACACTGTGCCAGGTACTGGTGAATAGAATAAGTTCACTTTCACTAATAATGTCATTCTCCAGTTTAACTTGACTCAGTTCAATTCTACTTATTTATAAATACATTTACGTGATAAATTCACCCCTAAGATTATTCACTGATTTGTATAACACATGCTCAGTGAGCACCTAAAGTACTATGCGCCTGGGGGTTTATGGACCTACACAAATGAACAATAACACTGTATTTAAGAAGCACCCATGACTTGGACATACAGCAGATTAATTAAAGTTCTGGAACAAGGGTTTGAAGGGAGTACTATGGGAGTAGAAGTCTGCATCAGATGTTAAGCGGGGGGGGGGGGGGGGGGAGGGATATGAAACCAAACATGACATGGTTTTTGCCCTAGGAAGGAAATAAACAACCTTAATATGTAGACAATCATAATATATCACTTCCCAAAATTATATTCCATGGCCTACCTAAAATATCTTTACATAACTATGAGATCCCTACTATGCATAAATATTTAGTATTCCCAGACACCTCATGTCCGGATCTTATCCTCTGGGAACTCATTATCTAGAGTCTAATAGGGCTTTCAGTGCTGACATCCGAGGCTTTTTTTGCATTTTTCTTAAGCTGCTCTTATTAGCCTCACTCAGAGCCTATTTAAGACCTGGAAAGTTAGGGTGACCTTGGGCAAGGTATTTAATCTCTCCAAGACTCTAGATCTGAGAATTAGAAATGATAACACTTAACTTGGGCATTTGTTAGGATTAAGTTACCTAAACTTAAGGGGAATAGTACAGTGCCTAGTATGTAGTAAGCACTCAACATATAATGGCTCTACTGCTGATCTTTCTGATCCTCAGATAATTAGATGTTAGCTGTTTCCTTCATATCCCCAGAACTTTTGAATTTTCTAAGTATTTTTGCTCACTTTATTCTTTCTTCATAGGGAACTCCATTTCTTATATATTCCATACACCTATCTATTCTTCAGAGCCCACAATGGACTCTCAGATGCAGTAAATGAAATTTAATGTATATCTCCCTGTCAAAAAAAAAAAAAACCCTCACAACAATATTTATTATTCAAGCAGTTCTGTGAGAATGGGAATTATGGGGAAGTTGTCTTGCATATTTGTTCTAAGACATGACATCATCCATGTGTACTCAGGAGGAAAGGGGTAGCTTTACCAAATGCCTGAGGTGTCTCAGTAATGGAAGAAATTTCAGGCAGATGAAACTGACCAATCTGGTGTTCCAAGAGTTCTATATTCTATTCTCTCTCTCTCTCTCTCTTTCTCTCTCTCTCTCTCTTTCTCTCCCTGCTTGTTATGCACAGACTGTTATAAAATAGAAATTAAGGCTTAGGTGAAACAATCCTAGAATTCTCCCTCAAAGACCAAAGTTTTCATTTGTAAAAGGAAAGCCTTCTATAGAAGTAAGATAATGCTAAGAACAGGGGCTTTTGTTGAGTAATAGAATTATAATAAACTGGAGAAATGGAAAGCTAAGGGAGGAAGGAGAACTAACATATATTGAGTGCCTATGAGGTGCCATGCATAATTTCGTTCAATCCTCACAGTACCCTAAACATGGATATTACTATCTCAATTTTACGGATTAAGAAACTGAAGCTTACAGAATTTAGTAGTGTTCCAAAAGTTTACTGTAAGAGCTAATGAATAGTAGAGGCAGAATTTGAACCCAGGTCTGTAAGACTCTAAAACTCATAATTTTTATGCTGTTCTGTTTTTCTTTATCTTGTTTTCAACAAGAAATGGAGGGGCGCCTGGGTGGCTCAGTCGGTTAAGCGTCCGACTTCGGCTCATGTCACAATCTCACAGTTCGCGGGTTCGAGCCCTGCATCGGGCTCTGTGCTGACAACTCAGAGCCTGGACCCTGTTTCAGATTTTGTGTCTCCCTCTCTCTCTGCCCCTCCCCTGTTCACACTCTTTGTCTCAAAAATAAACAAACATTAAAAAAAAATCTTAAAAAAAAACCACAACTCAGAAATGGAAAACCAAGTTGCTATCCTCAGTCTTCATAGTATATTGTTTTTGTACCTTCATAGTAAGCTGGGGGTGTTCAGAGGAGTGTAAATGGAAGAGAAAGGCACTTTCCATGCAGGAGGCACTTCATGGGTCAGAAGCACTCTCAGGATGTCTTTATCTTTGGTTGTGTCCCATTCTTTTCACTGGAATGTGATTTGGAGAGAATTGGAGACTGATGCTTTATACTAATTTTTGTTGCTGTTGGTATGGATAGAGAGATGTTTCCTCTGCACTGCATGCCTTTCTGCCTTTCTTCACCTCCTCCCTCCAAGAAAAGTCACCAATCCCATAGGTCAGCTTGCCAGACACTGATTAGGTCATATTTGTTAGAGAGCAAGATCTTTGTGGGGTAGAACATCCATACTTGGCCTTCTATGTTACTTCCTTGCATCTGAATATGCTGAGAATGCCTCTGCTATAGGTGTCCAGACCAAATATGATAAGGCTATAGCATTTGGATTTGATCTGGAGCGTGGGGTAGGCAGAAGGCTTATTTATTGTTTGAGCTTAAGCCATATGAATAATTGAGTTCTGATTTTGGACTACCTGGCTAGGGTCTAGCTGTTACCGAAGGGTAGTGTAGATTCTCATTTGTTAATGTTCCTTATGTGTACCCCCTAAGTAACCTTGGGAGCTGGAGGTGGAAATGGTTGGTCAACACCCCAGTATTTCTGGGTACTTGGCCATAGTATCATTTTACTACCACTAAAAAGTCACCAAAACTCTGAACTTTTTCCAATATTTTATACACTAAATTTTATTTCCAGAAATAGATGTCTTTAAGGTCAGAGATTGACCTTTACATTTTCAAATCTCCTGTACATGCACACCAATTGATCTCAGCAGAGAGGGATCTAAGGTGGCAGGTAAAGCATTAACTCTGTCTCTGTACCAAATCCCTATGCTAGTCCCTAGAGATATTTGAAATAACTTACTATCAACAGTACCCCCATTTTACGGATTAGCCTAATTTTTTGATCAGATTGGCATTAATAATAATAATAATAATAATAAAATAGTTTCTACTTGTAACTGAAAAAATTCAGAGCTAGAGAAAGCATGGTTAAGTCAGGGTATTGTCCTCTTCTGTGTTGGTTTTGACTTCAGGATTAGTTTCTTTATGGCATCAAAATGGCTCCAATAATCACCTTATTCAAATATAATGCACAGCAGAATTGCTCCTAGGATGGGGAAGATGGAAACTCAGTAAGATTCAAGGAGCCTGGCTGGCTCAGTCAATAGAGCATGCAACTCTTATTCTCAGGTTCATGAGTTTAAGCCCCATGTTGGGTGGATAGCTTACTTTTAAAAAATTTTTAAAAATTGGGGCACCTGGTTGGCTCAGTTGGGAGAGTGTATGATTCTAGATCTCGGGGTCATGAGCTCAATCCCCACATTGGGTGTAGAGATTACCTAAAAATAAATAAACTTAAAAAATAAGATTCAACAAAAACTTGGCTTGATTTATCATGATGGAGGGTGCCAAGGTGTCTTGCTTTCCAAATTCCCAGTTCTGTTTCTCGAATGGATAGTTTCTTAAATTGTATTAGATCTTGCTTCTAATAGCAACTATAAATGGTTGAAGTGATGTCTATAGGAAGTCTAAGCACCACCTTTCCTATTTGTAGTCTCTGTCTTAGTGACAATTTATTGACAGAAACTATACCTGGACAGCATAAAGGAAGTGGGTATTTAGCAAACATCCGGCAAATGTTAGAGAGTTGAACTGGAAAATTCAGATGAGCAAATCTCAGTAACTACAAAATCTCCCATTTTCTTTTCTTTGGGTAAGTGGCTCCTGCAGTGTAAATGAACATTAATTCTAGAGCTTAGCAAAGCAACAGGTGTTAGGGAAAATGGAGAGATGTGAAATGGAACTAACATTTGTTGAGCACTGATAATTTGCTGGACAGTGTACTAGACACTGCGCATGTTATTCATTCTTTCGAGTAGACATTATGCAAAACCTATTGGGTGACAGGCAGTGCACTCTCGGATGTGACTGTCAATAGAAATAAGACACGGTGTTTTCCTTAAAGAAGTTATAGCTTAGAGGTAGAGATGAACAACGAGGTCGGCATTCATGTTGTGATGTGATAAATAGTTCTATTGCTCAGAGAAGGACATCAAAATCAAATAGAAAGTCCACGGATGGTTCCCAAATTAAGGAGTACTTGAACTAAGTTTTGCAAGAGGACAATAAGGTCAATTAGTTGAAAAGGGAAAACTGAATATTGCTGACATCAGGTATAGCCTGTGTGTAGTTGCAGGGATATGAAAAAGTGTCATAGAGGTGGAGGTTGGAAAACTTATATAAATTATATGGATGAATAGCTGGAGATGAAGATAAACAGTTGCATATGGCCCAGGTCATGGAACATGGAAGCCTTAGAAGCCATGAGTGCACTCTTCATTTTGAGCGTTGTGGGAATCTACTGATAAGATTAATCCCAGAAATATCATGACCATTTTTGTATTGAAAACATTCATTTCAGAATCAGCATGGATGATGAAGGAGGAAGGTGGAAGGACCAGTTATCTTATAATGCCTTCAGGCATTAATGATGAAGGTATTGGCAATAGAAGAGAAGATGTGGATGGTGCCTGTGTAAGAAAAGTCTATAAGGTTCCCTACATCTGAGGCTGGGGCTACAGATACAGACATTTTCCAAGATGAGGAGTTCATAAAAGGAGCAGGTTTGGGGGACAGACTATGGGTTCAAGTGGGCATATTGATGTAATGGGCACCTACTGAAGTAGAGCGTGGATTTGGTTTACTTATTTGGTGAGACACTCTGTCAACATGTTCATATGGGTAGAGAAAAAAGTCATCTTTCTTCTTTCTATTTCTCCTAATGGTCATCAGAGTATACCTTCTTAGTTTATGCACATGCAAGGAGAGTAGTCATCCACTATGATTGGAGGTGGGTGTATCTGTGCCCTTTGAAACTCTAAGCACAGCACTAACGAGGCAAGCATCAGACATACTCAACTTCTCCTCTTTGAGATTGCAATTTCAAGAAACTCATTGGACTGATAAGACACTGACCAAAAACCTTGGGGAGGAAAGTACCTGGACTCCAAAGGGAAGGGGGATTGGTCCACTGACTGACTCGTTTTCCAGGGGTAACAAAATGGCCTGAGTTCATGGAAGAGGGCTGGTTCTGGCTTAACTGGCCTACCTGGGAAGTAATTTTTAAGTATGCGACTGGGTCAAACAGCTGTAAACTTTTGGCTATTGGCAAGTATTTAAACTAATAAAGGCATAATAGTGCAAGTGAACAAATGTCCAGAAGAAAGAGCAAGACCAGCTTCAAAAGTGATCCATGTGGCCAGCATGAAACGAAAATGCTATTAGTGGGGTAGGAGGGCTTTGTAACTCTTCTTTTCCATCTGGAGTTTGGAAAAGAGGACTAGATGTATTTGGGATGAGTGAACTTTTGAGGTTTTTTTTGCAATTATGTGTATCTATTAATGCATGCATGTGAGATTTTGAACCATTAGTTGAAAGCATAAAAGATACATGGTTTCATCTGTATCTTAAGCTGGTAGAATGGGTCAGATAGATTACATTGAATTTGTAGTACCTGAAGAGCAGTCAGGTAAAGATATTGAGGAGAAAGATGGAGACATGAATCTAGAGAGAGGTTAGAGTTGAAAATACAGATTTAAGAGTCATTAGTATATAGATGGTAATTGGGCATATGTTTTCAGATGAGATCATTAAGCAAAAACATGGCCCCAAGGCCTGGAGACCACTAACATTTGGGTGGCTAGTGGAAGAGGAGGGGTCCATGAAGGAAAACGAATGAGGTATTAGAAAGAACAAGAACAATGAACTCATTTTCATAGAAGTCAAGCAAAGAGAGAGATCTCTCAAGGGAAGTAATGGTCACAATTCAAATACCATAGAAAATCTAAATGTGCCTAACAGAAAAAGGATACTGGCTTATCTTTTTTATGTTTATTTTATTTACTTTGAGAGAGAGAGAGACAGAGAGAGAGACAGAGACAGAGAGAGAGAGAGAGAGAGAGAGAGAGAGAAAATGCCATGAACTGTGAAATCATGACCTGAGCCAAAATTAAGAGTCAGATTCTTAACCGACTGAGCCACTCAGGAGCCCCTGATACTGGCTTTTCTAACATATACTTTATCCCTGCACCTTTCAGTTATATGAGCCAATAAATGCTTTTGGTTGTTTATATCAGTTTGGGTTGGGGTTTTGGTTCACTTGAATCCAAAAGAGCCCTCATTGGTGTTCAGATATTCACATAGAGTTTGATGTCTCCCAAAGGTGATCACATACTTAGGTATCCTGGCTCTAGGAATCTGGATGCCTGTTCAAAGATTGAAGAGATAAGCTACACATGCAGGTGTCATATATACCATTTTCAAATATGCACCACTGGCTTTGGCACAGAACAAAGAGCTCCCAAAAGTCAGGAGTCTTTAACTACAGCAGATTTTTAAATAGAACCCTTGTTAATGGATGAAATAGATGGTCTTTCTCCATGTGTAGATTGGTTCACATGGACTATAAAACTCATACCATGCTAGATGAGACTAAAGCTGTTCTTCCTTCCAAGTCCCTGTGGCTCCGCAATAGAGGAACTTTTTGCAGCTGTACACTGGATTAAATAGTCGGACAGAATCTTATTCACGTTCCGAATGGTTCTCGCTCAGTGTTCTCTACCTTCTTACAAACCTTTAAAATAATCTCAATCTTCAAAATGCTAATATAAACCTCTAGACTCCTTCTGATCTCTTGGGAGCTATGTGCAAATGTTATGCTAATATGCTCTGCTACAGCTGAGAAAACACATCAAATTTGCCAGTGAGCCACATTATTGACAGAGCTCAGGGAATTCAGCCCCATGAGCCTCAGAAGTTAGAAAGCAGAGCAAAGCTTATGCTGGAAAAATGAAGTTCTTTGACTATGGCCTTCACTTTTAATTATAACACCCTAAAAGTTACAATTCTATTCTGCTTTCTCACCAGGCATTTAGAAAATGGGATTGCTGCATCTTGCTTTTAAAGCGCATGCCTGCATCAAAAAATAATACGTCTCTACCTCCTGTGGAACTACCTAGTAATTCAAAGGCATATTTCATCTGAGTTGTCTGGACTGCCAGTGTCATTGGAAAATTAAAAATAAAAGTGTTCAGTTCTCACTGTGCTGTGTAACAAAGGGATGGGGATCCTCTAAGAGATCGTAATTTCAAAAGTGCAGGCGACCAGTCCACTCTGAAAACAAAACAAAACCAAGAGTGTTTGCTATGACCTTACCGAAGAGCTTTTAGAGATTTAGAGTTAAAATAAACCCCTTCTTCCAGAAATGGAGCTATGCAGTCTATAACCAGAGTGTATACCATTTGTCTTGTCCTCTTGGGAGAGTTGTTGGGTTTTCCTGAGCCACATAAAATCCCAGTAGAATAAACTTCTTCGTTGTCCAAACTATTTGGTTGTAATGGGATTAGGGCATAATTATTGCACTTCTAGAAGTCACATCTGAAAATTCTTAGGGCCAGAGATGAAATAGTTTTTATACTAGCTTTTCTGTAGTGAAATCAATGGGAAAAGAATCCTGAGCCTAATTCGTTTTAGGAAATGATATGCCCAGTCAACGTGGGACTGACTCTAACTTTAGAGTTAAAAGGATGTGGGTTCATATCTTAGCTCTGTCAATTCCTAACAGGTTATTCAAACTTTCTAGGTCTTATTTTTTGCATCTGCAAAATGGAGGTACCTATTCAGGCACCTAGGAAGTCTTAGAATGTAGTGATAAAGGATAATTGAATTACACACTTAAAGATGATGTCTGGGTATCAGATACATAGTGAAAGCACATAAATGGTTGTTAGGGAACATGGATGTGACAGAAAGTTTAGTGATTTCCAAATATTTATCTTTAAACTTTTGGTTATTTAAGGGGAAAGATGTGATTTTGCTTAATCTTGAGTTCGGTATTTGGAGAAAATTTTGCTTAGAACGTAAAGAGAGGAAAGGAAGTTTGGAAGGTAATTGCTTCCAACTATTGGCCTGATTTTTAAAACTGGGACACTAGTTTCACTCAACTATATTTAAAAAAATTATTATCTGATTTCCTATTTTCCAGGCTATGTGCTAGTTCTGGGGATATAGAACTACCATCTTTGGCCCTTAGAACTTGATATTTATTATGGAGCACCTGGGTGGCTCAGTCAGTTGGGCCTCTGACTTCAGCTCAGGTCATGATCTCACAGTTCATGAGTTCAAGCCCTGCGTCTGGCTGTATGCTGATAGCTCAGAGCCTGGAGCCTGCTTCAAATTCTGTGTCTCCCTTTCTCTCTGTCCCTCCCCAGCTCATTCTCTGTCTCCCTATCTCAAAAATAAATAAACATTAAAAAAATTTAAAAAAAAACTTGATATTTATCACAAAACACAGACATTAACCAGGTAATTGTAGAAATAATTATGCACAATTATAATAAAATGTCATCAAGGGAAAATGCAGCATGCTTGGCCAAAATATAACAGGAAATTTAACTAAAATCATGGCTTTCTACTCCCTGAATAAATATTCATCTCCAGTGGAAATGTGAAGTTTGAAGAGTTTGTCTTCATTGTACTTTCCAAAATCTTGCTATTCTTTCCTTATTTGGGGAAACTAGTTCCTGTTAGTCTTTTGGTGATTCTAAATTACTTGTCTTTGTATTCCCCAAATTTAGTACAAGGGCATTTATATTGCATTGTTTTATTTATACCTAGTAAAACTTTCCTATTGGGTACTATCCTCTACCCAAAAAATCTTATCTCTATCCTCTCACCCAAAGAAGAGAAGTTCAACCCAACTATCCCTTTGTCTACACCCTCAGACTCATTCTGTTGAACTCCTACTGATTAGACAAGCCTAGAATCCTTGTATCCAGGCAGTAAACATGCTTAAATCATTTCTAAATTTGCCAAACTTGTCCTCCTATGGCTTTTTTAGGGTATGCTGCTCTCTCTAAGAATGGTAGACCAAAAGAAGGGGGAGGGACTATAGGACGAGAGAGAAAGAGAGAGAGAGAGGCTCCAGGTTATTCAGTTTTGATTTAGGTCTCCCCTGCTTAATATTGTATTTCTTTCCCACCAAAACCATCGCTGGCAAATTTCCTGAGTAAAGTAAAATGAACCATGGAACCCTAGAGTTTTAAGGAACCTTAAAGTGTGTATCAATTAGGACTCTGGCAAGTGACAAAAGCACAACTGAAATTGGCGTAAGCCCAATAAAGTGATGTGTGGACTGACTCAAATCATAAACAAAATAAAACAAAAACAAAAACAAAACCAATGTAGGTCCTCTGTAGTTATATGTAGCCTGGTCAGAGTTTCAGAAGTTGACTTATTCCATTTTTTTAATTCATACTGTGAAACTGTGGAAGATGCAGAGACTGACTTGCTCAATACTTAGTCATGCTTTCTTCTAGAATGTCTTATATTTCAGAAACTGTGACACCCAAAACTGCAAAACTGCATTTTTGCCTCCTTTGTGGCTGTGGAGAGGTGATTTAAGTTATCCCAACCCATAGCATTTGCATGAGGTACAGACTTAGAACTGGATAAGAAGTGGATAGTGTTAGATACCCATTTTCCTGGCATGGATCATGGCTAAGGCAATGTAGGTCATCAGTAGTCACTTGTCGTAGACTCTAAGTCTAAAGTTCTCTTTTGGCCAGCAAAAGAGCAGAACATAGGATGAAAAGCAAGAGATGTCCGGGAAAAGACAAGAGCCCCGAATAAGGGTTCTTGGCCCATTTTTATTAAGATCAGAAGGCTTACAAACATGGTGATGGAACATGCACAAAGAGACAATCAAACTGTGAACATTAACTTAAGGATGTGAGGGAAAGGGACTCTTGAAGATATTCAGGGTTAGGGTTTTGGGTTAGTACAAAACAAAATATTGGCGCCAGGCAGTCGGGCAGAAGGTTGTTTACAGAGGAGATGAGATACCACCTCTGTTTATCTTAGCTAGCCTAGGGAATGAGACAGGTATGACATGTGACCTCAGGGTTAACAAGGCACCTTTTCTTTTGTTAATCATCTCCACTCTGGGTTGCTTCACCTGCAGCACAGAGGTCTATAGCCCAACTTACCTGTTTACCTAACTTGGTCCTTTCCTCCTGCGAAAGCAGCTTTCTGCTATAGTACTAAATTGGGGGGGGGGGGCACTTTTGCCCTGATACCTAATCTTGCTTACCTCATATACTTTTGTATTGGGGACCTTTGCCCCCTCTCTATTCTGGAGGCTTTGCCCCTCCTTACTTCATTCTAGGGGTCTTATCTTGTTCACCCAAGCTTGGGTGACAGCATCCTATGGCTTTGTAATTCTTTATGCCTTGTTAATCCATTGGTGTAAGCCCGGGAGATTCCTAAGCTTATTTCCCCACAGTCCCTCCCTGAGTCAGAGATTTTCTGTAGTGGAGGTGGCAGCTTTCCTAAATATGGCATATGCAGCTTTGTTCCGTGGTGAGCAGCGTCTCAACTTGGCAATTTCCCACATTGCTAATGGGAATTCTAACAACCACTGTAGAGGTATTGTGACTCTGAAGACTAGGAATATTTTTTGGAAACTCAACCTAGAGCCTGCTCCTCCAGCTTTCCATTGACTTCCTTCTGAAATACCTTACCCTTGGTAGATATAAATGAAGATCAAATTAAAACTCTAGAGATGAAAAATATAATATTTGAGATGAAAAATCATGCCAGATAGGGTTATTGGAAGATTAAACACTGCAGAAGATAACATTAGTGAACTTGAAGACATGTAATGTCTTCATTCAAAATGAACACAGAAAAAAGTCTGAAGAAATGAGCGAAGCATCAGTGAGCTGTAGAATGACTTTAAGCAGGTTAATATACATGTAAATAGGGTCCCTAAAGTAGGAGTTGGGGCACAGAAAAAATATTTGAAGAAATAATAGTAATAGTGACTGGAATTTTTCCAAATCTATAATTCGACAATAAGAAAACAAAACAAAACAAAAAACAATTTAAAAAATGGGCAAAAGATGTGAACAGGTACCTTACCAAAGAAGATATATAGAGAACAGATAGGCACATGGAATCATATATCATTAGAGAATTACAGATTAAGACAATGAGACATCACACACCTATTGGAATGGCTAAAATCCAAAACACTGACAATTCCCAATGCTGATGAGAATGCAGAGCAACAGGGAATCTTTTTCATTGCTAGTGGGAATGCAGAATGATACAGCCACTTTGGAAGACAGTTTGGCACTTTCTTACAAAGTTAAACATACTTTCACCATATAGTCCAGAAATTATGCTCCCTGGAACTTACCCAAAGGAGCTGAAAACTTATGTCCACACAAAACCTGCACATGAATGTTTATAGCAGTTTTGTTTATAATTGCCAAAACTTAGAAGCAAAAAAGATACCCTCCAGTGGGTAAATGGATAAATAAACTGTGGTGCATCCAGACAATGATATATTATTCAGCCTAGAAAGAATTGAGATATCAAGCTATTAAAAGACATACAGGAACCTGAAATACATTTTACTATGTGAAAGAAACCAACCTGAAAAGGCTACATACTGTATGATTCCGATGATGTGGTATTCTAGAAAAGGAAAAACTATGAGGATGGTAAAAACATTAGTGGGTTGCTAGGGGATTTGGGGGGGGGAGGGGTGAATTGGTGAAGCACAGAGGATTTTTAGGGCGATAAAACTTCTCTGTATGATATTATAATGGTGGATACACGCCATTGCACGTTGGTAAATCTTATAAAATATAAAAAACCAACGGTAACCCTTAATGTAAGCTATGGGCTTTGGGTAATAATGATGTGTCAATGTAGGCTCATCTATCATAATGAATGTCCCACTCTGGTGTGGGATGTCCATAGTATGACAGGCTCTACTTGTATGGGGAAAAGAAATATATGAAAACTCTATTTACTGCTGAATTTTGCTGTCAACCTAAAACTGCTCTAAAAAACAAAGTTTGTCAACAATATACAATGAATATGCAAAATATTACATGGTAATAAGTGGTATAACAAAAAATATTCAGAGTAGAGGAGAAGAGTGAAAGTTCTATTTCATGTATTTCACACCTTCCTTTCCCATTCAACCTCATACATCTCCTTTCTCAATTTATATTAACTTTTTTGGCTTTTTACAAGCACAGCCCAAATATATCATTGATTCTTTTCAAGGTTCATCCATGCTATAGCATGCATCATTACTTGATTCCTATTTTTATTGTGGTAAAATTTACATCACATAAAATTAACCATTTTTTAAATGTATGATTTAGTGGCATTTAATGCATTAAGTCTGTGCAACCATCACCTTTGTCTATTTCCATTACATTTTTGTCATCTCACAGGATTTCCAGAACCCATTATGCAATCACTCCCCATTCCATCCTACCCCAACCATTACTAGTATGCTTTCTATCTCTAAGAATTTACTTATTCTGGATACTTCATTTAAATAAAATCATAACATATGTGATCTTCTGTGTCTGGCTTCTTTCAGTGAGCAGAATGTTTTTGAGATTTATTCACGCTGTGGTGTGTAACAATACTTCATTTGTTTTTTCCAATCATACCATATTCCATTGTATGGAATATGGCATGATATACCACATTTTGTTTATCCATTCACCTACTGATGGACATTTAAGCTATTTACACCTTTTGGATTTTGTGACTAGTGCTCTTAGGAGTATCTGTGCACAAGTATCTGCTTGAATACCTGTTTTCAATTACTTGAGGTATATACTTTGGAGTGGAATCGTAGGGTTATATGATAATTCTATGTTTAACTTGTTGAGGAAGCACTAAACTGTCTGTCACAGCAACTGAACCATTTTATATTCTTATCTGCAAAGTATAAGGGTTCCAATTTCTCTATACTCTTGCCAGTTCTTTTTTTCTCTCTGCTTCTCTGATTATAGCCATCCCAATGAGTATAAAGAAAATCTCATTTTGGTCCCTTCAAGGGCAGTTTCTATTGTTTGATATGTTTTTTTTTCATATATATATATATATATGTCACATTTCTTGTATTTTTTTTTTTCACTTGCACATTTTGTAGTTTTTGGTTGAAAAGTCTACATGGTAGATAATGTAACAACTCTGGATACTAACTGCCATCCCTTGGATTGTTGTTTTATCTGGCCATTTGTTTATCTGCTTAATGACTTGGCTGAACTAATCTTGCCAAGGTTATTTCTCCTGCAGTTTGCTGCCTCTGATATCTATGTTCAGATTTCTTCCCCTTGATTTTATCTTTTAGCCTGGCTACTTGGAGTTTGCCTCTGGTCACCATAAGCCACTTATTGGTCAAAGATTGTGCTTAACCTCTGTTAGCCAGTTACGTTTTTGCTCTTTACTATAGGATTCACATGAATCTTGAGGGCTGCTCTCACAGCTCAGGGCATTTATATATTTTGCCACAGAGCAAGAACTTGGAGATCCCCTTTCTGACTGCTCCTGAGAGGGTGAAGCCATGGGCATGCACATAATCTTCAAGACTTCCAGGGAAGAATGTGATTTTAGTTTTAAGCCTCACTTCTTAGGAGTCTCCCCTGGGTCACAGTAGCCTGTTGTTCAGTGAGTTTTTTTTTTTGGTCAGGGTTTATGCCAATGAGATTTCTATGCTGTGTTCATGAGTCTGTGTGTGGCTTGTGGAATCCTTTGAAATCTGCCTCACATCCTGCTCTGACTGCTTCTACATTGAGTGCAGCCCAGTGTATGTGCACAGATTTTGGACCCCAAGAGTTGACTGTGATCTCAGCAAGGGTCTCCTTGTCTCTTTCCCCCATTGTCCCTGCTAAACTTCAAACTGCTCTGCCATTTTGCCCGTATCATGGAGCTACCAGATTCCTTCATTGCCCCCCACCAGGTCTCCATTGTTCTTGACAATGTCTTTAAGCATGGAGTTCCCCAAGCTCTGTTCCAAATTAAGTCATGCCAGCAGGAACTCCCTGTAGGGTATAGAGTTTGTGCAAGGTCTTTGGTCCAGGTTTGGGCTGCTCTAGCCTTACAGGTGGGCATAGGGCCTGGTTCTCGGCAAAGCCATTGTCATGTGCAGGAGGGGTGTGTGAGGACCGTGAACTGTCCAAACCCTCTGAGGTCCCATTTCCAGCCAATGTTGATTTCTTCCAGTTGTTTTATTGGTATCCCAACCAAATATTCAGAGAAGATTTCCTCATTACCTTGTGGAAAATCTTAATGATGAAGACCACTGGTTGATTCTCAGGAGATTCGGGAGCCAGCATACTGATTTAGTGCTAACCTCATTAGAACAGGGACTGCAGAAGAGAAAATTAACAGCAGGATGAGCTGCACCATTAAATATCAAATTGTCATCCAATTAGGTGTTCTCCTATGAACAGCGTGTTGTTTCCAGATATCAGACACCAAATCTCAAGTAGCTGCAGTATCTTTCTAATTCTGATATGTATCATTAACCTCGATTACACTCTTGTTCACAATTGCAATTCTGCACTTGCTTGAAAAATCCATCCTGGACTTGAAACTGTTTCTTAGTAACCTGGTATATTTTGCAGGCACGCCCTTGAAGGCAGACGTTTGGGTAACAGTTCATGGGTGTCACTACATCCCTTCTGCCTGTCCCTCTGTTAGGTTGGACAACAAAATATAAGGCAGACAGAGCTGTTTGCCAGTGATCTCTACAGGGGTCATCAGATTGGGTGACACATACTCTCCTTTGATGATGCTCCTTGTCATTCATTTGTTCACCCATTAATTCATTTGTTTGTTCATTCATCTATGAGTTCACTCATTCCACAGATCAGAATGAATTAATATGTGTGAATGGGGAGCGGGGAGTGCTGGAAGGGATGTGCTCCGGGTAGCTGGGGCGGTAATTCGGAGACTTACAGTGGAAGAGAACATAGTCAACTTAGGAAACTGTAGGTAACGTTTATTTCAGAAAAAAAAAATGGCAGCAAGTATGTAACCCACCCAAAGTGGCATAAAACTGTTAAAAATGTAAGCTGTGAGCAGATGTAGACAAGAGGAATATTTAGTAGTGTTTTCTGTACATATCATAGAACCTGTTACCCAGCAAAATGGGAGAGAGATTTTCATGCCTAACTCAACATATGCCCCAACACAAACAAAACAGAACAAAGAAAATAAATAAAACAACTCATCCTTTTCAGCAAAAGTCAGAGTGGCTCTGATCAGAAAGTTCTCATAAGTCGGATACTATGGGTCTGTAAAGAGAGGGAGAGGCACTGACCCAAGAGCCACAGTGCTCACGAAAGAGAAATGGCCCATTTGCCAGGCAAACAGCAACAGTGGCCAAAGTACACCTTGTTCTAAAACCAAACAAATGAACAAACAAAAAAATACATGATATACTAAAGTGAATTTTATGAGGGACAGAGAGTAGAATTGGAGGTGGTAGGTAACCAAAAATAATAGTTAAATAAAATAAGGTAAAGGTGAGTCCTGGCAGGGACAATGATGATACTAACATGCCATGAGCTTAAGAATACAATGAACTTGGGGCTCCTGGGTGGCTCAGTCGGTTAAGCATCAGACTTCAGCTCAGGTCATGATTTCACGGTCTGTGACTTTGAGCCCCGCGTTGGACTCTGCTGACAGCTGGGAGCCCAGACCCTGCTTCAGATGCTGTTTCCCTCTCTCTCTGCCCCTCCCCTGCTCACCCTTTCTCTCTTTCTCAAAAATAAATGAACATTAAAAATTTTTTTAAAAAAGAGTACAGTGAACTTAATTCTGTGTACTCGGGTCCAAACATATAAAACATGGACTACCATAATGGTTATAAAACAAAATGATCTCTTGGAAAAGACAAGCAGAGGAGGGTTGCCTATAGTTATACTTCGCTAAAGAATTCATCTGTATGAACACGGTGGGATTAAAAAATAACACTAGGCCAACATTCCACAGTATTAATATTTTATCTTATATGTGTTTTTATTTAAAATTAGAGCATTCATAAAATATAGACTATTATAATCCCACTATGAAGGTTTAGTCATTCTTAGTTAATCCTATCGTTCTCTAGAGGCTAGAATTAAAGCTCTCCAGGTAATTGTGTTGCCTTTAAAAATCTGATTTGAATTTAAACTAAGTCAATCTGACCAAATTAAAATATTGGTGCCACTTATTATTTGAGACCTTGGCCCAGTTATGTAACCTCTTTGGTTCTTGGTTTCTTCATTTGTAAAATGGGAATAATATAGTCCTGATGTCATCAAGTTACGAATAAGGTATAAAAATGAGATATCATACAGATACCATTTATAGTCATTCCTGGCACATTGAAAACACTGTAAACACAGATATTAATGCTATCATTATTTATTGTTTTATTTATTGTCATAGTATCAAGATTAGAATGGGCTGATAAATACAAAGCATCTATGACTGCTCCTTCGAGGAGGGTTATTCCTGAGTAGTTTCATGGGGTTGCCTTTTAAACCTGTGCTTCCTAAAGTAGATTGCATGGAGTATGGATCTCCCAACAGTCTCTGGAAAATGAAAGACTACTGACACAGGCTCTGACTGAGTTCAAATCCTGCCTCTGTCAGTTACTAGTTCTGTGAACTTTCTGTGTCTCAGTTTCTTCCTCTGTACTACAGAGATAAGAGTGTATATTTCCATAGCGTTGTTTTTGTAAGTATTAAATGAATTAATATAGCTAAAGGGCTTAAGACAAAACTGAGCATACAGATGATATTTAACGCATGTCTTATATTATTACTGTAATCTATGTTAATCTATATAAATCCTAAGGGCCTAGGGGCACGTGGGTGGCTCAGCCGGTTGAGCCTCCGAATTCGGCTCAGGTCAGGATCTCATGGTTCATGGGTTTGAGCCCCGCATCAGGCTCTGGGCTGACAGCTCGAAGCCTGGAATTTGCTTCGGATTCTGTGTCTCCCTCTTCTCTGCCCCTCCCCAACTTGCGCGCGCATTCTCTCTCTCTCTCTCAAAAACAAATAAACATTAAGAAAAAAATTTTTTTAATTCCTAAAGGCCTTAAGGTGAAAAGTGAGCCGTTTTTGGAGTTGGGGAGGTGCCTCTTCCATTTGATGAGAATGTTACCACATGAAAGTCCGATTTGGGGCAGGGCAGCAAGGCCTGACCACTTAACATTTAAAGCCCTGGACCTTTATCATTGTTCAAAACCTCAGTGTGTCAAGTTTTGTTTCAAGGATGCCAATTCTCCACATTTGTCCTTTTTCCAGAACTGGATTTGATAAACCCTCAATCTCTCTCCCTTTCTAAAGCTTTCCTCAAATGAAAGATGGGCTTCTCTTCACCTGTGCCAAGGTCAAGTTCATGGTGGGTGATACCAGATGGCAGCAAAGAGAGATGAGTTTCTAGGGACCAGGGCTGTCATTTGAAAAAAAAGAAATCAATTGACCATTGTACTTGGTCACTGCTCTTACTAAAAATATTGTGCTCATTTAATGTGCTGGCTTCACTGGGGCTGAACTTTGTCCATTCAGGGCGTGTGTTATTGGGGCTGGTAGTTGCAATGGAATGAAAACAGGAAATTCTCTTTCTTCTCTTATTGCTCATCTTCACTCTCATCCCCAGTATTGTCAAGAAATGAGTGACAAAGTGTCAGATGTCACTGTTTCAGGGCCTTCCCCAAACTCCTGCTCTCTGAAATACTCTCAGCACACAGCTTTGGGAGGGAGCCATTCCCTGTATCAAAATGGACTTTGGGACCTTACTTGGATTTGGAGAAAGAGGACAGAAAGTTACATCTTCTGATTCATTTCTCACCATATAGTAAACACTTTTTTCCTACCAACTACCATATGCCTCTTTCTAAGTTTATAAAACCCCGATTTATAAGCCATGTTCCCAGCCTTATGAGATAAATCAATCCTGCTAAACAAATCATAGTTGTCTCACTTCCTTTTGTCAGGTAGTTACTTTTCTAAATGTTTTTGCAATGAAAGGTGAACAGGTAACATAAGACAATGACTTAGGAGAGAATTTATAAGAATAATTTTCTTTTGTGAAATACAAAACAGTGACACCCACAAAGAAATGCTCCCAACTCAAGTGGCTCCTGGTAGTTCATAGGCAACATTCAGAAGAAGATCGCAGATGCTGATCAGGAGAAGCAAAGCACGAAGAAACTGGTGTGTGCGTATACAAAACTTTTAAAGTGAGATCAGGTGGAATCAGAGGGCAAGAGTTGAAATTGTTTTCTACACCTGTTCCCCTTCCTCTCCGAGACAGCATACCTGCTTCACCGTGGAACAAACAAGACCCTCAACTCTAGATCCCTGGGTTGTCCACGGTTGTCTAACTCAGCACCTGCAGGCTGTGTGATGCTGAATAAGAATGTAATGTCTCTGACAATTTCCCGTGTTACTCACTTAGTCCTGTCCAATGAAGCATTTTCACTTGAATAGTAGAATTTTGTAAAAGAAAAACACTCTAAAGATGAAGGGACGTACCCTGTTAAAATACTACCATCCACACAATATAAGTCTGTTCAGGAACTTCAATTTTGTTGCAAAAGGGATTTAAGGTAACTTGCCTCATACAGAGCAAGATGGAATAGGTTAAAATTAGGAGTAAAAGAATAAAGAGAAACAGGCAAGAGAACTAAGAATAGCTAGGATGAAACTAAATGTGCATATTATAAATACTTATGTTTCCAAAAATTATTTTGTGAGAGTTGGCAACCAAAAGAAGATTTTAAAAACCCTGCCTGTTCCATAGTTTACAGTGCTTATAAGCTATACATAGATTAGTTCTATTCTCATTTCTGGGAACAGACAGGACGTTCTCCCCAGGATCCTTGAGAAGAACGCAATATGCTAAGTAATGATTGTGGTGCTGAACAATACCTCACATCCTCTCAGTGGACTCTGTGACGAGTATCATGACATGTTTCTTACAGTAACCCTCAAACCAGTTTAATGGTCTCCCACCAAGACACAAGTCAATAAAAGCGCAAGGCAATAAAAACGATTCTCTAAGGAACCGATTGGCTGTAGTCTGGTACAGGCTTACAAAGACTGACCTTAATCTGGAAGTCCGTTTCAACCTCTTTGGTAGAATGTGGGGTTGGCACATCCATCAGGCCATTCTTGGTTGTGTCCTTTGGCGGAGCTCTGATAAATATTAGGCAGCAAAGAGTTTCAGTGCCTGACAAGCACCTGGGGAACAGTTTTATTCCATGTGGCTAGTTAAAAACAGACCCACATGCCTGGTAGGCAATCGAGTTGGGGCTGGCTGACATGAGACTTACTAGTTAATTTCTAGGAGTATTGAGCAAAGTGGAATTGAATACCCTCCCTTAAAAGCCTTATTTCCAGACAACTCTGTCCTTTGTCAGTCACAGTGCTTCTCCCTGCTCAGGGGGGTGGGGGACTTAGATATTGATAGTACAGATGATATCATTAGAAGGTCTTGGGAGTAATGGGGCAAGTGATACACCCTGGTTCTCAAAGGTCCTTGTTCTGGGTTGAACCATTTTATTAGCACAAGCCTCCTGATATTATCAATTTCTTGGTATCCAAGGACTTTGATCTTTTTGGTTCCCTGGTGCCAAATAGTCTGTGACTTTAATTTCTTTCTTTTATAGCTCAAAGTTTCTTATCTTGTGAGGCTGAGGAAACTGACATTTCCAGCCTTCCCAAGCTGACCTTATCTCATAAGATTTTAGACACACACCACAGGGATAACCCTTTGTCTGGGTAGATTGGTGGGAAGCCTGGGGGAGGAGGGCTTAGGCACAGGATGCTCCTTCCGTCGCTCTGTGTGGACACTTCCCTCTTCCCTGGGGAGCTTACACCCTGGTGTAGTCGGCACACTAAATCACAGGGTCTCGGGAATTGTCTTATAGTTGATTTCACCTACGGATAGGTGAGAAAATGTTTTTAAGAGACTGACCTGTGACTTTGAAATCTCAAATCATTCTGCACAAACAGACACCAATTCTGCCTAACATGTAAGAAGGGATTGATATGCTGCTGAGGCCATTTCTCACTGGTTATGTGACTTAGGGAGGTAACTTTATTACTCTATTTTCCCTACACCAAGTGGGGACGGTGATACTTTTTCTCAGAGTTGTTTTAAAGATTTAAGACATTAACATATACGAAAAGTGCCATCTGAGTAAGGTACCTGTCACCCACTATCTATATTTATATCAAGATATTTAATATTTTCCCCTCATTTAATAAATATTGATCTCAACATTATATGACATCATAATCCTTATTTTCTCTTGGGTAGCATGTCGTTAATGTCAATTGTCAAAACTTTTTTTTAATTTTAGGTGTATCTCTGGTAGAGAGCATTTGGCTGGATACAACTTTCTGTATAACTTTTCTTTAAGAGGGGGATTTAAACTTTTTATATTATATTATAAAATACATGCTTGGATTTGCATCATCTCTATTTTATAGATTATCCTTTACTTTTCTGTACTGTTTCTTTTATTTAACTTTTTTTGCCTCATTGTCTGTTTTCTTTTTTCTTTTTTTTACTTCCCCTCTATTGGCGATCAGTTTGGAAGAAAATATAT
Source organism: Panthera onca (assembly GCF_046562875.1). Lineage (NCBI taxonomy): Eukaryota > Metazoa > Chordata > Mammalia > Carnivora > Felidae > Panthera > Panthera onca. The sequence goes on from NC_138356.1 coordinate 68,904,347, forward strand.
CCAATTTGTTCTTAGATCAAACTAAGTAAAATTATCTGTAAATAAAATGTTGTAACTTATAGTTCTAAATTTGCCAACTTTAGAAATGAAACAATATTTATGCCCCCACCACCTACAAAAGGTAAGATAATTAATCTGCTTACATTACCTGCCTCATCTTTAATTTTTTGTTTGAATTTTAGAAGGGCAAGAGGAGTCTCCCAATCTATTATTATAAAATTATCTTTTAAACTTGAGGGTTTTTATACTGTAGCTTTTTTTGTTGTTATTTATTTATTTATTTTGAGAGAGAGAGAGAGAGAGCAGCATGAGCTGGGAAGGGGCAGAGAGAGGAAGAGAGAATTCCAAGCAGACTCCACACTGTCAGCACAGGAAGCCCAAGGTGGGGCTCGATCTCATGAACCATGAGATCAGGACGTGAGCCGAAATCAAGAGTCAGACGCTTAACCAACTGAGCTACCGAGGTGCCCCTGTAGCTTTTCATTTTTAAGAACATAATTCTTGCTTTGTGATCACCATACCACAGCTATTTTAATTTTCTTTCTTTTTTATAATGTAAATGTTAAATATTTAATATCTAAATATTAAACAATACGCTAACGCACAAGCAATGGGCCCAAGAAGAAATCAAGTGGTAAATCAAAATATATCTCAAAAGAAAAGAAAAAGAAAATACAATATTCTGAAACCTATGGGATTCAGCAAAAGCCAATGTTAGAGTCAAATTTATGCTATAAATGCTTGTATGAAGAAAAAAGCTCAAGGAAACAATGAACATTACACCACAAGGGACTAGAAAAAGAAGAAACTTAGCTGAAATTTAGTGGCAGAAGGAAATAATAAAGAAAAATCAGAAATAAATAGAGACCAGAATAAACAATAACAAAACATTGAAAGTAATGTCCAGTTTTTCCAATATAAATGACAAAAATGGCAATGCCTTAACTACATTAACTAAGAAAAAAAAGAGAAAACTCAAAAAACCAAAATGAGAAATGGAGAAAAAACAATACAACAGATAACCACAGAAAGACATACTATGATAATAGACTACTATAGACAATTCTATAAGAACAAATCAGATAACTTAGAAAAAAAACCCCACAGATAATTCCTAAAAGTGCACAAGTTACCAAGATTGAATCATGAATCTTAAATCCAAGAAAGAGGAAATTTTCTTAGATGAATAACAAGAATGAAGGTTGAATTAGGAATCAAAAATCTCTCAGCACAGAAAAGCCCAAGACCACATAGTTTCACTGGTGAATGCTACCAAACATTTTAAAAAATAATTAATGACGATCTGTACCAAAATCTTACAAATAATGGAACAGAGGAAACACTTTCCAAACTATTCCATGAGGCCAGCAGTACCTTGATAGCAAAGCAGGATAAAAACAACACAAGGACAAAAAAGTCTAGTCTGATATAAGTATTGCTATCCTGACTTTCTTTTGACATCCATTTCTTTTTTTTTTTAATTTTTTTTTTAACGTTTATTTATTTTTGAGACAGAGAGAGACAGAGCATGAACGGGGGAGGGTAAGAGAGAGAGGGAGACACAGAATCTGAAACAGGCTCCAGGTTCTGAGCTGTCACCCACAGAGCCTGACGCGGGGCTCGAACTCACGGACCGTGAGATCATGACCTGAGCCGAAGTCGGACGCTTAACTGACCAAGCCACCCAGGCGCCCCTAGACATCCATTTCTGTGATAAATGTCTCTCCACCCCCTCACTTTCAATCTGCCAGTGGCGTTAGGTCTAAATAATTAGACCTAGAGTAATTAATTTTAACCTATCTCTTTTTCTCCTTCCAGTTTGAATTTCTGAAATCTGGGTGAAACTTAAAATCCGTATGTACTTTTGCTAAACATATTTAATTGATAGTGCATCTTACATTCAACAACTTCTTTGGAATGAGGAATATTATAGAGACAGATAAAAAAAAATAGGTGGCTAGATTAAATATATCACTTTTCTGGGGTGCCTGGGTGGCTCAGGAGGTTAAGCGATCAACTCTTAATTTCGGCTCAGGTCACACAATCTCACAGTTCGTGGGGTTGAGCCCGAGTCTGGCTCTGTGCTGATGGTGTGGAACCTGTTTGGGATTCTCTTTCTCCCTCTCTCTCAGCCCCTCCCCTCCTCAAAATAAATAAACTTAAAAAAAATCACGTTTCTTATTGTCCCAAACTACATTTTTTTCTGATATAATTAATAATTAAATCATAAACCGATAATTAAGTCAACAAAGAAAGCAGTGTACTCTGGGAAGAGCAAAGGCAGACCTTAGACTTAGGGTAGATTTGAATACTGGCTCTTATCATTTGAATACATTATTTACCATTTTTAACATCTTTGAGCCTCAATATTCTCACCTGTAAAATGGAGACAATAATACATATTTAATAAGGATTAAAATAACATCTAGTTAAGGCTTGGCACCTAGTAGGTATTCAAAATATAACTGTACTTTCTGAGCTAGCAATTGTGCCAAATTTTGTGAGGACTACAAAGATAAGTGGAAGGAAAGAAAAGCATAGTTTAAAAAAAAATTTAAATGTTTATTGTTTATTTTTGAGAGACAGAGTGAGAGCGGGGGAGGAGCAAAGTGAGAGGGAGACACAGAATCTGAAGCAGGCTCCAGGTTCTGAGCTGTCAGCCCAGAGCCCAACGTGGGGCTCAAACTCATGAACCCTGAGATCGTGACCTGAGCCGAAGTTGGACCCTTAACTGACTGCCCCCAAAAGCATCATTTTTTTTTTATTATTTATTTTGTATTAGGCTTTGTGGCTGTTATTCTCTGTGGGCTCATCTTAATTTTCCTAAAAACCTGAGGAAGTTTTTAATATTCCCATTTAACACATTTAGAATTGTGGCTCAGAGAAATTAAATACCTTATCCAGAGTCAGGTCTTGCCCTGAAAGAACTCGTATTCTAATTGGAGGCATAAGTAATATCTATCTGAAGATCCAAAAAGCTGTACGGTATTTTAAAAAGTATCATAAGTGATTTCAATTATATGTGGAATCTGAAAACCAAAACCAACCAACCAACCAACCAAGAAAGAAACAAAAACCAGACTCTTAAATGTAGAGAACAAGCTCGTGGTTACCAGAGGAGAGATAGGTGGAGAGATGGGTGGAATAGATAAAGGAGATTGAGAGGTACAAACTTCCAGTTATAAAATAAAGAAGTCACAGAGATGAAAAGTACAGAATAGGAAATAGAGTCAATAATATTGTAATAACATTGCGTGGTGACAGGTGCTGACTCCATTTGTTGTGACAAACACTGAATAGTGTATAGAATTGTTGCACTGATACCTTGTATACCTGAAACTAACATAACATTGTATGTTAATTATTTTAAAAAGTACCATAATGGCAGGTATGGGATCTCTAATCAAGTCAATACAGATGATAAGGATCAGGAATTTAGAAGAGCAATCTTCCTGGCTTAAAGTGTATATCAATCAGGATAGGTTGCTATATGCTGCAGGTCGCATATTTTAGTGGTTAAAACATAGATTTTAAAAAAAAAAAATGTTTAACAGTTTTTAATTTATTTTTGAGAGTCAGAGACAGAGCATGAGCAGGGAAGAGGCACAGAGAAAGCGAGACACAGAATGCAAAGAAGGATCCAGACTCTGAGTTGTCAGCACAGAGCCCAATGCAGGGCTCGAACCCATGAATCACGAAATCATGACCTGAGCCAACATTAGACACTTAACTGACTGAGCCACCCAGATTTTTTTTTTTTTAACTCATGGCCCTCACAGGTTGGACACATCGTAGCTTAGAACACCACGTTGATGGAGAAGCCATCATCTTCAATGTTGTTGGTTTCCATGCCAAGAGATACAAGCTCTGGAGAGTCTTTTGGCTAATAAAATTAATCAAATGCTCAGGGATTGAAATATTGTGGCTCAGAGTCCCTTCCATTTTCAAGTCGTTTGTTGAACAGAAACCTTTGCAAACACAACGTGGGCGGGAAGCACAATTCTACCATGTGCCTGGGAAGAGGGCAATCTGGAAATGTTTGGTGAATGACGGTAGTCATTAACACCATGTGATTCTTACAACAGTCTACCATAACTTATTTTTAGTGATTTAATATTTTTAAAACACTGTGTTTTCTAAATATTACTTCCAGTTGAAGATCCCACTACTGATAAAAACCTGTGTGAATTTTTGCATGTATGAGTGTCTATTACCTAAGCCAGCTACCTTTGCACATGAGATGCCTTGCTCACAACCATCCCCACTGATTATCTTCCAAACCTTTACTACACAGCTGTGCTTACTGGTAGACACCAGACCTACCCAAAACTCAGCTTCTTATCTTCCTCTCTGAACAGACATCACATTCCAGTTACTTGTTTATCCTAAAAAGATTTATTGAGAAGTTGCTGTTTACATAATATTTACAGTCACCTTGGAAATGACAAAACGATACATAATCATACTAGCAAACTTTATTTTAGCATCTACCATCTATGTAGATGGTAGAGAGATTCATCCTGAGCTCCTCCCCCTTCCTCACCATACATGAAATCTGTCATCAAGCTCTGTTGATATCATATTTTTAAGACGATTGACTGCACCCTGGGATCATCTGGGATACTTTAAAAAATACTGGTGTCTGGGTCCCACCTCAAGAGAGTATTATGTAATTGGTCTTGAAAGAGGTCTGGCCAGTGGGATTTGTATAAGCTTCCAGGTGATTCTTATGGGCAGTCAAGTTTGAGATCCAAGAGGTCTCGGTTCTGTCTATTAATCTCTTTCCAACCTTTGGTGAAAACCCCTCTAATCTCTAATGTGGATTGTTTCACTGATACCCTCTCTGGTCTCCCTGGTTCAGCCTGGGTTAGAGCCCCCAGGGCTGTGTTGTTGTTATGCCCTGAACATCTCCTGTCCGGGCACTTACATAGATTGCATCAATATTGCCTCTTAATCAGTGTTTCCTCTTTTAGACTATGAGCATATTAAAGGCAGCAATTAAGATTCGTCATATTCCTGACCCATAGTTTGGGATATGGCACATAAAGTGTGCTCAGTAAATGTTTATTGAATGAATATGGATGAGTGAATGTTCAACAAATCCTGGGCATTAAACCAGCACACAAATGAGTAAGACAGAGGATCTCTATACAAGTATTAATAGTCTGGTGGGGGAGATGGACATTAAAACACTCAATGCAGTAGGAGAAAGGGCTATTATTGGAGATGGAAATGTTGTTTGTCAAGTTTGGGGATTTAATAAGGTAGCAGAAAATATTGCCAAAATTATCCTGCTATATGGATATTCCATGATTTGCTCTCAGTAATGAGATCATTGATCTGCTACTTAAAATAGGAAAGGTGGAAGGAATTGAAAATAGAATATGGGGGTGGTTTCACATTTCTAGTCTTTTAACATGGTCTTTCATGACCCTCTAGTTCCCAGATCACTCTATCAACCATTTATTTTGTACCTGTGTGCCCAGAGGCCCCAGAACACCTACATATTTCCACAGACATCCGAGAAACCATATAAGCCAATGGCAAAATGCACGTATAAATTTGTCTGTTCTCTGTATAACTTCGTGTACCTCAGCTGCAAACCAACCTTCCGAGCTCTGTTCTGTGATCTGAGCTGAAACTGTAAAGGAAATGTCCCCTTTGCCAGCCGGCTTCCTTTTAGATTCTGTCAGCAGGGGGCACAGGAGGAGGAAGGTAAGGCAGAAGTTTAGGGACAAGGAACTTGCTCCTTGTCGGCTTGCCCAGTCTCTCACTGTTACCATGGCAACGGCCCTTTGGTTGGCTTCAACATCCAACTTCTTTTTTCACGCCCTGAACTGACCTCTTGAGTGGCTCTCCCCACTGTTTACACATTAATCCCAGGGAAGGATTCTGATTGACTCTTTGGGTCATGTGCCCATCCTCTGGGCCAGTCGCTCTTTGCGGAAAGAAGAGGTTCTATGGTCGGCAGGGCTTCTGGACAGCCTACCACTGTGGCCAAGTGTGGGGTCTACATGGTACTGGAAGAAGAGCCATGAAAAAGCCTATTAGAGAGGCAAAAATATAAGTTACCACAGCTAACTGTAAGGTTAAAGGGGGGAAATAATGTTCAACTTCCAAGGAGTCTAAGCTATTGGATAAGCTATCAGTTTCAAGTAATCATAATTCCCCTTTCACACAGGGCTTCCAGTTCGTCATGCTACTCGCCATTAATTGTCATACTATGTCTTTAGGGGCTCCCTGACATGCCCAGACTGACATAGGTTCCAGAGGCTAACGTCCTGTTGGAGCCAGAGATACACAGGGGCATGTTCAACATGCTAAGGAATCCAAGAAGCATGAATGAATAGTGGCTTGCTGGAGTCCAGAAAGGCTTTGGCAACGTCATTTGAGTTGGATCCTGAAAAATAAGTAGGCATTTAGCAGTCAAGGAAAGGGAAAGTGCAGTGTAGAGGATATTCTAGGTTATAAAAATAGCAAGTGAGGGGCGCCTGGGTGGCGCAGTCGGTTAAGCGTCCGACTTCAGCCAGGTCACGATCTCGCGGTCTGTGAGTTCGAGCCCCGCGTCGGGCTCTGGGCTGATGGCTCGGAGCCTGGAGCCTGTTTCCGATTCTGTGTCTCCCTCTCTCTCTGCCCCTCCCCCGTTCATGCTCTGTCTCTCTCTGTCCCAAAAATAAATAAAAAACGTTGAAAAAAAAAAATTAAAAAAAAAAAAAGAAAATAGCAAGTGAAGGAGAAATGGAGGCATGAAAAGGCATCATGGGTTTTGGAGAATCATTTTATGTGGCTGAGCATAACATGTATGGGGGTGGGGAGTAATATGTCCGGAAAGACAGATTGTGGCCAGATTGTGATGAGCCTAGGATGCCATCAGTTCTTTCAGAAAACATCTGCTTCCCGTGTGCTGGCCAAAGCTACAACCATTTTCACACACACTTCACTACAGGACTTCCTTTTCACGGATGCCTGGAATCAGTTTGCTTCGAAAGGTACGGTCTGGGGAGATGATACTGGGGAGGTGAAGTGGGTAGGCATCAGAATGGATGTTTTCAAATTTGTTACCTGAGCACATTTCAGATTTGGGTAAAATATCTTCAAGCTGTTACAAAGTACAGCGAGCTTTTCATCCTCTGCCTTTCTGCACCTGCGTATATCCTTACCCACTGCTGGGTCAGGCTCCGCGAAGCCCCAGAAAGTGGAAGCAGAAAATCGGGCTGGGAAGTCAGGAAGGAGAAGAAATCAGCCCGAGGCTGACTCATCTCAAAATTGAAATATGCAAACAAAGTTTAGCTGCGGTGGAGCAGTTGGAGTACAAATAGCTGTAGGCATTGGAACAACAACGAGGCTGAAAGGGATGCAGGGCATATGCATTATTTTTAACGAACATATAAAGGACAAGACAGAGGCGAAAAAAACCAGCCTTTTAGAAATGTGTTAGGGGAAACATTACCACCATCCCCCACACCGCTGCATATCTTTCTGAACTGCTGACAACTGATTTCCCCGGGCTGGGTTTAAAGCTGTTTATGATAATCTTCACCCTGCTTTTACGGTTAATTAATTATACCTTTGCCTAGTACTGTCACCAGTATGGGAAGTAGAAACAGGAGAAAGAGATGATGATTAAAAGCTGCGTGAGAATTCACAATTGCCTAAGCTACATGATGCAGGAAGTGTAAAGATGACCCGGAAACAGTCTTGGCGTCTGGACGAGGAGGGCATGGGTACTTGCAAAGTGCGGGATGGGTGAGGGAGGGACCATCTCATCTGGTTGGTCCAGACCTTTCTGGTTTTAAAACTGGAAGCCTCACTTTCAGAGAGCTCTCTGCCCCCAGCAAACAGAGAGTTGGTCACTCTGGGGAGGGTTGGAGATCTAGCCGGCTATCATTCAATAAGCCAGCGAGGCAGGCCAGTGGTTTGCGGAGGACGACCACCCCAGAAATGGTGCAGAGATGTGAAAGTCAGCCTAAAGGAGAGGAACAGTGCCCTAGGAAGCACCTAAACAAGCAGTCAGAAGGATTATAAGAATGAACTAACGAGCCTCAAGCCTCAAGAATCCAGGACAAATAATACTTATCAGCTCAAGCAGGTAACCCACAGTCTTGGGTGGAGTGGGAGTGGGGTGTATATCAGGCCGAAGTTCTAGGGAAAGACTTTAATCCTTGAACAAGGGACTAGTGATACCGGGAAGAGACACATTTGTAGGGTGAGGGTATTGAGTTTTTAGGTTGGTGTGCAGGGAAAGAGCAGAAGTTTGGATAACATAGAAGTGTTTGTTGGCTTCCCATTGTCCTGAGGATAAAACCCAAGATCCTTCTTTGGAAATGGAGAGTTCTCTGACCTGTTCTCAACTCTTTTCTTATCATTCTCCCACTCTGGTAATATTAAATTATTGGTGGTTCCTCAAAGGCACCAGGTTCTCTTTCTTCCCTGGCCTTTGTGTATGGGGGTTTGTTTTCCTGGAGTGTTGTTCCACTCATACTGATTTCTCCTGCCCTTTAAGGTTCAGCTCAAATGTCCTCTCCCCTCCCATCCTACCCCAATCATTCCCTGAATTCTTATTCTAGGTTATAACCTCTCCTCTGGGTAGAATTCAGGCGGACTATATTCCAGGCGGAGAAGTTCCAGACAGCTAAGACAATGCCCCAGAAGGTCAGACTCACCTGCTGAGTCCCTATGGGACTCACTGGGGTCTGTAGGAATAGTTGCAAATGAGTGTGCGTAACTGCTAATTGCACTATTGAAGCTCCAGATCCCTTAGATTTATCAAGCGAAAGTTAAGGCTCTGCTTGAAGGGCTTTTTGCTCAGCACTATTAACATTTTGGTAGGGGTGCAAGGGTGGGGGAAGTGAGAGAAGGGGAGCCTGTTCTGTGCATCATAGGAGGTGTAGCAGCATCTCTAGTCTCTATCGGCTAGATGCCAGTAGGCTCTCCCAAGTGTGAAAACCAAAAATGTCTCCAGACATTGTAGAATATTCCCCAGAGGACAAAATTTATCCCAGGTTGAGAACTATTGCTCTGGTGTAAAGGAACACCCTATACAACATTGGCAAGACTCTTACTGGGCAGAATTCTAGTGTTCTGTACCCATGAGCAGTTAACATATGTGGTGTATGGGCTCAGTGAAGACCGGTAGAGAACTTCAGGTGATTATCACACTGCCTGCCCTATGTGACTTGACTTGATGACCTGTGATCTATCTTGATCCATCCTCACAGTGCTATTTTGCTACTTAAAAAAATGGATCCATGGGGCACCTGGGTGGCTCAGTTGGTTAAATATCCAACTTTGACTCAGGTCATGATCTCATGGTTGGTAAGTTCTAGTCCTACATTGGAGCTTACTTTGGATTCTGTGTCTTTCTCTCTCTCTCTCTCTCTCTCTCTCTCTGCCCCTCCCCTGCTTGTGCTTTCTCTCTCAAAAGTAAATAAACTTAAAAATAAAACATTAAAAACAATGGATCCTCCCCTCTTTTTACTATAATATAAATCTAATGGAGAAGCTAGATATTGGAAACTCTATACTCCGTCTATGGCTAAGTGTATGTGTGGGTCTCTTCTAGATTCTAAATGGCCTAGGGTAGCAGCCAGTGTTTTCTAATTGAATAATTTTCCATTTCTCCCATCCAAGGTCTAGAATGGAGCTTTGCACAGGATAGACAATTCAAAATATTTATCAAGTCAAAGTTAGAAGCCAAAAGAATATTTGTAAGCTTTGATGACCAGGAAACAAGACGGAGCTAACTCACTTGACCCAAGGAAAGAGAAAAGCCACTTTTCTGTGAAGTGTGATACTCAGTATCCAAAGATACTCTTTGGACAGAATTACAGGCTTGGCCTGAAAGTTGTGAGAAATGCAGAACCTCAGATCCTCTGCATCAGAATCTTCATTTTAAGAGATCTCCAGGTCATTCCTGTGCACATTAAGCTTAAAGCATGGTTTTATAGCACAGGCTTCATATCTGTGGAATCGAGGTCCAAGTCTTTGACTTATCAGCTATGCAGCCTTAGGCAAAACATTTACCCATTCAAGTCTCACTGTTTTTAACTGCAAAGTGGGAATTTTGATACATATTACATGCTAGGATTCTGATGCTCAAATTAAAAAAAAAGAAGGAAAATGGGACACAAATCACAGTGCCTAACTTTATACAGTAAGAATTAAATTGTTATTATATGTTGTTATTCTCTGAAATTCCTTTCTCCTCACTCATGAAAAATCAGAGTCTGGACTATGGACAACCCATCACCTGCTATCTAGCCCGTAATTTGACGATTGACCAAATCATTTACTCTTCAGCCAGCCGTTGAGAAATACCAAGCCAACCTTGGTTTAAAAAATTTCACCCTTTTATAAATATGATATACATTGTAGAAGTGTGTACCTGGGGAACAAAACTCTATAATAAGGTTAATGAGAAGAGAAGCAACACAAATCTGTTTTCATCACTGTTAAACAGAGCTTAAATCACAGCACAGGGGGAAACAGCTGATCTGGAAGGCAGCTTAGGAGCAGATCAGTAGAAACTGATTACTTATTAATGAGAGGGTTTTAGTGGTGAGGCCTGGTGGGAAACCCACTAGACTCAATTCTGCAAGCCATCCGCTGAAGAAGTTGTGTTTGTGAATCACTTGATTGATGTAAAAAAATTCAAAAACAGATTCTTTCCAGCACCCTGGAGGCTGTCATGTACTACTGCTCTCTTATCTGTTCATGTTAAGAAAATAGGATCCTTCAGTAAGTAAATGTGTGTACTATTTAATTAAACTCACTGCCGGGCTCTGTGTTGGGGCTGGTCCTCACCCGGGAATTATTGGACTGCTGTATCCTGCCTTCCCTCTCCCCTCCCTCCTCTTAGTGCTTCTACTCAGTAGGAGCACTGTGGTAAGTGCTTTAGTATTTTCTTACTGTGCCCACTTTTTAGATAAGGGAGATGTGGAGACTCAGAAAGCTTAGGCCACTTGCCCAAGGTCTTCCAGCTTGGAGGACTGTGATTTAAATCCAGGTTCCGGGTGACTCCATAGCCTACGCGTATGTCCACTTAGGCACTAACATAGGTGTACTTCGTAAAGACCAACCATAGCCGTGGTTCTTGCCATTTGTCCTCAGACCAGCATCGTTAGCATAATCTGGGAACTTGTTCGAAATGCTCATTTTCATGCCCTGCCACAGACCAGTGGAATCAGACACTGTGGGAGCTGGACCCAAGAAGCCCTCGGATGGACGCTAAAGTTTGCGAGCCACTGGCACGTGGGCTGTATGCTAAGCACTCAGATTTACGAACGAAAAAAAAATAGATTCCCTGACCTCAGGGAGTTCAGAGTCTGGCAGAGGAGACAAGCCTGCAAACACAATCATAATCATATATTATCGGTGCATTGTAAATGCAGCGAGGAGATAACGCGTGAGAAATGAGGAAAGTAAAAATGCGGACAACTAACCGGAAGGGGCAGGAAAAGCTTATTGTGGCAAGGTGGGGCTTGGACTGAATCTTAAAACAAGAGAAGTCGCTGGCCACAGTGACAAGAGGAGAGAGGATTCCAGGCAAGGGTACAGCAGAAACAAAAGGGGAAATAAATGATGGGCGTATGAGAAAGAGCAGTTATATGGGGGATGCAGGAGTGATGAAGGAGGTGATGAGTTCACGGAGCAGGCAGCGGGCTGCCCTCTGTCATCCCACAGCTTGACCCCCCACCTGCTGAAGCTGGGGAGTCAGAAGCCTTGGCTTGGAGATTTTTTATAGTCATTTGTCACTCCATGGCATTTATGACTGCCCTATGGTCCCAGAGGAGGGGCCCTATATATCACAAAGGCTTGTTCTTCATGAGCTATTGAGCACCCAATAATTCATGCATGTTATTTATACCACACACTTTTCTCCTCCTTCTTAAAGTCCCCATGCCACTGACACCAGCTAGTAGACGTCAAGCTGTCCAGCGGATAAAATGTTGTTTGACAAGGGCTCTGCGGCCAGGGATGTCACTTATGGTTTATATCATGAATTCTAACTCAATTCTTTGTTCTCCACGTCACCTATCAGTGAATAATATACCCACATCGTAGGACTTCGGTCTGTATTTTCCAGATCAGTATTCTAACAAGGGGCATGGGTTATATTTCAGTACTTAAAATAAAAGAATGGTGCTATATTCCTCCTGGCATAGTGAAAAGAATGTGAGATTGAGGATAAGAGAGACAAGAGTTGTAGCCTCCACTCTGTACTTTCCTGCTGTGTCCATTAAATCACATTTGAAGTTCTACTTATTTTTAATCTTGCAAAGCCTCAATTTTTCTTATCTGTGATGTTGGGTTGCCGCACAATTAAATGATACAGTATGGGTGCCTGGAACTCAGTCGATGGTACTCCTTCCCTCGTCAGTATGTATATCTGACTTACAGTATTGGAGAGATTGCTTCTTTACAATGCCCAATATTAAGACTGAACAGAGATTTCCTTCATCTATTTCTGGATATTTTGTCTGTGAATGTTCTTGCTACATGGCATGATGGGAGTGGTGTTGGTCTCAGAAGAGAAGCAGCAAAGTCAGTGCTTCTGACTGAAAACCTTTCCAGCTGTAAGACTTTTAGGGGAAGAGGACTCCAGTCCATAGTTCTTCGATGACTCCTAAAGGAAATGGAAGATGTGCCTCCATCTGACCAATGGAAAAGGTCAGTGTGTTGACCTTAGCTCCAAATATCAAGAGCTCAGGTTTGGCTCAATAAGCACCCACAATGTACTGGGCTGGGTGCTGGATGCTGGGTGCATTAGGTATATGCTCTCATTTTCTCCTCACATCAGCCCTGCTTACATCTATGTTAAGAAGCCAGTTGGCCTGACCAATGTCATGGGTCTAATCTGAGGCAGAGATTTGACTTAACTCAGGCCTTGTAAGTTCATGTTCAGAGCCATTAACAAGTTCCCATTCCAGACCTACTTTTCAGAATCTTCAGGGGCAGGTCCCTAGGCATCTGTATTTTTATTGAGTGACCTACAGGATAACTTTCATGATTAGGAAAATTTGAGAAAAAAATAGGACAAAACAAACATACTGCTAAAATAAAAAGCAAACTGAGACCAATCTTTAAAATTCGCTGAGCAGAACGGGCAAATCCTACAGACAGAAAGTGTGTTAGTGGTTGCCTAGGGCTGGATGGGGAGGCGGCTGCTGTTGGAGAGAAATGGGAGATAACTGCTAATGGGTTCAGAGTTGCTTTTTGGGGCAATGAAAATGTCTTGGAATTGTGGTAATGGTTGCACAACCCTGTGAATATACTAAAAACTACTGAATTGTACAATTTACGTGACTGAATTGTACGTGGATGTCTCAATAGAGCCGATTAAAAAAAGAAAGAAAATTCCCTGAGCAGACAAAACCAGTTGAGTCATACAAATAAAGCTTAATTTAGCTTATTTTGCGAGACTAGCTTGATCTGGGTCACTTCTTGCTTATGCCTCTGAAAACCGTAAGTAAAACTTAAAAAAAAATTTTTAATGTTTATTTATTTTTGAGAGAAAGAGAAACAGAGTGTGAGTAGGAGAGGGGCAGAGAGAGAGGAGACACAGAATCTGAAGTAGGCTCCAGGCTCTGAGCTGTCAGCACAGAGCCTGACACAGGGCTCGAACTCACAGCCTGCAAGATCCTGACCTGAGCCGAAGTCAGATGCTTAACAGACTGAACCACCCAGGAGTCCCAAAACCGTAAGTAAAACTTAAGCTGTTTCTCAAGGCTGATCTGGGTTAGCCACTGACCAATTCCTTGCCATTTAAAACAATTCTAATACCATAACCAATCACTAGGCAGAATAAACAGTTACTGCTTCAGTTCACTAGCTAAGCCGCTTTATAGCAGTAAACCCCTGAGCCTCACTCCATGTTCTGGTTTGAGCGCTCCCAGCTTGCAAACTGTCTTTTTGGTGTGTACACAATAAACTCTTACTAATTACTACTTTAGTGATTCCTTGGTTTTACTTCTGTTACTTCTAAACTTTAAACCATATAAATGAAATTAGCCCTCCCAAGAGACACAGGGGCACTTTGACTGTTTGATAAGGACTCTTAGCAATCAAGATGCTGTTTCAGGTCAGGCCAGGCAACATATTTGGGGCTTCTGTGCAGCTTATATTATTACATCTCTCCCTTCACCTTCTACAGATGAGGGAACCAAGCTCAGAAGTTTTAAGATTTTATTTTCATTCATGTGTGAGAGACAGACAGAGAGAGCACGAGCCGGGGAGGGGCAGAGGGGGAGAGAGAGATTCTGAAGCAGGCTCCATGCCGAGCGCAGAGCCTGACACAGGGCTTGATCCCGCAACCGTGAGGTCATGACCTGAGCCAAAATCGAATCAGACACTTAGCCGACTGAGCCACCCAAGCGCCCCAGAGGTTTTAAATGACTTAGCCAGATTCATTAGCCGTTATTTGGCCAAGCGAGGATCAGACCCATTGCCTGCTTCTAGCTCTCTTTCTATTCTAAACACATTTTGGCCAATCCTTTCACGTGTGTAAACTCTCTCTCCCAACTAGACCGCCGGGGTCAGCACAGTGCTCAGAATACGCGTCCATGATTTGCTGTCATCCACCAGGTAACCTCTTGCATCATGCGTCCATATTTCTGTGACAAGCCCACTGAGTCTGTATCATTTTCCCTGGCCTTCGGGTCACAGGGGAATGGAAAAGGAGAGAATCCTATGATACAACGGAATCGCAGGGAGACGGTCCAACAGGAAGCCCACCCTTGCCTGGCCTACCTGTAGCTCTCGGGGGTGGGGAGGGGCAATAATCAGATGACCACATATTCCTGGTTGTGGTACAAAATCTTATACGCTGTAAACCAGCAGGGCTTCCCAAGGTGTAACTGCAAGTTTCCCTTCTCACTCTGCTTTTTTGGATACAGGGTCCCCTCGCTAAACAACCTCCTTCATCAAAGGACCGGGCACAGCCCCTGCTCACCTCTCAACAGCAGGTTTCAGTTCATGCCAGTCTGTGGAATGACTCAAACAAGCCAGTCACATCCTCGCACAGGAGCCAGGAGGCACCCCTTTCTCAATACCGCAAAGCCCGCCTCCCATGGACCTTACCGTTTATCGGGTTCCTGAGTGAAACCCACACATGACCTTGCATGGCACGCAATGTCCTTATGTGGCGTGTGGTGTCCTTGTCTCCTGGGCTGTGCTTCTGCGACTAACAAGTTGTCTGTCTCATCTATGCAGTGTTGGATGTCATGTGCCCAACCATCCTCATAACCCTGGGATGGGGATCCCTCCCTCACTAACTGGGTAAGTAAAAGGCCATTAAAATACCAGCTCAAAGGCGTGCTTGGGTGGATCAGTCAGTTAAGCGTCCGACTCTTGATTTCGGCTCTGGTCATGATCTCATGATTTCATGAGTTCAAGCCCTGCATTGGGCTCTGTGCTGACAGCATGGAGCCTGCTTGGGATTCTCTCTCCCCCTCACTCTCTGCCCCTCCCCTGCTCATGCTCTCTCTCTTAAAAATCAATAAATAAACTTAAAAAAATACCAGCTCAGATCCGAGTCTGTGTCCCATCTTCAAAGTCGGGTCACTAATTCTCTGTTGGTTCTGCTGTAGAAAGAACGCTGCCCAATCAGGAATTCTGTGTTCTCCTTACCCAAACGTGTAACATAACTGGATAAACTGTTGAATCTGTATAGGCTCCAGGCTTCTCTCTGGTAAAACAGAGTGACTGAAATATGTAAGTGGGTTTCAAAGAAGTTTTTACCCAGGGAGCCCTCTGCTCAATTAGAATCTAAGTGAAGGTTTGAGGAGACAGAAGCAATGTCCTCAGTGGTACCCTAACCCTCTGCTCACACACTACCACCTGCCTGTTTCTGAGGAACCCCAGGGCTCCACTGGACTGAGATTGACAATCACACAACTAGATGTTTTCTAAGATTCTTCTTCTTTTTTTAAAAAAGTTTTTTAAATATTTATTTACTTTTGAGAGAGAGAAAGAGAGGATGTGTGAGCAGAGAGAGAGAGGGAGACACAGAATCCAAAGCAGGATCCAGGCTCTGAGCCATCAGCACAGAGCCCGACGTGGGGCTGGAACTCGTGAATGGTGAGATCATGACCTGAGTTGATGTCAGACGCTTAACCGACTGAGCCACCCAGGAGCCCCTTAAGATTCTTCTTTTATGTTCCGTACGTTCCAGAATGTGAAAAGACAGTCCGAGCTCTGCTGTCTACTAGCGATGTGACATTGGGAGATTTATTTTAAATCTCTTGGCCTCAGGTTCCACATCCATAAGACAAAAGAGGCAGGATAACGATAATAAGAGTGACAGCAGCAGCAATAAAAGTAATAATGAATAGTAACTGCTTATTGTGTTCTGGGCACCATTCTAATTATTTTACGTGATTGTTATGGGCTGAATGTTTGTGTCCCCCACACAATTATTACATTGAGGTTCTATCCGAATGTGATGGCATTAGGAGGTGGGGCCTTTGGGAGGGAATTCAGATTTTAATGAAGGAGACTTTATGACCCTTATATGAGTCGCCAGGGAGTTCCCCGTCATGTGAGGATCGCAGGACTCAACCGTGCCGGCACCCTGACCTCAGGCCTCCAGCCTCCTGAACTGCAAGAAATAAATGTCTGTTGTCTATATCCAGCCAGTTTTTTTTTTTTTTTTTGGTATATTGTTATAGCAGCCTGAACAGACTCTGATATATGCATTAAGTCATTAATATCTAAGGTTCATTTCAGCTCAGAAGCTGTTTTGCTGGCTTGTCTCTGGCACTGGCAGGTTGAAAGAGAGAGCTGATTTTCTAAGAGGGCCACTTAAGCGGCTCTCAGCCAGAAGTGCCAACTGTCAAGTCCATGTTTGAAATGTTGTATAGGCTTCCTTCTGAGGCAGCAAAGAGTAGCCTGACAGGTGAGTTAGCATCAAAGAAGGTTATCCTGCAAACAGAGAGCTAGGCCTTACGTGGTACAGCTTGAGGGGAACCTAGAAGTTTCCAAAACTCACAGCTTCCTCTCCCAATCAGATGTCACATTGTCTAAGATCCCATCATTAAAGACCCTTCCCGGCGGGTGTCGTTTTGTTCTCCCCACACATCTGTTTAAATTTGTCCATGACAAATTACAATTTCCGTGGGATTCAAACTCAGTAGATTCTTTCTGACGTTGTCGGTCATCGCCCTCCTTCTGGATTATAACACGCAGGAAGTTTCAGTAAAGAGAATCCTTTAGTCTTCTGTTATCAGAAAGTGATATAGCAGTCAAGACCAAGGATTTTTTTAAGTTGGAATGATCTGGGGCCCAAGGCCATCTGTCAGCTGACAGCTCCCACACTCTGCTTTTCAGAGCATGCATTTTCTCCATGCTTCAGGATGCATTCCCACTGCCTACCTGACATCATCATTTGGAAGTGTAAGAGACATCGCAAGATTGTCATGACCTGAATCGAACGCCGTATTATCTGCCCTCAAACTTGTTCCACTTCCTCCTTCATCTTATGTGATGACAAACCAAACTTCCTGGTGCCCAGCTCAGAGAGCTTGATGTTAATTTTGTTAACATTTTTTTAAAGTTTATTTATTTATTTATTTATTTATTTTGAGAGAAGGAAGGAGCACACGTGCATGTGTATGCACCAGTGGAGGAGGGGCAGAGAGAGAAAGAGAGAGAGAATCCCAAGCAGGCTCCATGCTGTCGGTGCAGAGCCCCACGTGGGGCTTGATCTCACCAACTGTGAGTTGAGATCAAGAGTTGGCCACTTAACTGACTGAGCCACCCAGGTGCCCCCAGCTTGATGTTATCTTTGATCCTCTTTCTCACATTCCAGATACAATTTTTCATGAAACTCTGTTTACTTAAAAAAATATATCCATAAAATGATTACTTTGCACCATTTCTACTGTTCCTGCCTAGACTGACCTGGAACCATCTATTGCCCGGGTAACCGCAGTAGCACCAGATCGGTCTCTGCCTCCGGGGAGAATGCCCCAACTGGTCACACTGATCTCACTAAAACAAAATCACATAAGGTCATTCCTCTGCTCAAAGCTCTGTATCGGCTCTGTTTCACTCAGATCACAATTCGGATTCCCTAACCCAGCTGTCTAGTTTCTAACGAGCTAATACCCTTTGCCCCTCTGACTTCATGCTTTCCCACACCTCCAGAAGCTGCAGCCACACCAGGCTCCTTGCTTATCTTTAACTCGCCAGGCTCACTCCTGCCTTAGTGCCTTTGCCCTGACGGTTCCTCTCTCTGCTTAAAGGCATTTCCTCAGGAGCTATGGGCTGGATTGTGTTACCCCACATAATAACCCCCAGTGGAACTGTATCTAGAGATGGGGTCTTTAGGAGGTAATGAAAGTTAAATGAAGTCATAAGGATAGGACCCTAAACCCAAGACTAGGGCCTTATATACACAGGAAGATCTCTGTCTCCCTCTCCCTCCCTCTCTCCTTCTCTTTTCTTCTCTCTCACTCTTTCTCCCTCCATCATGTGAAGACAGTGAGAAGGCAGCCATCTGCAAACCAGGAGAAAATCATCACTAGCAACTGAATTGGCAAGCACCTTGATTTTGGACTACTGGCCTCCATAACTGTGAGAAATACATTTATGTTGTTTAAGTCACCCAACTGATGGTATTCGGTTATGGTAGCCAGGCAGACAATGACACTAGACCTCCATGAGGCTAACTGCCAACCTCCCTCAGCATTTTCTCGAGTGTCACCTTCTCAGCAAGTCCCCCTACAATATTCTATTAAAATTGCAATGCCAGGATTCCAGGTTCTCCACATTCTGCCCTTATTCCTTGTTCAAAGAAGTATCATTCTTCTAACCCCTGATATAATTCGCTTATCACCTCTATAATTTATTGTGTGACAATCCTGATAGAATGCTTTCCTTGAGAGACCTCTGTTTTGCTCCCAGCTATGTCACAAGAATCTGGAACAATGCCCAGCACATAGTAAGTGCTCCATAAATATGTGTAAAGTGAATGAATAAATTGACTGTAACTATAATATTTTCTAACTCTATGAGCTGGGGCAAGTTGCTGACTTACCTAATACTCACCAGAGTATTGTTGTAAGAATTAAATAAGTTGGGTGTCTGGGTGGCTCAGTTGGTTACATGTCTGACTCTTGATTTCAGCTCAGGTCATGATTTCACAGGTTCGTGGGATCAAGCCCCGCGTTAGGCTCTGCCCTGACAGCACTGAGCTTGCTTGGGATTCTCTCTCTCCCTCTCTCTCTGTCCCTCCCCCGCTCACATGCCTGCTCTCTCTCCAAGTAAATAAACATTTAAAAAAAAGAATTAAATAAGTAAAATGTGAATGAAAATGAAAGGGCTGTTTATCTTAATCATCATATCCTAGTGCCTGGACATACTCACAACAGAGTTTGGCACTTAATGCAGAGCTTGGTAAATAGTAAGTATTTACCGAACAGTGACTATGATTTTGACTCATTACAATACCTACTTCAGTGCACTGTCGTTATCATCCTCTTGGGAGCTGGACTGGACTGGGGAGAAGGAATCCAATCTTCCCATTCTCTCTGCCTTCAGGCTTTCTGCACCAGCCACACTGGTCTGAGTTCCGGGCACCAAATGTACTTTCCTGCATCTTGTTTCAGTGATTTTAACAATGCTGTATCTGTGACCTGGAATGATCTTCATCTCTACCCGCCTCCAGCTGACAAAAAACTCCCATTATGTATGTACCTAGTTGATTCCTATTCAACTCCCAGAGTTCAGCTCCAACATCACTTCACAGGAAGCTTTCTCTGACTCCCCAGAGTAGATCAGGGTTCCTCCTAAACTGACTAGGAACACCCTGTACTTTTTAGGAACATTTATATCCACACTGCCTGGATATAAAAAAAAAAACACACTGTCAAGTATTCAGTGGTTGCTCAACAAATATGTGTTGCATAGATGAAGGACATTGTCAATGACCAGCTATTTGATATCCATAATTTAATTTGATGTTTTCTCATAGACACTAAGATTATCTCCCGTACACAGATAGAGAAACTATTACTCAAAGAGGTTGAGCGACTTCTTTAAAGTCACATAGCTAATAAGTTATAAACTTGGGATTTGGACTCAGTTCTCTTCAGCTCCAGAAAATCTACTCTTCCCACCACAAATGAACTGTTCCCAAGATTCCTCAAGTCAGCTTCCTTATTCCTTTCCTTTAGTGCCCTTTGGTCCTTCAAGCTCTCCAGAGATAGCAAAATATATCCTGACCCACTGACTCTTTGACTCAAAAGTCCCCTGCACCTCCAGGGATCCCAGGAGCCCAAATTCATTCCAGGAAATCCATGGTTCTTGCTAGTTATCTCTCTCTTGAAGTTTCCCCTCATTCTGAGGATATCCATCCTTATAACCTGTGCATTCTTAAACTTCACCATCTCATCAAGTGGCACCATCATCAAGCCAAAAGCTTAGAGGACATCCTCCATATCTTCTTTTACTTCTTTGTCTCATCCAATCCATGTGTTAATATTTTCTGTGCTTCTATCAAGCATGTCTCGAATCTATCATTTTTCTCCAGTATTCTATAATGTCCTATGTTCTCTCGTGGCTTCTAATCTTCTCCAACATTTTTTATGTCAGTTGAGAAACAACCTATCCTATGCATTCCAGAAATGAGGGGGTTAACACACAATAGGGGTTTATGTGATTGTTAGAAAAGCTGAGAGGTGGGGGCAGATGTCAGAGGAACTGAAGCTTACGGTCATCAAAGTCAACACCGAAGGTCTCAGCCCACAGCACCAAATGTGGTGGTTCTCCAAAGCTTGCCTAGAAGTTGCTACAATTCTCAGAATGTCTCCTAGACCGTCATGGTCTGCAGTCACAGAGCAAGTGGGTTTCAAGCGTTTGCCGGCAGGCTTCTCTGATGCTCACATCTACACATTTGTCTATCTGCCACCACTGCTAGAGAATAAAGCTTTCAATTCACTTCTATTTTCAAGACACCACAGGCAGATGTTGCACTCCTTGACAAAACCATGGAAGGTGATTAGGATGAATAAAGTTGCCAACCTTACAAGGACATGAGGGTGGCACTCAGGTGACAGCAGACAGCCCACCCCACCATCTGCCACCCAGCAGTCAGATGAGTTTACAACCATGCTTAAAACGATTCAGTGGCTTCCCATTTCTCTTAGGATAAAACCAAAACTTGTCCCCATGACCTGCAAAGCTTACTTGGTCTTTTTCTTCCTACCTGTTCCATTTTGTCTCATTCCAGTCTTCCCTTTAATCACTATATTCCAGCCACATTGGTTTTCATTTCATTTCATTTCATTCAATATGCCAAACATTTTCTCACCTCAGAACTCTTATATTTACTCTTCCCTCTGTCCAGAATGGTTTTCTCCTTGGTTTTCACAATCCTTCTATCTCAACACTCTATCTCAACCACTCTTTAGTGGTTTGCGGGTTTTCTCTGCTGTCCCTGTTATTTCCTCCAATGCATGTATTGTCATCTGCTCTTATCTTTTCTGTTTGTTTGATTACGACCTGTCATACCCATTGGGACATAAGCTCAGTGAAATCAGGTACCATATTGTCAATCGGCTATTTCTCTGTCCTGATTGAGTTATCAGTTATCCTCTTGGAACATAGTTCATCATGAGCTGAGTTCACCACTTCAAACTATCCGAGAACATTAGTTTCTTTGGTCCCCAGTAGCCTGCAGCCATTGTACCAACCTTAACAGAAGCACAAAAGACATAAGAACAATATCTGCTCAGTGCAATGCTTAAATAGTTTCAGCACATTCCAGGCAAAATACCCTGATAAACCCTTAACTCTGCAACTTTCTACTACTGATGTTATTCAACCCCTCTCCTCATCCATTGGAATAGCCAGAAATACCGTATCAATTTGATTATTTGGGGTTTTGTTGCTGTTGTTGGATAAAACATAAGTGCTTATTTTCTTTCATGTAAAAGAAGTCCTCAGGTAAAGCGTACAGGGTTGACATAAAGGTTCCTTCTTTCTGCTTCACTTTCATAAACATGTGGCTTCTATTCAAGTGTGCCTCATGGTTCCAGCATTGTTGCTGATGTTCTAGCCACCACATCTGCAATCCAGGCAATACAAAGAAGGAAGGGGGAAAGGGCACCCCTTCCTGCCAAATAGCTCTCTTTAAAGGAAATTCATGGAAGCTCTCAGCCAGTGATTTTCACTTATGTCTCCTTGACCATTTCTAGCAGGGAGAGAGACTGGGAAACACCATATCTTTTTTTAATGATTTCAGAAATAGAATTTAGTGATTCATCACTTACATATAACACACAGTGCTCATCCCAACAAGTGTCCTCCTTAATGCTCCTTGCACATTTAGCCCATCCCCTCCACCCAACACATTGCCAGCAAACTTCAATTTGTTCTCTATATTTAAGAGTCTCTTATGGTTTGTCCCCTTCTTTGTTTTTATCTTATTTTTGCTTCCCTTCCCTTATGTTCATCTGTTTTGTTTCTTAAATTCCACATATAAATGGAATCATATGATATTTAACTTTCTCTGATTGACTTATTTTGCTTAGCATAATACACGCTAGTTCCATCCACATTGTTGCAAATGGCAAGATTTCATTCTTTTTGATTGCCGAGTAATACTCCATTGTATATATACATACACCGCATTTTCTTTATCCATTCACCCATCAGTGGACACTTGGGCTCTTTGGATACTTTGGCTATTGTTGATAGTGCTGCTATAAACTTTGGGGTTCATGTGTCCCTTCGAATCAGCACTCCTGTATCCTTTGGATAAATACCTAGTAGTGCAATTGCTGGGTTATAAGGTAGTTCTATTTTTAATTTTTTGAGGAATTTCCATACTGTTTTCCAGACTAGCTGCACAGTTGGCATTCCCACTAACAATGCAAAATATTTCCTCTTTCTCTGTATCCTTGCCAACATCTGCTGTTGCCTGAACTGTTAATTTTTGCCATTCTGACAGGTGTGAGGTGGTATCTCATTGTGGTTTTGACTTGTATTTCCCCAATGATGAGTGATTCAGTTTGATTATTCATAACTTTACCACCTTTCCCAAATATTTAAAAGTGTTCTTCATTAATCAGTACTGAGTTTAAATATACTCAGAATTCACTTAGTTCTTGTCTGCGTTTCCATAGCTCTTTATTACTCTTCCCATTATAACATTCATCACAACAAGCCTATTAGTTGATGTCTTTGTATATGTATTGATACTTCCACTAGATTATACGTTACATAAGAACAGATTCTGGGGGCGCCTGGGTGGCGCAGTCGGTTAAGCGTCCGACTTCAGCCAGGTCACGATCTCGCGGTCTGTGAGTTCGAGCCCCACGACAGGCTCTGGGCTGATGGCTCGGAGCCTGGAGCCTGCTTCCGATTCTGTGTCTCCCTCTCTCTCTGCCCCTCCCCCATTCATGCTCTGTCTCTCTCTGTCCCAAAAATAAATAAAAAAACGTTGAAAAAAAATTAAAAAAAAAAAAAAGAACAGATTCTGTCTGGAATTTTATATCTTATATCTTTCATGGCAGATGTGTTGAAGGCACTCAGGAAACATTTGTTGAATTGCACTGAATTCCTTCTGAAAGTGAAGTGCTGGGTAAACCCCACAAAATTACAAGATCATGGAAACACCTTAAATGAACTTATACATCCATAACTCACAATGCCAGCTTTCTCCCCTGATTAATGGTGTTTTCCAACCATTCATCCCCTCTTTCTATTCACCCCCTGCTGTGCTGTGTTGTCTTGACCCTCTCATTATGCAAAGTGCATGCCATCTCATGCTCTCAGTGAATTCTCATAAATTGGGCATATCTCCCCAGCACCTGGCTTGGCCAGCACTAACCCTTGTCTGCAAACCTGACCGGCTTTGTCACATTCAGATATTTCTATGAACACATCATTCACCTGTCCCTTCAAAGTGTAACCGGTACTAATAAGCAAATAAATCAAGCTGAGTTTTTCATTACACATGCTTTCATTTGTGACAGTATTTACTTGTTTGCATTTAGTAGAGGAAAACAGGGATGATAAACATTAGCCACTATTTTTCTCTTTCTGAAGATGAAAATAAAATTTGTTCAACATAGAGGGGGAATTTTTTTAAAATTTTCTATCCCGATATTGTCTAAAGGAAAGGACTACGTACTGAAAGTAAGAGGTGACACCAACTGGAGCTACTGACTGGTAAGTATGATGTGTCAGACAATATGCTAAATTATTTCTGAGCCTCACGATATTTATTGCATGGCAGGTGATTAACTGCATTTTCCAGATTAGTAAAATGATTGTAAAAGAATTAAATATTTCGACCCAGGTCACAGAAATAATTTGAGAATAAGTTTAAGCCTTAATACAAAGTTGGCTTCATTTGTAATCTAGAACTCTCTTGGAAGACAATCAGTTGTGTGAATGGGACTTCCACTTAATTGTTCTAGGTCCATTTTCTTCAACGGCAAACTGGAGGATACGAACTAGATGATATCTATTTTTCCTCTGACTTTTTAGGGTTCCCCATTCCTGTACCAAAAGCTATTTGAGGCAAGTTTGACCTAAAGCATGGATGCAATTTGATGAATACAATAAGGGTGAGGATGATGACTATCCTCCTCAACACCACGTAGACGAAGCAGGGAAATTCTTTTGCCAAAAACCAGAAGGAAAAGTATTGCTGCAAGTGAGCATGAAATTTAGCTCTGAAAACATGGAGGTACGATGGGAGGGTAAAGCTGGGTCACACAGTCTTCCTTCCTATTACCTAACACAACCACCACCCCCAAAACAGTGTCAGCAAAAAACCCATCAGCAGCAAGTAAGCAAGAAACTAGATATAATGTTAAGCTCACAAGGAGTAGAAGTGGTCACTTGACAGCTCCTACTTCCCATCCTAGTGACAGAAAAATAGGGAAAGTAAATAAAATTCTGGAAAGGTTCATCAATACCCCCTAATCTGAAATTATTATTAATAGACAGACTAAGGACATATTTTTTTTTCAAATCCCTAGGACCCAAAACTCTATCCTTGAAGATTTCAAGATCTTAGCAGAGGTACTTGCTTTCTCTTTCTCTTGGTCTCTCTCTCTCTCTCTCTCTCTCTCCCTCTCTCTGTCTGCGTGCGCGCGCGCACACACACACACACACACACACACACACACACACACACACTGCTGCTAGGAGTCACAGTATTTTCCTAGAGATCACTGGTGAACTGGAAGAATGATCAAAACTTAAGCATATCAACTCACGGAAATAAGATATACACTTCCAACTATGGGATATAAATGATGATATAGGGAATTAAAAATATTTCAGAAAAAGAAAGCAATACTCTAACATAAGTGAAACTGAAGAGCCTCATGGAGATTGCCCTCTCCCTCCCACTGAAACAACCTTGCCTCAGAATAGATCTAGGAGAGCTCAGACAGATTCCAGATACTTTAGGAGTTCAAGAGAAAGCCATAGCTGAGCAAGACAGACTTGAGAAAAATATTCAACAAAGTAGCATGACCTTCGATGCAAAATTAGCTACAGCTAAACACTCAAATGTGCACTCAAGAAATGAATATGGTTCGAAAAAGATTAATCCAGTCTGGAAAAACAAACATAACCCAAAGGAAAGAATAACATTTTCTCTAAGTGTTCATACATATATTTTTTTCAATAACCAAGAGTTCAAAGATCACTAAATAAGATAATTGCATGAAAATAAGAGAATTATATGAAAAAAGTGATAGACAGTAAAACACCACCATAAAATCATAAACTTAAACCAAAAAGAAACAAGTAAGTTATATTAGAGAATTTTAATGAGTGACAGGAAGAGAGTTTGTGGTAACACGGTGATGGTCTACGGAAAGGGGGACATTCTTATAGACTCAACCATAGATAAAGTGGAATTTGTGTATGTGAAATAGAGGACTTGGAATCAGGGGAGAACTGAATATTCAGAATAAAATAATACTGTATGTTCCCAGAAAATAATGACTTTTGTAAGACAGACTTACTGTGCATCCAGGCATAGGAGAAATTTGCTAATAAGGAGGAAAATCAGATTTATCTAGAAGTTCTCTGTGGCACCAATTAGTGCCAAAGACAACTTACATAAGTCTACACAATTCTAAAGAAAATTAAACACCATCAAATAGTATCTCAAATACGGAGCACTAGGCAGATATTCTCAAACCTGAGCCCTTTTTATCAAAAAGAGTTGATGAAATCCTGCCAACCAAAGGGCATGGTAAGAGGACTAGTAAGGTAGTAAATAAATGCTGTCTGAAGTTTAGAAATAATTTTGATGTCAGTGCAGTTTCCTTCACTTTTGCTAAATACAATTGAAAGTAATACTTTATTTAAAATAGCATGTAAAATAATCCAAAATAGAAACATTTAAAAGCATGCAGGGTGTAAGATAGTAATCCGGTTTTTATTCTCATAGTTATATCTACATAGACAGACATCTTGAAAATTACTTCGCGTTAATAGTATTCTTAGGCAGTGGTTTTTTGATGGTTTCATTAGTTTTTGTTGTTGTTGGTGGTGGTATCTCCTCATTTTGAAAACAAGTGGGTATAAATGTATAGTGACGTCAATCCATTATTGCTATATTTAAAGAGAAGTAGGAAAAAAATAGATCTTAGCTTACCATAAGCCAAGGCAGGTGTGGATAGAGAAATAGGAAGGCAGAGAGATAAAGAAAGGAAACCTTCCATCAGTGTGGAGAGGTAGGACAATCTGTTTTAGAACTCAGAATCTGATCTTGGAGGTTCCTCTTTGCAACCTCACAGACATTAGGCGAACCTTGGGCTGCTCCATCAGAATGTGTCCATAATAATGACATGAAATAATGTTATGTAATAAGATCAAAGCTATCATGTGAGCATATCCACATCGGCATCCCTTCCGTCAGAAATGTCCTGGTTTCCCAAGCAAAATGTTGGGTTTAACGATAGTTAAGTGGGAATAAAGTGAGGAGAAAAGAAAAAATAACAGACAGTAGAAACTGGCTGTCATGGAACAATTGGTTGTATTGCCTCTCTCTCTCTCTCTTTTTTTTTTTTCAGAAAAATACACCCAAAGGATCTTTTGCAGGTATATCATCCCCGGTTCCCATTTTATGTGTCCACTTGGGAGGTGGAGGGCATCTGCCTGCCTACAGGGATTCAGAGATAAGCACATGTATAAGTCAGATGGAATGAGAAATCCCGCAATCTTTGAAGGGCTAGAGGAGAATGATCTCTCTCTTTTAAATCCAAATCCTGGAGGCAGAAGCTTGGAGCCACTGCTCCATCCTACCACTCTAAGGTGAGAGGCCATCCAAGAATAGAACCAACATGAAATAAAGGTTCAGAAAATATAATTCAAACCCCCGGATCCATCACACCCCCCACCCCCAAATATATTGGTTACATGAGCTAATTCTCTTGTGTCTTTTGAGGACTTTGCTTATACCATTCTCTCAGCGGGGAAAGCTGTGCCTTCTTCCCTGCTGCACCAGCTCCCTTTGTTTGACCAACTCATACTCAGGCTCTAATGGTCAGCTTTGGCATTTTACCATCTATCAGTGCCAATCCCTCACCCCAGTTCCACCTGGTGGGCTCCCCTGTGTGTCCATGACAACCACCTCTTACTTCTCTCATTACATATGCCATGTGGTCCTATGATTCTCTCCCACTAGACTGTAAGCTCCTTGAAGATAAAGGTGACCCACAAGTATTTGTATTTTTAACACATATCACAGATGAGGCACATGACAGATGTGCTGGGTATCTTTTGTTCATACCCACCCTCAATCCACTGTCTGCACTCCTTACTCTATATCATGGAAACCGTAAGAATGGCATCAGTGGGGACTTTTGCTTTGTGATTCCACTTGGGTTTGGCTAGTGGGAAGCACAGGTAGGACATAAAAGACGAGATGGTGAGGTTGGGATATTTTTCCCTTGGCTTTTTCCCGTAGCCAACCCTCCATGGGTTGCCTCTGTTTCTCTACTTAAGGCCACAGACTATCTCAGGATTCGAGCTACTGGTCCCTCCCCGTGAGTCTTCAAAACTATGAGTGATTAAGGGGTTCTCTTTCTTGCCCTGGGGCACTGTACAATTCTTTGTTGGTTCCATTAACCCTGGCCCCACCTTTATTAAACTCTCCCTAAATTGTTAATTCTTCCCTATTAGACACTGACTACTGTAGGTTGGTAATCAATATATGTTTTAAAGAATCAGCTATTGGATGAATGATAAAAATAGAGATTGAAGGTATGAGTGACTGCCATAAATAGTATTGGAGTGTTCCAGATTTGCCTTTACTGTGGTGTATGAGTGTGTTTTGCCTGGCTGGGTTGAACCAGACAATGTAAGATGGGGGGGGGGCATCAGTTTGGAACTCATTGGGGTCCTGAAGTCAGCCAGAGGTCAGGTGCTGTAGGTTAGATCCAATTGACTGAGATAACAGTTGGGGTGAGATAAGGCATGAGCAGGAGATAAAGTGTTGATCGAGGGGGGTCAGAAGCACAAATAACCAAAGTCAAAGTATCCAAAGAAAATACAGGAAGTGCTTGGATGTAGACACAGGGAAGGAAGAGATGGGTCTAATGTTTAGATATAGAATGGGGTTTTCCAGAGAAGGCTTCATAGACATTGGCCTCTTGTCTCTGCATATGTGTAACTTTATGAGATGTACATGTATGTATGTTTACTTGCACAAGTTTAACAGGTACTTACACATGTTTGATCACTAGTCACTCAACAAACTACATGAAGATATACATATATGTGCCCCCCCACACACACACACACACATCCGACACAATTCTACTTCAACAGTTCATAGTTAGCATGAGTCTTTTGAAGTGGATGTAGAGATTTCAGTTGTGGTTTCCAGGGGATGCTCCTCTAAGAATTCCATTTTGTGTTTCTTTCAGACAAAGTAAAAGAAACTTGCATCTGTTTCTATGCTTACCCCATGTCTCCATCACGATGATCTGTTTTGCTTTCTGCATCTGGATCAATCCATTTTGCTTCAGGGAATAGCCTTCTGTGTTAGTCCCCAGATTCTGCCATTGTCAAAGAGCCTGTGGGAAGTGGAATTAACCTGGTTATGGTATTTTATGTCATTTTATTACTGAGAGTTTCCTTGTCATTAATGTCACCCTCACTCTTTTGCACCCAAGTCCCTCTCCACCCAAGTCTGGATTTTAATATTTCTCCTGATTGAACTACTTAAATAAACTTAATTTTAAGCTTGCTTTTACCACAATCACTCTTTTTTTTTTTTTTTTTTTTCAACGTTTTTAATTTATTTTTGGGACAGAGAGAGACAGAGCATGAACGGGGGAGGGGCAGAGAGAGAGGGAGACACAGAATCGGAAACAGGCTCCAGGCTCCGAGCCATCAGCCCAGAGCCTGACGCGGGGCTCGAACTCACGGACCGCGAGATCGTGACCTGGCTGAAGTCGGACGCTTAACCGACTGCGCCACCCAGGCGCCCCCACAATCACTCTTAATAACTGCTATTGTCCCTTATAATTACAGTAACCACTTTGGCTCTGAGTGACTCATAACATTAGCCTTTAGTCCAATAAACCCTGGCAACTGTATTTGGCAGAAGATCTAGAGTATTAGTAAGAAAATAGCTATGATGGCTGGGTCTGGTGGGTCAGAGCTATACTGAAAACTCAGTAAGATTAGGGATTCTCAAGATAATAAAATTAAAGGTTTCAAGCAACCCCAGCTAGATCTTGAGATTGGGAGGCAGTTTAGGAAAACCCTTTAAGTTTATAGTCTGTGAAATCGGACTATTTAAACCCATCTCTGCCACCTGTAGGCCTTATGTCCTTAGGCAAGTAGCTGAAGTTTCCATATTTCAATATCCCCATCTGTAAAATGGGTACAATCAGATGCCTACGACAACTGTTTCAATTGCTTCCATGCTGACTGATCTGTAACCAAGCCATATCACGTGTTAAATATTTTAGATACTGCCCTAGCCACATAACCATAAAATAGCCATATCTTTAAAAGTTTTTGAACGGTTTCAATTTTATTTCTTTTATTCCAATTCTATTTGTATTTTTTAACTTTAATTTTTATCATTACTTATTTATTTTTAATTTGAGTATGGTTGACACATGATGTTTACATTAGTTTCATGTGTACAACATAATCCATTCATTCCACAATTCTCTATGTTATGTGGTGCTCACAGGTGTAGCTACCATCTGTCACCATGCAATGTTGTCACACTACCATTGCCATATTCCCTATGCTGTGCTTTCTTATTCCTAGGACTCATTTGGTCCATAACTGGAACCCTGTATCTCTCACCTCCCTTCACCCACTTCGTCCATCCCCACCCCCCTCCCCTCTGGCCGTCATCATTCTCATCTCTGTCAAAATAACCATAACTTATGATTTTTGTGTGAAGATTCAGTAAAGATTACTTAACCGAAGTAAAGCCTTTAGTATTGTACCGAGTACATAGAAAATACTCAGAAATACAGGCTGCTGTTAGAATTATTTTCATTTTTATTATTACTTTTCAGAGAGCTTTCATCTGGGTCACAGATTTGTTCTCTCATAAAATCCTATGCTAACTATTAGAATTGTGATTATTATTCCATCGTATAGGTTAGAAAACCAAGACTCAGCGTGGTTGAATATTACAAAGCTAACAAGTGGCAAAGTGAGATTTAATCCTGGTCTATTCTTAAAACTTTTTACTACACCACATTACTTTGGACCAGAGAGAGCATTTATAACACCCAGAGTAAAATAGGGTTAGGGTCAGAATGTCCATAATTGTAACAATTATGAGAGACGGAAAAGGAATTAAAGAGCACTGAGCATAAATCCCATCCCACCAACAACTCAAATGTGCTCTCACAGTTCTTTGTTTTAATTATAGAACAGGCCTTAAATCCTATAAGTTCAAGTCTAGTCTTGGGAGCAAAGGCTGCAGAGGAGAGAACATGTACTCACACCTTCATTGATATGCATGAAGTACAAGAAAGAAGAAAGCAATTAAAATCTGTAGCCTTTCTTTTTTAAGAAATGCAGTGTATGCCGTGTTGTGTCACCTAGATCCTTCCCTGGAGGACCAAGGTATCTATTCCCCCAACTGCTGGGAGTGTTGATTGCCGCCAGCTCTCAGCTGAATCCCCTTGGAACACTGCTATGAGATGAAGAGAACCCACTCTTCCAAGGTCAATCTCCTTCCTGGACACAGCTCACATCCAATGACTGGTCAATACCCAAGTACAAAGGACTGCAGATTTCCCCTGCTCTCTGAAGTAGCTCTTTCTTATGCAAACTTTTGTAAGCAGAAATGGGGTAAAGCAAAGAGTATCTCCCTGCTTTCTGAAAGTTCACAATATGCCACTCTGCTTTTAGGAAAGACCTACATTAGTATGGTAAAGGCTCTTTTTGAAAAAGCAAAATTCCTCTTTGGATTTCTTCCAGTTAGCAAGATAGATACGAAAGTAGGTCTTCCTAAATGTGATGTGGTGCAAGAGGAACTTCTGGAAAGTGCAGGATACCTGCATTCCCCTTGCATCAGTGGGGAGGGGGACAACTCCAGGAGAGCATCCAGCCCCAGAACTGCCGCCTTTGTTGTGAGATCCCAGGCTGCTAGGGTCTCCTTCTCTTTCAACTTGCTCCTCTGCTTTCATGACACCACAGTTATTCACCCCAACAGCATTACCCAGTGCATTTACTGCACGCACATCAATGCCTCGGAGTCTATTTCCTAGGATACCCAAACTGCAATGTGGGGTAGAGGGTGCATCTTTGTTGTGGCAGATAATTCCAGCTAATCTCCCTATTTCCGAGAGGGCTCTAATGACTTATCAAATATTTGCTGTAGTATCAATGAATACATCAGGGCTTAACAAATATCAGGAGCACTTTCATGAGCATCAGGATGCAACTATTTTGTTGATTTCCAAGGAGTAACTGAGCTGTCGTCAGAGGCTAAGTCTGTGGTCTTGGCAGAGATCCAGGTCTCAATGAGCACATCCCTTAGCATTACTTTATCTCCAGGGTCTTGAAGGCTCAGGACAGTGTGGAAAAGTCTTAATGACCATTCGCCAAATGGCATTTAGGGAGTTTCTTCCTCCCAATTTATTTATGACTATACAAGGCTCCCAGAGCGTTCCTGTTAGAGTTGGGTCCCTCTGGTCCTAGGTCGCCCTCCAGGTTCCATGTCAATAAGAGAACATTCCTGAAAGTTGTCTGGGTATAAAGATCACACAGCACATCACTGTACTTCCTAGGGGTGTCATGTACGAAGGGCAGAGAACAACCATCTTAGGGTTTTAGAACTTGGGTGATGTGTCACATTACGTCCACATCTCTGACCAAGTCTCCGCACCTCTGGTGATTACAGCCACGTGTCTTACTCTTCACTCCTGAAAGCCACCCCCTGTTCTCTGCCCTGAGAATCCTGCAGGTTCTTTAAGGCTTAGATGAAATGTGGCCTGCATGCCATCTAGTCACAACTGATTACTTCTCTAAGGAATATTACTAAATATAAACTTCTTCAGAAAGCAATTGAACTTCACCTGTTCATAATTGTAGATAGAGGAATTTAACTTCTGAAAGTCTACTGGAAGCAAATAATCCAAAAGGACATACCAATCTTTCCATATAAAGTCATAAAATTCCTAAGCATGACCATTAGAAAAACTCTAGTTTCCTTTTTACTCTTTTTCAGTAGGATTTCAGCTTCATCAGAGCAAGGATCATCATGTCCAGTTTCTTCACTTCTATGTCCCCAGTATCTAAAACAATGCTTAGCACATGGTAAATGTCCAATTAATATTTAATGAATGAATAAACGACCCTTCCAATGTGCAGAATGTGTAGCGGAAAAATGAAACTGTGTTGAGACACAAAGAAAACTTGCCTAAAAGGAGGCTACTAACATATTTCTAGCTGGAAGAAGTCAGCATTGGAAAGATGCCAAATTCTCTAATAATCTACGAATTTAACCACATTTCCACTTGCAAAACAAATTGACATTTTTGTTTTAGAACTTGAAAAATTATTCTAAATTTCAGCTAGAAGAAAAGAATAAAATAGCCCTTTCATTTTAAAGAAGAGAAGTAGGAGAGGTTTTGTTCTGCTACATGCACCTGCACACTTACGTACACACGCGGAAATCACTGTGGTGCAGGACGAGAAGGATAGTTGGCCTGGTGAAGGAAGAGCTTGAATGCTGTAAGGTATAAAAACACGAGATGTGTTCCTCCCTGTTACTGTTAACTGTTACTGTTGAATCTTCCTTTCCCACTGGTTAGCAGCCATTTGAAGCATTACAATTATTAAAACAATCTATTTTCAGTCCAGCCCATTCTAAAGCTCTAATCTCAAACTTCGCCTTCCACCTTTCCTCCAGTATAGACTCAGCTTATGGCTCTGGGGCCTCTGAGAGGTGGAGAAACGTGTGAAGTCTTCTCTAAATGTCCTTCCCCTGCCAGCACACCAGTGAAATCCATTCTGTGAGAGCCATAAGCCTGTATTTTCTGTGGAAATTTCATCTGCTACTAAAGAAGTTAGTGAACTCCCAATGAATCTATTGTATATCCAGGCCTAACAGTTAGGTTCTCAGTGACTCAGAACGACAATTTTTTATGCGAGTAAAAATAAAAGCAGAGATTGGGCCTTTTAGCACCTTTCTGAAGATACAGCATGCAACATTAACTCCATTTTTAAAAACCCAAGTGTGAAGAGCATAAAAGGAATGACATTAAATTATCAACATGTACCATCTTCTCTCTCCTACTTCTCCCAAAGGATAGAGACATATTACTTGCCAGGTCAATTTGGGATCCTCCTTTATTTATATAGAATACAAGAATAAGGCAAAGGATAACATAAAACAAACCAAAAGGCCTGAGCCAAAAAGGCCAATGTTAGAGGACAGATGGGGCTGTTTCAGCTGAAGAGAATAGGGGTTTTTGAGGTGCATGGAGTGGGAGACGGAAGAGATTTGAGACAACTGTAGAGAGGGAAAGAGAAATTGACAAGGAGTGATACGGGGAAGGGGATTTTTAAAGCAGTTTTGCCAGCTTCCAAGAACACAGCCACCACTTTAGAATCTTCTGCTACCATTACTTTTTGGGGTTTTTTTGAGAGGTACTATACTAAATATTTCCATTGTTTTTAATTATTTCTAGTTACCGGACTATTGGTTTTTATGTGACTTTACAAAGCACTGGTTGCAAAGCAGTTGTGTTGTATAGGCTACACGAATTCTTTCACTTACCAAACATGCCATCTGTATATTCTGGTCAGGAAGAATCATTCCAAATGCTTATGATGCCCTGATGCAGAGATAGTAAAACAATGATCTCTGAATGAATGCTCTGGTGGTTTCCCCAAAAGTTCTGTAAAACAAATATTGCATTGAAGTTATTTTCATTCTTAATAGCCTTGAACTTATCCTCAAAAATTCTATGTTCATGTTTTAGTTTTACTTGTTAACTGTGCGACCAAACTGTGAACTTCCTGAAGACAGGAAAGATGCTTTATCATCTTTTAATGCTGCTAGAATTTTAGCAAGTGGCCACCTGGGGCACATAGTAAACACTCAATATAGGCGGATAAGTGTGTAAGGCTTCAGCCATATCCAAGAAGTCCTTTGGTTGTCTTTATAAAGTCCCGGGTTAAAGATTCCTCCTATTATCATTTTGAATTGGTTCTTGAAGAATTTAATTACCTACAAGTTGGGCAGGTATGACTCTTCCTTAAGTGGTCATATCAGGTGAAGATCTGCACTCCCACACACCCTGAACGCTACCTTAAATAAGAATAAATATTTTGAGTTTGCTTGAATACGTGAAGAAATGAAAGAGGGAAAGGGAAAAATATACAGGAAGGAATAGAGAAAGGAAATAATGAGAATTCAAGGCAATTCTTTAGGGAAAAAAATCTATTCCAACAAATCCTTGGTTGAAGTAACCAATCAACATGTCCAAGAAACCTGAAAATATTATTTTTTCCTATGTTGGAACATCTCTAGATGTTTTAGGCAGACTACTTAAATACAGGAAACAGGTAATACACAGGCTTCCATTTTTCTCCTCTTATCACCATGGTTACTCTTATTTAAATTTATCAGCAATGTTGGACACTTAGGATTGTGCTCATATTGAAGAGACTAGATATGTTTATAGAGGATGAAGATTGCTAAACTATTTTTTTCCAGCAGATCAAAGCATTGCCAGTTTTTCCCTTCTACCTTTTTCCTACAGAGGGAAACACATCAAGTACCTTCTGAAGGTTCTCTGTTCCATCCCCAAGGAACTTCTCAGTAATGTTCTTTCATCATAAATTGCTGGGTGTTCTGAAATGTTTTCTCCCCTGAAGTTATAAGTCACAAGTTTCTGATGTTTTGTCTAATCTCTCTCTCAGCATACTGATTCTCTGGAGACAAGTGTCATGAAAATGCTTTTGGATAGATAAAAATGCATTTGCTCCTTTGTCTCCACTGACCCTGTTATTCAAAGAGTCAATATCTGTAGAGATGGCAGGTGCATTACCTGAAACATGGATTTTTCTTCTCCAAGTATTGTAATTATTGATGCTTTGGACTCTTCCTGCTTTATCCGTCATACTAAGGCTATCCTTGAAAACATATTGCCTGAGTCTGGAGCTCATAAGTCAACATCAATGATAATAGAAAGCATTTATTAAAGACCATTAAGCACTTACTCTTCTAAAAGTGCTTTTTTGTGTAAAAACTTTTTCAATCCCCACCACAATCCCAGGAGATCAGATCTACTACTATCCTGCTTTATAAATGAGGAAAATGAGGCACAGAGAGGTTAAGTAATTTCTTATTTCAAATATAGCAAATGGTAGAGCAAGGGATTGCAATGTGGCATTTCCTTATAGATAGCTCCCTCGCACTGGAACGTACTGCCTCCAATGGCAGGAAATGGCATATAGGCAAGATTTTTTAACCCGTATGTAACCTTCAAGGCCTCTGAGGATTGCATATAAAAATGTCTATACACTGATATGCATACATGTTTGTGGTTATGTGTGCACTTTTCTGAGAAGAGACTCTACTGATTTCATTCAATTCTCAGAATGGTGTAAGGTTCCATAAGAAATAGTTCAAGAACAATACAGTGAAAAATAGTCTAGTGTTTGAGATCTAACAACTCATGGTTGTCACCCACTTTATTAAGCTATTACCAGCTTTAATTTTCCTGGTATGTTGTGCAAGGAATAACAATGCCAATGACATAGGGTATTGTAAGAACAAAATGACAGAATGCATACCCAGCATCTAGAAGACTGTCTTGCATATATATCAAATAAGTACAGGTCCCTTCCTGATCCCTCTAGAAGCCTCTAGGTAAAGGGGATGCTCCCCATCGATCAAGATAAGTAGAGATGTCTTCATCTGCTTTCTTTCTCAGGGTCCCAGTGATCTTTCCTAAATAT
This sequence comes from Panthera onca, assembly GCF_046562875.1. Taxonomy (NCBI): domain Eukaryota; kingdom Metazoa; phylum Chordata; class Mammalia; order Carnivora; family Felidae; genus Panthera; species Panthera onca. The sequence continues at coordinate 68,940,782 of NC_138356.1, forward strand.
TGCCAGCCCAGAGCAGTAATTGTGAGTGTAGGTCAAGGGCACAATTCCGGTCTCTGTTCCAATTCTCACCTTTACACAGATGATATTCAAGTTTTTCTCCAGGCCCAGGTGAGTCTTTTACACATTTCTCTTGGCAGAGGAACAATTAGGAAAGATAACAACAGAACAACAGCCTAAACCTTGCCATATTTGGGGTACAATTGATACTGCCTTTCTAAAAAAATTGAAAACATTCTGAATTTCAAGGAAAAAGCAGGTTAAGCAAAAGAAATTGAAATGTGACTGTATTGCTCTTCTATGGCTGCTATCAACAACTTACTTCAGATTTAGTGGCTTAAAATCACACAAATTTGTTATCATATATTTCTGAAAGTCAGAAGTCTGATGTGGGTCTCACTGGGATAAAATGAAAGTGTCACCAGGGTTGCATTCTTTTCTGAAGGCTCAAGGGGAGAATCTGTTCCCTTATCTTTCCCAGTTCTTAGACACTTGCCTGCATTCCTAAGCCCGTAGTCCCTGCCATATCCAAAGCCAACAATTGCCAGTCTGGTCTTTCCCAGTCTGACATTGACTTTTCTTCTGCCTCCCACTCTACTTGCACTTCAGGGTTCTTGTGATTACATTGGGCCCACCTGGAAAACCCAGGATATTCTTCGTATTTTAAGGTCAGTTGATCGGCATTCTTAATTCCCCTTTGCTGTGTCATATAACATATTCACAGGTCCTGGGGATTAGGATGTGGACATCTTTGGAGGGCTATTATTCTGTCTAACACAGTTACCTTCTAAATTAGGTCTATCATGACCACCCTATTTAAATTCCAACCTACCTGCACCTTCCTGATCTTTCCTATGAGTTTCAGACATAATTGCTGCCATAAAAGTATGACATGCCGGGGACATATATTTTATGGGATATACGGATAAAGGAGTCAAGTTGACCTGGGTTTGACCTACTTCTGCCATTTTTAATGTGATAATCTTTAGAAAGTCTTAGCATACATGAGCCTCAGTTTCATCATTTGGGAAATGGTGATAATACTTCAACTGCACAAGGTTGTCGTGAATACCAAAGAGGACAGTGTATCAGATGTAGCTGGCACAGAAACATACATGGCAAGTGCTCAATATTTATTTCCCTTCCAGCTTTCTTCTTCCTCCACCCTCTAATTCCAATCAAGCCCTGTTCCTTAATATCATATGAAGTATACAGTTTAAGGTTGAATATTGTTTCACTGCCTATACTACAAATTGTTTATCCATTCATTCATCCATGAACACTGGGTTGCTTCCAATTTTGGCCATTGTGAGCTGCTGCTATGATCATGAACATATAAATATCTCTTTTGAGACTCTACTTTCAATTTTTTCAGATATATACCCAGAGGTGAAATTGCTACATCATATGGTAATCCTCCCTTTAATTATCTGAGGGACTTTGATACTGTTTTCTGTAGTGGCTGCACCATTTTCCATTTCCACCAACAGTGCACAGTGGTTCTATTTTTTCCACGACTCGCCAACACTTGTTAGTTTCTGGGGGGTTTTGATAGTAGCCATCCTTATGGGTATAAGGTAATAGCTCACTGTGATTCTGATTTGTATTTCCTTAATGATTAGTGTTTAGGCATCTTTTCATATGCTTATTGGTCATTTGCATATCTTTGGAGAAACTTTTCTTCAAGTCTTTTGCCCATTTTTTTGAAAATTTTTTGATGTTTATTTATTTTTGAGAGAGAGAGAGAGAGAGAGAGAGAGAGAGAGAGAATGTGAGTGTGGGAGGGGGGCAGAGGGAGAGGGGAGAGGGAGACACAGAATCTGAAGCGGGCTCCAGGCTCTGAGCTGTCAGGACAGAGACCCACAAACTGTAAGATCATGACCTGAGCTGAAGTCAGAGGCTTAACTGCCTGAGACCTCCAGGCGCCCCATCCTTTGCCCATTTTTAAAATTGGGTTATTTGTTCTCTTGTCGGTGAGTTGCGGGTATTCTTTACACATTCTGTGTATTAACCCCTTATCATATAGATGGTTTGCAAATATTTTCTTCCATTCCATAGGTTGCCTTTTTGCTCTGTTGATTGTGTCCTTTGATGCAAAGACACTTTTAATTTTTATGTAGCCCAGCTTATCTGTTTTATCTTTGTTGCCTGTGCTTTTGTTATCATGTCAGTAGTGAAAATTATAAGTCCCCCTTTAACTCTAACACACCCATGCACACACATAGGCACACACATATGCACACACACACACACACACACACACACACACACACAATCACAAGAGCCAAGCATTTAAAAAGAAGCATTGAAGAAATCGCTGAAGCCACTACCACCAAACAAAAGAGCAGACCAAAAAAACCAAACCAGGGGCACCTGAATGGCTCAGTTGTTTAAGTGTCAGATTCTTGATTTCGGCTCGGGTCATGACCTCATGGTTCATGAGATCAAGCCCCACGTAGAGCCCTGCACTGGGCTCTGCACTGGGCATGAGCCTGCTTAAAATTCTCTGTCCCTTTCCCTCTGTCTTTCCCCTGCTTATGGGTGCATGTTCTCTCCCTCTCTCTCTCTCTCTCTCTCTGTCTCTCTCTCTGTCTCTCTCACAAAAAATCCAAAACAAAGAAAGAAACTTGTCTATTTTTGAGAAATCTCCTTCTTTTGTGATCAGAAACACGCCACCTTCATTTCTTACGCCGTCTTCTCCTTGGAAATAAATGTAAGGGAATAAGAGCAGCTGTGCTACAATCCTGGCAAGAACAAGGAAGTTGGAGCCAGTAAATCAATATTCTTGCCATTAACTAGCTGTTTGACCTTGGGCAAATCATTTTCCCTTTTTAGGTCTCATGCATTGTATCTGAGATCCCTTCCACCTTTAATGCTCTGTGCCTGCTTGGTTTCTCACATGCAACATAAAAGACCATATTCTTGGTCCTATCTCTTGTGACACCATTGTTGGTGGGTTTACTAGCAAACAAATGTCCCTCTGACCACTCTCTTGAGTGCAGTCTCCCTAACTGGATGAGAGACAGTGGGATTTTCTAGCCAACTGCTAAATCTTTTATTATGGGCTTCCCACGCCAGGTGCCAATTGATGGGTATCAAGATAGAGAGTTTAAAGCTGATTTGTGACCCCCTTTTGACTCCCTTGATGTCTGCAGGTGTCTCCCTGCCCCCCCCCCATCCCCGCCATAGTCATTCCCGGCTTTCAGACCTCCTCCTCCAGCTCTTTTGGGGAGTCCTGCAATTTTACCATTGATCACTTGCCTCAACTTGGGTTTGCTCTCTGTCTTTTCTTGTCTTGGGCCAAACCACCCTTTCTTAGACTCTACTTTTATACCTGTCCATCTAAGACCACCAAGGTCATACCCATCCACTCTCAGAAAAATGACTGTTTTCTGTATTTCTTCTGTCTGAGATTGGTGAAAACTTTACACATGAAATCAATGTCTGGAGCAATTCTGATCCACTCAAATTCAGAATTGTCCTTAGAATCTAATATTCTAGATCCCAGGTGAGCCAGAATCACATAACAATCGTGATCTCAGCTCAGACCCAAAAGTACTCACTATTCCCACAAATAACTTGATTGATGCTATCTGAGCTAGTTTAGATTATAATTAGAAGTTTTTCTCAAGAAAAACTTGATGAGCCAACTTTTATTTCAATACATTCCTAGCCTGTTCTTGTTTAAAACTACTGCGGCAGAACTTACAGTGGGTGGTGACAGGTGTGCAATAAATAGAAATAACAGATAATGCTCCAAGCATTTTCATTTGTCTGTAATGTGTTATCACACTTAAGTTTGAAAATGAGAAGTTCTGATGTTGGGAATTAGTAATAACCAAACTCCAAAGTCACAGAAAACACACACACACACACACGCACACACACACATCCTAAACCCAGAAGACTACTAAAGAAACTTCCCTTTGCCAAGTTTCCCTGTGTACTCACATAAATGCACCCGCACATGTGAGCACATGCTCTTATACATGCACACACACACACACACACACACACACACGTTTCTTTACATGAAGAAATGTACACTCTTCCACATCATGATGCTAAGTGCCAACCTAAATCAGGTCACTTTTCTTTCAGCAAGTGTGTTGTAAAATACATTTTATTTCGGTAATGGAATAAACACGGATACTCAAACCTCTAACGAGGCAATGACATCCCTTTGACACCTACTGATCTCAAAATGCCATCACCAGGGTCCTGAATGGGGAACTAGATTTCAACTTGGGAGCAACGTTGTGCTGAAGATGAGTCTGCGTCCTGGGCGATTGTTGCCTTTCTCCTTGATTTGAATTCCTAGCCTGACTCTAACATATTGGGGAAGACAGACGCTGGCAGAAGAGTAGGCACGGAGAACAGTGAGACCACCCCAAAATGAGGCAGGGTTTAGCAGCAAAGTCCGCCAATCTGGACTGCACACTAGGAAGCATGCCAGATGGAAGCTTAGAACCCCCAGGAGAAGCAAATCAGGCCTTTCTGATAACCCGGAAAGACACAACTAAGACAAACAAAGACCAGTCACAAGAGCAACAAAAATTAGAAGACCAGGTTATTGCTTTGGAGCTGACATCACAATCAGAACTATACATCATGGAAACGTTGTGCTTTCTTTCTGGATACAGAAAGACTAAGTATATTGCTAACTGGGACCCAATTGACCAACGGTGGATTTCAGACTTCTAAGACTTCTGTGTTTTCTATCATGCTGGTTGAAGAAAGCCTATGAAGTAACTTGAATGCTATGCTGAAAGCGTTTCAACTTTATTCAGTAGGCAACAGGGAGCCACTGACATTTTTTGAGCAATAGACTGATGTATTATCACCTTTTGGTAATGTCTTTTCACTAATGAATTTGGTTTGTTTTTGTCCCAGGAGGAGAAGGATACTGTGGTTAATCTTTTCAAATCCTTTTTTTTAGAAAGAGGGAGACAATAAATGTATAGAAGTATAAACAACAAAAAATAAACAAATACATAAAGTGTGTTTCCAGTAAATACATAAATAAGTAAATAAATAAATAAATAATAAATCCAGAGAAACAAGAAGCATGAGTCATATAAATCATAGCCAACCAGAGTTCCAAATAATTTTTCCCTACAAAAGCTCTTGATAAATGGTCAATAAATGTTAAGTGGGGTATTATTTTGTAGTTAATTTCCTTCATTTTCGAGTTTTGTTCTTCTAAGTGATTTCACCAACTACTTTATAATTGTGGCATGTAGGAACATATCCATAATCTTTTTTTTTTCCTACAGCAGGAGTATAGTGCAAAGATCTTGCTTCAGAGAGCTAAGTGATTTACTGGAAGACCTATGAGACGATTCTGAAAAAACAATTCAGATCTCTTGAGCTTTCTACTTTTTTAAAGTTAACAGTTAGTGGTGGAAAAGAACATTCAATTTGATTGAAAAGTAACATACATATGATTAAAACATTTACAGTCCAACGGGCTGTTAGGTACCAAAATTTACATTTATTTTTTTCTGCAATGGTAATAATTTAGCATCAATTAACACTACATTAAAAAAAAATCCTTTGTTTTATCTTTCCTGTCTTTGTGGAAAACTCCCTCTTTGCCTGCTGATTTTTGACAACCTGTTGGAAGGTAATGATAGCACAGATTTTCCTTTGAGCCATATTACAGCACAGTTCCCTGACAACTTTGTCTCTGGCTAAACAAATCATCTGCGCCCTGCCTGATTTGTTTCCATGTTTGTAATTCAACTGCAATTTGTTCCTTCCCATGGTTAAATGAAAACCTGGTCATCAGATGCAATCCTTCCTGTTTGAGAGTCATAAATAATACGTTTCTGAAGTGCAGCACATATATATTTTACTAACCACAATATAGGTTTGTAGGATAAGGCAGAATGAAAGTGGTAAAGATTTCCTATGGATTCATTTTTACAGGATTTAGATGCCATGTTATGGTTTGGTGCGTTCATTAGGCTCATTAAGAAACTGTTTCTCATCTGAAGAAACAGAGTAATATAAACCTGTGCTTCTCAATTCCTTGACATATCAGGTTTACATTTGCTTCCTGGTTGAGTTTGGATGTAATATATATCATCAAGTATTCCCAGGCCTGATTTTAATTCACTCACTGCCATTTGTTTTTCTACATAGCAGTGTTACCTCCTGGGCAAATTAAGAGCCGCTGTAGAATAATGAAGTTTATACTGAAAATAAATTCTTCTTGCTGCCGCTGGGCCAGTCACCTGAAACCATAAAAAGGAAAAAAATATGCGGAGATTTGAGGAGGGCACGGGCGTGCTAATGAAGAGTAGTACTGTAAACATAATTCTTCTCTTCTCCAAGTTAAAAAAATTTGTTTAAAAATATATTCCCTCTGGTCCAAAAAGCTATTTCCCATGTCCTATGGTTTCTGTTCTGTAGGTGTCCCGAAAATAATTGGGTATTTAAAGAATCTCAAAAAATTGCCGATCACAGAGCCAACCGCCTCTTGGTACTTTCCCTCTGAGGCTCTTATTAATTTTTAATCAGCTCGCTGCTATTTCAGGTCTTTAGGACTCCTGTAAGTAAAGGAAAATGCTGGGTGGGTGGCAGAGGAGGAGAGAGCAAATAAATGCAGAGGGAAGTGGGCTCTCCAGAACTCAGAGACAGAGGCTGGTGTGGTCTCAACAAAGACAGAGTTAAAGCAGTTTCAGGGGAGAAAATCACTCCCTCAGCTAGACCATAGGTGAGCATAAGAATCCCATTTCTCTCCGGCTGCTTGACTGGTATAGACTGCGTGCATTCTTCTGGCCTTTTTTTCCCAAAGATGGCACTCCTTTTGTTCTCAGAAGGGCATAATGACTTGATCCTCAAGGAATTTCTCTACTTTTTCTAAGAGATGCATAAATCCTGCCCTTGTCTCAAACACCCTCTCTCATTGTTCTTCACCTGGAAAATTTTGCACAATGTCTAGCATACAGCAGGATGTCAACACATACTTGTGCAGTTAATGTTTCCCTCTAATGTGGAGGTGCTATTTTAGACCATAAGGGGGATCTTGGTCATTTCGAAGGGCATTTACCAATGTCCCCTCCGACCCTCTAGTGGGCATGACGGGTAGCAGGCTGCACTGGGACTCTTGGTTCCCATGGGAAGGTAGTTCCTCTGAGTGGACTTTTCCTGTTTTCCACTTTCTAAACTGTAGAGTGGTAGAAACCATATTTGGCAACACAGGACTTAGTAAAAGGCAGGGACAGTGATCTGAAACTGAGCAACTAGATGTTTTTCTTTTCAGTCTTTTCATTAATTACGGTATAAAGATACTTCTCCCAAACCGAGGTTAAATTTTAAAAGACTTTGGAATAATGGATGTTTTTATTTTATTTATTTATCTACTTACTTATTTGTTTGCTTGTTTATATTTTAGTTATTGGTAAAGCTCAAACGATTATTTTCAAGTATATAAAAAATGATTTTCCAGAAAAAAAATTAAACGTTACCTCCTTAAGAGTGAACTTTTTGGGAGAATACTTAAAATAAGAGTATACTTTTTCATTTTTCTACTATACTGCAAGCTCCTTTTGAGAGCAAAGTCTTTTTTTTGATAGAGAGAGAGAGTGCGCGCACACGAGAGAGAGAGAGCACACGTGCAGAGGAGAGGGGCAGAGAGAGACAAAGAGAATCTTAAGTCGTCTCCATGCTCAGCACAGAGCCCAAAGCAGGGCTCCATCCCATGACCCTGGGATCATGATGTGAGCCAAAATCAAGAATCACATGCTCAACTGACTGAGCCAACCCCTAGCAAAAACTTTTTGTTTGTCTATTTTGTTTTGCTTTGTTTTCAAGTCCACAGCTACAGGAATGAGTGGAATAAATAGTTTATGGTTGGTACACATTAAATTTCTATAGGTAAATGTGGGGCAGAGGGAAGGTGGGAGGAAAAAGGGGGTGAGAAAAGAGAGCTATAGGGAACTCTTTCTCCTCCAAGAATCTGTTATGAACAGGCCACCTATTCCTGAGAAAAAGAAGGCTTAACATGACACAGGATATAATAAGAAAGTCTAGAAATGGTCAAATATTGATCATGTATCAGAGTTAATCTGGGAAGACCTCACATGAGGATTTTAAATTTTATCTCCTTGGTTGGAAATTAAGTAGCAGTTGAAGGTTTCACTGAGGTAATAGTGACATCTAAAAAACTGCACTATTATAATTGTACAATTTGACACATTTTGAAATATGTATATGCCTGTGAAACTATCACTACAGTTAAGATAATGAATATATCCAATCTTCTCAAAAGTTTCCTCGTTCCTCTTTGAAATCTTCCCCACATGTCTGTTCCCACTCCAGGCCCCAGGCAACCACTGATCTGATTTTTTACTACAGAGTGGTTTGCATTTCCTGGTATTTTGTGTAAATAAAACCGTATACTATATACTCTTTTGTTGGTTGGCTTCCTTCACTTAGAATAATTAAATTGATAACCATCAATGTCTTTATGTGCATCAATAGCCCACTGCTTCTTACTGATGAGTAGTATTGCATTTTATGGCTATAACGTGTATGTTTAACTTCTTAAGAAACTTCCCAACTATTTTCGAAAGTGGTTGAGTCATTTACATTTCCACTATAATGTGTATGTTCAACTTCTTAACAAACGTCCCAACTGTTTTCCAAGGTGGTCGAACCATTTCCACTTCTGCTGATAGTGTAAGGAAACTGTTCTACATCCTTACAAACACTTGATAGGGTCACTCTTTTCATTTTAGACATTCCAATGGAATCTTGTGGTTTCAATTTTCATGACCTTCATGATTAGCGATGTTGAGAATCTTTTTAATATATTTTCTGTGGTGAAGTGTCTGTTCAGGTACTTGACTCATTATTTTTCAGGGCATTGTTTGCCTTCTTATTAAATTTTGGAGTCATTTGTATATTCTGGATAGAAATCTTTTATCTGATATTTATTATGAAACTATTTCCCACCAGGCTGTGACTTGGCTTATTATTCTTTTAGCAGTATCTTTTGAGGAGAAGTTCCTAACTTTTGATGGCATCCAAATTTATAACTTTTTAAAATATAGATTATGCTTTTGGAGTCATACATAAGAAATCTTTGGGGTGCCTTGGTGGCTCAGTTGGTTGAGTGTCCAACTCTTGATTTCGGCTCAGGTTATCATCTCACAATTTGTAGGATTGAGTCCCAGGTCGGGCTCTGCATTGACAGCACAGAGCTTGCTTGGGATTCTCTCTCTTCCTCTCTTTCTGACCCTCTACCCTGTCTAAAAATAAATATGTAAACTTTAAAAAAAAAAGAAATCTTTGGTTGACCTAGAGTCACAAAAATTTTTTCCAATTATTTTTCTAGAAATGTTATAGTTTTGGGTTTTAGTCTGTAATCCATATTGACTTATTTCCATACATATGTAAAGGATTCAAGGCATGGATTGAAGTTCATGCCTTTATCAGCGAACTCAGTTATTCCAGCAAGACTTGTTTCCTCCACTGTCTTTTCTTTGCACTTTTTTTTTTCAAAATTCAAATGACTGCATATGTGTGGGTCTAATTCAGGATGTTCTACTCTGTTCCATTGATATGTCTATCTTCAGCAAAACAAACAAACAAACAAACAAACAAAAACCCCAGACTATCTTGATTACTCTAGCTTTATGACATGTATTAAAAACTGGAAGATTAGGTCCTTAGACTTGTTCTTTATCAAAGTTATTTTAGGTACTCTCTGTCCTTTGCATTTCCATATGGATTTCAGAATCAGATTTCTGCAATTAAAAAATAAGACGATGTCTTATAGCACACGGTAAATACGGTTTTTTTCTAATCATGTAAGTCATGTAGTTGTATCACTAAAAATATCCTTTTGTGGTGGATGTCTTTTTAGCACTGTTTTGGAAGGACATTTTTTTTCCTTAGGCAAAGTCATACTGCAGCAAGGGTAACCGCAATAGCCACGTGGCTTACAATAACCAAGCCTCATTTCTACTGCAAGTTGATAGACAAGTTCTACTCCATATTGTTTTCATTTCAGACATGGGCTGAAGGAGCAAACCTCTGTTTGGACAGTGCAAGTCTTATAACAGAGGAGGGAAGAGAGATAGTGCTACCACTCAATGGTCCTTAAATTTTTGCTGAGAAGTCACATGTCACATCCATTCACCTTTCATTGGAGAAAGCCAGACACATGGGCAAACCTGACGTCAATGGAACGAAAAGAAAAATTCTCAGAAAGAGGGCACAATAGGAAAAGGGATGTAATTATTTTTAACATAATAAACTCTATCCAGATACAAATTAGCTCTTTTAATTGGCCACTTTCAGAATTGTGTGTCAATCTGTGAATGGACAGGATTGATTTAATGTGGAATACATTTTCCACGGGAAGAATTAAGGTATCCCACTTGTTTTGCCATGTGTGGCAACGCCTCCTTTTCTCCCCAACTTGACTCCTCTTAATTCCATTTAAGAAGCCTTCGGGCTGGCTACTTTGACTTCATAGCCTAGTGTCATATTATATATTTCTGGGGAAAGTGGCACTATTCTTTCCTGTATCATTGTTTTGCCCATCATTTTATCCCTTTCCTTCTATTATTTAATATTTTCTCAGAGATATTTACAGAAAATTTACAAACATGTGTAATTCAGTAAGTAACCGATTCTCCCTAAATGGAATTAAACTTAAGTGAGAATAGAGAAGTGGATTGTCTGGAATCCAATAGGATAATTACCATAAAAGCCATCGTTAATTGAATGCTCAATGTGTGCCCATCACGATTCTAAATGGCTCACCTGCATTTTCTCATTTAATGCTTCCAGAATGCTATTAAGTAGATACCATTGTTATAATGTGAATAACAATGAAGGAATAGGTGCACAGAGATGTTAAATAACTTGTCTAAAAACTCACAAGTACTGTATTTGAACCTTGATTCAAATCCAGGCCTGATTCCAGAACCTAAGTCTACAACAGTGTAATTCAACAAGATGACCTTCAAATAATCTCAGAGTTCTTAACTGACAATCCCTGACATTTTAAAATGGGCAAAACTGGAATTTTAATATCAAAATGAAACAGTTCATTTTCTATGAGATCACTTTTATCTGGACAAGGTAGGCTGTTGATCTCAGGCTAATTTGGGGGAAATTGCCATGTGGATGAGTAAACAATCTAAATTATAGTACATTATAAAGCAATGTATAGAGGTATTACTTTAAAATTCAGATAGAAACTGGAATTTATCTAAATGAGCTGTGATTAGGAGTTGGTGGCTGACACAAAGTCACTTAACAAATATTAGTTGCATCACAATTTAATTATAACTTCATTCCACTTAAAAAGAAAAAGATTTTAAAATCCTCAGCAAAATACTATAAAATGAAATCCAGCAGCAGATTAAGAGGATTATACATCCTGACTAAGTGGGATTTATTCCAGGAATGTAGTGAGAAATCATTCTATGTAATAAACCACATTAATAGAATGAAGAAACACACACACACACACACACACACACACACACACACACACATCTCAATTCATGAAGAAAAAAGCATGTGACAAAATATAACACCTTTTCATGATAAAAACACTGAACAAACTAAAAAGAGAATACAACTTATTCCACATGATGTATTGATGGAAACCCACAAGTAAGACCACATTCAGCTAAAATACTGGACATTTTCCTTCCCCTTAAGATCAGGAACAAGACAAGGGCGCCTGGGTGGCTCAGTTGGTTGAGTGTCCACCTTTGGCTCAGGTCATGATCTCACAGTTTGTGAGTTTGAGCCCCACGTCAGACTCTGTGCTAACAGCTCAGAGCCTGGAGCCTGCTTCGAATTCTGTGTCTCCCAATCTCTCTCTCTCTCTCTCAAAATAAATAAACATTAAAAAAATTTAAGATCAGGAACAAGACAAAGGTGGCTGCTTTTGTGATATGTATTCAATATTGTATGGAGGTTCTGTCCAGAGAAATTACATAAGACAAAAAAAAAAAAAAAAAAGGAATCAACCAAAACGGAAAGAAAATAGTAAAATTATATTTTTCCCATTTGATATGGTCTTAAATACAGAAAATCCTAAAGAACCCACAAAAAACACACTAAAGCTAATAAATTATTTCAGCAAAGTTGCAGAATAGAGGATTGACAAAAACCTGTTTTGTTTCTATATTCTTCTAAAGAGCAATCCAAAATGAAATTAAGAAAACAATTCCATGTGTAATTACCAAGTGTGATGTTGGCATCAAGGTAGACATACTGATGGATGGAGCAAGCTAGAGTCTGCACATAAATTCTTTATTACTAGGGGCCAAAGACAGCTGAGCATATAGGTGAACCTGAGAACTTCTGCATTCCCAAGACTAAAGTATCAAAATATTTCATCAAAATGTTAGCAATGGATGAAACTCTAATATCTATAATGTCTTTTTATCCAGTGATATTTAAGATGTGCTAAGTTGAGCCCTGGCACTTGTGAAGAGTTGCTTGAAAGCTGTCTAGAGAGATGGGGGTGGGGGAGAGAAGTCACGGTGGCTCCGTCTCACCACAACCACTTCAAACAGAATAGTTCCATTTTCATCTATTTTGTTCGTTTAGTTTTTAAGTGTTTATTTATTTACTTTGGGAGAAGAGAGCAGGAGAGGGGCAGAAAGAGAGGGAGAGAGAGACAATCCTAAGCAGGCTCCCTGCTGGCAGCACAGAGCCTGATACAGGGCTCGATCTCACAAACTGTGAGATTGTGACCTGGGCCAAAATCAAGAGTCGGACGCCTAACCAACTAAGCCACTCAGGTGCCCCCATCTAGTTTGTTTACTGTGTCTCCCAACAAGGTTTTGGTGGACATGTCAAAATTTACACTAAGTTTCAAGGGGCCTGAATAGAAGGCTCTCTCCTATTTGCCTTTAATCCCAATTATGTTACCTTGTAAAGTACTGAGTGATGGCTGCCTTCCCTAATACTATTAGGACCTATAATTTTGTACCCTATAGAATTTGCAACACACTTAACTGTTTCATTTCATTTTTCTTTAAAGTAGAATTTATACACGGTGTTATATTAGTTTCAGGTATACAGTATGATTCAACAATTCTATACATTTCTCAGTGCTTATAACAATAAGCACACTCTTAATCTCCTTTATCTATTTGACCCTTCCCCCCATCCACCTCCCCTCTGGCAGCCACCAGTTTGTTCTTTGTATTTAAGAGTTTGTGTTTTTGTTTGTCTCTTTTCTTCTTTCTTCATTTGTTTTGTTTCTTAAATTCCATGAGTGAAATCATATACTATTCATCTTTCTGTGACTAACTTCTTTCACTCAGCATTATAACCTCTAGGTCCACTGATGTTGTTGCAAATGGCAAGATGTGTGTATACACACACACACACACACACACACACACACAGTTGGGTTGCTTCCATATCTTGGATAACCCTAACACTTTTTATGATGTACACATACCTATAATATTCCATCATATATACACACATACACACATAAAGAAGATTAGATAGATAGATACATAGATAGATAGATAGAAATAGACAGACATAGATTACACACACACACATACACACACACACACATACATATACAGTTGGGTTGTTTCCATATCTTGGATAACTCTAACACTTTTTATGATGTACACATACCTATAATATTCCATCATATATACACACTACACATATATATAAAGAAGATGATATAGATAGATAGATAGAGATAGACAGACATAGATTACACACACACACACACACACACACACACACACACATACAGTTGGGTTGTTTCCATATCTTGGATAACTCTAACACTTTTTATGATGTACATATACCTGTAATATTGATAGTGCAATTAATAAGGTTCCTGCTTTTCCAAATACAAAACTGAGCTAGAGAACCAGGTGGTAGCCAAGCAAAAAACCAAACTCAAGTTTATTTTACTCGAAATTCAATGCTTTTGGTATCTGCATCTCTAGAGCTTAGTATATTTTATTCTAAAATACTTAAAATGGAAAATTCTGGGGCTTTGGAACAGGGCATAAAGAATGGAACACTAATATTTAAAACTAGCTAAAGCCTGCTTTGTCCTTATGGATTTTTGGAATATAATTTGCTACTACATTGGGTTTTGCACTGATAGAGGCAAAAATAGTTCCTCTCCAAAATTTGTCTACCAAAAACTTGTGAATGGAACCTTAGTTAGAAATAAAGATTTTGTAGATATAATCAAGATGAAGTGATACCGAATTAGGATGGGTTGTAAATTCAATAAAGCTGGTATCCTTACAAGAAGAGAGAAATTTGGACATACAGACATAGATGCACAGGGAAGAAGGACAAGAGAAGACACAGGCAGAGACTAGATGATGCAGGATTCCAAAGATTTCCTGCAACCACAAGAAGGTAGAAGAAGCAAGGAAGAATTCTCATCTGCCAGCTTGGGGGGAGGTGGGGAAGCCACTGGGACTGCTGACATCTTGATTTTAGACTTCTAGCCTCTAAGCCTGTGAAACAATACATTTCTGTTATTTTTAGCCGCCCAGTTGTGCAGGTGCCCTAATTAGGAAACTAATACAGGATTTGTTTGGGAGAATATCTAGTTTCATTACCAATTCAATGGTCCCTGGAGTGAAATGGCTTCAAAATGAAAGATGCATTAGTACGTTTTCCCCAGCGTTTCAAGGGAAGGGAGCGCTTACTAAATGTGGATAAGGATGAGGTTAGAAAACAGGGAAGTTCTCCACAGGACCCCATCCACCAGTTTAGTGCAAAGAGTGCAAGTATTCAAAATTAGAGAGCTAGGATCTGTGAAAACTAATAAAAGGAAACCTCATCACTAAAATAGAATCAGGAAGCCAGCAGGTGGAGCACTACCCCCTACCACTCCTTGTCAACTGCAGATTTAACCGGAAGACTTACCCTGTAAGCAAATACTACTTTAACCACTACTTTACTTTCCCGGCAGGAATAGGAAAGGTTTTCCTCCTCCCCCAGCAATAGCCCAGCCAATGAGAGACAGCCACGACTCAGCCAATGAGAAGCCACCATACTTCAGAGTCCCACTGTCCTCCAATGGACCTTTATGTTTACCACGTTCCTCTTACCTCTCCCTTTTCTCGCCTTGGTTTTCCTGGATTGCCTAGAGCTTGCTTTCTCAAATTGTAATTCTCTGCTATTCTCAAATAACCCATTTTGCTCAAATAAAGTTTGCTGACAACTTTATTTTTTAAGGTTAACAGATCTCATTCTTGATTTGTAACCATCCAAAACTGAGACTCTGTGAAAGGTACTGACTTTCCCTAGGTCTTTTCTCTCTCCTAACAAAAGGAATCTTTCCCGGATCTACTAATTTTCAGAGGGATAGTGAGTATCTGAGAATAAAATGATTGTGAAAATGTTTTGAGCCGTCTAGCACTGTTCAATTCATTGTCACAAAGGACTGTGGAAATATAAGCCAACCTGATTATTTTAGTTTTCAATTACATCAGCTAGAATCTTCAAATATGGAGTGAAGAAATCAAATGGCTATTTGTTTCCAAAGTTTAACTTTCTATCCTTTTCCTAACCTAATTGCAGAGACTATGACAAAACAAAACAAAAACAAACAAAATTCCATGTCCTGCTTTTCTATTAACCTAGCTTGTTAAAGCTTCCACCGTTTCAGAAAACAACAGCCATAAAGCAGTGCAGAGCCATTGTAACCCTTAAAGCAGGGAATGAAACTTACTCTTCATTGTTGACTTAAACGGAAAATTAGCTGTTGTGAATACAATCAAGACAGGCGGCCAGCCACTTGCTTGTTTGCTTTCAGATCCATTTCCTGCTCTTTCCTTGATCTGTATCATGGGAAAGCAGGTCCTTGAAAACTACAGGGGTGTGGCGCGCCTGGGTGGCTCAGGTGATTGAGAGGTGGACTTCAGCTCCTGTCATGATCTCACAGCTCCTGAGTTCCAGCCCCGCATCAGACTGTGCTGACAGCTCAGAGCCTGCAGCCTGCTTAAGATTCTGTGTGTTCCTCTCTCACTGCCCCTCCCCCGCTGACACTCTTGTCTCTCTCTCAAAAATAAATAAATATTTAAAAAAACCTACAGAGGTGTTAGAGGAGCCAGTTGAAATCCCCAGGGGCTGACTGAAGCAAGGGCAGATACAGGGTTGGGGTACATCTCCCTTTCTGTGCCCTGGTTGGTGTCTCTTTGTGGCTGCAGCACCTTCCCTCCCCTCTTCTGATACCTCTAGTCCTGGCTCCCACTCTGGTAGCACTCCCCACCCCCACCTCCATTTTCCCACCAGCCCTCAGGATGGAAGTGTCCTCCTAGAGTTTCTAATTTCATTTTTCACCTTCCCTTTTCTTCTTTCATCTCTTCCAGCATCCTTGTAACTAATTCCCTATATTAATGTCCCTCTATTTAATTTACTTGGCGTGTTTTTGTTTTCTGGATGGGCCCTTATTGAATCAGTAAGTTAAATTAGTTTGTCTCTGCATGGAAGAAGACATAAATGTTTCCAAGTTTTTCTGATTCTCTAGTCTTAGAAAAGATTGATTGCCCTTACTATACACTACAGCATGGAAAAAATACAGCCACGTGATTATTTACCCTGATATAAATGTATGTAACACTAGGAACACATAAATAAGTCTTTATTTTTCTCCTTTCTCTAGAGTGTGTTTGGAGACAATTATGAAAACAAACTTTTCAGAGGTGGCAGGGCTGGGTGGCAGGTAATTGAGAAGGGATGTACAGAATGTTGTTTTGCTTGGGAGTTTGCAATGTTTCTGTATATAATCACAGTGCACCTTCAATCCTTCTAACTGGTGAACTAGTAAACTAGTGAACTCTTTCTTGTCCTACAAAATTCTGCTCAGATACTGCTAGCTGTTCACAAAACTGCAGTCTCTTCTCTTCTTCATGATCACACAACTACTTTACGTTTTTTAGCCTCCCGTGTTGGTAGGTATCGCCAAGTGCCTTAGTTCTAGGCATGGAATGTAGTATCACTTCCTAGTGATACTACCATTTCTGGGCGTAGTTTATAAAAATCTCTTGCGTTGGCTTATCCATGTGTCTTTTCCACTTCTGCCTGCTGACACAGAGAAGCACAGGATGATTTGGGGAGCTCTGCATTGAAGATGGCCCAGCCCCTGTCAGTCTGGGTCTCTGAAATACTCCGTGGTGAGGAGTCAATCTACAGACCCATTCAATCACTGATACTGTTACATGAGCCAAAATAAACTTATACATCTGGGGTCTATTACTTATAGCACATAGCATGTTTCTAACCAATATACTCCCTCCCAAAGTCTTTCCTTAACTTCTGCAGAAGCAGTAGTTTCCTGTCTTAGTTCATATCTCTCTGGCAGCCCTTATCAAATTGGATTAGATTAACTGCTCATAATGTTCTCTCTCTCTCTTTCTGTTTCTCTTTCTGCAGAACATGAGTTTTAGAAGGACAGGGAGAAGGCCTCATTTACCTTGCATCCCCAGTGCCAAGCACTAGGTATGGAGCACACAAGGTCTCAAGAATTGTATGTTGAATTGAATGGACTGGAATTGGGGTCTTCCCTAGTCTCTTTCCTTCTCCCATCCTTCCTAGGACGAAAATCTTATCCCTGTTACCCTGACCTTTTTAAACCAATGTCCATTATTCGCTGCCAAACATATCGCCCCATCCATCTACCCATCTACTTGAAGTTTTGAGACTTCTATATGTCAACCATTCCTCTGATCCCCACTTCTCTACAGAACCATCACGTCTCTGAGCCTTATCCAGCTTCATTATGGACCACAGACTGTAGTCTCATTGAAGTATTGCAATATCCTGGGGGGGTAAAAAATAAGTATGATGTTTTTTATGAGCACATGATAAGATCTCCCTGAATTAATACTCTGAGCTGTGTTTATTTAATTGAAAGAATATTACCAACCTGAAAACCTCTGATTTCTAAATTTAGCCATTGTTAGTTATAATCCAGGATTAAACAGCCTAACAACCCTGAAAACCCATGAGTCCCATGATCAGAACAAAGGTTAATTCATTGAAATACAGTTTGGGGAGGATATTTTAGCTGTAGAAGAACAGGAACAATAGAATAGCAGAATATGTCTTTATATTCTTTATTCAACTAGAGCAAGACTAGAAGGTACCTTTTTAATATCTATTTACCTCACGGGTACTTTGATATTAAGAATTATACAGATTCCTGGGGCACCTGGGGGGCTAAGTCGGTTAAGTGTCCAACTCTTGGTTTTGGCTCAGGTCATGATCTCACAGTTTGTGAGTTCGAGCCCCATGTCTAGCTCTGCACTGACAGCATGGAGCCCGCTTGGGATTCTCTCTGTCTCCCTGTCTCTCTCCCCTCACTTGTGCTGTCTCTGTCTCTCTCGAAATAAATGAAGCTTGAAAAAAAAAAAAGGAATTGTACAGATTCCTAATCTTTGCCATTGGAAAATAACTGAATCAAAAAAAATATCAGAACTGGAAGGTGCCTTTCAATTCATGTATACTAGTGGTCCCTACCATGCTGAATAATGTGAACTTTTGAAGTACATTTTCAAAGTTGTGGGCACACACACGCGCACACACACACACACACACACACACACACACACTCACACACACTTTACATACAGTTTCAATGACAGTATTCCCTGGAGGACATCCATGATCTCTCATCCATCCACGGAAGCCCATTAATGAAATCTTGTATGCACTAACAAAGAAGTGTGGATATCAGCTATGAAGTTTACTCCCTATAACGGTAAAGTGCAATAAATGCCACATTCATAAGTTTATCAATTTTTCCAAATTAAATTGCATCTACTTCTAGCTCCTACTCACTAGGCTTGTAGAAAAGTCCAGCTCAATCTTCATTAAGAAGGCTACCACATCCATTCCCCCAGGATTATGTCCTGGGTCTTTCATAGTGCAGACCATCAGGAGTGTTTATACTAGTTATGGCTAATGTGTTCGTGGTCCAGGGCCACAAGCTCCTGTTGCCAACCCTGGGCAGGCAGTTTCTCCTTGTGGCTCTAGAAGCTCTCCCTCCTCATGTTCTGTCACATCAGCATCACCAAACCACTCCATCAGAGGTATTATCACCTCCAGGGGAAACAGATGATGGTGACCATGCAGGAGGATGGGGGACTGCTATTGGCTAATCCTTGAGTTCTCCCCACCCCTCCCAAATTCCAATTCCAATCCCAGCTCTAGGGGAGAAACTCTAAAGGTTTTCTCAAATCCTATAGCTTTCATCTCCTCTGCTCCACCTGCTGGGAGAGTTCAGCATAAATCATGTCACCTACTTTTTGCAAATAGGGAAGTATACCTTAATTGTTGAGCACCCAGAGCAGCCTAGCTGGGTTCAAGCCCCGTTTTCATGCTTACTAACTCTATGAATGCATTAGTTTCCCAGCGCTGCCATAACAAATTACCACAAACATGACTTTAAAAAAAAACACAGAGATTTATCATCTCACGGTTTAAAGGTCAGAAATCCAAAAATCAAAGTGTCACCAGAGTTGGTTTCTTTTGGAGGCTCTGAGGAAAAATCTGTTCCATACCTTTCTCCTAGGGGTGCCTGGGTGGCTCAGTTGGTTAAGCCTCTGACTCTTGATTTTGGCTCAAGTCACAATCTCATGGTTTGTAAGTTTGAATCCCGTGTTGGGCTCTGGCTGTGACAGTGCAGAGCCTGCTTGGGATTCTCTCTCTCTCTCTGTCTCTCTCTCTCTCTCCCTCTCTGCCCCTCCCCCCCCCCCCCCCCCCGGCTTGTGCTTTGCTCTCCTTCTCAAAATAAGTAAAAAATAAAAAGAAATACACACCTCTCTCCTAGCTTCTGGTGGTGGCCAGCAATCGTTAGCTTTCCTTGTCTTGCAGATGTATCAATCCAATCTCTGCCGCCATCTCCATGGCACCTTTTCTTCTTTTGTGAGGACATGTCTCATTCAATTTTATCATTCGGTTTAATGCAGGATGATATCATCTTGAGGTTTTTAACTTAATTACATCTACAGGAAGCATTCTTCCAAATAGGTTGGCTTCACAGGCTTTGGATGGACATATCTTTTGGAGGATCACCCCTCAACGCACTACAACAAACTAAAAGCAATTTTTTAACTGTACAGTGTCCATTGTGACCTATTGTATAATGGGCATGATGATGATGATGATGATGATGGTAAACTCCCCCATAAGTTTACTGGGGATAGATGAGTTTATACATATAAAGCACTTAAAGAGTTGCTGGTAAATAACAAGTATTCTTTGCTAAACAATATTTGCTATAATGGGGAGTTAACTTCTGAAGAGCTGTTAATTTCTGCTCTTGGGTTAATTCAAAGCTCTCTTAACAAAACCCAAGACAAGAAAGCACAAGAGCTAATAAATTCCTGTTTATGACGATGGCAGGGCGAATATGCACTCTGGAGAGCACTCTGCCCACATTTCCGTAGCTATTTTGCCTTAGTACTAAGAGAAGGTTTCCATTGTGGAAATGTTAACAGTCTGTCAGGGTTGTCTTTTTTTTTTTTAAGTTTATTTATTTATTTTGAGAGAGAGACAGAGAAAGCAAGCAGGAGGGGCAGAGAGAAAGGGAGAGAATCCCAAACAGGCTTCATGCTGTCAGCACAGAGCCTGATTTGGGGCTCAATCCCACAAACTGTGAGATCATGACCTGAGCTGAAATCAAGAGTTGGATGCTTAACCAACTGAGCCACCCAGGTGCCCCAAGGTTGCCTTTTATTTAGCCCAAAGAATATAAAAATTTCCAGTGATAGGACATTGGGATGAAAAGTGGGTCTAGTAAGGAAATCAGATTCACACCAGGTTTTAACATAGGGAATTTATTTTTTTATAATTTTTTAATGTTTATTTTTTTTTGAGGGGGGGGAGGGGCAGAAAGAGAGGGAGACAAGAGAATCTGAAGCAGGCTCCAAGCTCTGAGCTGTCAACACAGGGCCCCGATACAGAGTTCAAACCCACAAACTGCGAGATCGTGACCTGCGCTGAAGTCAGATGCTTAACTGAGCCCTCTCCGCCCCCAGGTGCCCCCTAACTTAGGGAATTTAATATAGGGAACTGGTTAATCAGGGAGGACTGAAAAGCCAAGAAGGAAGCACAGCAGTAACACAGAGACAGTAACTGCAGGAAACAGCTCCCACTCCCAGATAAGGGGACAGAGGGATCATTTCCCTTCACTTTGCTCATCACACAGGCATCTTATGACCGCACATCATCACAAGAAGGGTGAATACAGCTCAATAAGTTATTTTGAGAGGGACCACATTCACATAACTTTTATTGCAGCATATTGTTATGATTGTTCTATGTTATTACTAGTTACTGTTAATCTCTTACCATGCCTAATTTATAAATTAAACTTCATGATAGGTATGTATGTATAGGAAAAAAACATCGTGTGTTTAGGTACTTCCTGTGATTTCAGGAATCCACTGGGGGTCTTGGAATGTATTCCCTGAATAAGGGGGCACTACTGTATATATACAGATATATATATAACAATTATTACAATATATTGTAATAAAAGTTATGTGAATGTAGTCTTAATCAGTATAGCTTATTGAAATTATTCACCCTTCTTGTGACGATGTGAGGTCATAAAATCCCTGCGTGATATGTCATGTGATACTATACTCAATCTTTGATTACATTAAATCAACAGTAAACTACAGTTAGGAATGCTAAGTCCTTCAGGATCTAATGCTGATTTAAGTGGCCAGGCCAGTATATTCACCAATATACTTTCTGACTTTAAAGACCATAGTCTTTTTAATCTGAGTTACCATCTGGATAGCAGAACTAAAATCTGAAATGTTCTCAGCAATCTGGAATATTGGGCCAAATTTAAAAAGCATGTATTATACCAAACATAAATGCAACATTTTGTACCTGAACTAAAAACAAAAATTGTACAACTGTCAGGGAAAGAATATATGTGTCTATATAGCCCCAACAGGATTAATGTGTTCTAGCCTATTGCAATCATATTAATAAACAATGTGGTCCAGATATCAAAAATAAATAAATAAATAAATTGACCTTTTTCTGCAGTGTCCAAAACAAGTAAGGGGATAACCCATCTTTATTCAGCAATAGTCAAGTTACACCTGGAATATTTTATTCAATGTGGAGTATTAGATCATCAGAGGAACTTTGGAAAACTGAACTTAATGAGATGTGAGTGACCCTCATGATGACAAGATGATGCCACTATCCTGATTTTTGCCCACCTTATCTTCTTTTTGTAATTTATGTATTTATTTATTTAAATTCAGGTTAGTTACCATACAGTGTACTATTGATTTCAGGAGTAGAACCCGGTGATTTATCAGGTACATATAACACACCCAGTGCTCATCCCAACAAGTGCCCTCCTTAATGCCCGACACCCACTAGCCCATCCCCCTGCCCACCTCCCCTCCAGCAACTCCTAGGGTTTTCTCTGTATTTAAGAGTCTCTTTTTACGGTCGGCCCACCTCTTCTTGCTTCATAAAGTAATAGCCTTTATGAGCTCCTGGTCTCGCCATGCATTATCAATCCTGCGGGAGGGTGGTCTGTCTAACACGAAGGTGCTCATGTTGTACCTGCTGCATTTCATCCCAAAGCCTTGGGAATTATGTTAAAATCACCTAATTAGGCTTTAAAAGTCTTCCGGTTTAAAAGTCAGTCCTGGTGGCTCAGTTGGTGAAGCGTCTGCCTCTTGGTTTGGCTCAGGTCGTGATACCACGATTTGCGAGTTCCAGCCCCACGTTGGGCTCTGCACAGCAGAGCCCCTGCTTGGATTCTGTCTCTCTCTCTCTCTCTCTGCCCCTCCCCCACTTGTTCTCTCTCTGTCTCTCTCTCTCTCAAAATAAATACATAAACTTAAAAACAAAAAGTCCTCAGGTTCTTGTACACATTTCCTTCTATACACACACACACACACACACACACACACACACACACACACCCCATAGCCGATCTTGCTGATTCCCACTTCCTCCTCTTACTGGATTGCTTTCCTACCCCCAACTTCCACTTACACACTTTCCCTCTATCCACCTTTTGCCTGCTAATTCCTGTTCATTCTTCTATGGCTTAACTCAGGCATCACTTTATCTTGAAAGTTCTTGCCAGCGCTCACTCCAGATTTCAGGGTTTCTTGGCCCCTCCTTTATGTTTCCATCACCCTCCACACTTCTCCTATCTTAGCACATGTCACACTTTGCTGTAATTGCCATTTTCTTGTCTCTTCTATAAGATAGAAAGTTACATGAGAACAAGAACAAAGTTTGCTTTCTCACTATTCTACCTCCACTAGCAAATACGATACTCAATGAATAATTGTGTCTTGAAACACTCCATTCCTGAATAAAAGATGAAGGAATCTGAATGGAATAAGGATATTTGCAGATAGGATTATGAAAGCCATCTCCAGGGTGTAGAGCAGTATACACTTATTTTTCCACTTGGACCAGAAAACAGAATTAAGACCAATGGGTAGATATGAACTGAAAGTAGAATTTCATTTAATACAGGAAAGAACTTCAAGCAATTAGAACAATGTGAAAACATGGAATGCTGGGACTTAAAAACAGAGATTCTCTATCGTGGAAATATTCATGTTGAGGATTAGTAGGTTTTGCTAAACCTTGGACTTGATCACAAAACAGGAAAAGAAGTCTCAGCAGTTCTTAGGAAAAGAAGTTCTCAGAAGTTCATGCAGTTCTTAGGAAAAAAGAATCAAAGTTCACATTATCCTGTTAAGGCTCCAACTATCCCCTAGTATGGAGGAACCACTCTGGGTCTCTGCATTTTGTACATTGAATAAAGATCTTAAAGTAGTTAAAGAGAAGCTTGTTTATTACTTGTGATGTTATTCTCCTTTTAGCGCTGCCTTTTCTTACTACATTAATCTTGGGTGTGTGGCTAATGAAGTCAGGAGGCCAGTTGATACAAAGGCAGTCAACTGTGAAATGCCTGCATGGATAATATATGGGCTCTGACAGCTAGACTCTTCCAAGGCACAAATAAATAGACTCCTTTCTTGCTTGATGGGAGTATTAAATGCTTGGATGCAGGTACAGCACTTAGACTGGATACATATTAAATATTAAACAAATGCTATTTGTTACTATTGTCACATTAATATTATTTTTCTGTGTTGTCAAGTGTCAAGTCAAGAGCTTTGCTCTCAAAGTTCTACTTCTAGGACAAATCTCGGACTTTGATTTGTAGTTTCAGGACTGAGTTAGCCAACGCCAGGAAAGCAGCATGATTTAGGGACCAGGTAGAGATTTTGGAACCACATGTTTACATTTGAGTCATGGTTCATCTACTTTTAACCAAGTGAACTTGAGGAACTTATTTGCTTCTCTGACCTCAGTTAGTGATTGGATTAAGATTGTGCATGTTTTTGACCTAGCACAACGCCTGGAACATAGTAAGTACCTGTATTTGTAAAATTAATACAATACAATACAATAACTTTTAAAAAGTTAATGATCTCTTGTTATTTTGTACATTTATTTAGATTCGGGTTTCCTTCTCTTTGAGCAGTTCACCACATTGTACCCAAAGCTCTGTTTCTAAAGGGCCACTCTGACCACATCACTGCTCTATTTCAGGCTCCTTACTGGTTCCGTTACACTCAGGATAATCATCATGGCAGGCAGTATTAACAGTTCTGTGTGAGTACCAAGTACCAATACCTTTGGGTGGATCTCTCCCTAGCCTCAGGTATTTGGCCTCACAAGCACTCAGTATTCTGCTGGATGTTCAATGGAGATTCTCTCTATGTGTGCAAAGTTCTCTCTGTGTAGCCTTCCTCTCTCTGGCATTTGAAAATATGGTCACCTGGGTCTTCCAGACTCTTTCTCCATCTCAAAGACTCTACCAGGCTTCGACTATGTTTCACCTCCTTGTACGTACCACAGACTGAAAATTTTCTCACTAGAGCAGTTGTAGGGTTCACCAAATTGTCTCCTGAATCCTAGAAATCACTGCCGTTACCCACCTCCATTGTCTTACAACCATCACTTCATCTATTTTGTGCAGTTTTGCATTTGTTTTAGGTGCAGGGGTAAATGTCATCTGTTACTCCATCTTGGCTGAAGGCAGATCTCTAGCAGCTCGCTTCTCATGGTGCCCTCAGCTTAGACATTTGTTAACTTTGGTTCTGTGGAGAGAAGGGTCAAGATCTACTCAATGCTCTGTCAAATATATAACCCAAGTTCCCATTCGATGGTACTTTTCTTTACCATTGTGCCATTTTTGCCACCATTCTGTCCTCTTTGCCTGGATTTCTGCCTTAGTTTCCTCCTTTCCAGCTCTACATTCCCAGTAGAACTCTCCTCTGAAGCCATTGAGACCAGTCCCTAAAATTTCTGACCAGGCCCCATACCTTGCACACGTCGCCTGTATTCAGTATTTATCCTGGGTTGTTACTGGGTGTTCAGCTGTTGATCTACTACTGCCTTTGGCATTCCCTATATAGTATATTTATTTCTGGATTAACTATTCCTAATTACTACTTACGTACTCCTCATTTGGACATCCATGGATATCTATCCTTACCAAACCAAGACAGGCTGTATTATAATGCCCTGGATGCTTGAGCCAAATTTCTACCCTCCGTGCTCTGCCTGGATCCATTCTGCACCAACATGCAATCATAGGGATCCAGCATACTCCAAACTCCCAACTAAGGACACCGAGAAGCTAAATAGTGATAACTATGCGTTTTGTCCTTGGAGGAAAATATTCACATGCAGAGGAATTCCTGCTAAAGCTTTGTGAGCAGTCTAGTTAAACCTTCTTTTGGTGTCTCAATTTACAAGTTAAAAAAAAAGCAAACAAACACACAAAAAACAAGGCCAGCAAAGTTTAATTGATTTTCCCAACATCACAGAGCTAATTAATGTTAATGGTAGTACTCAAACTCAGGTCTTCTGCATCCTAATTAAAATTTCTTTTCTCCTGACTCACAAACGATTAGAGAGTTTTTTGGTGAGCTCTTTATTATTAATATTGTTCCAATATTATTAATATTGTTATAAGGACCTCCCTCCCCCCCCCCCCCACCTCTGCATCACCACACAAACACACAACCCAACTCTTGTGGCCCTGAAATTTCTCCCTCAGACCTGACTCGGATGGAGAACATTTTCTTAAAGACCTTATAACTTACTTTTCCAAGCCCCCCTCTAATTCCACTCCCTCCTATAACACGACAATCTACATGGGAGACCAGTGAGAAACTCTTGGCTTCTGTTCTTTTTCCTAACTCCTTCTTGGTTTCCGAAGAGCCATAGCCCCGCCACAGATGCACAGCATCATATTCTGGCACCGCAATTTTTAGGTTCCCAAGTTACCTAACCTGTACATATCAGAGAAGTGGGGTATCTTATCCTGTAAATCAGTGGGCTATAGAAAAATGTTTTCCAAATCTGAGAAGATATGCCAGTTGGGGTCCTTGATTTTCTTTGTATTTCTCCCCAAGGCTGTATGGTCTAATCCATGTCCCCATAACCATTGTGTCCAGACAATCAGTGTGATTGGCACATGGAAGAAAATCCCTATGTCATCACTTCCTTGAGATTATTGAAGAAGCAGCCTCCAACCCAAGGGGGCAGTGAGTTGGGCAGTGGACCTCAGGCAGAGTGAATATTGTAGTTCTCCAGTCCCTTCTTGCCAACTCCCACCTCATTCCCTGGAAGGCTCCCGATTTGGAAAAAGTGGGAAGATAATCCCCAATGTCAAACGAAATACAGGCAGGTTTGGGCCTAAAACAGACGTGTCTCCTCGCACAGGATCTTACAGGTTAGGGTCACTGTATTCAAGAGTCTCCATTCAATGCAGAGTTGCCCAGATAATTCACAGAACTAACACCTTACGTTCTCAACTTTGACCAACACTGCAATAACATTAACGAGTACTGAGTACCGTGAGGGTAGAAGAGGCGGGTCGATAGAGGAGTTATGTTAATTAGCTGGGATATTAGAAGGGAAAAAATAAAGCGATTATGAAATAAAGGACAATTTAAAATGATTTAATCTTGAGTAAATAATAGCTCAGTCTTCTCTTAGGTCCACATACCCACAAATGATTCAAAAGATTTCTAGCCCGTCAGCCTGGCTCATTTTACTGTTTTGTCATTTGTTGTTTAATTAGGATCAGTGTTGAATTTTGTCGTATCAAGCCTTGGAAACTTTACTTATTAATATCCCTCAGACACTGGCAACAGAAACAGTAATTTTAATTGCACAGCTACTAGCAATACGCCAGGTGCTACCTAAGTCCTTAAACACCTCTCACTCGACCATAACCAGGCAGATATCATTATACCATTTTTCAGCTAAGGAAATAGAATATCGGAGAAGGCAAGTAACTTGCCCAAGGTCACACAGCTGGCAGGTGGTAGAGTCAGGACTCTGTGTGATACCAAAGTCCTTGCTTCTGCAGTCACTCGAATTAGACTAAGGGCAAATTATTCCTCCCTGCTCTCTCTGTTCTCCCAAATCCAAGGGTGGCCATCATTATTATAATCTTGGAGCTGCTTCAAAGACATGGTGGCTCTGCAGATTCAACTAAAGGATAAGAAAAGCAAACAAAGTGAGTGTTCATTTTCAGCCTTTATGTGGGTCTTTTCATCTTCAAAGTCCTTTGTGAATATTAAACAATTAATCCCCCTGGAAGCCCTCAGCACTGGGGGAAGTGAACATTTCCATTAATGTTGATGAATGTCTATTGCTATTGGTGAAGTTTCGCCTTTCAGCCTGTGTTTCTAAAGCCTGAAAGCCTTTCCATATAAATGAAGCACATTTTCATTCCCATATCTCTCCCAGGTGTATGAGGGAGTTGCTGAGATGTCTAAACACAGTGCTTTTTAAGTACCTTTGAGGAGTTAAAAAGCTTTGCTGGTTCTGCTTCCTGAACATGAACACACACACACACACACACACACACACACACACACACACACACACACAGTTTTTATGATAAACTAGAAAAGTTGATGGTGTGTGTGTGCATAATACTGGGCGCTTGCATGGTATTCCAGACAAAATGGCACATAGAGGTGGCTTCTCCGTTGGAGCTAAAGCCTTAGCTAAGCTGTACAGTTGTCTCTGTGGTGCACCTGGTTAGCACATTTCGTTGCTAGCGGAAAGGTTGGTGGTTCAAACTCACCCAGGGATAATTTGGTCTTCTTTTCGGAAATACGTGAGCAGTCCATTTCAGGAATTTATTACTCTTTTGCAAAGCACCGGTTCGGTGTTCTCGCAACTGGTCTGCTAAATCCCACCCCATGTACTTATTAAAACCACAAGTTCCAGGACCTTGAGATTCTTATCCCGTTGTTCTCGCGAGGTGCCTGAGAATTTGCTTTTTAAAGACATATCCTCTGCCCCCAGGAAATTATTATCATCATGCAGGTTTGCACAGAATTTGTGTGGAAGACAAAATAATTGGCCCCAGAGCCACACTGCCTGGGTCTGACTCTCGCTTCTTCCCATATCGACTGAAGTTTTGCTACGCCCGTCTGAAGTAGCCACCAGTGACTCTGGCACAACCCCACACTGTGATCGTCTGCATGCTGGTATCTGATATTTTTAGTTTTTAAAATCGTTTTGTTTGTTTTCTGTCTTTCTTAACTCACCACAAACCCAAACCTCCACGTCGTCTCTACGGTGGTCTTGTGCCGTGTCCATTTAGCAAAACTGGAGCTGGACCTCTCAGACTTCCCTTCCCTTAAAGAACCAGGTTAGGGCTGGCCCTCAGAGCATTTTGCTGGAGATCTGAGAGGTGGGAGTGAGGAGTCACAGTTCTCTGAAGGTCACCGTATTGGTTAGAGGTGGTGAGGGACAGAAGCAGAGGGCAGCAGGGTCTAATTTGTCCTCACTTTTCCTCACTCCACATTCGAGTCTGCTCCCTGACATCCAGCCCTGCTAACCAACCATGACCGCAGGCCCAGCCCCAGACATTGCTCTAAGCTCTGAGATCTCACAGAGGTGGAGTCCTGAGTTGCACATGGCCTTCCACAGACCTCTGCATCCCTCTGGGAGCTGGTCTCGCCTTTCAACTATGAAAGAATTGGAACTCGGCAAACTCCTAATGTCTTTACTTCCGAAGAACGTAAATCCCATGAAGTCTGAGACCTAGACTATCTGCTCATTGCTGTTTCCTCAGTACCTGGAACAGGCCTGGCACTCAGGAGGCATTCTATATTAGCTGAGTGACTGATGGAAGTGATAGACTCCTCATTCACAAATGGGGGTGATGATGCTTCCTAAGTTGAGCTGGGTGAGGACAAATGAAATATCATATAAAGAGCTCAATACTGTTCCTGGCAGATAATTAGCATGGACACAGGGTTGTTGTTGTTATTCATTTTGTTTTTATGGCTTCGGAAATATCAAATCTATCACATGGAGCCAACAATATAATACACATGTGATAAAATCTGTCTCAAGAGTCAGTGATCTCCCAACCCATCTGGGTTTAGTCCTGCCTTTGAATCATAGTGTCCTCCCAGAGAACCACAAGACCAGAGAGGATGCTAGAGATTCCTAGTA
Organism: Panthera onca; assembly: GCF_046562875.1. Classification (NCBI taxonomy): domain Eukaryota; kingdom Metazoa; phylum Chordata; class Mammalia; order Carnivora; family Felidae; genus Panthera; species Panthera onca. Next base: position 68,970,341 of record NC_138356.1, read on the forward strand.
CGGCACCCATGTTTAAAAGATGAGGAAACAGGGATCTGAGAAGTGAAGAGATTTCCTCAAAGTTGTCCACTAGTTAGAAAAGAGGTAAAACTAAGAACGCGTTTCAGTTAAGCAAGCCAGAGTCCTTTCTGTGATCTTATGTAAAATAAAAATTTTAAAACACTTTATAACTACTCATACACATATGTGCATATATATGTATATATGTGTATACATGTATATATACATGTATATGTATATGTGTATATACATATACACATACACATACATATACATATACATATACATATACATATACATATACATATACGGCTAGGGTGATGATACATCTGAGTCACCTGGGACAGTACTGTTTATGCTTATGCCGTGGTTTAATTATTAACAGTACCCCCTTCACTCTCAAAAGTGCCTGGGTTTGTTCAATGAGTTATATAGATTATATAGTTTCTGCACCTACAAGAGACCCCTTTGCTCTCCACTTGCTGTATAAGCATTTGGAATGAAGTAGCCTACAGAGACAGGCATGTATATTGGGCATAGTCAACGAGAACATCACATTCACTTGGGAACAGGGACCACGTTGGGGATGGGTTCATGCTGTGATCAGAGCAGTAAGCCTTATGCCAAATGAGAAGAGCCTCTCTCTTCTCCCAGATGCACCAACAATGAAGGGGCTGGGCATCCAGAGCTGGTACACACTTTGCCAGGGGGCCTGAACATGAAGCCACCATGAGACAAAACACAACCAGGAGATGGGAGAAACTGAATCCTACTTGTTGATATCACAGGTCCTTGATCAAGCCATCTCTGAAGCTACACAAACTCTGGATGTTTTGGCTCAAATTCGACGAGATGAGTTTTCCAGTAGCTGCAATTCAAAGCATCCTAACTAAAGTACTGACTGAAAAACATAAATGTAATAAAAGGGATGGGGCACTTGCTCCGTCCCCAAGTGCTTCTGGGCCAGAGTTGTTCCTCTGATAAGTTAGCAGGAGAGAGATGTCCCTGCATACCCCAGCCTCCCCATCCCACCCTCACACTGTGTGACTCAGTTACACCGGACTTTGCAACACTGACTAAGCCGTTCATTCATCAATACACATACACTGAACACTTTTTGACCCCCAAAAGTTTATATTCTACTTACGGGAAGGATTGAACAACGAAATGGCAACCGCTAAAGGTACACTGAAGTAGCAGGCCTTACGAAAGGCCCCTGCAGGCACTGTAACTGACAGACTAGGTACGGAGGTGAGCAGAGAAGGCCTCAGAAGGGAAGAGATGGAATTATTCCTGAGAGGACTGGCAGGAATCTACCACGGAGTTAAGAAATTACAGGAAATCCGGTGATAAGAGAAGCAAGTGCAATCATACAGATGATAGATATTTGAGGAAATGCAAATATTTGCCGCAAGTTTGGAGGAAGAGTCCAGAGAGAGGGAACTGGCAGTTCCAGCACACCACACTAAAGTCCTTGGACTTCTATACTGTGAGCAACAGAAGAGCGTGACGGAATCTGGACCGGGTCGTCTGGCTTCTCTTAGGCCGCCGGAACCAGACTGCTTGGTCCTCTACCTGACCAGCCGGGCCGGAAAGTGCACACAGACTTGCATAGCTTTCTTTACTGATGCACCCCTGTGGAACCTGCACCCCTCCCAGGACGAGGCGTATTGCACATGATTCCAAACTCTTCTCTCCTCCCTGAACCCTGTGGCTAATTGACAGCTTCTGCTTTATTTTACTCCTTCCTCCTGCCCCTGATCAATTTTCTTTTGCTTTGGACTAATCCTTCCTTAAGCCCTCATGCCACGTCCCTCTCTTTCTCTCTTACAGATCCAGTGATCAGATTTGCATTTTAGAAAGACTGTTACCCGGGCAAGGGTTTCAAGCAGGGGAAAACTGAAAGCAACGAGAGGCGAAAAGGAGTTACAGAAATGCAAGGGAGAGAAGAGGGAGTCGTGGGGAGGATGGAGGGGAGGATGCTTCACAGTGATAGCCGCCACACGTGTGGGAAGGGGTGGGTGCGTTTGGGGTCTGTGTATCAAAAAGCAGTTAGCATATGTTCTGAGAGAAACCTCAGCATGTGGAGGCTTAAACGGCATTCGGAATTGAATTTCCAGGCTCAGTAAATTTACAATATGCTTCCTCAATCCATCCCACCTCCTTGCTCCTCAGCTCAGTGAGATAGCTAAATAATTAAATGCTAAAATGCTTCTTGGATATGCTTTGTTGTTGAAACACATCTGCTACACGTTGGAGGAGCCTTCCCGGCAGATGTTCCTTTCCTTGGCTTGTTTATCTATGGAAATGAATATCTTAAACCCCCTCCCCTGCTAAGCTTAATAAAAGGAAATCCTTTCCATTCTCATCTTCTTCACAATGCCCCTTGCGGTCCTTTATCAAACCATTAAGGACATATGCTGTGCAGCTAATTATTTTTTCTCTGCTACCGCGCTGCCTTAATCCAAGGGAAGGCCATCTTCCGCTCAAGACTTAGTGCAGGAACTAATCTGCACGCCGCATTCTCTCCCAAAGAAAACAGAGTCTCTGTAGTTGAGTGAAAAGACGTTGGAAGCCAGGACTCCGAAGAGACTATGGCCTCTCTCATCAGCCCCGGGAGAGTGCAGTCTATTTGTTGAGCACATGGAGGGAAGGTATTTGATGGAGTTAAGGTTGCCCCACTGATAAACTGGAAGATGGAGAAAACAAAGAATAAATTGAGATGACATAGTGTAGATTCATCCAATCTGGGGAAGATTGGGAGCCGTGGAGGACAAGGAGTAGACAGGATTCAATATGTTCGCCATAAAGACTATGAACATAAGGGAAGATTTAATAGACCTATTGGAGACATTCGTGGCCTCTGAACTGATTGAAACCCTTTACTAGGGAACTCTTACAGAAGGCATTTGCTTTCTGTTTGTGCATGGAGATGGTCAAGATTATATGAGCTCAATAAAAAAAAAAATAACTAAGACATCTTTGAAATACAGATAAGGGAGGAAGAAAAAGGAAATTTTAATTAAAACCACATATGGTACAGCTTAGCAGCAGGAGAGACCATAGGGGCTGTTTTAAAATAATTTGCATGTCATAATATTGAAAGGGGAGAAATAGATATTTTTTCCTTTAGGGCGAGAAAAGTATTTGACTCATGAGCTCCATTTTGGGTAGCATTTAATTCCACCAAGTCCTCAGAACCTGAGCTTTTAATCATGGTTGAGTTGCCTTAGCAGCGTTTGGCTTCTATTTTATAGATCAGTGTCCTGTTATAAGAAAAGGGTTGCATTAGAAACAGAGCTAGTCTACTTTTTGTTCCTATGTGAGGAAAACTAATTTTCTCTCTAGACGCTTTTGTAGGATGCTTTTTTCAAACTTGAAATTCATGTGTCTGCCTGGACGTGTCTGCAAGTATGACTCGATTGATTTTGAGGACCATACACGACCTCTTTCCGTCTGCATCCTTTGTCGTCGGCTCAGAGATCTCTTAAATACTCCAGCAGTCCATTTGTTCCATTTATCAACAAAAGTTGTTGCGTTTATCAACAAAATTCCTTTGCAGACACGGCAATTCTGCAAATATGGGCAAATCATTCTCTTTCCTGTTCTTGTGTGATCACCTTCTCTCTTGTCCTTTCTCTTTACTCTCCCATCTCTGTTTCCTCAGGTTTTTCTGCCTCCATCTGCCTTCATTAGGGTCTGGAATTCCACTACCAGAGTTTTGGTACCTTTACCTTTTTTTATTTCTTTGTTTTTAGCTCACCCAACTTTGTTTTCATTCCAGTCTGCTTTTCTTTTATTTCAGGCTACTTTTCTTCTGTGAAATTTTCTCCTATTTAATGAGACACTGTTCTTTTTCTTGGTGTATTTGATTCCGTATTCATTTTTAAAATTTTCTTTTGTGTTACAGGATTTCATTTTTGGAAACCTGTTCTTATATTTTTCCCTCTTTTTTACAATTTTATATGCCTAATATTTTCTTAATACTCTTCACTCAGACTTGGATGAAGCAAGGTATCTGCAGACCAGGTGTTTGCCAGTAATGGGTAAATTTCCCTAATTCTGCTACCTGATTGTCCACAACCAGATTTCCATCTCCCAATCCACAACTGGAGTGATAGGCAAGGCCCCCAACCCATTTTCTGGTTTCTGTAAGATATTTAGGTAACGTGTTTAGGGAACATGCCTCTATTTTATCAAACCGGGAACCTTTCCATCTCTACTGCATACATAACATGTTCTGTCTAATCTCCAAAATTCACTGCTTCTACATATTTTTTGTATTCGTTTTCACTGCTTACTATTGACTATCATACTTCCAATTCCCAAAGTCCTGACACTTTCTGCTTGACTGTATTCTTTGGGGACAGAAGGCATAGATGGAAGAGAAGAGAATGATAACTGATTACCTGGGTGGGGGAGTGGAGTCAGTGCTCATGCATTAGAAGTGTACTTGTCTAGTTTTAATTTTCTAGAAACCTGAGTGTCTTTATCAGGAGAATAGTCTAAGATGAGAGAATTTTCTTCCAATCTTCTCTGAAGCACACTTTGAACATGAATTAAAACTATTTGCTGGAGACCAGGTAGAGGTTTTTTTTTTTTAATTGTATGACAATATATGCCATTGAATTTAAAATTATTATGAATCCTTTCAAAATTTAAGTCTTAATTTTAGAAAGGGCGAACTTTAGCCTTGTTCGCTGTTGTGATGGGCAGCAGGAGAATGGACAAAGCTGCATTAGGAACTGCTCAAATGCCAGATGCCATTCTAATCTGGAAGGCACCCAGCAATTAGCATCTGCTCAGTGCTTGGAACATGGGAAATGACTTCCATACAAATGAACCTTTGGGATATTACCATTCATAATGTGGGTATCGAGTATACTATAAATCACCCAATTTCCCTCATATCGATCGGTCTGCATGTTGGTTCTAAACCAAAAGTCACAGGATAACTAATTGTTTTTTTTTAAAGACAAGATGAGTTGAAATCATTACTGTTCTTACAGATTGAAAGAAGAGAATAGGCTAAAGAAGGAAGAAAACCCCTTCCCTCTGCACGTGTAATCCTCACACACCTCACACACGTCCTCACAACCACCTATGACTTGTGACTCTGATCCCATTTCTTAGATGAGGACAACAAAGAATAACAGGCTGCAGGGGACACAGCCACAGAGTGAGAACCAAGAGCTTTAATTCAGACCCAGGTCTGGCTGAATTTAGAGGGCAGTTTTCTACTGTTACATGCATCACCTACCTATAAGTTCGAGTAGTATGGGTTTCCGTCAGATCTATTTCTGGTGACGACACATGTACGATACAAAGAAGCCTTGCTTTGGGGTCCTTGACGTCTAATGGAGATGCCCATTCCTCCTTGTTATAGTCTCTTCTTCCCTCGAGGCCTGACATAGGTAGGTCCATGAGGGAAAGAGAAGCCGGAAACCAAACCAGTTCAAACCCTCCACTGCACTTGACCCTTCTCCTCTACTCTGTTGTCCAGCCCTGATCTTTGGACCGAGCGTGTGCTAATGTCATCAAATACTTGACAAGAATGACTGTTCTTCATGCATAAAAACAAGTTCACCTGAACTTTGTGAATATTGTGGGCTGTCTGGCAGTGGGTACAATGTTTTCGGCACTGCCACTTCCATTCTGCCATACCGCTAACCTTTGGGGACTGGTATTATTTAACTGATACTTGGGCATGGACGAAGGATGGATATAGAAACTTCTGGGGAATACAATCCTTAATTAAGAAAAAGAGCAAATAACTGACCTACAACTCTGCAGAGGAAAGAAAAATAAATGATGTTTAAAGTGCAATGGTGAGAGCCTTCCCCAACACATCAAATCTGAACCAGAGCTCATCTACCTTCTCTCTTTAGAATAGACTGGAGGGTAGGGAAGCGGGCACATGCTTTCATGTACATTGACCTGTCAAATTGTCTGACACAAGATATTATATAGGCTGTCCTCTAAAATCTAAAGAGAGGTGGGGCACCTGGGTGGCTGAGTCAGCTAAACATCCGACTTCGGCTCAGGTCATGATCTCGCGGTTTGTGGGTTCAAGCCTTATGTCAGGCTCTGTGCTGACAGCTCCGAGCCTGGAGCCTGCTTCGGATTCTGTGTCTCCCTCTCTCTCTGCCCCTCCCCCGCTCGTCCTCTGTCTCTCTCTGTCTCTCAAAAATAAATAAACATGAAAAACTTAAATCAAAAGAGAGATGAGATATTCATATGGGCATCTCTTATAAACAGTATTCTTATACCAATCTTACCACCAGTGTGTTTTAAAGTAACTGCTATCATCATCTCTTGGTGGTATGTGAGCAGTAAATAGGCACAGACCATGGGATATCGCTGGCAATACTAACATAAACAGTTAAAATTCTTTCTCCTACTCCTCCTGCCTTCTTCTTTCCTCTCCTCTTCATCTTGCTGTGCTTTGATTGTTTTTGCTGTGCTTGGAGGTTTCTATAAAAGTGCTACACCTGTATTCTCAAAGCTAATTTTAGAGCAGGAACAAATAAAGATTAAAACCAGTTCTGGAGAAGAATCTCTAATTCTTATGGAGTAATCATGGGAGATCCTTCAGGAATAAGAAAAAGCTTCTTCTTGTGCTTTTATTTTTTAATTTTTTAAAAAAAAAGTTGATTTATTTCTTTTGAAGGAGTGAGAGAGTGTGTGCAAGTGAGCAGGGGAGGAGCAGAGAGAAGGAGAGAGAGAGAGAGAGAGAGAGAGAGAATCCAAAGCAGGCTCTGGGCTGTCAGTACAGAGCCTGATGTGGGGCTTGAACTCACAAACAATGAGATCATGACCTCAGTCGAAACCAAGAGTTGAACACTTAACCAACTGAGCCACCCAGGTACCCCTTCTTGTGCTTTGAAATAGTATGTTCATCCATTCTCCTTTTTCCAAGAATTACACCTTCACTAGCTGTGTCTCCACAGCATCAAAGAGTTAGATGGAGGGGACAAAATGAACAAACAACAAGTAAAATAAACAACAACAACAAAAAACAATTGTCTGGGTACTGGTTCCATATACACTAAGTAAATAGATGTTTTATTTTTTATTTTTTAATCTGGATGTTAGATGCCCACGTCTGATTTATCATTTTACACCCTAGCACTCTGTCTTGCACCTGGCATATATACCCAATAAATATTTATTGAATGAATAAATTCATGAATGAATATAACGCATGGATGTGGGTAACTGATGATATTACATGAAAAGGACTTGAAGATATAAAGCCTTGAGACTCTCTTTTTTATTGACAGTGATAGAATTTAAATCAAATGGAACTTCTGTTTTTTTTATTAGGATTTTATGAATTCCCTAATGCAATATTCTTGATGGTTGTATGCTAGACAAAGGTATAGCAGAAGTGGGACAATCCTTTAACTCAGAAGACATACAAGTTAGAGGTTCAGGACTTACACTAGAGTTAGAGTCTTTGTGAGTAGTTTATCCACATGTCTAAATCTACAACTGGCTACATGAAAACAAGGGGTCAAAAGGAGAGCATATCTGGCATTATTCTGCATGGAAAATGGCAGGACATGGGTCACAAGGTAGAAAGAACAAGGAAACAGATTTTAGCCAGATAAGAAATGCTTGTCCTGCAACATGAGCCTCCACACGAGAATGAAAGAGTAGCTTCATAAAATAGTTATTTCCTCCAACTCTGGAGATATTCAGTGCGTTTATATGTACAAAGTACCCAGAGTAGAGCTTTGACACATAAGACTATTGTATAAACATTTCTTCAATGAAATGAAAGCCGGAATACCTGAAATACTGGGTAGATGACTCGTGTGTTTTCTAAAAGTTTTAACTCATGGCTTATATGATGGTTGGGGTATTTTAGATGAAAGTCACAAACAGGCTCCAGAATTTGGGGACCTCAAGAAAATTTTATTGAAAGGCTACTTCACAGAAGTGGATGCACAGGAGTAAAGAGCGGTCAATGAGCTGGTATGGGATTCAGGCTCCAGTTACCATTTCTGGAATGAATGCAAGCTCCAGCTATGTTCGTTCAGTATTTTCATCATGCTAACTCATACTCAAATTCCAGAAAGGGAACATCTGATGGACCTCATCTCTTGGGCCATGTACGCAGCCTTTTGATTAGATTATGCATTAATTGGAAAACCAGACTGTAACTACTCAAGAGGTTATTCCTCAAGAGGAAAGGAAAGTATAATTTCCAAAAGAAAGTGTAATGGATACTGGGTAAGCAAAAAACAACGAAGGCCCATCGCATCCTCTAAGCCTCTTCCAGCTCTATGATTCTGTGGAGCCCTGGTAATATGACATCATGAACTCTCAGTGGACAGGGTTCATGACCTCCTGACTCCACGAGCATTTCGTCCACAGACAGACCATTGCCTTGCAACCCTTTCTGATGAGGTCAAGGAAGTCTGAATGCACAAGTGGATATGTGCATCTTCTCTTCCCAACATGCATGTAGTCACTCTGGATAGAAGGAAGCCATGGGCTTGGGAAACAGGATTATCTGTGTTGTCTCTTGAGTATGGGCTCTGTAGCCAGACAGCTTGACTGAATCTTGTCTCAGCCACATACTGAGAGTCACCTTATGCAAATTACTGAACCTATATACATGTTTCAGTTTATTTCATTGTACCTACCTCATAGGCTTCTTATATGTATGGGTTAAATTAGATAACACATGTCATTAGACTGGCGCCTATATAGCCCTCAGGGTAGATGGCATTTTTATCACTAGTAATATTAAAACTACCAATAATGTCACTGCTGTTACCTTATTGAGTAGGATACATCTCAGACACCCATGGCTGGTCCAAGGCACATTTGCAAAGATGGTCAATCACTTCTTCTAGATATTTCTCTTCAGGAAGAGAAGAAAAGTACCTAAGATATAAGCAAAATACTTATTGAGAGAAATGGAGGGAGAGAGCTCAAAGCCTGTCATTCTTTATGCTCAAAACACCTTGGAAATGGCTCTACTACGCTGGGTGGAACAGAAACTCTTAGACTTTCAAGGATAATCACACTTAAAGGAAAACAGAACAAAACAAATGAAAAACAAATAGTAACGACAAATGCCTTTATTTTCTCTTTCCATCGAGGGCATAGCTTTTTAAAAGACATTTTCTTCATATTATTATAAAAATACTCTCCATAATCTATCTAAACAGAGAAAACATTAGTAGATTGTGCTAGCTAACCACATTAGCCATTGCTGTTTGGCATTTCCACTAGCACTTTCTATGTAGACAATCTGGATAGAATAGATTTGAGTGATATAGAACCGAAATGCTTTTGAAAATGAAGTGGGTACAAGTCATAATTTTGAGTGGGCTGGCTCTGGATACCCCATTAAGTGGAAAACCACTTAGGATATAAATCCCCTTTCAGGCTCCAAAACAATTTAGCAGGAACTCAACCTCTTGGAACCTTTGTGGTTGAAGTGAGCCACAACAACCCTTCACCTAGTAAAACCGAAGGCGTTCCCAATGATTTGATTCACAGAACGCTGTCCTACGGGGGTGTCGGTCCTGTGTCCCCCCCCCACCCCCCCCCCCCCCCCCCCGTTAGCGACCCTTGTTTAATTGGGGCTTTAATAAAATCTCAAAATGCTTCGGTTTTGTAGGAGTTACTAAAATATTCATTTCCGAAAACTACTGACATAACAATGTGCATTACACGTGGACACTCTTCCTGTCAGTACTCTCAGAAATACTGTGAGGAAGTAGCAACCCATTTTGCAGATGAAGAAACTGGAGCCCAGAGAGAGGAAAAGATTTGCCTCAGTTCACACAGCCTCCAAGTGGCACAGTAGAACAAACTCCTACATTTTGACATTAAGATCTTCTCTTTACTCTCTGCGGTTCCCGTTTCATCGTTTTGAGACTGAGGTTGCCATTTGCCTCTTTCTAAAAGATGCCTTGGGTCCCGAGATTGGGTTTCCAGGTTGTGGATCCCAATGCCTCTTGGCAGCCACTGAGAAAGCCTTTTAGGAAACCAAACACCTAAGGTGGACAAAACTCAAAGAGAAAACAAAAACAATGCATTTATATGGGCCTCTTGCCCATTGTCTGAATCATTCAGAGGGGGTCACGAAGAAGAATAAAGGCAGAAAAAGACTCCATTTCACTGTTAATGGATTTTAACTCACTTTAAGTTCAACAGTGAATGGAAGCATCTATTGTTTTTGCAGATCTAACATCCCATTATATCTCTGAAGTATCATTGGTTGTTTTTATCAATGTTGGCATGGATGTAACTCTAGTAAAATGCAGAATATTTTAACCCAATTTCCATTTTTTTCCCAATTACCATTCAATTCACCTGATACTGGCCACATGGCAAACTTGTCCACATTCCAGGTGTAAGTTCTGTGGTATTTTTTATCTTAGCAATAACATTTAACATAATTTACTTAATTGAAAAATAATGTATGTAAACTGAAGTACATTTGGAAAATATGGAAATTTATAAATTAATAACATAAAGATCACTGTGGTCCAAATACCCAGAAACAAAGACAATTAACAGTGTATGAAGTTTTTTACTATGCATAGGCACATATTTTAAACGAATCAGAGATATTTTCTATATAAATGTATAACCTGCTTTTTCAAACTTAGTAATATATCATAAAGACTTATTTAAGTCATTTGTATCTTCTAAGAATTTATTTTTAAAAGCTGATTATTTGGCTTCATAATTTTAAAACCTAATTTCCCAGGGATGCCTGGGTGGCTCAGTTGGTTAAGCGTCTGATTTCAGCTTAGGTCATGATCTCATGGTCTGTGGGTTCGAGCCCCTGGAGCCTGCTTCCGATTTTGTGTCTCCCTCTCTCTCTGCCCCTCCCCCGCTGATGCTCTGTCTCTCTCTGTGTGTGTCAAAAATAAATATACATTAAAAAAATAAAAAAACAAAAACTAATTTCCCATTAGATTTTTCTTATTCACTTCGTAACTTTTCAAATAACACTCAAAGATATCATTGTATACAAAGTTTTATACACAGCTGTATCTGTGAGGATTATCTTTGGCTGAAAATGCAAAAAAATTAACTACTAGTATCTTAAATGATACAGATATTTTCCCAACATAACAAGACATCTGGAGGTAGAAAAACACGGCTGGGGCAGTGGCTACATGACTGACACCAAAGAAAGACTCAAGCTCTTTCTATCTTTTCTCACCCCTAAGCTGAGTATTTGCTTTTTATTTTTATGCTTTTGGAGCTCTTAGCTCCAGACATCACATATGTACCCAAGGAAGGAAGTAGTGGTAGCAAATGACCTGGCCACACTCCAACAGTGTGATATCCATGTATCTACTCTAGCTGCAAAGGACCAATAAAATGAGGTCAAGAGAGAAAGGAGTTGGCAATACGTATTGGGTTGGTCAACCAACAATGTCTGACATAATCTATAATATAAAATAAGAATTTTCTCCCTATAGGAAAAATCCCTAGAAGGGATACCTTAGAATTTCATTGTTTCCCTGATATAAAAGAAACACATGTTTGTTGCGGAGAACTAGAAAAGCTCAGAAAATCATAGAAAATAAAATATCTTATCACTTTAGCAGACAGAGATAGCCAGCCCATCTTCCATCAATGTCATATCTACATCTAGTCTTTAGTCTACAGTCACTCAGACAAGTCTTTATGGAAGCAGGAATTAGGGGCTATTGTAATAGACATGCTCACTAGTCCCAAGAATCTAAATGTACACCTGAGAAACAGGCTCACAAACTCCGTCCAGGCAATTGTCTCTAGTTTTGTGCTTCATAAAACTCTATCTACCCCAATAAGTTCATTGACTTCCATGGAGGACAAGAATTAAAACAAATAGATATACACTACACTATATTTACTAACATGATCATACACAAAGTATTAAATAATATAGGGCAGAAGTAGTTCTTTTGGCCATGGAGGGTGGGGAAAGGAGTTCAAGAAAAACTTCTCAGAAAAGGTGATTCCAGAATAAGTTTTAAAGTCTAGTTGTGGGGCGCCTGTTTGGCTCAGTTGGTTAAGTATCCGACTTAGGTAGGCTCAGGTCATGATCTCACAGTCTGTGAGTTCAAGCCCCACGTCAGGCTCTGCGCTGACAGCTCAGAGCCTGGAACCTGCTTCAGATTCTGTGTCTCCCTCTCTCTCTGCCCTTCCTCCACTCGCACTCTGTCTCTCTCCCTCTCTCAAAAATAAACATTAAAAAAATATTTTAATTGTAATTTTCTGTGGGAACAATGGCAGGTAGCAGTGATAGAAATGACTGTTCAAGATTCAGAAAAAAGCATGCAGAAAGCACAGAGGAGTGAAAACAGAGTGCATACTTGAAATTACAAATAAATGAGGGCTTAACAGATCATAAAGTTGGCGAGATAGCTATTTAATAGAAGCAGATAATTCTGGAGAGAGAACAAGACTCTAAAGAGCTTTACAGTTCATGCAACAGAAGAGCCACTCTGTTCTGCCCAAGTGCTAATGGAGAATCCTGGGATGGGTGCTGAAGCAAGGTGGTGTCTTGATCACATTACCTCTGCACAAAGGCAGGCCATCAGTTCAGAGTCCTTTGCAACAACGGGTTCTACCTCCTCTGGAAGCCTCTCTTCCTAAGGAACTACTGGTGTGCTCTAATGGAAACTTCCTTGACATGGGAATCCCAAGGATAATCACCACCAACATCATTATTATCATCTTCCTATCAGTAACTGTAGTATCTTGAACAACTTGCACATTCCCGTAACCAGAACTAGGAGCTTCATGCATGTCATATCACAAGAATTTCAAGCAGCTTCTGTTAAAACTTTATTCTTGGGTGCCAGCACTTTGGATCGTTACTTCAGTCATGACCAGGTGGCTGAGCATGTCAAGCTCAGTTCCTGCTCTGCCTTCACCCAAAATTTTAAAGGAACGGTTGTACATTTATTGATTTTACATAGTTACAGGATAAGGAGTTTCTCTACCCTGACCTCCTACCTGGGTCCTAAAACTTTCCCACTTCCTTTGTCGGCCAGGCATATAGTAAATTAGGAAAAAGGAAGGAAGCCTTTTATACTACAATTCAAAGCACAGAAAAGAAATGGAAACCCTTTTAGCTTAATAATACCAAAGAGCATGGGGGAAGGGAGCCTGTTAGGGTCCAGATTGCCTTATAGTTGGTTTGACTCTCGCAAAGGAATATTCTCTTCACCTTTCTTCTCCACCTATTTGCAACCCAAACCCTCTCAAGAAAAGACTCATGGGTCTAAGAGGACAGGTATGGCGGAACATCCGGGAGAAGGGTAGGATAGGAGAAGAGGGGTTTAGGAGTCAGAGGCATGGCAAAGGAGGAGTTGTAAGGAGGAGGGACTCAGTGAGGGGAACAGCTGGGCCATGCCAGTTAAAGCTAAAGTCTCTCCATGCTCCCCTAGGAGCTGCCAATCTGGATAGGATAGGATGGGATGGGATGGGATGGGATGGGATGGGATGGAATGGAATGGAATGGAATGGAATAGAATAGAATAGAATAGAATAGAATAGAATAGAATAGAATAGAATAGAATAGAAGAACATGTCCAATTCTCCACAAATTCCTTGACTCAGTGTGGATTATTATAATAGGCAAAATAAACCTGAAGAAAGAGTGGACTACATAGGTGCTGCCTGCACACTCTCAGGAGACAGAATCCCTTACCAGCTGTAAGATTTTAGGCTAATGAGCTCTTTTGTGTCTCAGCTTTCTCATCTACAAGATGAAGATGAAAATACTACATGCTTCTTAAGTCCATGGAAGAAAGAAAGAAAGAAGGTAAAATGTGTGAGGGGCGAGGCACCCGGGTGGCTCAGTTGGTTAAGCAGCTCATGTCACGATCTCACAGTTGGTGAGTTCAAGCCCCACGTCGGGCTCTGTGCTGACAGCTCAGAGCCTGGAGCCTGCTTCGGATTCTGTGTGTGTGTGCGTGTGTGTGTGTGTGTGTGTGTCTGCCCCTCCCCTTCTCTCTCTCTCTCTCTGTCTCTCAAAAAAAAAAAAAAAAAGAAAGAATAAAAAAATTAAAAAAAAATTATGTGAGGAGCTTAGGTCCTTGGAGTCAGCAAACTCTCTGCAAAGGGCCAGATAGTAAATATTCTCAGATTTGCAGGCCATACGGTCTCTGTCCCAGCTACTCAACCCTGCTCTTGCGGCAAGGGAAGCAGCCCTAGACAATATGTCAATAAATGCGTGTGGCTGTGCTCCAATAAAACGTTGTGTCCAAAACCAGATGGTGGGCCAGATTTGGCCTGCAGTTGTAGTTTATGCACCCATAGGTTAGAACATTACTGGACATATGGTAAAGTATTCATAAATATCAACTGTTATTGTTATTATTATCGATTGATTGCCACGTCTTTCCAGATTCTGTTTGACAATTAGCCAGTAATAAAATCTTCTACAATAATGTCCTCTAGTAATTTTCCAAAGTCAAAGACATGATAAAGACATGACTTTCTTTATATTGGACTTCCCTATAATATGTATTTTTATAAATAAGTCCTACTTTAAAATACATATATGTGTTAAAACTAATAGACTAGACTTGACAAAGCTTCCTTCTACTGCCACGAATGCTTATCATCCCAAATGTTCACAACTCCTTTCCATGAAGATTTAGGTTTCAAGGCTGCCTTGTAGGATGCAGGCTGCTGCACAGCTTGTACATGGGCGAGAGCCAATTTTTAACAAGGCTGGTTCTTCTCAGCACCCTCCTTACTGCCACCACTGTTACTATCATCCAGAAAATTCTCATTTCTCAAAGAGAGCACCCAAGCTCCAGGAGCTGGTTCTGCCAGTGTCTCGGCATCTTTCCTGGGGGCCCATCTGTTTATACTGCTCAGTCAAGGCCTAACAGCTCAGAACATATGGCTGGGGCTTCTCATCTTGGAGAGTGGAAGCTGACAAATACTTAAGAACATGCATTTGGTGTGGGAGGCATGCTGGCTCAAAGAAACTTGGTATATTTGTAAGCCTGGGGCTCGCAGGGGGAAATTACCTGAGTTCCCTGAAGGGAAAGAAGAACCTTCCCATTTTCACAAGAATAAATGGAAATGATTATATATTAGTATTATACTATTCTGTCTATACAAATACAAAAAGAGAGTCTCAGAAAGTTTGAAGGACACGTCCCAGTTGAAACTGGGATAAACTGGCAAACAGTGAACTAGTTTGCAAGTATTCTGTCACAACGGGGTTCTTGACATTTATTTAATCAGAATATCCCTTTCCCAACCACCCCAAATAAGTAGAATTTTACTCTACATTGGAATGTCAAATGGCCTGTGAATAGATGTTGCAAGCATAAATCCGGGGGTAAATACAGCTGGACAAAACACATTGGAAAAACCCTAGAGATGGGTGCAAGGTAGGCAAATAGTATATATCTGAACATGAAAATTTCCACAATAAGACATATTTTTTTAAGTTTATTTATTTATTTTGAGAGAGATAGCACGAGCAGGGGAGGGGCAGAGAGACTAAGAGAAAGAATCTCAAGCAGGCTCTGCACTGTCAGCCCTAAATCCATTAGGGCCTAAATCCATTAGGGCCCCAGAATGAAAGCAACAGCATGGTGCAAGGGTTTACTGGGGAGCATTTAATGAAGGGTCTACTGAGTTCTGAGCAAAGTGAGAGGAAATGGAAGGAACAGGGAAGCACCTTAGGACTTACAGCAGTGAGGAGCTAATACCACCTCTAGGACTGAAGAGGCAAGAAGAAAGAATGGTGTGATCAGAACTTGGCAAGAAAATAAAACCTCAGAAGAAGGCTTCCTAACAGGACCTCTGACTGCAGAGAAACATAGCCAGAGACAGGAAAACCACAGCAAAGCAGAGAGGGAGTAGTTGCGGGAGATAGACTGTCTTGCTCTCTCTAAAGTCCTACCATGGACTCTCAGTAACCAGAGATCCACAAAACCTCTAACCTTGTGAAGTCAGCTTCCTGAGGCACAGGGTATAGTTAAAGGGTGGCAAATTGATTATTTTGGGTGGGGATTTTGAAAATTAAGAATAACCAGCTTACTTGTGGTATATTCTCAAGGTCTAGCGTCTACGAAGGACACATAGTAGGTCTTCAATTCATGCTTATTTAACAGAAATGGCAAATGGAAATAAGTGGGCTTTGGAGTTAGCTCAATATGGACCAGACCTCCAAGTCTGTCTCTTCAGAGGCTGTGGGATATTAGGCAATTTCCTTAATCTCTGTTCCAATTTCCATAACTATAAGATAAAAATAATAATGTTTTCTTCACAGGGACTTCATAGAAAGTAAAAGAAAGAGTATTAAAAAAAACACTTGGTACATAGGAAACTTTCAAACAGTATTATGTTCTTTCCTTCTATTTCTTATACCATTGGATCCTTTTTACTGTAATAATTCCAGGAATTTAGAGCCCAGCAAGCATAAAATTCAATGTTGGACATAACTGGCAAATATTTTAACAAACTTAAAAGTGTTAAAAACAATCTTTTAAAATGATAGCAGAAGAGAAATAATGCTAGCCTTAAAAGAGATTAAGGAAACCAACCTAAAGATTACAGTCATCTAAAATTCCACTCCTTAAAATAGCTTTTTGATTTTTACATCAGAGCATTTTGGACAATCGTTTAAAAATGTTGTAAAAGTTGCCATCCCCGGGGTGATGAATGTGCTTCTAATCTCTCCCTACTCTGCTCCTCTCCTGCAGAGTTATTTGTCCCCAACCAGAATTGATTCTATCACTTTCGCCTCTTAACTATATTTCCCATGTGCCTGTAGCACAAAGTTTAAACTTCTTAGCAAGACATCTAAAGGTTTTCCTAATCAAACTCCAAAACACAGCTCTAATCCAATCTTCTAGCACTCTGCACTACAGATCAGCTCCACTAAACTACTCACACTTTGCGATACACTTTCATATCTCTGTTCCTTATTGTTCCCTCTGCCCATATCTCCCTTCTTGTCCAGGTGAAAACGTATTCATCCTTCAAATCTTGGCTTTAGTGTTGCTTCCTTGGAAAATAGGTCATTCTTTTTCTTCCGTTCCCACAGTGCTTTATTATAAGTCTTAATTCTGCCTTGCATTACGATTCCTTGTATCTCTACCTCCCTGGGCAATTCAGCTTAGATTCAAAGTGCAGAGCCTGTATGTACTACCTATAGTAAATACCACTTAATTAAACAATTAAAGTTAGAGTAAGGAGTAAGGAGGAATTCATTACAGTGGGCTTTCAAAGGAAGGTTCACGTGAAATGAATGTTAACTTGGTAAAGTGAGGAATATGGGTGCTTTGATAAAGGAAATGCCGAGGCCACTGCTTTGAGAATGAGATGGAGCAACAGTGCTTTCGTGGATGAACAAATAAGCAGGATACAATTTAGGGAGAGGCAGTGGAAGTTAAAGAACGCGACAACAACTAATCCTCGATGCTTTGGTTTCCCCATGCAGCCTTCCCACTTCAATAGGAAATGGTCCTGTTCTGTTGCTCCCACAATCTTTAGCGTTTCTTTGGCCCATCTAGACCTGCTGTTATTAACTGTGCGTTTCTTCCTCACTAACTTACAAGCTTCCTGAAAGCGGAAACTGTATCTCATTATCCTCAACCTGTGCACACACATCAGTGAATTGTTGTTAAGTAGAATGATGAAAGAACTAAGTTTGACTTTGTTGGAAGGGACGACAGAGGGGCACCACCATCTGCCCCCTCTTTCTCCCCCTCTCCACACACAAAAAAGAGAAAAATGCTTATTTATTCATTTACCTTATATTTTATCAAGCACTTGCTACGTGCCAGTTCCTACTGAGGGGGTGGAGATATAACAGAGAACGAGACAGACAAAGTTCTCAACTTGATAGAGCTTATCCTTCACTAAAGGAGACAAACAATGAATAAACAAATACAAAATAACATATTTCAAGCGGTGGTAGGTGCTGTGAAGACAGATAAAGTTGGGTAAGGGTCTTAGAGTGATAGGGTAGCAATATGAGAAGTTAATTGTCGCCAGATGGCCGGGAAAGGCATCTCGGTGCATGTGCCCTATGACCTGAGATGCATATATTGTGAGGAATGAAGTCACACAGAGATAGTGCAGTCAGAATGTGCCAAGACTTTCTCAACCAATTATTGAAACTTCCCATAGGCTCATTTAACAAGTCCTTCAAAGGGAAATCAGATTCATGGAGCATAATTTTTTCTTCATAGTCCCTCAGCATCCATTACCGATTATTTCATTAGGTTCTGAACATTTTCTTTTATTACTTATTCAATTACTCACTAATTTCTGAAATGATGTTTGGTTTATGTTAACTTCCAGGTTATTTTGTCCACAGACGCGTTGAAAATTAGAATTTCTTTGCTTAATCATATCCATTATCCCTTCCTTATAAAGTCTCATTTCAACATTTATTGGCAATGACAAGTTTGACGGATATCATTGAAAGGCAAAAGAGCAGAGATATTTCCTTATTGATTCCAGGACACATAGCATTTGACGTGCATTCCCATCAAATCTACTTAAGAAATATTTGTTGAATGTCTTCTATGGGCCAACCATCGTTTTGCCTGATGCATCAGTGAAAAAAAACACTCAGGTTTCCCTCCTCTCATGGAGCTTATATTCTTATAGGAAGAGACAGAAAATAAACATAGGACATATATAAATTATATTGTATGCATAAAAAATGATGAGTGCTGTGAACGAAAAAAAAAAGACAAGGTTGAGCCACGTACGAGGAATTGGCTGGGATTACTGGTGCTATGGAGCACCTTAGACTTTACAGAGAAAAGAAGGTATGAGGAGAGGTGCCTGTGTGTTCAAGGAGGCCAATGTGGCTGGAGTGGAGAGAGCTCAAAGACGAGACGTAGAGGACAAGGAGAGATGGGAAACAGGAACCAGATACTGTGAGGCCACTGACCTGTGTTCAGAGCTTATGTTAGTTTTCTTTCAATTTTCTGTCTTTCAATACTAGCCTGAAAAATGCAGTTCTAGAGTGAACAGGGCCAGTGAGCAATGTGATTGAGGTTACATACCACTTTGGAATTGACAATGTGTTTTTACATATATTCATTCATTTAATTCCACAAATCTTCAAGTTCCTATTATTCCAGTTTTAAGATGAAGAAACGAAGCCTTAAAGATGTAACGGTCTTGATGTCTCTGCTAAGATATGGAAGATCAAAATGTACTTCATATCCAGGAACGTCTATTAGAATGTCTACTAGTTTACTAGTAGGTAACTTACTACCCTACTACCCTAGGTTATAGGTTACCTTCCTCTAACAAGTTACACTCTTATCTTCCTGGGATTACCTTATCTGCCATTGAAGTGATGGGCTTTCATCCGCTCTCTTTTCTGCAGCAACAGTCAATCTGACCAGGTAGTTTCCTTATTTCGGTGAGTTCCCAGTTATTAGTGTGGTCTGCAGGACACTGAATAGATGGGTTGTATCTCTCTCTCCACCTTGGCACAGCCCAGTGAACTATAGTATATTCACTGCCTTTTATCCTTGGGTTTGTTGCGGGTCCATTGCACATGGTGTTCTCTCTGCGTGGAAAAAAATTCCCTCTTGTGCCCCTAATTATTGCCGCTTTTCATATCTCAGCTCGATCATTTCTTCATATCACCCCTTCCTTGCACTCTTGGGATCTCAAAAGCATTTGTTCAATGAGAAAGACTCTGTAGTCTCAAGAAATAGTTGCTAGATGAATGCATATACAAATGAGTAAAAGTCTGGATGTAAAGGCCACGTTATTTTCATAATACCCACTATTCTCACATGCAAGTAATTTATACAAACGTATGATTCATACAGAAAGGTAAGCCAGAAGGAACCTTTGCTAAGCAGCAAGAACAGAGTTATGCACAGTTAGCCAGTTAATACATCATTTATTTTTATGACAAATATGCTAATTTATATACTCAACACATATTTGCTGATTTGTTCATCAAGGGGAAGTTGCAATTATGTTGTACTTAAGCATAAAACCTACACTTGTATAGGCAATTTACAGCTTGCACTGTACTTACTCTAGCTCACTGAAACCTGGTAAAGGCCCTGTGATGTGGTTGTTAACACAACATAGCCCTGACTGTCATTGGCTTAACCAAGTGTTTTATCAACGCACCAGTGACTTCGACGACACAAAACTTAAAATCATTCATAATTTTGCTGAGACAAGATCTTAAAACTTGTGTTATAGCCGTTTAACAAGTTAGTAAGCCTAGTTAACCACTTAACATACTCATGATATCATGGCTTTGTTTTTCTTCATAAAAAAGAAAGCTGAAGCACAATGCTGCTGAAGACAAAATAGAAACATCTAAGAAAGAGATTTTGGCTGGGGGCGAATGACTGACTGTAGTGACAGTGCCTGACGTAATGCTGCAAAAAGCTGGGTTACCTGCCTCTTCATCCCAGGGAGGTGCCAGGGTCACAAGAACATATTCAACAGCAACAAATTAAGTCAGTCAATATTTCCCCCAAATTTTGTGAACGGGATAGAAACTGCTTATTTCTCTTTTTTCTTCCATTCAGTTCTATCACACGTCACAGCTACTCCCACACCTCATATGTCAGAGCCCCCTCTAATTGTACATCTACCCAGCCAGGTGCCTTTGCCATGGTCCTTCTTTCCCTTCCCATTTTGTCGGGGTTCTGCATTCAGTGTCCAGAGTATGAGATTGTGAAGTTGTCAAGCACTTGGCAACTTGGAAAGCAAGAAGGGATAACTATTTTACGAGCTCATCCAGAATTCTCCTTTAATGGACACAGACAGGGATAAGCTGGGGCATTTTCATAATAATTCTGTTCTGTTTCTCATGAATTATGACCTGCAGAAAAGTGAGTATTTTCTTGGTGAATGCTAAGTGTTTACAGAAAATCGTCCCCATGTAGAGCGCAGAAACTCATGCTCGGAAAAGGTGTATAAATTTGACACTGTTTTCCTACAATGTTAATGACAATTTTGTTACCTTCTCACAGCTCTGTAAAAGGGGAATTACCTCTACTCACCGTGTCCTTTTCTTTTACTTGCTTTTGACCTTGAACTTGCTCAAGACCCAAGCTCTGCTTCTATATGTTGTCCCCCATTTTGTACACAAATGATCCCTCTTAATGGACCCAAGCCCTAACTGGTCTTTATCTTTGCTGCTACTGGGGAAGTAATATCAGCTCATCATGGATGCTCCAGTCCATGACCAAGAATGGGCAGGGCTGTATGTCCAAGATTCAAAGCTACTAGAATGCAAAACTGCAGCTTATACATGGCCCCAAGCACTTGTCACAATAGCCTGGGAGGTTATTTCATGAGTTCTTAGACAAAACAGAATTGCGGCCAGAGTCAATTTGATCTTTGGTGTTTTGTTTTTGTTTTTTCTTTCCTTTTCATCATGTACTTATGCAACTTATTATTTTCTTTTTAAAATATAATTTATTGTCAAATTGATTTCCATACAACACCCAGTGCTCATCCCAACAAGTGCCCTCCTCCATGCCCATCACCCAGTTTTCCTTTCCCCCACCCCCCATCCACCCTCAGTTTGTTCTAAGTCCTTAAGAGTCTCTTATGGTTGCCTGCCTCCCTCTCTGTAACTTTTTTCCCCCTTCCCCACCCCCATGGTCTTCTCTCAACAATAGCCAAATTATGGAAAAAGCCTAAATGTCCATCAACTGACGAATGGATAAAGAAGATGTGGTTTATATATATAGTGGAATACTACTTGGCAATGAGAAACAATGAAATCTGGCCATTTGCAGCAACGTGGATAGAACTGGAGGGTATTATGCTAAGAGAAATAAGTCAGGCAGAAAAAGACAGATACCATATGTTTTCACTTATATGTGGATCTTGAGAAACTTAGCATCTTATTATTTTCTACCTTACCCTCTTGACATTTATGTTAACACTTCCAGCCCTTTGCAGAGCATAGCCTCTTTTATTCTGTCCCAAACTATGCCACCTGCCGAGAGACTTGACTCTTCCACTCAAAAGTTCTACATTCTTCTTACACAGGAGTGGGAAGGCAGCACACAGTTGGATTTTGGAGTGTGGATTTTGGTAGCCCGCAGTTTGATTTCCAACATTCCTGAGTGCTTACTTTTGAGGAATAAACCTAAGTCGATGTTCATGTTCATCATGTCATCGATGCCTGGTTCAGTACCACTCCATCCCTGTGACTTCAAAGCAATCTCACATGCTGATCTCTACCAGGTGTTAATTTATTTCCATGACTTAACACAATTTGCCTTTTAGTTGAAAATCTCTAGAAATCTCCAACACAAAGGACTCCATTTTAGCCAGAAGTATCCAACAGACCTTTCCAAGATGACGGAAATGCTTTCTATCTGCACATCCTGTACAGTAGTCACTGGCTACATGCCACTATTGAGCACCTACAGCATGTGGCTGGTACAACTGAGCAACTGAAGTTTTACTTTTATTTTAATATTAATTATTTTAAATTCAAATCTAAATAGCCACATACGGATTGGGCTACAGTACTAAATAGCACAGTCTGAAATTATAAAATTTCAGACAGTAAGAGAGGGTATGGGGGAAATTATTATGTGAACAGCCAACTTTCCAGCACCCCTCAACTATTAGAAGCTGTATACTCTGTCTACTCCTCAGTTCATTCGTACTATAGGACTACAAAACTCCAAAGTTGTGTATGTTTAAGTATACATAAGGTTATTATTGCCACTGAGTTTTTAAAATGTATCTTTATTATTTTCCAATTATCCAGATCGCTCTTTTATTTTCCTTTGTTCAAGACAGATGCTAAAATAAATTCAGGAGAGAATCCAGTTTAAAGTCATCATTAATTTCATTTAGTAGCCTATCTCCTCAGCCCCTACTGCTGCTTCTTTCTTTTTCTTATAAATGCATTTATATTCCTTTAACTCTCTTGGGATAGGTTTAACTCACTATGGATGGTCTGATCTCAGCCCTTTATTAAGTCAGAATCCTACAATTTGGAAGTTTTCCCTGGTGGAACATTTGCTTTGAGTAGGGGATGTGTTCCCTATATTTCTTCTGCTTGGATGCGGCATCATGTAATAAATTACTGTTTAGACTTTATATATAGAAGTCTAAATAAAAACTGGAATTAATTACTCAACTTTTATTAAACTTTCTGTATACACATGTTATCAGGGTTACCCATGATTTGCCTTCTGAGATACTGAGTTCCTTACCTCTGGAATTAGTTAAGCAAAGGTGTGAGGTCAAGTTTCAGGTATGTATTCTGAAGATATGAATTTTGACTCTAAGTTCTTGGCAATTAAATGGGTTTGCTGTTGTGGTAATAGAATATATGGAGCCTTGCCTCAATTTCTCAGACTTTGTCCAGATATAAAAATCTCTCATACTGTGATGTTTCTGATTTCACTTCTGGTTTGTTTGTTTGTTTGTTTATTACTACCTTTCTGCTGCATTTTTTCTGGATTTCTTTCAAGAGGTTGTCTTCCTTTTCCAATTGCATTGTTCAGCCTTTACCCTATAGCTGTCCATGGTATGGTCTTTGTGAGATGGCATCTATCACCAAGGTTCCACCTGCACCACAGACACTGGTGACTGCTGGACATGTCCCTAGGCACAGTTCCTCACGCACATGTAAAACTGCCTACTTAGAGGTCTCCATCTGGATGTCCCACAAGTACCTCACATACAACATATCAACAGTTTAACTCATTGTCATCCTCAAACAACCCCAAAATATCTATTCTTCCTACATTTCCAATTTAGGTGGTTCTATCATGTAACCAGTTACCTAAGCTCAGGACCTGGGGACCATCTTTGGCTTTTCCCCCTTTGGATTCATCTCCCATCTAAAAGCTCACCAAATCCTGTCCATTCTACTGCCATTCACTTGTTTATTCATTCAGCAAATATTTATTGTGTGCATCATGTATTCTGCTGGATGCTGTGAGTGGAGAAGTAAATAAGACAGACACAGGCATTGCCTCAGTGAAGCTTAGAATACATTACTGAGAGATACAGTTAAAATGAAATAAAAAACACATCAATAAAAGTAATTTGCAGGGACATCTGGGTGGCTCAGTTGGTTGAGCATCCAACTTCAGCTCAGGTCACGATCTCATGGTTCGTGAGTTCAAGCCCCACATCGAGCTTTCGGTTCTCCATGCAGAGCCCACTTCAGATCCTCTATCTCCCTCTCTCTCTGCCCTCCCCCCACTCATGCTCTCTCCCTCTCTCTCTCTCTCAAAAATAAATACATATTAAAAAAAGGAATCTGCAATCCATACCTCATAGTGCATGGACTAGAACTGACTCAGTTTCTCCTGCATTTTTGTTCTCAGAAAAATTCCCCCAAATGGCCCTCAATTTCTATTTGCACAAAAAAGAACATAGACGCCAGTACTCTGGAATTCTTTTTGAACAGATGACTGCTTGTCTATATAAATTGTTTGGAGTCTGCACCATTTGTGCACCGAAGAGGCTCTTCCTTGAAGACTCATATTACTTGTACAGTCCATTTAGTCTAACCTCTAACTCCAGGTAAGATTCACTTTTACAAGGACATGACCTGCTTTTGAGTCATCAAGCACTGGGCAATCTCACAGACTCACAAGGCAACCCACTGAATTTTTAATAACTTGGCCTATTAGTAAGTTCTCCCTGAAACTCCTCTCCATGGCCATTGTTCTGGAATTACATAACACACCCAATATTTCCTCTTGTGATTGCCTCTCAAATACTAGAAGATAATTATCTGAAACTTAAATTCTCCACACTAACTTTTCTCACTCATGTCACACAATGATATAGTCCCCATGGCACTCTCATTTGCAAACGTCCAATGTAAAATGTGGTCACTGAACACAAAGCTCCAGATGTGGCATGACCACTTGTGATTACAATGTTGATGATGACAAAAATCATAAACACTACTACTTGTTATTAGCTTTCTATGTGCCAGACATGGAAAGAACTCAGTTATCTCATTTGATATTCACGCTAATTTTACAGGCTGCATACGCTTACTCTTTCCATTTTTGCTGAAGTGGAAATTGAGATTCGGAGAGGTCATGTGATCTAAACAGTAGCAAATGACTTGTAAATGTCAGTGGACAATGTTTGTCCCCAGCTATGTGTATCTTCATGTGTATGCCCATGTTCGTGAGCACTCTTTTGTTCTCTTTCCTCTGTACAAAAAAAATAGGGAAAGCAACATTTCTTTACCTCTTTGTGCCTCTGCAATTTCAACTTGTATCTTATGGCAAATCTTAATCTATAGAGTAATGATTTTACCTACCTCATAGAGTTGTCATGAAGATAAAATGAGGTAATGTGTGTTAAATACCATATGACTAGCGTGAGTTTAAGTATGTGAACTTTCACTATTATTGCCATTATTATGCTCCACATGATACTTGATAGTCATTAATAAATGAATTATTATTATTATTATATTTTTTCTAGGGAGAGAGAGAGCATACAAGTGGGGAAGAGGGACAGAGAAAGAAAGAGAAGAGAGACAGAATCTTAAGCAGGCTCCACACTTAGCGCGGAGCCCAACACGGGGCTTGATCCCAGGACCCTGGGATCATGACCTGAGCCAAGAATCAAGAGTTGGATGCTCAACTGACTAAGTCACCCAGTGCCCCATAAATCCCAGTTACTAACGTCTTAAAACACAGCAACCGAAAGTTTATCTCTCACTTATTCTGTTTCCAGCAGGACTTTAAGGGGGTTCTGCTCATCTACTTACTCGAGGTCCAAGAATTATGGGGTCTCCATCATCTTGTAGCTTGTCGCCACCCCATCTGGAATGGTTTGCCACTTTTCTGGCTGAAGTGGGGAATGAAAAAAGCCCAAGGCTCAGTATTCATGGGGTTCCCTGAGCCCAGGAGAGGAAAAGTGGATACAAGTAAAATTAGGATTGTTAGGTGACCATGCAGAATTATTTGTCCTGGGAAGTCCCAGTCTACACCCATTGTCCTGGCATTTTGTCCTCTCAAACGTGCCCTGGTTTGGATGATAATCTATAGTTACCCTGAATACCATCAACCCCAGTTTCCTACCTATTCTACTAAAAGTCATTTTGTGAGAGAGAACTTCCTGTCCACCTAACCAAAAGTAGACTCCCCTTTTCTCTCTATCCCAGCACCCCCACCCCACCCCCACCTTACAGGTATCACAGCACACATCATCACTTCTTTGTTTGCTTGTTTTGTTTGTTTATTGTTTATTCCATCAAAACAGGGGTCTTTTCTTTCTTGTTCAAGGCTGTCCTCCCAGTTTTTAGCTCAGGAAATATTTACTGGGTGCATACAAGAATGTGCCATTTTGGGGGTGCCTGGATGGCTCAGTCGGTTAAGCGTCTGACTCTTGATTTCAGCTCAGGTCATGATCTCACAGTGTGTGGGTTCAAGCCCCACATTGGGCTTAATGTTGACAGCGTGGAGCCTGCTTGGGATTTTCTCTCTCCCTCTCCCTCTGCCCCTCCCCTGCTCTCTATCTCTCTCAAAATAAATAAATACACACTTAAAATTTTAAATGAAAAAAAGAAAGTGCTATTTTTCTCACTGTAGCATTCATAATTGGGAAATGAACATTAAAGCTACATTAAAACATTAAAGCTACTCCTACCTGAAAGGAAAACTAAAAATATCTAGTAATAACAAGTATTGAGGATATGGAAAAATGGACACTCTCACCCATTGCTTTTGAAAATATAATTTGGTAGAACTACTTGGAAAATAGCTTCATATTCCCTAGTATAGCTGGTCATGATGTGCTCTCTCTACAACCCAGGAACCCACTGTCAATTGTATAATCTAGGGAGTGTGCCCATGGTACCAGAACACATGCCTGAAAACATTCTTAGCAGGAAAAAAAAAAAGCCAATCTAAATGTCTACCTGCAGGAGAACATGTGAATAAACTGAGGATACTCATCAAATAAAACATTAAATGCCAGTGAAAATGAAGGAACTATAGGAACATACAACAATAGTAATGAATCTAAAACATACAATGTTCAGAGAAGAAATGTTCCAATCACTTACTAGACCTTGTGTCCCCAGTGCCTCCAGATACCAACAGGACTACAGAGGAAAAAAAGGAAAACCAAAGACAAGACTCCTTTGGAAAAGCTGCCTATTAACTTTCCTTCTTGGAGAGCCACACACATAGTAGCTATTCAAAGATTTAAGAAATCTTGCAATGTAAACTCGACTTTGTTTAAACACATATTCATGTTGTGTGTATTAAGAGCAACAATAACAACTTGTGGCACACATTTTGGGGAAAAATGTAATAGAATTTTATGATTTTCTGCCTGGAAAATTTTTACAGCCTAGACATCATCTCAAAATTGTGTTCAGGCTTTTGACTAATCAGATTATTTTTCTAGCTCCTCAATAGATCTCACTGTTGACCACAGTGAGGTAAGTGCTCAGCCAGTAGTCCCTGATTTAAGAAATTGTTTCATGGGTATTTATAATATATACATTCACTTATGTCATGTCTTTATTTGTCCCTTATTGTCTATAAGAAAAAGTCCAGAATTATTCACTGGAGGCCAATAACAAGCATAATTCAGTTATCTTAAACATTTCAACAGGGGCAAGTTTGTACAGAATCATTGGAAAGTCTGGTGGAGTAGGTTCTAGGGTAGAACTGTAACGACTTTGGGGAAAATACCAGAGAACAGACTTGGTAAGGAAACCGACAGGGGTTTGGGGCATATCTGTGTTAATCACTGGCCCCTCCATGACCTACCATCGAGACGCAGTCACTTCAGATGCTCCTCCAGATCCCACACTTTACTTTCCCAAGAGCTGCCAATGCCATCAGAACTGGTGACTCCAAAGCCACACCTTGTCTAAAGGATCTGCACTTTGTGAACACCCTCACAAAGCTAGTGTTTGGATGTGGGATACTCACTGATAATCTACTGGTGACCCCAAAATCTCCATGTTCACACTGCTGGTGGATACTTCAGAAGGAAGCCATAGCATTCCACCTCACTTCTGCTTTCTGAATCTTTCACAAATCCACCAGGTTGACTGAGCCTAGATCACATCCATACCTTTGTTACAAAAGAATCTAGAAAATACAGGTTTGGGTTTTTCAGTATCCATTTCTGGACACCCCAGAAAGACTGAGGAATGGGTGGGGAGCATCACACTACCAAACCCACCATAAGGACTTTTCTCAAAACTCAGGGCCAAAGAGACAGCAGGTAGTGAGGCAAAGGGGAAATGATTTCGTTTCCTAAAGCAGCTTATCATGCCTTAGAGATCTGTTCAATTCTGAGATTGTTCTGAGAGCTGAGGATCTGTTTCAGGTATGAGATTTTTGATTTATCAATCTTAAAACACTTTCTGGGGTGCCTAATTGGCTCAGCTGAGCATTCAACTCTTGATTTTGGTTCAGGTCATGATCCCAGCGTTGTGGGATCGAGTCCCACATTGGGCTTCACATTAAGCGTGGAACTTGCTTAAGATTCTCTCCTTCTCTCAAATTAGTAATTTTTAAAAATTAAATAAAAATAAAAAATAAAAACATCTTCTGCAGTGATGTTCCTTTTAACTTTTCCTGTATAGTGGCCACTCTACATGACTTTGATTTTGGGCTGATGTTTTTTCCTTTCTTGCTAGGTCTCTACAGCTATCAGGATCCCAATCTAATAGGATTATACTCTAGTCAACATGTCTAAAATGAGATTTTTTCCCCCTACATTTGTTTTGTTTTTCCTGCCTTGGAAATTCTTATTTACTCCAGATTCTAAACATGGAGTGTTGTTCACAGAGTCTGAGAGGAAAGAGAAAGGAGGCTAAACATCAAATATATCCAGAAAATAATCAAGAAATAAAAAGCAAAGGTAAGGGAAGAAAATTGAGGATTTGGTATTATTTTAGCAAATTTATCCAAGTTCTCAAGATTAATTTTACTGGGATGGCTGCCTTAAAGTATTAAATGGATCAGTGTGGTTTGTAGCAACAATGCCTAAAACACAAAATCAAAACAGAGCCATCTTCAAAATGCTCCTTTTAAAAAGGAAAAAAAAAAAAAATTCCTGGAAGTAAAGCTGAGTGGGGGGGAAAAACAGGTGAGTTCAAAGGAAGATTCTGAGGCTCACCATCCAAATGTATCTCATTTAGTAGGTCTGTAATGGGGCTCCAGAATATATAATTTAGTAAGGACCTTACATATAAGAAACCTTCTATACATAAGAGATTAGTGCAGGTGGTCCCTTAACCACCTTTAGAGAAATGCCTTTAGGTTGTAAGAGAAAGAGAGTGATAGTTACTTTCTCCAGCTAGGGAAAAGACTTTAATAGAGACTGGGAAACAGGAAGAGCCTGTTATAGCCTTGTTAACAAAGAGCACAGACTGGGTCCCACGGTATGGTCCAAAAGGTGATGTGCTCTTTAAAATGCAGGTACCTGGACTCTATCTCAGAGCAGTTGAATTAGGATTTCTGAAGTTGGGATGCGAAATAGGCTGTTTTAAGCTCCTCACACAATTAGAATGCATAGTAACATCCGAAAATCATTGCCGCAGATAATGTAGAAGACACTGTAGCATTTTTTTCCCCCAAGAACTGTAAACTCATCAAAGGAGGTTCGTGGACAATGATAAATTTTATTTTATTTTATTATTTTGTTTTGTTTTGTTTTGTTTTTTGGCAATGATACATTTTAGTACATGTTGCCCAGCAATGACCTCACAATAATCTATTTCTAAATAAACTGACAACCATCGAAGCAAAAAATCAGCCTTTCTTTCCATTTCTATATATAAACTTGGGAATAATACAACCAATGCAGGAGTTGTGACCTAAAACTATCCTTTCCCCTGTTGGTAATCTCAAATCCAATCTCTGGGAAATTGCTAGAAGACACAGAGAGATAATCTCTGTGAAGCTGAATGCTAGAAAATATACTTGCCAAATTATTGTAATGATGAAAGTTTGAGGTTGCATTCAATTCCCACAGTTTTCGCAAATGAATCTGTTACTGTACTACGTACTGACCTTACGAAGATATCCAATAGAGCAGATTGTCGTTATCAGGGAAAATTGTCATGCTTGGAAACAAAATGTAGCACCTTTTACTTATTTGTATACCAGAGAAAAAGATCATTATAGCAAACACTTGCTGCTCTAGTTTTAAAACAAATTCAAAGGGAATACTGTTGTGTTTCTACATTGTGTTGTTTACTATGCCTATTAAAAACCCCAGGTGAAATTCTGAACTTTTATTTTAGTCTTCTGTTAAGATTGTTTTGTTCTCTATCAAAACCGTAAGTGTGTTGAAAAATCCATCTGCCTTCACTGAGCCTAAATGTAACTACATTAATCCAAGCTGATAGCTGCATGTGAATACAAAGCTGGTGTCATTTATGAACAAACACCTTAGCATACTGTCTTAACAACTTATTCTTCTCAGCTTGACAAATATAAACATTTATATTACAAGATAATTTACACTTAAAATCCCATGCCAACAGCTGATAAGAGAAGATAGAATATTGAATTTTGGCACATAAATAAGCTTTCCCAAAACAGCAAAGAGGATTCTAGCAATGGCTTTCATTTAGACAGCATACTTCACCCATTGGGAATTCCTAACCAGCACACTTCACAAAAACATATTGGGGGAGCTTGTACTTTTTATAAATTAAAAATGATGAATGTGTACCATATCCACCCTGATCTTGTGTGATAGGTTATTGGAACCTAGAATTTTAATCGTCTTCTCTGCCAGTGCCTCTTTTTAGGAACTTCTGTGTGGAGGTATAACTTCACAGCAACTCCTACTAGGGCTTGGGAGGATATAAAGAAGTCTGAATTTAAAATCAGGGCAATAAAAATATATGCATCTATAGTTACAGGACCATCTCTAGAGTATGGCTCTTTTGTAAACGGCCAAATAGCCTTGCCCAAATGTAGAAAACTATGAATGTTCCGTTTAAAAAAAAAAAAAAGTGATGTGAGCATTTGGATCTCAGTGAATGTGGGTGTTTAGTGGTCAGAATTCTTAATAAAACCAACTTTCAGAACCATGAAATCCATACATTAGAAGGATTGTATTAGTAAAGAATTTAAAAATGGCATCTAGTTTTTTTTAAAGCATTTTTCGACAAGCAGTGAAGTCTACACTAAAGCGCAAAGGTTTTGAAATGAATCAAAACTGGCTTCCCATCCAGTTTTGTCACTGGCACTGTAGTTACAAACTATATGTTATGTGCCAATGACCTTGTGTGGCCTTAGGAAAATATCTTATGTCTTTAAGTTACTGTTTTTTAAATCTATGAAGTAGGGACAATGATAGTAAATATAATAGCATCTATTTCAAAAGGCTGTGTTATATTAATAATTAAATAAAATAATAAATGCATGCATTATGCTTAGAACAATGTTTGGTACAGAGTAAAATTTCAATAAAATGGAGACAAAAATATATCCAAATTTTTTTCTAGGCCTCACATGGGACCTATTCTTAAAATGTAATAATCTAGAGGAAATATAAAGATAGAGAAATTATTGCAAAAGAAGATAATAACAGTAGAAGGTAGAAGACATTAGTGAAAGAAGAAATTTCAAAAGAAGAGAGACCTGTTAAATTGGAAAGTAAAAATTCTGATTCTAACAAGTTTTGATAAGGATGGGGAAGAACAAATACACTATACACACTATTGGTGGAAATGTACATTGGCAAAACCACTTTGGAAAATAATTTGACCTTATCTCAAAAAGTAAAAAAAAAAAAAAAAAAAAAAAAAAACATACCCCTAGAACCAGTAATTTCACGTTTAGGCATTTATGCTAGAGATCATTTTACATGTGTACTCCAGACAGGTACAAGGATGTTCACATTAGCCATGTTCAGGAAAAAAAAAATTAAATAATTACAAAAAACAGAAAACAAAAAAATTTCCATTAAAATAGGACAAACAATACATTATGAAGATCCATGATAGGAAACATTACAAACGAGTGAATTTACATTTTTGAAGTTTTGATTTTGTTGTCTTGCTCTAAAGATTTTTGGGCATTCTTCTGACTGGCTATTAAGTAACTTAGAGATAAATTTGATCCTCTTAACACCTGTTTTGCTAGGCTGGGTCTCGACTAGCTTTTACTTTAGGGATAGTTCAAGAGCAGAATATACATTCTTCTCAAGTTCAAATGTAACATTCATCAAGACAGATCACATTTTGGACCACAAACCAAACCTTAATAACTTTTTAAAAATTGAATTAATAATAATTAATAACTTTCCCAAACAGAATCATGTTTGCAGTTTCACTGGTGAGTTCTACCAAATATTTAAGGCAGAAATTATGCTAATTCAATATGACTTTTCCAGATAATAGAATCAAAGGGAACATTTTCTGACTCATCTATGAGGCCACCATTATTCTAATACCAAACTCAGATAAAGATATTAAAAACAAGAAAAACTACAGATAATATATTTCATGAATATCAATGCAAAAATGCCCCCCGAAATATTAGCAAGTCAAATCCTACAGTGTGTAAAAATAATCATACACCCTAACCAAATGAGATTTATTCCAGGTATGCAAGGCTGGTTCAGTATTTGAAAATCAATTACTGAAACTTATCACATCAACAGGCTATAGAAGAAAAGTCATATGATCATATGAACAGATGGAGAAAAAGTATATGACCAAATATAACACCTATAATCATTAAAAAAAAAACCTTTCAGCAATTAGGGATAGAGGGGAACTTCCTCAACTTGACAAAGAACACTTAATGTACTAAAAGCCTACAGCTAACATAATAATTAATGATGAGAAACTAGATACTTTCCAAGTAAGATCAGGAACAAAGCAAGAATGTCCCCTCTTACCACTCCTATTCAACATTGCATTGGAAGTCCTACTAATGCAGTTAGGAAAGAAAAGGAAACAAAAGGTAAATGGATTGGAAAGGAAGAAATAAAACTGTCTTTGTTTGTAGATGGTATATTATAATCATCTGTATTGAAAATCTGAATGAACTGGCCAAAAAATCTGATGGAACTATTAAGTGATGACAGCAAAGCTGCAGAATACAAGACTAATTCACAAAACCAATTGGCTTTCTACATCCTAGCAATGAACAACTGGAATTTGAAATTAAAAACACAACATCATTTATACCAGCACCCCCCCCTAAAAATTAAATGTGTTGGTATGAAATTGACAAAACATGTACAAGACGTATGTAAAGAACACTAATGAAAAACATCAAAAAGACCTAAATAAATTGAGAAATATTCCATGGTTGTGGATAGGAAGACTCATTATGATTAAGATTTAATTCTTCCCAGCTTGATTCAATGAAATTCCAATAAAAATTGCATCAAGTTACTTTCTGGATATTGATAAAATAATTCTAAAGCTTATATGGAAAGTATAAATCTCAATAACCAACACACTATTGGAGAAGAATAAGGTGGGAGGACTGACACTACTCAACCTCAGGACTTACCACAGAGCTACAGGAATCAGAACAGTGGTATTGATGAAAGAACAGACAAATAGCTCAATGGAAGAGAATAGAGAACCCATAAATACACCCACACAATCATAGTCAACCGGTCTCTGACAAAGGAGCAAAGGCATTTCAATGGAGAAACAATAGTCCTTTCAGCAAATAGTGCTGAACAACTGTAAATCCATATATAAAAAATCTGGACATTTTTTTCTTACATTTTTCACAAAAAAACTAACTCAAAATGAATCATAGGCCAACATGTAAAATTCAAAAATACAACACTTCAAAAAATATATAAAATGTATACAATATAGAGCACAGGGAAAAAATCTGGACTGCCTTGTGTTTAATGATGAGTTTTTAATATGTTAAAGACCATAGTTAGTGAGTGAGAACTTCAGCCTGAAGTACATACCAGAAGCAGACTTTGCCATCTCAGTGGAGAGCTTTGGAGCAGAATCTGCCTATTGGAGGCACCGTATGTTGGGCAGAAATGGCCTGGACCAAATACCCCTGCCATGCTCAGTCCTTGATGGAAACTGCCCGAGAATATCCAGTCCTTTACTTGAAAGCTGAGGCAGATCTTAAAGGCACTAACAGCTAGAGGATGTCAAATAACTGCACGTCTTGTAATAAAATGGCAAAGTCTTCTGGGATGAAGATCCAAGCGTGCACCTTTGTGGCTGCCCCAAGTATGTTGAAAGTGTCAAGAACTGACCATCAGAATGAGTAATATGCTTGAAAATGTCATCCAAATCTCCCAATTCACAGCCTAGTTCTTTAGTTCCTAATTTCGTTTATATCCCAAGCACATATCTGCCAGCCCATATGGGGATCTTCATCAACATATATTTGTCTTGGCAAATATTAGACTTTTTATCCTGAAGCTAATTATCAGAAGAGCAATCTTTGGCTGGATACCCCAATGGCTAATCATCTCACCAGTATTGTTAGTATTATCTGCACATTGGCTAGTCTTCTCTCTAATTACAGTTTAAACAAGTGCAATTTGGAACAAACCCTGAGGAATATTTATTTCAATTTTATGTGCAAATAGATATTTTTTGTGCAATTTATTTTTGTTTTGAGTTTTATGACCCCATATGCAGAGATAGGCTCTGGTCTTTTTGATAACTACACTGCAATTTAATGCTTTATCCTTAAAACAATCTTAAAACATCTATGCATTATTTTTCTCTCCTAGTTTCCATTCATGAAGCTTTCTATCGGTCATAATTATAGCGAAGATGGAATCAGATGGACCTTCATTTTTAAGCTCCCTCTTCTCTTCTGCCTTCACCAAGTCCTTCTCTTAAAAACTCTATTTGTGGGGGGCACCTGGGTGGCTCAGTTGATTAAGCTTTCAACTTCAGCTCTTGGTTCCCGAGTTTGAGCCCAGAATCATGCTCTGTGCAGACAAGTCAGAGCCTGGAGCCTGCTTCAGATTCTATATCTCCCTTTCTCTCTGCCCCGTCCCCTGCATCACGCTCTGGCTCTCTCTTTTACAGAAATAAATACACATTAAAAAACAAACAAACCTCTACTTGTATGTTTTTAAATATAATTACATTTGCTTTTCTTTTCAAAAATGCAAATTAACCAGCACTTACCAGTCATGCTTTAAACTTTCTTCTAACAACCATATATCACACATGAGGTAGAGAAAAGATGGGTAGAAGCAACAATGGCTAAAGTCTAGGAAAGGCAGAGAATCTAAACTTTTGTTGGTTTAGGATAAGGGATTCTGCTTATAGCATCATGTAATTATACCTAAGAGCTTAGGATTATTTGTTCATTCAGGTCCTAGCGATTTTTATTACGCATGGCATTGGGAACAGAGCCATCAAAATGGGCGGAACAAACATAAAGTGAACCTCATGGGCTTCAGAAAGGAAGGACTCTAATGAACAAGATATTTGTTCTTCTGCCCATGTTCAGGCTGGAAATGTAAGATATGAGAAGTCACATGTGCTCCAGACTAAGGACTTCTTTTCTCATAGTACTTTGGGAATAGGATATCTGCTTGAGTCCTGTTTGCTTTCTTTTTTTATTAATTGTTTTTAATGTTTATTTTTGGGAGACAGAGCATGAGCGGGGGAGGGGCAGAGAGAGAGGGAGACACAGAATCTGAAGCAGGCTCCAGGCTCTGAGCTGTCAGCATAGAGCTCACAAACCACGAGATCATGACCTGAGCCGAAGTCGGACACTCAACTGACTGAGCCACCCAGGCACCCCTGTCCTGCTTGCTTTCTACCTGGTAGAACAGTAATAATTGCACATTCATTATTGGTAGATGAGAAAATGATGATCACAGAAATTATTGATTTTATTATCTCTTTATTCTTCATACTATTTAATCCCCACCTGCCATGGCTGTCCTCGTTCCCATACATATTCCTAAATTTGAATCTCTAGTTCTAGATTGTGAAAACTCTAGGATTGGGAGGCCAATCCTAAACTTTCTAGATTTCCCAGTACTTCTGTGACCCTTTGTTAAGCTAAAAGTTGAAAATTACTGTGATTGGGGCTCTCCTTGGCTTAGGTTCAATCCTTCTCCTATCTGATTTAATTAGAAAATGAAAGCTTTAATCTTTGATGTCCTTCAAGGGTCAGCTCAAACCATACATTTTCCAGAAATATATAATTCTTGACGAATTTAAGTGCATGATGGTCTTCTCTTTTTAGACCAGGCACTATAGAATCTAACACCAGAATATGGACCAAGTCATCATTTT
Source organism: Panthera onca (assembly GCF_046562875.1). NCBI lineage: Eukaryota > Metazoa > Chordata > Mammalia > Carnivora > Felidae > Panthera > Panthera onca. The sequence continues at coordinate 69,006,558 of NC_138356.1, forward strand.
TCACTGATTGTTCCATGCACTTAAATCCTATCTCAAACATGTCACTCAGGGATCAATTTATTTCACACACAAAACTTGCTAGCTTGAGTTAACTAAAGTAAAACTCATTTTGAAGGATTTCTTGATATGCCCCTGAGATAGTGGTTCTTAACAAGCACGACACATGAGATTCCGGTTAAAGAACTGCCTTTAAAGACCTAAGGTGCCTATGGCCTCTCTTCAGAGATTTTCTTTCAATAGATCTGAGGTAGGGCTCCTCTGGAGTCTGTATCTTAAAAAATTCTCCTCACAAAGTAAATACGTCCACCCTTTGATAAAAAGCTACCAGGGGCGCCTGGGTGGCTCGGTCGGTTGAGCGACCGACTTCGGCTCAGGTCATGATCTCACCGTCCGTGAGTTCGAGCCCCGCGTCGGGCTCTGTGCTGACAGCTCAGAGCCTGGAGCCTGTTTCCAATTCTGTGTCTCCCTCTCTCTCTGCCCTCCCCTGTTCATGCTCTGTCTCTCTCTATCTCAAAAATAAATAAACGTTAAAAAAAATTTTTTTTAAAAAAGCTACCACTTTAACACTGTTGGGAAATACTAATATGGTTTCAGTTTCAAGTGATTTCTCCCTTTTTTTTTTCTGAGTAAATTCTGATGAGGGTTGCCATATTTAATAAAAATAGCATATTAAAGAGAAATAGAGAACATCCAGTTGAATTTTAATTGAAAGTAAACAACAATTACTTTTCAGTATGATTGTGTCCAAAATATAGCATGACTTCTACGGTCACCCTAATCCTGACTGATACACAGGTCCGTATATATATATATATGCAAGCTTATATATGATAGAAGTGTAACTGTAAATCCTGGGGCACAGGAGGGACAATTTAATAATAGTGCCAAGAAAAAGATTTTTCTTAGGCAAATAAAACCAAATTGGAGCACTACCTCACACTATAAACAAAACTTAACCCCAGATTGACTACATTTGGAAACAAAACTTTCAAAATTTGAGGAAAAAATGTAAGAGGATACTTTATGTCTTCAGGATAGGAATAAGTTTTTTTTACAAAAGACATGAGAGGGACAATCCAAAAAGAATTGGTAAGTGTGTCCATATTAAAATTAAGACTTTCCGTTCAACAAATGAACTACAAAGAAAGGGAAGAGACGGGATGAAGTATTAAATCTCATATGTTCAACAAATGGTTGGTAACCATTATGTATAAAAAAAGTCTCAAAACACTGAGAAACAACCAAGTAGAAAAAGGCAGGCATAACAATGCAATTCAGAAAATACAAGTTCACAGAAAATAAATACATGAAACAATACTTATATTCTATTGTTTTATAGTAATAATAGAAATGGAAATTCATTAGTATTAATTGTTAATGATAATTAACAATAATATTCTTTGTCCAATAGATTGGCAAAAATTAACAAGTCTGATAACAGGAAATGTCGATGATGTGGAACAATTGAGATACTAATGAGAATGTATATTAATAAAAAATCTTTCATAAAAACAAGTTCATATTTATTGTAAAGTTGAAAATTATAATATTTTATGATCCAAAAATTCCAATTCTAGAGATAAAGCACAGAGAAATTCCTGTTATATAGCTCAGAGAAATGCTTATATGTTCACCAGGAGACATTTTCTGAAATGTTTGCAATAAAGAAAATACCACAGTGGGTAAACATATCACAGCTACATGAACCAACATAGATGAATTTGAGAAACAGAATATTTTTTAAGTTCATTTACTTTGAGAGAGAGAGAGAGAGAGCCCTGGAGAGAGGAAGACAGAGAGGGAGAGAGAGAATCCCAAGCAGACTCCGCTGTCAGCACAGAGCCTCATACAGGGCTCCGTATCATGAACTGTGAGATTATGACCCAAGCTGAAATCGAGAGTCAGAGGCTTAACCAACTGAGCTACCCAGGCACCCTGAGAAACAGAATATTAAGTAAAAAAACCCAAAAAACAAACAACAACAACAAAACCCCAGAAACCCCCTCAGGAGGCTATATTTAGTACAATACTTTTTTAATGCACAAAATAAACAAAACTAAATATAGGAATAAAATATTTGATAAAAATTTTATGGGGGAAAAAGGCTAGAGGATTCAATGCAAACTTCAGGTTGATGGTTACCTCTCATAGAGAGGCCGCAAATGCAATAAAAGAGGAGGTGGGTGGTCTTAGATAGATAAAATAGTGTCAGTAACGTTTTAAATTGTATCTTAAAATAGTGGGTGTTCATTTTATCGTTATGCTTTATGACTCACATATATATTAAATATGTTGTGTTCTATCGATCTAATATCCCAGTAAAAATAACAATGAATAAAATGACATCCTTTGTTCTAATTTTTCGATTTTGTAAGAAAGGTTTCCCCAAATTGTGTGCTAAAAAACAGTTTTCAACTCGCAAGAAGAAATACATTTTTCACTGTGACCTAATACACACGCAGATATGCACAACTTCCTACAACAGAGTGTACTTCACATTTTCATATGGAACAATACATACTTGGCAATGCATTCCAAAAATTTTTATTCTAGTCTCTTCTTTGATGCTGACACAGCCCACTCGGATGATTTCATGACCCGCTATTGGATCATGACCTACAGCTGGAAAAACATTGCCCTAGAATTTACCAGTTTTGTTGGCTGTCAGTGAATATTTTTTTAAGCAAAGGAATCTGTTGTCTAAAAAGTTTAAGAAATTACAGGCTGAAATTTATTGAGACGTCCCCCTTTATTCTTAAATGACTGCTAGGTTAATATGCAATGCGACTACCCAAAGGGACCTAGTGTTCAATTTCCCAAACTTAACTGATCATGGAGCAACCTGTGGGACTAGTGACGTACAGACCACACTCAAGAACCAGTTCATCGGGATGATATCTCCTTCTGTTTCCATCTCAAAATTCTTTGTTTCACTTGTGATTTCCCCAAACACAACACTAGGTATGATTAGGACGCATGAACCATAGCATTAAAAACACACTGAATTGAAACTGGTGAAAAGCAATACTAAGACCATCCGTCCGTAAAACTACGCGTGTCAAGAAATCTTCCATCTTCACAACAACATCCAGTGACACCCCTAGTCTCCTCTCATTAAACCTAATATAGCTGTAGAAACAACAACAAAAAAGAAATCATTTCAAAATATCTCATTCAATTTGGTCGTCTATTCAATGTATTGATTTTTACGGCAGTTATCATTTTCTACCTTTTAGGGGAAATCTGTAAGGGTTCATTGATCTTAGTAAAATACACTTTTGTGGAAGGACTGTTTATATTGTAATTTATATGGGATAATGCGCACTAAGTTCCAAACAACTGACTTACAAATGACTTACAAATGCGTTTTAGAGAGAGTCATCAATAAACTTGGGTCTGCCTGATACTCTGGAATCTTAATAGATTAAGCCATTACCAATGATTAAATTCCCTTATGAGCATTTCATCTGGAGGAGGGGTGGTAAGACCTGACCTCTACAGGTTTAGGCATGCTGTCACATCAGCACACGGAGACATTTCAGGAGTGTACTTTTTGGTGGGGACGTCAAAAGAAAGTGGGAGGGTATCAAAGACAAATTGCATATTTCATTTTATCTATTTGTTTGTGTTTTTTTTCTTATTTTATATGGGGACATATCATGCTTCATATAGAATACAAGATGAGTCTCAATGTTTACCATTTGGAGTCTCAGGGCTAGTTGCTTTAGGGTCACTGAAATTTCATAAATACATCTTTTCTCATAAGTTTTGACTTCAGAACCTTGACTTTCTGAGCAACCAGTTTGTTTCCCCCATCTCAGTGATGTGTTAGAGCTGGAATCACTGGCTCACAGGCCTGATTATGTGCCTCTCTTCCCAAGTTGGGTTAGAATCAGCTATGTTGGGAGTATTTACACAACAGAAATCATGAAATGCTACAACTTGGCTCCTCTTTCTCCTCCTCCTCCTCCTCCTCTTCTTGTTCTTCTTGTTCTTGTTCTTCTTGTTCTTGTTCTTCTTGTTCTTGTTCTTCTTCTTCTTCGCCTCCTCCTCCTCCTCCTCCTCCTCCTCCTTCTCCTTCCCCTTCTTCCTCTCCTCCTCCTCCTTCTCCTTCCCCTTCTTCCTCTCCTCCTCCTCTTCCTTCTTCTTCTTCCTTTTCTCTTCACCTTCTCCTTCTCCTTCCTCTCCCCTTCCTCCTCCTCCCCTTCCTTTTTTTTTTTTTTTTTTTTTTTTTTTTTTTTTTTTTTTGGTGAGTTGGTTTGGGAGCACATAGCTGTCTGACATTGACCCCCTACCTGCATTACCACAACTGTGTAACATTGTGTAAGTTACTTATTCTCCCTGAACCTTGCTTTAATAGAATAAAGATAATTCCCTCTTTTTTCTTCCTGGTCCACAGAGGCAACCTGAGGCTCAAACAAATGTCTGTGCTTATTTTTTGTAAAGAGCAAAGAACCAGGAAAATAAGCATTATTTTTATGTGAATCAATTCTGCCTTCTTTATACCTGGTCCTGAGTTGCACCCTGTAAGTCTGTACTTTTATTTGGTTTTCATTGTGACAGACTGTTACTTTTGCAGTTCCCGATGGGACACACATCAAGCTACTTAAGCCCCTGTGTCCTCTCCTCCCATTGGCTCTGTGCTAAACTGTGTGACAGACCTTGACCAATAGAATGAGATAGAAGGGATGTTGTGCCAAGTCCTGTCCTAGGTTTTAAGAGCCCGGAAGCTTATTTCACTTTAAGTCAGGCAAAATACAACATACTGCCATACTGTGAAGGAAACGCAGCTAGTTCTGTGGAAAGATTAAGCGAAGAAAAATAGAGATGCCTCACCAACTATCCCAGCAACCAGCAGGCATGGGAGTGAAGAAGCCATCCTGGGGTTTTCAGCCTAAGATGTTCCATGTGGAGCAGAAAAAAAGCCATATCCAACCAATCCCTCCCCAAATTGCAGAATTGGGAATGAAAATTATTTTGGTCACTTTAAGACACTAAGTTTTGGAGTGATTTGTTGTCCAGTGATAGAGAATGAAAAGACTCATCAACTTTCAAGATAGAAGCAGCATCTCCATTTTTTCAAATGAAGAAACTGAGGGCTCAGAAATGGTGAGGCAGCTTCCTCAAGCTCACAGAGCAAGTAAGTATTGGATTTAGGCTAAAATCCCAGTGTCCATACTCTAGCCCTGTGCACTCCACATTTCTTCATTCACTAGTGAGCATGATTGCAGGGAAACCTAAAACCTTGCACAAGTTTGCACAACTGATTGCACAATAAACCTCATTTTAAAGCTATCCTTCTCCATTGTGGACCAGTCGAGGACTACGTACAGTTGTTGCCTAACAGTGGACTTGGAAGGCAACGAGGTGTAGTGGAAAGAGAGAGATACCGAGAGAGCTACACTGTAATCCTAGACTACTCATATTAGGATTCTCCAGAGAAATCAAACTAATAAAATACGTATATATATGAAGAGAGGGTTTAATTTTAAGAAATTGGCTCATCCAATTATGAAGTCTGCTGAGTCTAAAATGTGTACAGCAGGCCTGCAGGCGAAAGACCCAGGAAAGAGTTGATGTTAAAGTTCAAGGCCAAAAGCCTTCTGCTGGCAGAATTCTCTCTTGCTCAGTAGAGACCACTCTTTTTTCCATTCAAATCTTCAACTGATTAGATGAGGCCCACCCAAGTGACAGAGAATAATCTATTTTACCTAAAGTCCACCAATTAAAATGCCAATCTCATCCAAAAACACCCTCACAAAACAGCCAGAGTACTGTGTGACCAAATATCTAGGTACCATGGCTCGGCCAGGTTGACACATAAAATCAATCATTACACCAGTCATTCTCTAGCTGTAAGCCTGGATCCAGTCACTTGATTTTTCCGAACGTCAGTTCGGTCCTTAACATGGCAGGCATATTCATATCTTCCTCACAGAGTAATGCAGATGACTAAATGGAACAGAATATATGAGGCTCTCGTACAACACTGGTTAGTTTACATGGTGGTGGCCATTGCAGGACGTGGGAACACAGGGCTCGTGCACTAGAGGCTTTTAAGAAATTTTTCGAGGAAGGAAATACCACTGTGAGGCATTTTCTTGCTTTGTATCACAGGGCCCTTCTGTCAGAGAAAGGCAGTGGGAACACATCAGGAACCCCCTCCCCGCCCACTAACTACATAGGTTGCAATGGTCCCTTTTCATAAAGTTGGCTCAGTAGCACAGTTTTTTTTTTTTTCTCCAAACATCTCTTTAAAGAAGAAGAAGAAAAAAATACTTCATTCATTCAAATTGCTTTCCACTTCAGAGTATGCATGACTGCAAATTCGACTCCAACCTCCCCAAACACCCTGTTTCATGCTAATGAAACTAAAACTTTATTTTTGTTAATTTTTTTTTAGTGTTTATTTTTGAGACAGAGAGAGACAGAGTTGAGTGGCGGAGGGGGAGAGAGAGAGAGAGAGAGAGAGAGAGAGAGACAGAATCCCAAGCAGGCTCCAGGCGCTGAGCTGTCTGCACGGAGCCCGACGAGGGCTGGAACTCACGGTCTGCGAGCTCATAACCTGAGCCAAGGTCGGACGCTTAACCGGATAAGCCACCCAGGCGCCCCAGAAATTAGCATTTCATTCTAACTGCCTCCCCCCGAGACTGTACTTTGACTATGCCTTCCACTCAGTCAGACCCTCACCTGCTATATCTGAGCAAGGTCCCTCCTGGTCTAGGCCCTCTTGTGGCTCAGTGACGTCCTCCATGTACAAACTGAGACTCGTGGGGTGCCTGGGTGGCTCAGTCGGCTAAGCGGCCCACTCTTGATTTTGGCTTACGTTGTGATCTCATGGCTCATGAGATCGAGCCCTGCATCGGGCTTTGCACTGACACTGTGGAGCCTGCTTGGGATTCTCTCTCTCCCTCTCTCTCTCTCTCTCTCTCTCTGCCCTTCCCCTGCTCATGCTCTCCCTCAAAATAAATAAATATTTTTTTAAAAACTGGGACTTGTAATTCCTAGGACTTAATCTATAAAGATTAAAGCTTTGATCCCTGCAGAAATGAAAATCCCCAGGAGCTCCAGCAGAATGACGGAGTCCAGAGAAGTTTAATTTAACACAATTGGGACATGTATGTATGCGTGCAAATGTCTGTGTGCGTGGGTGTGTGTATGAATGCAGTAGACAGCGTAGTACCCTTGCGTTTGGAAAAGGGAAAAGAGGCTCTAAAACATAAAGACAAACTTCCATCATGTGCAAATCTCACTTAAAACTGGCCCTTCACTGAGCCAGGGGACCTAACTGAGGGTTCTTTGTCCCAGCACCTTGGGAAATCCTGGGAGGCAGGCACTATCACACGGGAACCAAAAATTGTAAGCTTTCTTTTAATATGGGAAGGGCAGACCCAAAGGTACCAGCGGAGTGTTCATTATTGGAGGAGGAAATTCCTTATTGAATAGAACTCCCACTGGATTTATAGGCTGTGTATAGTTGAACCATTCACCGGCTAAGAAAAAAAAAAGTCATAGGGCAAGATCAGCTTGAATCCCACACTGAGCCCTTAAAAGAGGCTGCATGTGCTTCTCCTCAGGGAGGAGGGCTCTCCCAGAGGAGCCTCATCATGGCTAGCAGAAGAAGTGTAATAATAACGAAGATTCACATAGCTCGTTAGACATTACATCAGTTATCTCCGTTAATTCTCAGACCAATCCTGCAGGGGAGGGAGGACTGAAGTGTGGGTTCATCTCACTTCCAGAGAAGCTAAGTGCCTTGCCCAAGCCAAGGACTGCTAGACGGAGAATTCAAAAGGGCCCAGTGCTTGTTCAGTTTTTCCCAGTATAACTTAGGCAGAGAACAGAGATTGCAAATAAAAATTCAACTGAAAGTGAGGATTAAGCATTTCATTAAAAATCCTGGCTCTGGGTAGAGAAAGAAAAAAAAAATTTCAGCCCCTTGGATACCACTGTGGTAACGCTATAAATCATTGCACAGCACACTTGAGAATTTAGGGTGATTTCTTAGCTTCAGTAATAATTGTGAAAGCACACATTTAAAGTAATAATGATACATCATTTCATACACACACACACACACACACACACACAAACACCATTAGGCTGGCAAATTTTTAATTCCATAATACAAGATGTTGACAAAATAAGAATAAATAAAAACTGTTACACACAAGTGGGGGTATAAACAGATACAACTATGTTGGAGAACAATCTGACAATATCTAACAGAGTTGAAGATGTACATAACCTACGACCTAGCAGTTTCATTCCTAAGTGTTTTCTCTGAAAAAAATGTCTGCATAGTACATGAGGCAGCTTTTATGGGACTGTTCATTATAGCACTGTTTAGAGTAGTTGAAATTGAATTTTAAAATTGGGATGAGGGTGCCTGGGAGGCTCAGTCAGTTGAGTGTCTGACTCAGGTCATGATCCCAGGGTCATGGGATCGAGCCCTGCATCAGGCTCTGGGCTGAGTGTGGAGCGTGCTTAAGATTCTCTCTCTCTTCCTCTGCCCTTCTCCCCCAGTCGTGTGTGCACTTTCTCTCTCTCTCTCTCTCTCTCTCTCTCTCTCTTTAAAATAAAAGTCACTTAAAAAATAAAAATAGAGACACATTGGAATAAACCTATGACAATTCACTTGTCACTTTATCCATCCATTGTGTGTGTGCACATATATGTGTGTGTGTATATATACATGTCTACTATGTGCTAGACGAGATTCTAGGTTCTGGATACACAGCAGTGAGCAAGACTTAAATAAAGACCTTGTCCTCATTTATATTTTGGTGGAAACAAGCAATAAACCAGGAAACGAACATATAATTTTAGTAAGGACAAGTGCTATGAAGCAAATCAAAAAGAGTCAGGACCTAGAAGGCACCTTGGTTGGAGAGGAACATATTTCAGACGTATGGGTCAGTCTGGCAGGCCTCTCTTTGTTAAGGCAACATTTAATCAGGTATTTGGCTGAACATGAACAGAGAGTACATGAGTAAAATACAATCACCCGAATGCCTAGAGAGTAATACGTATTAGGGGATGACACCCACAGGGACACGGATTGTGAGGTGGCAAAGTGGTAGTTTCTGAAGCTCAGGTGTGTAGAGGATGGCCAGAGGTTGATGAAGAGTGGAGAATAAAAACAATTAAAGAAATATTCCTTTTGTTAATGGATTTTTTTTCAGTATGGTATTCAGTAAACTGCAGGATAACAGAAAAGGAAATTGTCGCAAAAATCTAAGTTATTATGGAAACGGACCAACCGAGAATATCAGCAACAACTGACATTTAATAACTACTTAAAATGTGTTAAACGCTGTGCTAACCTTTCTTTTTTTTTGTATATCAATTCACTTATTTGTTTATAACGATTTTAATTGTTCGTAAGAATCTTTAGCGTGGATACTAGTACTCTTGCTTTACCGATGAAGACATCACGGTTTGAAATGTTTAAGAAATTTGCTTAATGTGACCTAGTTAGCAAGCAGCAATGGTGAGACTGGAACCCAGCTCTACCTTTATTGTAGGCTCCCAGCCACTCTATCAAAAATCTAGGATGTTGGTGTGAGACCTGCTTTGTTTCTTGGCAAGCCAGATAACCACTGTTTGGACAGCATCCGCTTTGACTCTCATTTCTTCAGAGGTCACGTATACAGCCCATCTCCTTTTTTTTTTTTTTTTTTTTTTTTTAATTTTTTTTTTTCAACGTTTTTTATTTATTTTTTTGGGACAGAGAGAGACAGAGCATGAACGGGGGAGGGGCAGAGAGAGAGGGAGACACAGAATCGGAAACAGGCTCCAGGCTCCAAGCCATCAGCCCAGAGCCTGACGCGGGGCTCGAACTTACAGCCCATCTCCTTAAACCGACCATCTATTCCTGATCCAAGAAAGGCCAAAATGCAGAGATGAAAGGGAGATTATTTCTAGAGCCTGAAGCCTTGTTCACAAGGCTATCACTTTGAGAATGGCTCAGATTCTTTCCCTTCTTCCCTTCAATCTATTTCGCCACAAATTAAGAGACTGTCCATAACAAGCAGTCCCCAACCTTTGGGCGGGGGGGACAAGAATGGCAAATGAGTATCATTGCACACATTCACTGCAATCCCTTGGAGAACAGAGTTGAGAGAGATTTCGAGAATTATATGGAATGCTGTTGGCAGATAGACCAGGTGAGACAACCCGGCTTAATGAACTCAATTTACTGGCAATGTCAATGACCACACCAGCAGGAAAAAGGCTTGGGATAGTTCATGTTAGATGTTCTTGAACGTGCAATTCAGTGTTATCCTGTAATCCGAACTCAGTTTTGCTCCAGTTGTGATCTCATCTTTTGCAGCACAAACCTCTTCCGAATAATTCCTTGAACCTTCTTCACAGGGAGATTTTATCTAAATCACATCTCTTGTCCCCTTGATTATTGTTTTCTTCATTTGGCCATGGCTTTTCTTGTTATAATATAACAGCAAGGGACTCTGTTACCTAGGTAACCAGGCATAATGTCTGTCCTGGCTCATCTTTGTTGGGACCTATGCTTGGAGGAGACTCTTGACGTGCTCTTGATTCACTGCACTCCTAAGGGTACACGACTTGGCAACAGCAAAGTGTCCTTCCTCTCTATCTGATGGACAAGGGCTGTATTACCAGTCAGGCCACATTCACCATAACTTTCAGCAGTGTATCTTTTTATTTTCAATATCTCAATATAAAGTTAAAGTTTTACAAGCCCTCATATTTATTATTCCTCAGACTGCTTACCTTGCCCAACGGTGGATTATAATTTTATAACTTTAACTATCTACTTTAATGCATTTTATTTTGACTTCCTAAGTTTGATACAACTTTTTCCTCTGTTACAGAAGCTTCCCATTCTGATTGTTCCCAAAACACACCACACTAAACACTTCACAGATTCCATCTTAATTAGAATATCAGATTTGGAAAGATCCTCAAGGTCAAGCACTATTACATTTTCATGTGAGAGACGAGGACAGGAAGGGGCAAAAAGGAGAGGACCGGGGCCTGGAAGCCTTAGTCATACGATTGGAAGACTAGTAATTCATTAATTCATTTATTCTTTTATTCATTCAGAATATATATTCACTATGTGCTAATCACTATTCCAGGCATTAATAAATGAGCTATACAAAAATAAATAAATAAACAAAAGTTCTTATCCTCAAGGAACACTTTGAGTAAAACAATCCAGAAGCATAATCAGGAATCAAACCCTAGAAGTCTTAGAGCTCTTCTGACCAAACTCTAGGTTTGACCACCCGCAGTTGCATTCAGAAACCAAAATTAAGGTCACAAGACATGAAGTAAGGAGTTAGGTTTTTAGTCTCGTTTGAGTCAATAACTAGCTAGATTAGACAATTTTCGTGATCCCTCTGATCTCACCTATGAAACAGCAGTATAGGACTAGATTACCTTAACAGTATCTCTTTTACACCCAGAGAATAAGGATTTCCACCATAATCACATGGGAAACCTTAAAATAACAGAAATATCCAGGCTCCACACTGGTCTGACTGAATCATAACCTGTACAGGTGAGGCCTCAGTAGTGGGAATGGACCACTCAGTAGTGTGGTCTTAGACTCCAGGTTTTGGTCATCGTGAGTGCTCCTTGACTGACTGCTTCTTATCCTAACTGCCTGTTATTTATAACTATTCTCTAACCTTAAAAAATTTTAAAAATAGTAATTTGAATAATTTTGGGAAAAGCCTGAATATTCAGTAGCCATGGTAAAAAGTAGTCATCAAACAGATTTTATACTTGCTTAATTAATCAATTACAGTTGTACAGTCATGGTAAAAGCAATCACTACAACTCGTTTTATACCCACTTAATCAGTCAGTGATTCACTTCAATGAACAAGCTTCCTAAAACCAACTAGTCAGGAATAGCTCTTTACTTCAAAAAGTCAATCAAGTGGGCACACAAACTTCCTACGTACATGCATTCAACACCAATCTCATCTAAATAGTCATGGTTTTACAACTGATTCTAATTTACTCAATTCTGCTGAATGCCCATATTCTTCCCAAAACATCATTAAGGTCATAAGTCTGCTTTCCTTGAAGAGATCATACTTGATGAGCGTAGCTCTCCTTACTTAAATAAGCAATAAATTGAGCTTTGAATTTTTGTTTCAGATATTGAGTGGTGAGATTGTCTGTAGGCAATTCTGGAGGTACCATCAAGATTACTGTAAGCATTCCACAGACCAGTGGATCAACAGAAACATTCTTTGGTTTTCTTGTGCCAAAATTCCATTGGCACCTCAACAGTAATTGAACTGTAAATTGTTACATTGGGCTCTCATAAATGACCTCATTTGGTTATCCTAGGGTTTGCAGAAAACAAGGTAGGTTTTATTTATTAATTTTTTTTCTAAATATAATTTATTGTCAAGTTAGCTAACATGCAGTGTATACAGTGTGCTCTTGGTTTCGGGAGTAGATTCCCATGATTCATCACTTACATACAATACCCAGTGTTCCTACCAACAAGTGCCCTCCTCAATGCCCATCACCCAATTTCCCCTCCCCCCCCACACCCCCATCAACCCTCAGTTTTTTTCTCTGTATTTAAGAGTCTCTTATGGTTTGCATCCCTCTCTGAAACTATTTTTTCCCCTTCCCTTCTCCCACGGTCTTCTGTTAAGTTTCTCAAATTCCACATATAAGTGAAAACATAAGGTATCTGTCTTTCTCTGACTGACTTATTTCACTCAGCATAATACCCTCCAGTTCTATCCACGTTGTTGCAAATGGCAAGATTTCATTCTTTCTCATTGTCAAGTAGTATTCCACTGTATATATAAACCACATCTTCTTTATCCATTCATCAGTTAATACACATTTGGGCTCTTTCCATAATTTGGCTATCTTTGATAGCATTGTTATAAACATTGAGGTACATGTGCCCCTATGAATCAGCACTCTGGTATCCAAAACAATGTACACATCCAGTGCAGTCCCAATCAAAATTGCACCGGCATTCTTCTCAGAGCTAGAACAAACAATCCTAAAATTTGTATGAAACCACAAAAGACCCTGAATAGCCAAAGTAATGTTGAAAAAGAAAACCAAAATGGGAGGCATCACAATCTCGGACATTAGCCTCTACTACAAAGCTGTAATCAAGACAGTATGGTATTGGCACAAGAACAGACACATAGACCAATGGAATAGAATAGAGAACCCAGAATTGGACCTACAAACATATGGCCAACTAACCTTTGACAAAGCAGGAAAGAATATCCAATGGAAAAAAGACAGTGTCTTTAGCAAATGGTGCTGGGAGAACTGGACAGCGACATGAAGAAGAATGAACCTGGACCACTTTCTTACACCATACACAAAAATAAACTCAAAATGGATGAAAGACCTAAATGTGAGACAGGAAACTATTAAAACCCTAGAGGAGAAAACAGACAACAAACTCTTTGACCTCAGCTATGGCAACTTCTTACTTGACACGTCTCCAAAGGCAAGGAAAATAAAAGCAAAAATGAACTATTGGGACCTCATCAAGATAAAAAACTTCTGCACAGCAAAGGAAGCAATCAACAAAACTAAAAGGCAACCGACAGAATGGGAGAAGATATTTGCAAATGACATATTGTATAAAGGGTTAGTATCCAAAATCTATAAAGAATTTACCAACTCAACACCTGAAAAACAAATAATCCAGTGAAGAAATGGGCAGAAGATATGGATAGACACTTTTCCAAAGAAGACATACAGAAGGCCAACAGACACGAAAAGATGCTCAACATTGTTCATCATCATGGAAATACAAATCAAAACCACACTGAGATACCACCTCACACCTGTCAGAGTGGCTAAAATTAACAACTCAGGAAACTACAGATGCTGGCAAGGATGTGGAGAACCGGGAACCCTCTTGCACTGTTGGTGGGAATGCAAACTGGTTCCTCAAAAAATTAAAAATATGATCCAGCAATAGCGCTACTAGGAATTTACCCAAGATATGTTTTATTTAAAAAAAATTTTTTTAAATGTTTAATTATTTTTGAGAGAGAGAGAGACAGAGACAGAGGCAGAGTGTGAGCGCGGGAGGGGCAGAGAGAGAGGGAGACACAGAATCGAAGCAGGCTCCAGACTCAGATGTCAGCACAGACAGAGCCTGACGTGGGGCTGGAACTCATGATCCGCAAGATCATGACCTGAGCCAAAGTCAAACACTTAAACGACTGAGCCACACAAGCGCCCCTATCCAAGGTATGTTTTAAATAATACATTTTAAAAATATTTTTAATTTATCTACTTAATGTTTTCATCTGATGGAATATAGTTATAATACATGCTTTAATGTCCTCTGGTAATTCTAACATCTGGCTCAGTTCTCGGTCATTTTCAAACAATTGATCTGTCTCCTCATTAGGAGTCATTTCCCTGCCTCTCTGCATACCTCAAAACCTTGGATGGAGTGACAGACAATGTGAATTTTAACTGGTTGGTGGCTGGATATCTTTGCTCCTATAATTTTTTTTTAATGTTTATTTATTTTTGAGAGAGAGAGAGAGAGAGAGAGAGAGCAAGCGCAAGCTGGAGAGGGGCAGAAAGAGAGGGAGATAGAGGATACAAAGCAGCTCAGACCCCGATGTGGGGCTCAAACTCATGAACTATGAGATCATGTCCTGACCTGAAGCCAGACGCTTAACCAACAGAGCCACCCAGGCATCCCTCACATAATACATTTTAAGTTTAATTTGGAGACCTTTTGATTTGAAACTACACTATTTGGTAAATTTTTTTTCTATTAATGTGCTTATTCTTCACTGGTTACTTTGCATTTTATTTGGTTTGTCCCTTAATATAATGTTGTTATATATGCATAGTGTGAGTGTGTTTTGTGAGCAGATGGCTGGGCTTCTTTTGTCCTGACTCATCTTTCCGTTGCACATATAAGAGTGTGTTCCCTAAGTAACAAAGACATAGGCTTGATCAGTCTCCAATCCATCTTGCCAGTTCATGAAAATAGATCATTTTGTTTATTTCATATTCCAAGTTACACACTTGTATTTTGATCACACAGCCCATTCCTAGCCTCTGTATGGTTAGGGAACCCAAAATTATTCATAAATACACATTCTTGGCCAATCGTGGTGGCCTTTCCTTGTTTGTCGTGAGTCTATCAGTCAAGTCACAAAACTATAACCCGCTCTTGGGAGAACAGCTGCTCTCGCCACATTAATTTTTGTGCTTATCTTGGTGAATGGCAAAATTATTTTTATTTTGAATAACAATAGCTATTATGTGGAACTTTTTACATGTCAAAATTTAGAAGAGCTTCAGGAAAAAAATAGGAAGCAAGAAAATCAATCATTCAATAGTCAGCTTTTTCAGCTTGCATGCTGACTTCAAATAAACAAAATGCTGACTTCAAGAAAATCTCTGACAAAGGCCCCCTTGCTCACTCCTGTTAATCTTTTGAAATGTACACTTTTTGCATCTCTCCTTATCTATCATATCTTACCTTCCATTGCCTCCTGCTCTTTCTTCTGACCTTCTATCTTTGCTCCCCTTTGGGAGCAGACATGTTCTCAGGAAAGAAACAATCACATTGCCCACAATGTCTTTTTATTCCTACATCAGAAAGCAATATATAAAAGCTGAATGTAAGTCCCGGTCTAGGGAAAAGTTGAGGGCTACAATTAAAATTTCTCCTACACCTAGAAGTTTGACCAGAATTTGCAATAGAATTCAGGATTTTACTAGATAGCTTTTTTCCTGGATGCTCATAGCTATCCTGGTTTGTTCACTAAATTGTTAGCTCTTTAGACAGGAAAAATTGGTAAAGTACCAAAGACGGAAAAACCAGGAGAGAATTTAAATAGCCCTGTTATGCTTATTTTTAAAAAGGCCCTTGGGAATGCAAGCTGGTGCAGCCACTCTGGAAAACAGTATGCAGGTTCCTCAAAAAACTGAAAATAGAGCTACCCTATGACCCAGAAATTGCACTACTAGGCATTTATCCAAGGGATACAGGTGTGCTGTTTCGAAGGGACACATGCACCCCCATGTTTCTAGCAGCACTATCAACAATAGCCAAAGTATGAAAAGAGCCCAAATGTCCATCGACCAATGAGTAGATAAAAAAGATGTGGTATATATATATATATATATATAATATATAATATATAATATATAATATATAATATATAAGACATAATGTATAATGTATAATATATAATACATAATGTATAATGTATAATATATAATATATAATATATATATATTATATATATATAATGAAGTATTACTCGGCAATTAAAAAGAATGAAATCTTGCCATTTGCAACTACATGGATGGAACTGGAACTGGAGGGTATTATGCTAAGTGAAATTAGTCAGTCAGAGAAAGACAAAAATCATATGACTTCACTCATATGAGGACTTTAAGAGACAAAACAGATGAACATAAGGGAAGGGAAACAAAAATAATATAAAAACAGGGAGGGGGACAAAACAGAAGAGACTCATAAATATGGAGAACAAACTGAGGGTTACTGGAGGGGCTGTGGAAGGGGGGATGGGCTAAATGGGTAAGGGGCCCTAAGGAATCTACTCCTGAAATCATTGTTGCATTATATGCTAACTAATTTGGATGTAAATTTAAAAAAAATTAAAAATAAAACAAGTTAAAATGAAAAAAATAAATAAATAAAAATAAAAAGGCCCTGACAAGGCATTAAATGAATGAATGAATGAATGAACGAACGAACGAACGAACGAATAAATAAATAAATAAATAAATAAATAAATAAATGCTACACGAAAGCAATTCCAGAGGGCTTTCTCTTAGAATTAGATTGCATAAGGAATAAAAATTGTAAGCCAAATAAAGGCAAATCAATAGGAGTCTTTAAAAAAATAGCCTTTAAAATTCCCAAATAGAATTTTGGGTAGACACAACAATTTAAGAAAAGAGAAGCTCATCTTCTTTTTTCATATATAAGCTCAGACCTGAATTAGGGGACTTTATCAGAAAAAAAAAGTTGGGGGGCAAGTCTCAATTTAGAGTGTCTTCACCATATAACCAAACATTTCCAAAAACTTGTGAGAAAGTAAAAAAGCTAGGAATCAAAACCACCTCAGTTTAATAGGTAGAATTTACCTTACAGATAGCACTTCCAGATGAAATGTATTATAGAATAATTATCATTAGAAGTCTCAGGAAAATATCTTGGGTATGATTAATATCTCTATATTATGTTTGATTAAAGAAATAAATAATTAGCTATAATTCCAGAATTCTTATGGGTAAAAACCTCGTGTACTGAGATAGAATAATTAGTCCAGAGTACATAAGAATTCAGATCGACTTTTGTCAGATCACCATAAAATTCTTTTTTGTATTTATTCATATGGTAGGCCATATTCTAGAGCTTTTAACTCAATCACATGTTATACTTCAAAGATCCACTGTTATGCCTTGACCCAGGAGTCAAGGTACTTCTTTGCCTCAACAATTTCAGACTAAGCTAAACTATTCAAAGTATCTTCAGATTTCACAGCAGTATCATCTTTAAATCTGATGATACCACATGCAACATAATCTCTATTCCTAACTAATAACAACCAACATTTTTTTGCTAGACAACTACTTAATTATGAAATATTGTTAATTATCTCTCAATCTAAAAATACTTCTACATTTACTTAACAAAAAAAATTTCTTGATTGTGTTTCCATGATTCAAGAAGTATCTATGTCCAGAACAGGTGTTTTGGACATTCCCTTAAGTCTTAACTTAATATATTTTTGTTATCAAGTCTTGTCTTAAAAATGAGGAAGAATAAGGGCACCTGGGTGGCTCAGTTGGTTGAGCATGTGAGTCTTGGTTTCAGCTCAGGTCACGATCTCACAGCTCATGAGTTTGAGCCCCACATAGGGCTCCGTGCTGACAGTTCACAGCTTTCTTGGGATTCTCTCTCTCTCTCTCTCTCTCTCTCTCTCTCTCTGCCCCTCCCCCAGTCATGTGCACATGCTCTCTCTCTCAAAATGGATAAATAAACTTAAAAAATGAAAAAGGATAATAGCAAGTTGGATATGCAGTAATTACTTTGGTCTCTTGTAAAATCTAATCCCTTACTGGAAATCAAATTGATTCAAAAACTGAACAATGGTCCTTTGTAAAACACATCAAATTGTTAAAAGTAAAAGGGTAAATATATTCTCTGATAGCCAATATAATTTTGAAATAGTTTTTTTCTGGGTTAGGATAATGTTCAAACTAAGAAGTTTCCTTCCTCCCCCAGAATTGCTATTCTCAAGGTGGAGACTCATAGTAAAATAGAAAACATTAAAGTTACATAAAATGAAAAATTGCTATCCTAAAGGTGGAGGATTACAGTAAAAGAGAACCATCAAAGTTACATAAAATGTTTTAGCATATCAGCATGCTAATATGATTCCCTAAACACAGTCCTTACATGTAAATCTCTTTAATACAAAGGCAATTCCATGGAAAAGTTAAAGGATTCCAGTAGAGACACAAAGTTTGAACCAAGTTCTAAAATAAATACTAGAAGCAAATGGGTTTTAAGATTCATAAGAATTATTCTAGCAGAGCCAAGATGGCTGCTTTCTAACACTAATTGAAAGCTCAAATGGACACTTGCCAAAATCTCCCAGGAGATGCATCACAGTAGAGGAAAAGGGTCCACAATATAAAACACTGACAGGGAGAATGTTCTAGAAGATGTGCGCCATCCATGATATACCTGTATATATAAGAACTGTAAAGGTAGATATGGAATGGAACCATGATCTAAAAGATTTTATACACTGGGGCGCCTGGGTGGCCCAGTCAGTTAAGTGACCAACTTTGGCTCAGATCATGATCTCATGGTTTGTGAGTTCTAGCCCCACATCCGGCCTCTTGCTGACAGCTCAGAGCCTGGAGCTTGCTTTGGATTCTGTGTCTCCCTCTCTCTGCCCCTCCCCCCTCATGATCTGTCTCTCACCCTCTCTCAAAAATAAACATTAAAAAAATTCTTTAAAAGATTTTATACACTGCCTCCTGTTGCAGCTTCATGCCATTATGAATATATGTTTCATACCAATGTTTATTTGCTGAATGGGATAAAGCATTCTATTATCAAAAGTCATATCACTCACTGTGGATAAAAAACAAACCACCACAACAAGCTGCTAAACTTCGTGTTCTTACATGTGGCTTAAGAACCTATCCAGACAGGGATGGAGCAAAGCTTCAGTGACAGGTGCTTGTGAATTGTACATGGCTTTGCCCCTTACTCTGAAACATCACTCTCATTATCAGCCACAAACCTCTGAAAACATGGATAGGATTTCAGAATTTTAATATTTGCAACAAGCAGAGACTTTAAACTAAACTTCTCTGGAGATCCACCAGAAACAATTGGTCCATGAAGTCCAATAGCCAAAGCCAAGTTCATTGGAGCAAACTAATGACATAGACAGCATCTACCTAAACCGTCAGAAGGAAAGACTATCCCAGTGAGCTGAAATCACTGATTGTCACACTCCATGTACTTTTTGTTCACTACACTTTCGGTCATATTTACCTATTCACTAACTTCAGTTTATACTCTTCTAACTTAGGACTACCAAAGGTAGAATCTAGAAGTTGAAGAGAATTATTTTTATCATAAAGCCTATAAATGATGGTTCCAGAGTGTCTTTTAGTTCCTTCTCATAAATGTTCAGTTAAACTTTCTTGCCTTACAGTTTGTTGATGTCTGTTTCCTAAGTTTTATGTTCTTCTGCGTAGTCTCTGTCCATATAAATGACTCAACAACCAATTCAAAGACAAAAACAGGATGAAATCATACTGATCACATTTGAACTGAAAATAATACCTTTGTAGGGATGCCTGGGTGGCTCAGTTGGTTAAGCATCCAACTCTTGACTTCGGCTCAGGTCATGATCTCGCAGTTCGTGGGTTTGAGTCTGCCTCGGGCTCTGCACTGACAGCCTGCTTGGGATTCTATCTCCTTCTCTCTCTGCCCCTCCCCCAATTGCTCTCTATCTCTCCAAAAATAAACTTAAAAAAATAATAGCTTTGTAAATGAAGTATCGTCAAGAAGAATCATATATAAATATATCTATACTATATAGACTATATGTTATATAGTATAGTAAACATCTTTTATAGCCCACAGTTCATAGCATGGTGATTAAAATGTATTTAATGACATAGTTCAAGTTAGTGAAATACAATATCCTCCCCAGATCCCAAATATATAATGTCCTGAATGGAGAACAATGAGTTCAGTTTTAGACACTTTATTGCCAAAAACAAAGATTGATGGAAGCATCTATAATACAGAGTTAAGAAAATAAAATTGGCCAAGAAGAATAAGGAAAAGAAAATATGTCTTGATTAATAGGTTATTAGTGAATATTCATAGAAAAGAAAAAAAGTAACTTTTTTGGAGGAGAAAAGAAGAAAATCAGAAAAGTATGATAACAGAAATATTATGAGAGAAAAACATATATGAAAAAGCAAAGAAGCCAGAATAACTAAAACATTTTTGGAAAAAAAAGCCAGGAGAGACTGTCTACCTGTCTACCATCAAGACTATGGTATTGGTGGAGGGACGGACATCTAAATCAGTGGAGCAGAATAAACCCAGACAGAAATGGACACAGACCCACACAGACAAATCTAACTGACTTTTGACAAAGGGGCAAAAGAAATTCAATGCAGGCAAAGCTACAGAATCTTTGCCTAAGGGTAGGCAAAGAGTTCTTAGACTTGGCAACAAAAACATAACGAAAAATTACTAAATGAAAAATTACTAAATAAAAACTTCATGAAAATTAAAAACTTTTACTCTGCAAAAGATATTATTAAGAGGATAAAAAGGTAAGCTCTGGAACAGGAGAAAATATTTGCAAACCACATATCAGACAAAGGAATAATGTCAAGAATATATCGAAACTCAACAGAAAAAAAAAATCATCCAATTAAAATATGGGCAAAAGACATAAAGAGACATTTTAATGGATAAGATAGACAGTACAGATGGAAAATAAGTACATGAAAACATGTTCAATATCATTAGTCATTAGGAAAATTAACATTAAAATCACAATGAGTATGACTACATATCAATCAAAATGACTAAATTAAAAAAAAAAAAAGTAGTGACAGCCCTAAATCCTGGCGAGGATGCAGAAAAACTGAATCACTCATACATTGCTATGGGAATGTGGCATGGCATAGCCACTCTGGAAAACAATTTGACAGTTTCTTAAAAACTAAATATGCAACTACTATGTGATCCAGCAATTATATTTATCCCAAAGAGAAAAGCACACACATACAAAAAAAAAAAAAAAAAAAAAAAAGAAGAAGAAGAAAGAAAGAAAGAAAGAAAGAAAGAAAAGAACCTGTATGTAAATGTTCACAGCAGTTTTATTCAAAACAGCTAAAAATTAGAAACAACCCAGATGTCCATCAATATATGCATGGTTGGACCATCTGTAGGATATCCATACCGTGGAATACCATTGAGCAATAAAAAGCAACAAACTATTGATATATGCAAAAACCTGGATGAATCTCCAGAGAATTATGCTGCGTGTAAAAAAACCAATCCACTAAGTTTACATACCGTCTGATTCCATTTATACAACTCTCTTGAAATGACAAAATTATAGAAATGGAGAACAGATTAGTGGTTGCTAGTTGTTAAGTTGGGGGTGGGGGTGGCTGGAGAGAAATGAATGTGACTGTAAAAGGGAAACATTAAGGATGCTTACGATGATGAAATATTCTCTATCTTGACTGCATCAGTGTCGATCTCCTGGCTTGATATTTTATCACACAGTTGACCCTTGAATAGCACCCGGGTTTGAACCACACAGGTCCACTTACAGGCGAATTTACTTTGTATAATACAGTATGATAATGCAACTGTACTTTCTCTTTTTTATGATGTTCTTAATAATTCTCTCCAGCTGACTTTATTGTAAGAATACAGCATATAATACATGTACTATCCAATTATGTGTTAATTGACTGTTTATGTTATGATAAGGCTTCTGGTTAACAGTAGGCTATTAGTAGTTAAGTTTTGGGGAAGTCAAAATTTACAGGTGGATTTTTGACTGTGCTAGGCGTCAGTACCCCTAACCCCCACGTTCTTCAAGGGTCAACTGTAGTTTTGAAAGCTGTTACCATTAAGGAAAAATGGGTAAGGAGTACACCATATCTCTGTGTTATTTCTTACAATTGCATGTGAATCTGTAATTATCTCAAAGTAGAATTTAATCTTTTTTAAATCAAAGAGAATTCATTACCTACCAAACAACTGTTTCTTTTTAGAAACACCATTATCAAGAATGGTTTACAATAAAAATACTTTTCTGGTTCTCTTTGAATCAGAAAGTTTAAGAAGCCAGAAGTCAGTTTCAGCTGACATCACAAAAAAGAGGGTATTTGTGCCAGGGCACACCTAGGTTCAAACCCTACATCTCTTTTGGACCTCTGAGAATTGGTTATCTTGTTCTAAAAGCAGGGATAATAATATCTGTTTCACTGAGTTGATGTAAGAATTGCAAGAGAGAACTACGCAAGAACACACTTGTGATAAGCCTACTAATTTCAAAGTGCACACGCACACACACAAAGAATCCTACTGTAGCTCATGAAGCTATGTGCATATTTTGCATAACTGTGTATCTGTGTCTGTGTCTTTAATAATTTAATATTACTGTCATATAGATATAGAAATGGATATTTCAGTAGTGGTGATTGTCAGAATAAATGACTTTCTTTCTTTCTTTTTTTTTTTTAAATGCAAGCACAGAGAACATTGCCTAGTAAATTACGAGGGTTCAACAAATGTGAGTTTCTATCTCTTTCCCACTCTGAGTAATGGGAACTCTTATTTTATTTTGTATATAAAGCCAGATACAAGAAGGAGAGAAATGTCAGGCTAATTCTGCAGTACAAATTGCCTTGCGGGAAAAAAAAATTAAGATGAGTTACCAGGATGAAAAATAATCTTCCCAACAGAGTTCAAAGAGACTCAGAAATGGTCTCTTTGGGGAAAGCTTCCACTAGGCAGGGAAACATGAAACAGAGGCAACAGTAGTGCCCTTAGAGGGTAATGGCCAATTTGACCTATAATTTGCTTAGTACATCAAGTTTATCTGTTGTCCTTATCACAAGCCACTAAGGAGGCAGGAGTGAAGAAAGACCATTCACTCTGCAGCCAGTTCTTCTGGGTTCTTTTGCCAACTAGCCCTGACACAACGTTTCAAGCCCTGATATACTAACCTCTTTTGCCCTACAGCCTTCCCTAGGATGGGAGGATATTGAAGGAAATATGTATATATGGAATCGGGGAAGGTGAGGGAAAATCTAAGGCAAACATAAGGTGCAATAAAAGAAGGTTGAAGTAGGAACATCAGAAGATTAATTTCCTGGCTCCAAGTGTTATTGGATTGTAGCTCAGCAATCCGCCTGGGACAGGTTAGGAGCTCATCATGGGAAATAGGTGAGCCGAGTGGATGGAAACATCAAATGGTGAGTAATAGAAAGACATCTGAACAGGCAAAGATCTTAGTAACCCCTGGAAACCTTGTTCACCTGTTTCTACAATGCAGAAGATTTTGTTGCCTGCTGACAAACAGCCTGAAACAAATCAACTTCTCTAGAAAGCTTACTTGCATTTTAATGGGAGAGGTAGGCATCTGCTCCTAGCACTAAGTACTTCCTATAACTTGCTTGGGGCTGCCCTGAAAACGGCTTATTATTTATGGCTTTCCTAGATCCTGCCTTTCCTAGAGGTTCATTAGAACTAACTACACAATATCAGATTTCAAACTGGATTAAGATTTCAAAAAATTGTTGCTTACAAATTTGTCTTCTCCCAAATCAGAAAGAAATGCCTGTAGATTCAAGATACTTTATCATTGTAAATAATCAACCCCGTATATTTGAATAGCATATTACAACTTACAAGGCTCTTCTTCACAAGTTATCTCTTTAGATTCACATGAAATCCTTTAAGCCGGGTGGGGCATATGCTATCAGAAAGATAATCATCTACAGATGAAGAAACAGGACTTAAAGAAAATGATTGTCCAATGTCACGGAAGAACAAAGTCAAACCTAAATAATTCTGACTCTTAAAATACCACTCATGTTGAACCAATAATAGCCAATAACACATAGGCATTTTGGAGCTGTGGGTTTTTTTCTTTCTTTCTTTCTTTCTTTCTTTCTTTCTTTCTTTCTTTCTTTCTTTCTTTCTTTCTTTCTCTCTCTCTTTCTTTCTTTCTTTCTTTCTTTCTTTCTTTCTTTCTTTCTTTTGCAATTTTCCTTCCCTGTGGGAAAAGAGGGTCAAGGTGGCGTTCAGTGTGGTGACATTATACCTTAGCGGGCACTTGGGCAAGCATGGATCCTGTTGTGGCCCCAGGTCTGCAAAGACTTTCATTTGGATTGGAAATAGATGCACCATCACTGAATCATTTATGACCCTCAAAGGAGATATCTGAATATATGCTGAAATGAGGGCAGAGTCAAAAACTGCCAGAAAAATCCCAATGAATTACATGTCATTATGAGCTAGAGGATAAAAAGAAGGCTATGTGGTGAAGGCCATTATAAGCAAACATTTACAGAATAACAAGGATTTACAAAGGAGGAAAGGAGGGGTGGGATGTTTTACAGAGAAAAAGTTTGAGCAAAGGCATGGAGTAGGCCATACGTTTTAGAGCTATAATAGTTGGTATTAGAGGCTGGAATGAATACTGTAGTACGTATTTAAGATAGAAACTCTAAAATCAGATTTTTTAGAGTTCACATCTCCATCACTCACTAAACAAGTTACATGACAGCTTCTCCATCTATAAACGGAGACAGTATTAGTGCCAATTTCATAGAGTTTTGTGAGAATTGAATAAAACAGTACATAAAACATCCCATTAGAATGGTACCTACACTTGGTTGGCATTAAAACAACAACAAGAACAATAACTGTTACATTTTTAAAAAATCGTCAGGAGCCAGGGAATGGTTAAACTTGGAGTACAGACAGAGTGAGCAAATAAGTTACCATTTAAATCATTTAGCCTTTGAAATGAAAGGGGATGCCATGAATGATTTGCAGGGCACTAAGTATAAAGGGAGAAATGTTTGGGACAAACCACAAAGTATGATGATCCTACATACAGAAGACCCTACACATGTTTCCTTGTTTATTCAAACTTCCCAGATGTGTCATAGACAAAATTCCAGAGTCAAATAGCATTATATAGGCCAGATACTATAAGTAATTTCTGTAATAAAATCCAAAGTGTTGCGCTTTGGACCAAGAATGTCAAAGGTAGACAAGATCTTAGAGGTCACATAATATTCCTTCAACATTTTCCATTTTAGAAGGGACCTCACTGAGACAATGGATCTGCACCTAGACAGAACTTTTGGAGACAACTTTATAGATTTCTAATTATTATGTAAGTTCAGAGCTTATTATACAGATAAGGAACCTGCTTTGCATTGGCTAGGAGCCTTATTCAGGATTTCCTAACATTCAGTTCAGGATTTGTTTTCAACACATCAGCATTACCCAAAGTATGTTCCATTGAACTTGAGTTCTGTCAGACTGAGCAGCAAGAGTAAGCTCAGTCATGCTGCTGGTTATGTTACAGCACACTCTTAGAAATTCACAATATACATTAAATACTCTGAGAAGTCCTTGAGTAAAAAAAACAATTCAGTTTTGTTCAAAGCAGTATTTCCCAAGTGTGTTTTACCACAAAACCCTTTTATCATACAATATAAATTAACATTCTGCAGAATTAGCATCTGGATGCTACAAGCTTTGCAAAAGACAATACTGCACAAATGTAGCAACTTCTGAAGAACTCCCAAACCAGTAAGAACAAGAAATAAATAGATCATTAGGACATTTTCTCATTTCATGTGGATTTACATGAAGTCATAAAATCAACATGTCTTCTGCCAAATGCATTCTTTTAGTTGTTTTTAAATAACATATTCGATTAAGCTTAAGACAAATGGATATACCCAATTGATCATTTATTATGGAAAATTTTGCTTTAGCTTTGTCAAAAGCAGCAATATTAAGATGATAAAATGATTTTCACTTAAATATTTTGTAATCTCAAAAAAAGAAAAAAGAATATCTATTCTAACCTATAGCATCGGGGAGAACTTTTTAAAAGCAAAAGAAAAATGTATAAGAACAAAAAAGATTAACTCTTAAAATGATATGCTTCAATATGTCCCTACAATAGAGCCGATTAAAGAAATAATAAAAAGGATTTACCATTAAATATGAGAGCGAATAATGCCTATCTTAAGTACATAAATGGCTTAAGTAAATCTTATAAAGCCTACAAACAACAACAAAACTCATTAAGAGAACAATAGAAAGAAGGACCAAGGATCTGAACACAGGAAGGAGAAAGAGAATGAATAAAGTACTTGACTTCCCACACCCAGCTTGCTAGAGGCTACACTTTCTCCATGAGCATTGAATCTACTAAACAACTTTTCAGAGTCTGTTTCCACCTTCCATACCCCCGCTGCATAACCGTCCTGTATGATCTGCAACCTAGACTTATAGGACCCACAGGAGTCATTATTAGCCGTTTTATAGTAGGTTTTGTTCTCTGAGAGGACTTCCTCTTATGCCTGAAAGTCTATTGTTCAACTTGAGACATTTAGTTTAGGGCACACGCAAAAGAAGGGAACTTCCATAGACATAGTGACCCTGGGGTAAACGTGTTTCCAAGCACAGCCTCCCAGATTCCCAGGGCATCACTGCAGGAACTGATTCAAGAAAAAAGCCGGATAAAACTTTCATCTCAAACTGTCATCTCTGCTCCCCGCTGGCAGTATTTGACTAGCGTGGTTTCACATTTCTGGTTAAATGTTCACTGTTCATCTTCTAAAAAGCCAACCCCCCTGGTAAGTTTAGATGCTCCTAGTGTCCTCTCCATGTGAGGCACACATATCAATCAATTGCCTATGTTTCTCAGAACAGGGGATTTAATGACTTTTTCTGGCTACCTCAGTTATCACACTAAGCCATATGCTGCATAATAAGCCATCTCCAAATTTAGTGGCTTACAACATTTACTATTATCTCTCATAGTTCTGTGGGTTGACTGGGGTTTAGCCAGGTGGTTCTTACTTGGATGTCTGGCGTAACTGCGACAGATGGTGGCTGAGAGTGGTACCCCGTGTGTATGTGTGCCTCTCAGTCTAGATAGTGATGCTTTCAGCTAGGAATGCATGGGACTCACCTGGGCCCTACGACTTGTGATGAGCCCCACAGACATTTCCCTGACAAGAGCCAGTGTTGTGAATGGACCAGCTCATGTGGTTCTTTTTATGATTTCAGGACACACCTCAGCAACAACCATCAGGGAATTTTGAAAAAATAAGGATTATTACTCATGAGTCCTGAAGGATACACAGCTCACCCCGGCCATACAGCGTGGTTGAAGGTAGACCCAGAGAGAGCACAGACCTGGGTTCTGCCTTTACTGGGGTTGCAGGTCGGGTGACTAGGGTATCACAGATTCACTCTTTATTGGTGAATTTAAAACCTAAGAGCAGGAGTTAAAGCATGGGAGGGGAAACAGGGTCATTCAAGTGATCGGTTGTCTAGGTCACCCAGGGCTTTCTAAAGGGGGAACTTCATGGGTGGAACAGCATCATTCTTCATCTAGTTGTGTAACTGGTGATGTGGTTGCTAGAGAGGCATGTCTTTGAAATGGATGCCTCAGTAGGCAAAAGCTTAATGTCAGGTGCTTACATTGCAATCCAAGAAAGCTAATTATCAGGCATTTACATTACCTGTGCACACTTGAGTGGTCTGGATGTGAAAGATGGCTTACTCACAGATCTGGTCACTCGGTGTCTCCCATGTGGCCTCTCTCCCATAGAGTGGTCAGGACCACTATGTACGGTCTCAGGTACCCAGGAGAGAGCATCCCAAGAGCCAATGTTCTGAGACATCCAGAAAAAGGCTGCAAAGGTCCTTATAGTCTATTCTCAAGAGGACAAATACATCACTTCTGCTGAGTTCTATTGTTCAACAATTCATGAAGACCAATTCAGATTTAAGGGGAGGACAATTAGACTCCACCTTTTGATACACTTGAACAAGTAAGAGGAGGAATTGTTTGGGGTCATTTTCAGAGACTGTTTCCCACACTGCCATTCACCATCTTGTTTTTCTTCTTCTCTGTTTTGCTTTTAATTGTGTGATCAGGGTATTTTGTTTCAACTAAGTTCCTCCCCACTCAACCTCCTTTGCCCTGTGTTTCATGGGAATACCGTATTAAAATAGAAGAATGTTGTTCCTAAGTGATATGATCTGATTTCTCCACAGGCTTCAGATTCTTTCTTTCAGTCCCCATTGAGGTGATGATATGAACTAAGTTGCCTGATATAAAAGTAGACAGCAGCTCAGTGCTACACCCCCCCCCCCCAACACTGCATAAAGTGTGATACACGCACGTCCTCTCATCCAGATCTCTTGACTATCTGACAGAACAAGAGAGTGAGGCTGTGTCCCAAGGCAGAAACTGTCCTCAACTTAACATTGAGGTGCCTGAAATGGAGAGGTCAAGGGAAAATGAAAAGAGAAATTAGCATATTGCACTTTGAATTAGGAATAAAAAGTGTGGAGGAGAACAGAGTTTTAGGAAAAGAACCAGAGAAGATACGTGTCGCTCTGCAAACCCATGGATTTTCCCACTTTAGATAGTGAATTAGTGTTTCAAATACCACTTGCCAAGAGACATAGGATTCCGTACCTAACCTATGAAACACGGAGTGTCATAATGAATGTCTCAATGGGAAAATTCTCCTGACTGAGCTTTAAATTTGCTAGACAATTGGCGAGGATTGACAGTAGCCGTAGAGAACCTAAATCCACAGGGATTTTCTTGTTTACCTTTGATCTCTGCACCAGGAGGCAGTAAACTATAGCCCACAAGCCAAAATCCAGTCCTCCTCCTGTTTTTATAAATAAAGATTTATTGGAACACAGGCACATTCCTTTGCTTACACATTACCTATGACTGTTTTCATGTTACAATCTGAGCGGAGTAATTGCATTGGAAACTACGTGGCACGTAAAGCCAAAGCTGTTTACTATCCAACCCTTCACAGAAATGTTTGTTGACCTCTGCACTACAACAATCCTCAGAAAACATTATTTGCTTGCCATGGTTTATGACTAGTAACTCTAATGTGACCCCAGAGTGTAAATACTGCGCTTTGGGACACTATATATTTTACTTGGAAATTACATTGAATAAGGAAATCATCATCTCTACCATAGTTGTGACAGTGGTAACATTTGATTCTGTGATTTGATTATTCATTTTGAACATTATGTCTGCTGTGGTTTGAAGTGGGTGCTTACCCCATTTTTGTTTTTATTTTTGCTTGTTCTGTGCCCTCTAGACAAGACCTTCCCATGCCACATATTATAAAAGCAAATAAGAATGAAAGTGCATCCCAGGGAGAGTGAGGTATAGTGGAAGCAAGTTAGTCTTGTCTCTCACCTAGGCAAAGTGTATCACTGTAGTCATGGGGGATGTTCTCAGGTTCACCAGAGTGAGGGGTCTCCTTAGGGATTTGGAGCCCAAGAACCAGCCAGTCTGAATGGCTACTATAACTTCCATTCACTGCTCACTCACCACATGTGGATCTGAGACCTACTCACTTTTCGCATGTTATCTCATTTAACCCTTACAACATATTATTGTTGAAGGAGGTCATCTAGAGGACATGACTGCCAATTGACCCCCAAGCTGGACCCGGGCAACTGGAGGCTTCCATTCCCTCCTTTGTCCTTGGGATGTATGTTCTGTCCACCATTTCCATAGTGGGAGACATTTTCAAGGATGCAAGCTTGAGAGAGCAATGTGTCCTTGAGACCACCCTGGAAGTATACACGGCTGAACAAGTTCAGGTCCCTATATCTGTTCAGATTCTATCCAGGCAGATGCAGACATCTATTTATCTTGCAGCCACCCAAGACAAGCCTTATATGTAAACATTCCCCCACTTATTAAACCTGCCATCTACCAATCGGAAGTAGCCTGCCTCTTTATTCTGTCTGTCCTTGCCCCCCACCTAAGGGAGCCAATTTGAGAACCAACTACTATGAGGCTGATTTTGTTAAAGACATGTTACAAAAGAAACAGACACTACAAAATGTTAAATAATTTGCCTAAAGTTACATAGCAAGTAAATGACAAAGCCACAAGTTAACCCCAGTGCTATCTGACTTCAAAATCTGTTCTCTTAATAACTATGTTATAGTTAATAGGGGTCTTATCACTATGAATATATGCCCCACTAATCTGATAGCCATGACATACTTGAGACCCAAGGAGATCTTAGACATTGTCATTCTGGCTGTATATGGACAGCACCAACAACTGAAAATGGAAAAAAAAAAAAAAATACCGGAATTACACTGAAACACTATCTACAGATGTGCCACATTGAAAGAAATGTTTTCCAAATTATATCCAAAATATATTTAGTTTATTTAAATATAAAACTTTTTATCCACATTTTATCCATCCACCTGTCGAAGAACATTTTGATTGTATCTAGTTCCTGGTGATAGTAAATAAAGCTGCTACGAACATTTGCCTACAAGATACTGCATCCGCGTAAGTTTTCAATTCACTTGTGTAAATACCTAAAAGTAAGATTATTGGATCACAGGATACGCACATGATAAATGTATGACAGATTGTTTTCTCAAGTGGCTGTACCATTTTTCATTTTGTTCTTCCTTCTTGCCAGGATCTGGCATCATCAATTCTTTCCTTCCAGACATTCTAACAGGTATGTTTTGGTGGTGGTATCTCATTGTGGTTTTGATTTCCGTTTTCTAATGACTAACCATACTGTCTCTTCATTTGCTCATTTGCTATTCAGTATCTTCTTTGAGAAGTGTATCTTTGCTCATTTTTTGCTGGGTTGACCGTCTTCTTATGGTTGAATTTTAAGAGTTCTTTATTCTGGTTCCATGTCTTTTATGAGCTATGCGATTTGAAAATATTTTCTCCCAATCCATGACTTGTCTTTTCTTTCTCTTAACATTGTCTTTCACAGAGCAAAAGTTTTCAATTTTTACAGCTTAATTTATCCTTTTTTTTTCATTTATGAATTGCACACTTGGTATTTCATCTAAAAACTCATTAATAAGCCAAAGGTGACACAGATTTTCCTCTAACATTTTCAACATCCGTGTATATATCTAATTCTATATAGGTCTGTTGATTGACTTGTTTCTTAAAAAAATATATGTTTATAGGGGCACCTGCATGGCTGAGTAGGTCAAGCATTTGACTCTTGATTTCAGCTCAGGTCGTGATCTCATGGTTTATGAGAGCAAGCCCCACAGGTTCTGTGCTGACAGTGTAGAGCCTGCTTGGAATTCTCTTTCTCCTGCTTGTGCATGCATGCGAGTCTGTGTGCACACTTGCATGTACATTCTCTCTCTCTCAAAATAAACATTTGTGTGTGTGTGTGTGTGTGTGTGTGTGTGTGTGTGTGTGTGTTTATTTTTCTTTTGTTTCTTTGTGTGTTGCCATTTGTGGCTAGAAATTGACATTTTATGTAGACACTAGCAAGTCAGATAAATAATTTTGTGCCTGGAAATAATGGGTAAACTGTTTGCCAGGCTTTAATACAGGGAGTTGAGATGGATTTGGATTTTGGTGTTTCTATGGCTATATCCAGTATCAGCTTCAAATCCCCCTAGTAATATTTTGTGTTTAAATTGAGGGCTGGTTTATCAGAGGATTTTTCTCAGTAATTTTTCTCACCTTCAGCTTTCTGTATTTCCTTTCCTTTCCTCCTGCATATCCCAGGACACCCCTTCTTGTGTCCGTGACTATCTCTAATACTAGCCCAGTATGTGTGGGGAGAGGTTGTGGGTTGTAAGTGTGGTTCACTGTGGTTCAGCCTCATTCTTAGGCAGGTGTTCTTATCCTGGGTCTGGGGGTCTGTTTGGAATCCTTATCTACCACTCGGGGAGGAATAGGTAGAGAATCTATCCCTCCCCCAGAGGTAGGGGGTCCTTAATGGTCTAGCCTCAGAATATAGCCCTGCCTCTTCCAAAGGAGTTTTGTTTTTGTTTTGTTTTGTTTTGTTTTTTCTCTCCCCTTCCCTTATTTGCAATGGGTCTTGACCTGTGTCCTCAGGGCAACAGGCTGTGATCCCCTTGCCTCAATACTTTAAAGGTTTTTATTCCATGGAGGAAAGAGAAGACGATAATCCAGGCAGGGCTCGTGCCTTTCCCTCAACAGCTGCTAGTCTCCTCTTCCAAGGCTGTTTCACAAAGGCTGCTTTAGCTTCACTCTCACCCTGACCCTAGACCTTCTTGTGATAAACCAGTGGGGATCTGTGGAGAAGAGCCTGCAGGTGGATGCAGATTCTCTTTACTTTCGTGGCTCCTGGGGGCACGATACTTTATGGTGGTCCACACTCAGCCTTTAGCAATTTGTTAGCATTTTTAACTGAATTATTTCTGGCTTGCATGGCAGATGGCATCTGTGGCAAGTACTTATATTGTATTTCTCCTTGGAGAGATTTATCTTTCCTGAGATTTCAAATTACTCGTTGGTTGTCCTGAAACCTCATCTTTCTGGTAGATTGCGAAAAGTTGTGATTTTACATTCTTTAGTTGTAACAGTGAGATCTATGCTCTTTCTAACTTTCCCCATTCTAAATGGAACCTGGAAATTTTCCATTCTATTTTGAAAAATAAGAAAAAAAATAGCCATTGAAGATTTTTGAGCTGAGGAGCAAAAAGTTCACATCTATTTTGGTGGGGGAGGGGAGGGGCACGGGGATTATCTGGCTGCATGATCCAGAATGGGTTGGAGAAAATGGAAGTCAAAAGGAAAGTTAGGAAGCAGTTACAATAATCTGGGCAAAAGATGAGCAAACCCCAAACACACCATAGCGTGAGGACTAAAGATAAAGATACATGAGAAGTTTAGGATTTAACAGGATTTCCTGACAGATTGTGGACGTGGGTGCATAGATGCATATTCATGTACCTCAATGTGCTGGATTATGGTGTGAAAAAGAGGGAAGATTTACAAAAAAAAAAGTGCCCATGTTTCTAACCTAGGCAACCATGAGAATGATGATAAAGGAGTCAAGATAATATTAAGACTGTAATGAAAACAGAGGTGCAGAGAACATACACAGGTGAGTGTTGTCCTTGGAGAATGGGTGGTCAGTTTACCCCAAGGACTATGACCAAGCATGACAGAGGACCTCAACCAATCAGTAAATGAACGAATGAGTGAATGAGTAAGTATATCAGAGCTATACCTGTTAAATAAGACTGATTTGTTTCTTTTTATTCCAGCAAGGGCAATAGGTTTTATGACATTAAAAAAAATTTTTTTTAATGTTTATTCATTTTTGAGAGACAGAGAGAGACAGCATGAGCGGGGAAGGGGCAGAGAGAGGGAGACACAGAATCGGAAGCAGGCTCCAGGCTCTGAGCTGTCAGCACAGAGCCTGACGCGGGGTTCCAACTCACGAACTGCGAGATCATGACCTGAGCTAAAGTCAGATGCTCAACCGACTGAGCCACCCAGGTGCCCCTGGTTTTATGACATTTAAAAGAATTCAGGGGCACCTGGCTGACTCAGTAGGTTAAGCGACAGACTCTTGGTTTCAGCTCAGGTCATGATCTCACAGTTTGTGAGTTCGAGACCCGTGTCAGGCTCTGTGCTGACAGCATGGAGCCTGCTTGGGACTCTCTCTTTCCCTCTCTCTCTCTCTCTCTCTGCTCCTCCCCCACTCACACTCATGCTCTCTCTCTCTTAAAAATAAACAAATAAACATTAAAAAAAAAATCCTTGCCCACTATGAGAGTTTAAAAGAATTCTGTGGGGATAACATGGATAACTTGAAATGCTCCCACAAAACATGAACTGAGCTATGATAGCCCAGCACTGACTCAGATGTTTCAGAAACTTTATCATCTCTCCCCCATCATGGGGGCTCCAAGTACTGTGTGCTAACTGCATGGGTCAACCAGTATGAAATTCAATTTGTTTCAGTCTGTCTGAGCACACTGAATAAACCTGATACATAAGCCTCAGGGCTTATGTAATTCATTGCCCTGAGAAATTAAGGGAAATTCATAGTGTGAAGCATTTAAGTACCTGTTAGAAATGAAGAAAAATAGTTAATGCCCAGTTCCCTGTTCCATCTTTCGGAAACGGGAAGAGATCATTGTATCACCAACAAGTTAATATCATAGGGATTGTCACGGGAAAAGTAATTAGAGCATGTCGTCTATACCGTGATATCATGGATTTCCCTCTTCCTCCCTCCCTCCTGCAAGAGTTGATACAGCCTCATGCTCACTCAGCTTGGTGCATCTCATCACGTGCTTGGTGTTTTGGATGAAAGATGAGAATTCTCACTTAAAGGAGCTGCGGCCTCGTGAGAAAATTCCCAGGACAAACATTTGCTCATGTAAAGCGATGGGTGCTGAACTTGGGCCGGGGGAGGGGGCAGGGAGGGAGGGAGAGTGTCACTAACTTAGACTGGAATTAGAGAATTTACCCATTCAAATGAGCGTTGTTCTTCAAATAATCACTATGAAATCAAGAATACATGTCACAATTGTGTTCTGGTTACTTACAATATCTTAGACTTTCCTCTTGGAGTTATCTTCAGAGAATATTTGCAAGTAATAAAAAAAAAAAGTGTGGTTGTCTTTCATTTTATCAAATTATACTAACTAGCTCAGTTCTTCCCAAAATGTATTGCCTTGCATAGTTGGCTGTATAGCTGCCCCATGAAACGTGCTTCCATGGCCAAATAAATTTAAGAAAAATCTACCTAGGCTCACCTAGGATCTGCTAATGATGAGCATTAGCAGATCCAAATCTCTGAGAAGCCCTGAAGTCAACTTATTTAACGCTGTAGGCGAGTATATCTCCAAGTTCATTTTATCACATCTAAGACACCATCTACTCAAGATGCATCTTTAATTTATGTAGAAGTTATGTTGAAAAAATTTGCCAGTTAAGCTGAGGCTGGATACTTTCTTAACGCTTCGAAGAATTTTTATTTTATGCTTATTGAAATAATTCTTTTAGAATTATTTTGACAAATATTTTATTATATGTTCTTCTTGGATATATATCTATATATGAAACAAGTCCTTCAAGGAGTTTCTAAAACCTCTAAAACACATCCCAACTCTTCTGAGTCACTTTTTGTCGTGGAATAACTGATACTCATATTTTCCACATGATATCATTATCTGTGCCACCAAGAATATGTTGCTGTTTTAGGCATGCGTCATTACTTCCACCATGATTTTTATTCAAGCCACAGACACCTATTCTGCAAGCGTTGATATATTTGTGGAGGAAGAACAAGCACATCAAAACTGCCACCTAGAAAGCAGTGACAGTAAGGTGCATTTTAATTTTAGAGATATTAAAATTTGAAAGAAATGAAACGTGTTTCGGAATCAGTGAAAAACATCATACGCCCACAAGATTCCCTGTTTGAGGATTTCATGTCCCTAGCTTTTTCGGGAGCCTTTGAGAAAGCTGATCTAGCCTATGTGATCAACGTTGGATTGAAACTAACGATAGCCAACCTTCTATAAAATAAGTATATTACCAGTCTAGGTCATGGCAGCCTTGGACATAGGGAGCTCACACGTAATCCCAGAAGGCAGTACACACAGCGGCTGTAAGTGCGCCACCTGGAGCCAGCTGGCCTCAGTTCACACATGTGTCTCACCAACTTTTTGGCTCGGATCTTGGGCAAGCTGTTTAATCTCCCTAAGGGTCAGTCGCCTCAACTTTTAAGTGGGGACGATAATGACACACCTCCCATATAGACTTATTCTGAGGCTTAAATAAAAAAATTATAGGGGTGTCTGGGTGGCTCAGTCGGTTAAGCGTCCAACTTTGGCTAAGGCCATGATCTGATGGTTCTTGAGTTCAAGTCCCATGGCGGGCTCTGTGCTCACAGCTCAGAGCCCGGAGCCTGCTTTGGGTTCTTTGTCTTCCTCTCTCTCTCTCTCTCTCTCTGCCCCTCCTCCGTTCACGTTCTGTCTCTCTGTCTCACTCTCTCAAAAATAAATAAACATTAAAAAATTTTTTTAAAGATTATTAAGTGCTGACCACTGTCAGGAATCAACACATCTTACCTATCATTATTTTCCCAGGCATTTATAGACAAATAACCACCTTCCTTGATTTAGCCCTGGAAGGATCTTGACTATTTCTGAGAATTAAAGTAGTTCTTAAAAGATGAGTGATTTCTCACACGAAGAGTCTCCCAGCAATGTGCTGCAGGGTCTGATGATGATTACTGACTGAGGCATTTTTAATAGTGCTTTGGGCAATGGCAGCATTATCAGAACAAGTACACGATGAAAGCAGCCAGACTCATTTGCAGAAAGCAGTTCTGGTGTGATTACTACCATATCTGTCTGCATGGGACATAAATTGGATAGAAACTTGTTTTCTGTTTTCCACATTCCATCCCTTCTCACCTCAAGGTCCAACCCATTTGAAAGTATTATGGGAGGCAGTATGGCAAAACACTGGGGGCAAAAGTGTTGTTGCTATTTTTTTAAGCATGAATTTCACCAAGGATGTAACTTTGGCAAGTCAGTTCAAGCCCTGTAACACATTTCCAGGCACAGGGTAAGTATTGACTAAATGGTGATATTATGCTTCTTGTGATCAGCATTAGAATTAGCATCAGTGCATTAATTTCTTATTGTAACATATTACCATAAACCTGGTAGCTTGAGACAACACAAATGTACATCTTAAAGTTCTGGAAGTCAGAAGACCAAATGGGTTTCACTGTGTTAAAATAAAGGTGTCAGCAGGACTGGGTTTCTTCTGAAAGCTCTAGGGGAGAAGCTGTTTCTTTGCCTTTTCGAGCTTCTAGAAGCCACCCACATTCCTTGGCCTGTGGCCCCTTCCATGTTCAAAGCTAGCACTGCATCACTGTATCACTCAGGCATTGCCTCTCCTGCCTTCTTCTTCCCTCTTTTAAGGACCCTTGGGATTACTCTGGGCCCAGTGTGATAATCTCCGCACCCCAAAGTCAGATGATTAGCAAACTAGATGCCTTCTGCCATGACCATTAGAATACTCGCAGGTTCCAGAAGGGAAGACATGGGCGTCTTTGGGGCCATCATTCTGCCTCATCTTCAGTCTGTTACGTACTGCTGCGTAACACATCACCCCAGATGGCAGCTTCTCAAAGTAACGACATTTGTCCCACAGTCTCTGTGGGTCAGGAATTTGGGTGTGGCTTAACGGGCCCTCTGATTCAGGGTGTCCCCCAGGTTGCAACCACGGTGTCCACTGAGGCTGCAGGAGCCCAGGGCTGGCCTGGGGGAGGGCCCAATGCAAGCTCACTCATACGGTGGTTGGCAGAGTCCAGTTCATGGGCCATTGGCCAGAGGCTTCCCTCAGTACCTGGCCACATGGACCTCTCCCCAGAGGGCCCCTCACCACACAGCAGCTGGATTCTTCAGAGTGAGCAATCAGGATGGGGCACACGCTAAAAGAAGTCATAGTCTTTTGCCATCAAATCTCAGAAGTGACATTCCGTCACCGTTGCCATCTTTTATTTATTAGAAGCACGTCACTGGCTCCAGCCCACATTCAAGGGGAGGGTTTTGCACACGAGCATGAGTACCGGTGGCAAAAATCACTGGAGGCCACCTTGGAAGCCTGCCTGTCACAACCACCATCATTACTGTTCCTGTCAAATCCGTTTCCTTCCCCTGGTCACATTTCAACCCCACATCCATTTCCGACTCATTACATCAGCTTATCTGGAAGCGGGGCTCAGGCCCTGTACTTTTAAAGGCATCCCTTTGTGATTTCACGATGCAGCCAGCATTGAGAGCCACAGCCTCTGCAGTCTGTCACTGTGAGAGTGATTTACGTACAATGCAGTGGGACTGTCATTCTCTATTTAAAATCCTGTCACCCATTTTTGATCACGTGCAGCACAGGGTGGATGTTCTGTACTTGCTTGTAAGTCCCTGAGTCACTTCCTCTACCTGGGATTTGTCTGCACCCATCCACACCTCACTCACTACACATGCTCCTCTAACACCTCGAAGCCCACATCTCTCCCCAAGCATTGGGCTGTTTGCCACCCCTGTCCTTGGTGGATTCTGTTCTCTCTTCCCACCGTCCCCCCAAGACACACGTACTCCTTTTAAAAATGTAATCACTATTGACCATATTCAAAGAAATGCTTATGCAATGTTTATAAGGCATGT
Organism: Panthera onca; assembly: GCF_046562875.1. Classification (NCBI taxonomy): domain Eukaryota; kingdom Metazoa; phylum Chordata; class Mammalia; order Carnivora; family Felidae; genus Panthera; species Panthera onca. Next base: position 69,044,916 of record NC_138356.1, read on the forward strand.
TTATTAAAGTGTAAAGTACAAAGAAGAACAATAAAACAGCCATAACCCACCAATTAACTTAAGCAGACAACAGCACCTTGAACTTTGAACTTTCCTTGCATTAATCCCATGTCCCGTCCCTTCCACTCCTTCACGAAGGTAATCAAAATCCTAAATGCTGTGTTTATAACTCCCTTGCTGTTATCTAAGGTTGTAACACATATGCCTATACCTCTAAATAAGAAGGTGGCTTAGCTAGGTGTGTTTTATGGAATCACGCCCTAGTGTTATTCCCGAGTTTCACCCATTTTGTTCCCAGTAGCTGAAGTACATCCCTTTCCACTATTGTACAGCAGCAATTTTTTTTTAAATACATCTCAGCTTATGTGTTTACTACTTTATTGGTAGATCTGGGATACTTCCAGAATTTCTGCTACTGATCTCACTCCTGCCACAAATTATTGGGTGTGTCCAATGGCGTCCATGTGAAAATGTTTATCTGGGGTATACACCTAAGAATGAATTTGGTGGCTCACTTGATATGTGATGTTCAAATTTATTAGATGCCATCAAAGAGTTTTCCAACATGTTTATGCCAATACACTTCCTCTGGCAGTGGATGAATCTTCCTACTGCTCTATATGCTTATCACCACCTCATATCACCAGGCTGTTTAACTTCTGCCAGTCTAGCAGATATGGTTAGTGATCTAATCACCGATGAGTGGAACATCTTTTTACATGTTTGTTGACCATTCAAGTTGCTTCTTCTGGAAAGTGCTAGCCAAGTCTTTTGCCCATTTTTCTCATGGCAATCTCTTTAATGTAGAGGAGTTCTTTATGTATTTTGAGCCCGATTATTACATTTTTTGGTTTGCCTGCCATGCTCTTTATGGTGCATTTTGATAAAACAGATGCTCTTTTTAACATCATTCATTTGATCCATCTTTCAAATTATGACCTGCTTTTTATGTCTTCTTTAAGAAATTCTTCCTGGGGCACCTGATGGCTCAGATAGTTAAACAACCGACTCTTGATTTCAGCTCAGATCATGATCTCATGGCTTATGGGATCAAGTCCTGAGTCAGGTTCTGCTCAGACAGCATGGAGCCTACTTGGGATTCTCTCTCTGTCCCTCTCTTTCTGCCCCTGCCCTGTGGGCTCTCTCTCTCTCTCTCTCTCTCTCTCTCTCTCAAAAATAAATAAATAAACTTAAAAAAAAATGCTTCCCTACTTAACGTCAGAAAGCTAGTCTCCTGTATTGTCTTCTAAAAGCTATAAAATTTTGACTTTCTTATTCAAATTTTTACTCTTGTGGGATATAACCTTATGTTTGGTGTGAGGTAAAAATTAAATTCCATTGTTTCCCTATGGTTAATTGATTTTTAGAGCACTATTACTTTATTAATTACATTGTCCATCATTTCTATGTGGAGTCACAAGGCCAGTTGTTTTATAAATAAGGCTGACAATTACACGTTTCATTTTCTGGCTTCTTGATTCTGTTTCATCTGTCAAACTGTCTCACTGCACTGAATTATTTATTACAATTATTAGACTTTTATAATCATTTTTGTCTGATAAGGTAAATTCTTATTCTTTAAAAAAATTATTCTAATTATTCTAAGTTCTTACTCTTCTAAAAAATTATTCTTAGCCTTTTAAGCTTCCAAAATTTTAGAATCAACTCATAATATTTAGGGTTTTAATTGCGTTTTGTTCTGAGTATCAACTCAAGTTTTAGAATGTCAAAGGATACCTGGTACTAAAAGAAATTACTAAGCACACACACACATGCATGCACACATGCACACACGTAAACACACGGTGCAAAGCTTCGACAAGCTAATCGGGCAGTTGACTCCTGGGGAAGGCACAGGGTTTCAGACACACACTATTTAAGGGGACCAGCCAGTCTCTGCTTGGGCTGCTGCTGACTCCTGGCAGGAGTGCATAGAGACTTCTTCTAGCAAGATTGGTTTCTTCTGGTGCTCCCAGGAGACCGGGGTCATGTCTCAGTCTGTGTGTTGTGCTCCAAAGAAAACTCAGTTTGGCATTTTCCAGAGAGACACGGGAGGATGGGTATTCCATGCTTAGTGATCCTCCGCAGGCTGGACTTTAACACCATGACTTTCACCACAGGACTAGGCTACAGCTGCCAAAGTAGGAATGTCGATTCTTCTATTTTCTCTCAAATACCAATACCTTGTTTGTAGAACTTTATTTTTAGGTGTAAATGTATTTTGCTTTTTAAAAAATTCTCCTCAAAAACATGTTCAAAACCAAGTGTTCCATAAAAAGTTTATGCTGTTTCTTAAGCACAATATGTTTTATAATTAACAAAGTGGGGTAAAAACACTGTCAAAATTTCATTTTTTTGGGTAAAAGAATGAGACACTTTTACAAGTACTTATAAAAAAAAAACCCCACATATTAATGATTAGAATTGTTCTTAATTATTTGAAGGATTTGGAAAGAGTTATCAACTTTATGACCATTGAGTCTTCTAATCCATAGGTATAGTATGTTGCTTTATTTAATCAGGTTTTTTTTAATGTTATTGACAAGGTTTCATAATTTTCTCTTTAAAGGTATTTTATATCTTTTGTTATATTTTTTCATATTTCTATTTTTCCTATATTCTATAATAAATATTATTTTTAAAGATTTTACTTTCTATCTAGTACTTTCATATAGAATTGTAATTAATTTTATATTTTCTACCAAGCTTGCTAAGTTCTCTTATAATTACAATAATTTGTCAATATATTCTTTTGCATTTTCTAGAGAGCCAATTTTATCAGAAGATAATGAAAAGTTTATTTCTTCCTTTTCAATCATTATAAATTATTCTAGTCTTAGTATATTGGTCAGGGTTTCTAGAAAAATGTTGAGTAGAAGGAATAATTTTACCTATACTTTTCTTATTCCTGATTTAAAGTAAATTCTTCATTCACCATTATATATGATATTTTCTTTGTTCTTTTGAATACCCTATATCAGCTTCTTGAAAGGCCTTTCTATTGCTAATTTTTTAAAAATAAATAAGTATTGGGGCGCCTGGGTGGCGCAGTCGGTTAAGCGTCCGACTTCAGCCAGGTCACGATCTCGCGGTCCGTGAGTTCGAGCCCCGCGTCAGGCTCTGGGCTGACGGCTCGGAGCCTGGAGCCTGTTTCCGATTCTGTGTCTCCCTCTCTCTCTGCCCCTCCCCCGTTCATGCTCTGTCTCTCTCTGTCCCAAAAATAAATAAAAAAAAAAAAAAAAAAAAAAAAAAAAAAAAACGTAAAAAAAAAAAATAAATAAGTATTGAATTATATCTAATGCTTTTTCTACAGCTAATGAAATGCTTTTAGGATTTATTGTTTTTCTCCTGTAAGTTTTATATTGATTTTCTGTTTTTATTCCTTGGAATTAACCCATTTTGATATGATGTATTTTCTTTTTATTAGATTTTTAGATTTAGTTATTAATATTTTATTTATAATTTTGCATTTATGGTCAAGAGTTAAGCTGGCCTATAATTTTCCTTTATCATAATGCCTTTGTAAGGTTTTAGTATCAAAGTTATGATAATATCACTAAATGCACTGGGTGGTATTTCCTTTCTTTTTTTTTTTTTTTATTTTTTCTATGCTCAGGAATAGTTTGTGTAGGATTAAAATGTTTTCTTGAACGTTCAGTAGATCTTTGTTTGAAAATCTTAGTTATTTGTTCAATTACTTTAATGGTTATATCATTATTTAAGTTTTTTATTTCTTTGCCAGTTTTAGTAATAATATTTTTCTAGGGAATTTTTATTTCACCGAATATTTCAAATTTATTCTTATAAAGTTTTTCAAAATATCCCTTTATCATATTTTAATATCTGTTATTTCCAGTTATTTCCTATTTTTTTATTATTCATATTGTATATTTGTTCCTTCTCTCTTTTGTTTTTGACCCATCTTTTCTTTTTTAAAATTCATTTATTTATTTATTTATTATTTTTGAGAGAGAGAGAGAGCATGAGTGAGCAAGGTGCAAGGAGAGAGAGAATTCCACGAGGTGCAGAGAAAGAGAGAAAGGGACTGCGGAGCCCAGAATGGGACTCGTCCTCATCCAAAGCTGGGTTTGAGCTCACCCTATGTGGGGTGAGCAGTTGGCTTGCAGTTGGCAAGCTGGAGAGCCAACCAGAAGATACATGAGATAGTATGTATCTTCCATTCCAAGTCTGAGTCTGGCTTTGAGTTTGAAGATCTAAGCACCAGGAGAGTCAAGAGTGTAAATTCCAGTCTGAAAGTGGATAGTCTTAAGAGTCCAGAAGAGCCCATGTTTCAGTTCTAGTCCCAAACCAGGAAAAGACAATGTCTCAACTCAAGCTGTTGGCAGGGAAAAGTTCCTTCTTACTCAGCCCTTTTGTTCTATTCAGGTCTTCAACTGACTCGATGAGGCCCACCCACATGAGGGAGAGAAATGTGCTTTACTCAGTCTACGATGCAAACATTAATCTCATTCAGGAGCAACAGTATAGACACATCCAGAATAATGTTTGACTAAATGTCTGCACACTCTCTGGCCAAGTCAAGTTGACACATAAAATTAATCATCACCCTTGGTTTGTGGCTACATCACTCCAACTTCTGCTGTTGTTGTCACATTGTCTTCTTCCTTTGACTTTCTTTTCTTTCTTGTAAGACCCTGTGATTGCATTTAGGGCACAAACAGGCAATTCGGAATGATCTTCCAATCTCAAGATTTCAAGATTATTAATTTAATCACATCTGCAAAGTTTTCATGGTTTGTGGTTGTTGGTGGTGGTGGTGTTGTTTTGCCACTGAAGGTAACATTCACAGATTCCAGGATTAGGATGAGAACATGTATGGGGGGAGCCAACAACCTACCACATTAAAGAAGCACCTTTCAAGTCTCTTAATACCTTCTGTTTTAATTTGTATCATTGCCTCCTTTTGTGTAATATTGATTCCTTATGTACTTTTCGCTTCTTTAATAGGATACTAAATTCATTATCATCAGCATTTTCCCATTTCTAATATTAGAATTGAAAGCTAAATATTTTCCTCAAAATACTGTTTTACGTGGGTCCACAAATTTTGATACAGAGAATTTTCATTGTCTAATTCTAATTAATTTAAATTCCCTTTTTGATTTCTTCTTTGAACCATGAGTCATTTGCAAGTGAGTTTCTTAATTTCCTGAAACATGAATGTTTTCTAGTTTTCTTTTGGTATTAATCCTCACCTAATTGCATTATGTGATCCATAGGATATTCATTCTTTAAAATTGGCTGAGACTTGCTTTATGGGCCAGTATGTGACCAATTCTCACATAACATCAAATAGGTTCTTACATAACCGGTAACTGATAATTGGGTTTGGTGTTCTCTACACGCAAGCTTACAACCTGCAATCCTGCTCACAATTCCTCAGTCAGCTCAGACATTCATTTTCTCCAAGAAGTCTTCCTGGCCACTGGGCTAAGTGTCTCCTTCTGTGCTCTCGTTGCATTCCACGTATGATTAAGCACAGCTTTGTTCAATATTGTAGCTTCTGATTCCTTATTTACCTCTCCTATCAGCTTTTTAAGATCCTCAAGGACAAGAAGTAGATGTTATGCATCTATGTTTTTCCTGTTCCCACCACTATATCTGCCAGACAAGCTCTCAGTAAATAATTATTGAGCTAAACAACTGAATGAGGCTCATTTTTTAACAAGCTTGCCCAGTTCTCCTCTTCCACGTAAGTGATATTCATCGCACTCTAGAAATAGTGCCAATCTGCCACATTAAACTTTGTGGAACGGGAAGGCAAATTTTCTACTCTGTTGAGGAGTTTTATTTACCAAGACAAAAGTGCTTATTTTTCAAGGTCACATATATGCAGTTCGCTGAAGTGAGAACACACAATCTTTGAATTTGGTTTTTCCTCTTAACAAGCACATGTGCCTTAATTCTTCTAGGATTACAATGTTGTGTGAACACACAGCTGAGCCACTACAGAGGTTAACCAAATGGCATCTGGGACATTAATAGGACATAATAATGTCCGTACCTTTGAAGTAGAGAAGAATATAGCTTTAATTAATTGTAGACTCACAATGTGGAAAAAAATTTTAAATCTTCTAGTCTAGCCTAATTCTTATATCCCTTCCCCAAGATCCTAAGCAAGAATTAAAGTTATTGCTCGAATATCTCCAGTGATAAAGGACTCAATGTCTCTAACATTTTTATATCAATATTATTGCCTATCAGGGATATGCTAACCTGATAGTAAAGTAAGTGGTTTAATCAGATTAAAAGAACACAATAATTCCTTTTTCATAACTCAGAAACATTCCTCTTTCCTCTAGAAGGAATCCTTCCATGCATTATCCGTTTTTCTCAGTCTTGAGTGTGATCACAAGTTAGGATCAAAGCTTATAAAATAAAAGGCAATACCCAAATTAAGTAAACTTTCTATGCAAAACTTAAACTTGAACTATTCAGTAGAAAAAAAATTATATCATAAAAACTGCAACATTGAAGGCTTTCTCAATTTGGAACATAGCATGTATTAGATTATAGCATCTGTTAGTAAAATTTAATTCAAATACAGCTAAGCATTTTAAATTCCCAAGTATGTAGACAGAATTTAGAAGTCCTGAATGGTCCCAATCCAGAACCAGAGAATTCTAAAGTACACAAAAACTTTTGTGATTCAAGTATGGTTGAATAATGCCTGAACGTTTCCAAATACAGGAGTTCCTAGAGGTGAGAATTTTCAGAAAGGGTGGTAAAGTTACTAAATAGCACTTTTATACTAGAAAATGCCTGGCATGTATATTCCAAGGCCCATCAATATCTATCTTTTCTCACCAAAGGCTTTCACCTCAGTGTATAATAGTTTTACTGCAAACATATATAGCACATACTCCCACATTTCTTTATATACACATCCTTTGCTACATAACTCTGCAGTGCCCTCGCACTCTTATGGTACACTTGATGGTATGAAGTGCTTTGAACAAATGGATGGCAACAAATGTGACATAGAGGTTAGAAGAGTGTTTAGGCATGGGGACTGCCCTAGCTCTTGCACCTCTGCCTGTTCCATGAGAGCAAGCCTAGGCTAGCCTGCTGGGGGGACAGGCATAATGTGGAGCAAAGTCAAGTCTCTCCAGTCAGGTGCCAGACAACTCACAGGTGCCACAGTCACCATCTGACAGACGCTACTCAGACAAGCAAGCAATTTCAGTTTAGGCCAGAAGAGCTGTCCAGACTGGATTGCTGACCTGCATATTCATGCATATTCAAATAAATATCTATTGTTTTCAGTCATATGTTTTAAATCTGACTTAATATCTGCTTCTTTCTTTTTCTTTTCTTTTCTTTTCTTTTCTTTTTTTTTTTCTGTCCTTTATCACCATAAAACAAACACCCATGCTTTGACAGTCTGGAGAGTTGTCTCTTGGCGTAGATAAAACAGCATTAAAAAGAAACAAGAAATTTTCCTCAAAACAAAGGCTGGGACTAGTGTGATAAAATGGAGAGCAACTGAGCCAAGAGGCTAACTCCCAAGGCTCTCCACTCATAAACACTATCCCCACTGTTCCTACCTCCTCAGTACCCTGGGAGTAGGGCCTCGGATTTAGCCACAGCTCCCAAGTTCACATTGTCAACCACAATAACAGGTATTACCAGTGAAATATGAAACAACAGGGGGGAAACAGAGATGACAATCATAAATATTAAAAAAAAAAACAACCTAAAAGCCACATACTGAGCAATTTTTCTAGTTGAAGTAGAATAAATGCACATGAGAGAAGGAAAAGTTTTAAGTATTCACACTCACATGTTGAAACAGAGAAGTAAGGGTATTGGAAATGCCAAGGAAAAATAAGCAATTATAGGAAAGAATTCATTGGACAAAAAGTGGTATAAAAATAGAATTGTTGAAATAAAAAACCAAATAGATGGCCTAAATAACAGACTATATCCCATTAAAAAAATGAAGTACTGAGCTGAAATATTGTGTCTAAGACATTCATAGAAGGCAGAAATATAGCAGTAAGTGAAAAAGCATAATTTAAAAAGTTAAGTGATATAAGGGTAAGGAAAAGATGTGTTCCTAGTCCCATAACAAGCATTATAAAAGCAGAGAAAACAATCATTAAGGGGGGAGGAAATACATAAATAATTTAGAATAGCCCCCAAGTAAAGAAATATGTAAGAATCTGATTAAACACATTCATGGAGATTAGAAAAGTAAAAACTACAACTAGTTGCCATATTAAAGTATATTCAAATGAAAGGGAAAGATCACCATGAAATAAAGAAGACCACCTGAAAGGAAATAGCATGAATCATGTATACCTGGGATGCAAAATAATGGAGTAATAATAACAAAGTAGTAAAGAAAAGAATTGCAAATAAAGTGTTTTATAGCCAGCTAAATTATCACTTACAGTAAGTGATTTCAGTAGGAGACTGAAATACAAATATTCTTAATAATGAATGCCTCAGAGATTTTACCGTAGCTAGAGCCTCTTTGAAAGAAGTCTTACAGCAAGTACTCCAGCAGTAAGACAATGAAAGCAGTAACATGTGACAAATTACTTAATAAAATGTGTTGTTGTATAAGTAAACACTAACCAATAGCAGACTTCCCTTCACCACAAATTACTAAAGTGTATCCAGAGTGCATTTCTGAGTGATAACTATATGGGATGATGTAGAAGAACCAAGCACAAAGACCAGAGATAGTATGAGAAAACTTTACTTCAAGGTAAGACAAAAATTGACAAACTGAAGAGGTTGGTTGGTGGAAAACAATAACTAAAGTCCTCAACAAGTTAGAGACAAGTAACAAAATTAAAGTAGAACATAAGATCTTCAAACTGTGAGAATAAAATTTAATTTATCTATGAAAGTAAAAAGGAAAGATAAAAACAGTAAGAAAGTCTTATAAATAGAAAACGTGAAATGAGATTCAGAAATAACTAAAATTTATAACAAATTTAGCTGAGTAAATATACCAATCAAAAGACAAAGATTTCAACTGGATAATTTGAGAGGAACAATGGTATCATTCACCCACATTTTCTCTTCTTGGGCACAGAAGGAAGGCATATCCTAGTCTGTCTGACAGCTAATTTGGGGACATTTGACTGAGTTCTGGACTGTTAATGGGCCAGAAGTGTTGTAAGGCACTCTCAGTCCTTGGAAATACAATGCTCTAACTCTCCTTTCCCTGCTGATCAGCCCAAGAGCCTGTGTGTTACAGTTCTTGTAGCCATCCTGCCCCGGAATCACTTTTGGAGTAGAACCATGCAAAACAGCCATGTTTCCCTCACGATGGGCATGAAAATAAGGAGTTGTTGCTGCATTCTTTTGGGGTTTTATTTCTAAACACATATTAGTATACTTTTATCTTCACTAATATCAAGGAGGAGCTCTAGCCATAATTTTTTCTAAGAAACAGTCTGAATAAGGCAGGATTCTTCAGAACACTGGAAATCTGAAAGCGAAGATATTATTCAAGGACACCATCCCCAGCCCCACACTGGTGTTGAGTTTGGTTGGCGAATCAAGAAAGCTATGTCTATATGCTTTCTCATTAACTAAAGCAAAATGATTTCTAGGGTAAGCTGTTCTGGAATTGCATGGTAAGCCTGGACTAAAAAGACAGAAGTTCAATACAAATTCAGCATTTTGCTCAATTCTGGAAGGACACAGGCTTTATGGAAAGTGTCCCTTGCAGCATGGCACCACATAGAAACAAGGCAATGAAACAGTCCTGCAAAGGCATGTTTCTGCTCTTGGTTGCTTTACCAGCTTCATCCCATTACACTCTGATGCTCTTATTCAGTAAATAAAGAATTTATAAATTTATCAACCGCACAATTATAGCAGGTGTGCACTGTTCAGAGCCTTGTGTGCAACACTGAACACTGAACACACATAAAATGAAAAAGAAAAGAGTGAAAATAACATACCAGACAAATGTGGCTGAAAGAAATATGGTATAGCAACATTCATTTCAGACTAAATAATATTTAAAGCAAAAAACATATAAATAAAAGTTTACCTTATATGTGGGCTGATAAAAAGAACAAAAGATCTGAAATATATGATAATCATGAATACATTAGCACATAAAAATATATGCATCATCTCTGACAGCAACTGGTGAACTATGAGGATAAATAGCTAAATCAGTAGTTGTAGTTAGAGATTTTAAAGCCTGCGCATTAGAAACAGCTCAAGGAAACAAATTAAAAATTTATATATGTGATAATTAATAACTATGAACCAAAAAATACATAAGAAACTTTATACCCAGTGAGCACACTTTTTCTTTTCCAAGCACACGAGACATTCATACAATTCAATCAAGTACTGGGTCACAATAAAAGCCCCAATAAATTGCAAAGAAGCAATATCTTACAGGGTTCCCCAACTATTATTCAATGAAATAAAAAAATCAAAACCAAATGTAAAGTTTATAGAACCCCCAAATATCTGTAAACCAAAAAACCATATAACTACACAGCACTTGCATTAAAGAGAAACTCATACATGAAAGTAAGAAATTTACACTTGAGTGAGCATAAAAGCACTCCCTGTTAAAGTTTCTAGGAACCAGAGGTGCCTGGATGGCTCAATCGGTTAAGCGTCTGACTTCAGATCAGGTCATGATCTCACAGTTTGTGAGTTCGAGCCCCGCGTCGGACTCTGTGCTGACAGCTCAGATCCTGGAGCCTGCTTTGGATTCTGTGTCTTCCTCTCTCTCTGACCCTCCACCACTCAAGCTCTGTCTTTCGCTCTCAAAATGGAAATAAAACATAGAAACATAGAAACACACAAAGTTTCTACAAACTAGGGAAAGCAGTACTATGAAAGGCAAATATATACAAAAAATATTTATCATAAGGCAATATAGGTAATAAATAAATGAGCTGAATATTCCCCAAAACACTAGAAAAACAGGGAATAAATTCAAAGAAGAAGGAAAGACATATCCAGAAAAGAACAGACACTAATAGAGAAGAAAATAGAGATAACAATAACAGCTAGCACGTTTACGGCACATGCTGTAGCAAAGGTCTGTTCGAAGTGCCTTACATATATTGGATCTTTCAATCCTCACAACAATGGTTAGAGAAGGTAAAATTATTCATTCTCATTTTACTGATGAGTGAAGCAGTGCACAGAGAGATTACATAACTTTCCCAAGATGACAAAGCTAATAAGGAGCAGAGATTGATTTATAATCTGTGCTTTTACCAACTGTGCTATACTAACCCAAAAGCTGATTTTCCTTTTGAAAAGACTTTTAAAGTAGATAAACTTCCCAGAAAGACTGATCAAGGAGAGAAAGAGATTGAGAGACAGAGAGAGAGTGAAAGAGAGAGAGAGAAAGAGGGAGGAAGGGAGAGAAGCATTGCTCTTTTGGGATAATTAGGGATAGTTGACAAAATAAACCCTGAAAATCATTGGCATAACATAATGTTTATTTCTCTCTTACATCACAGTTGTTGGTCAGTGGAATCCACGGGGCAGTTTCCTCAAGCAGTGAGCAGGGGCCCGTGGAATATGTGGCAGAAGAAGGAAGAGAAGGATGAAAACTGGCTCCTATCTTCCTGGATCTGCTTATCTTTCTTTGGTTTGGACCAACCAATAGCACATGTCTCACCCCCAATGATGAGGCTGAGGGCGTAGGAAAGCACACACATTGTTTTAGTGACCACGACACCCTCTGCAAGTGTTGGAGGAGGTCACCAAGAGGATGTCACTGCTGGTTGACCTGAGCAAGCTGGACCCAGGTGATCGGAGGGTACTTACCCCTTCCCGTGCCCCTGGAATATAAGTTCTACCCACCACAGGTGCTATTCCAAGGGTGTAGCCTTGAGAGAGTAAGGTGTTGTTGAGACCATTTTGGACAGTATACATGACGAACCTAACTAAGGCCTCTATATAAATTCTTAAACTCTTACACTCTGGCAGGCTGGTATGGAGCCCTACTTGTCTTGCGGCATCCCAGACAAACCTTGTATGTGAGTTCCCTGGCTTATTAAACCTGCCACCTACACATCTGGAATGGTCTGCCTCTTTCTCGTCCCTCCCTACCTCTCCTGTACAGAGGCCAGGTAAATAAGGTAAGAAGGAAAGAAAGAAAGAAAGAAAGAAAGAAAGAAAGAAAGAAAGAAAGAAAGAAGAGAGAGAAAGAAGAGAGAGAAAGAAAGAAAAGAAAGAAAAGGGATGAAAGAAAGAAAGAAGAAAAGTAAATACAGAATGTAAAAGAGATTTAAAAAAGTATAAACAGACTTTAAAAAAATGTATTATTATTTTACATTATTTTTAAAGGAATATTTGGAAAACTATTCAAACAACGATGAATTTGACAGCTGTCTTGAACTAGTTCCTGGAAAAAGATTAAATGCCACCACTGGAACAAGAAGAAATTAAATATGGTCAATAGACAAACATGAACACAAAAGGAAATGGTAATCAAAAATCTCTCTGTACCTCTGACCTCCTTCCCAAGGGGAAATAATGCCCCTGGATCAGCTAGAACTGCATTGTCTCTCAGCTCCAAATTGTCCCTTTATTGCTGGGCCTCATGATACTGGAGCTGCACCCTGTAAACATCTCTTCTTTGCCGGCTGGCGTAACATCAAGCTTTGCCAGTGGGATGCTGTGGAGGAGGAAAGGACTTCTCTGTCTAGTTTCCAGATGCTTATTCCTCTCTTCTGGCTCCTGTGGCACTCAGTGCCCCTATAGACTTCAGTTAACAATAACAGATCAGTAATGACTCATGGATTAAATAAACGTATCACACTAATACAAGGTGATGTGAGGGATGAGGCAGTGTATAAGAACGCTCTGTATCTTCTGCTCAATTCTTCTGACACTTAAAACTTCTCCAGAAAACAAAGTTTGTTAAAACACACACACACACACACACACACACACACACATCCCCACTCCTACCTCACTTATGAATATAATTGCCAAAATCTTAAAGCAAATATTAGATAAGCAAACCCAGTATTATTTAAGTAGCTGCATAATGATGATGTAAGGGTTATATCAAGAAAATTATGAGGACCACAAGATGGGGGTGTAGGAAGATCCTGAACTCCCGTCCCGAGGGCGCACCAAATCTACAGCCACATATGGAGCACAACCCCTTAAAAAGGTTCTAAAAGTAGATGAACTGTTCTCACAACAAAGGATAAGACGATCACACAAAGACAGGGAGAAGAGGCACAGACGCAATCTCACCAGGAGCCCCACCCCGGTGTGTGGTGACACACAAGAGAGATCTCACCAATCTACACTTCTCTTGGAGGAGTGAGGGGTTCGTGCCCGCATCAGGCACCCCATGTCCCGGATCTGCAGAGGAGCGAGGACCCCCCACAATTTCTGGCTTAGGAAACCAATAAGGCTAACATCCAAGAGACCCAAAGCGCTATAGGAAACTGAGATGCCCCTTTTTATTTTTTAAATTTAAAAAAAAATTTTTTTAACACAGTGTGGGAAAGTGTGGGATCCATTCTTTCATTGGTATGCTGAAACTTCTAAAGCACAAAGGGACTTCAAAAAACAGATCTACAAGGATCTTTATAGCAATGCAAATAAAAAGCCTTTAGCAAAAACTTTGTTCACCTGAGTGGGTAACATTATCTTAGCTCATGTGCCAGAAATACAATTCGGATCCAACTGTTCCTTTGAGTTTTGTGTCTGAGACATGGCTAACATTTTTGTTTTTTTTTTTAAGGTTTCTTTATTTTTGAGGGGGGGAGGGGCAGAGAGATGAAGGGGACACAGAATCCAAAGCAGGCTCCAGGCTCTGAGCTGTCAGCACAGAGCCCAATGCAGGGCTCGAACCCATGAACCATAAGATCATGACTTGAGCCAAAGTCAGATGCTCGACCGACTGAGCCACCCACGTGCCCCAGACGTGGCAAACACTTTTGAAACACAAGCTGTAAGATCTCTGTTTGTGTCTATCTATATGCTATGTGTGTCTGTATATGTATATTATAGAAATGTGCTATTTTCCCAGCTTTGGATGGCACTGGCAAAATTAATTTGTAAAGAGCTCTATTTTTTGGCTTTAAAAAGTAAGCATTTTTATAAATCAAGAACATTCTCAGAAATATATAAACTAACCCAAATGTTTTTCAAGTTCACATGATCTGGAGTCATTTGATAAATAAAGGCTAATTTAAATTGGTTGGTTTAGGGGCTTAGTTGCTTCAGCGTCTGACTCTTGATCTTGGCTCAGGTGGTGATATCACAGTTTGTGAGATCGAGCCCCATGTCAGCCTCTGTGCTGATAGCACAGAGCCTGCTTGGGATTTTCTCTCCATCCCCCTCTCTCTGCCCCTACTCACCTTGCTCTCTCTCTCTCTCTCAAAATAAATAAATAAACTTAATTAAAAAAAATTTTTTTAAGGTGAGAAGCAAAGGGACTCTCATGGGAACTTTCTCCTACTGTGGAAGGATTTGCTATAACTTCTTGTGTTTCAAACTGTGGCCATGCACCACTGGGGAGTCACGATTAACGTTTATTTAAATAGAAAATGTGCATAGTATCTGGATCTATGTGTATCTATGCATATAGATAAATGGATGATATATCTTCAATTTCATCTATAATTTATAGGTGGATTTGTTTATTATTTATAGGTCAATAAAGAGAATAATTTCATAAAGTACAAAATAGAGTCCATGCATGGCATATACAGAAAATAAGAAATATGTGTCAGTTTATTAAACTTTGATTCCAGTTACTTATATGATTCAATGTTCATATATAAGTGCTGGCCATAATATACACTATATTTATTTCTTTAAAAAAAAAAAAGTTTATTTATTTTGAAAGAGATACGGGGCAAGCAGGGGAGGAGCAGAGACAGAGGGAGAGAGAGAATCCCAAGCAGGCTTCCTACTGGCAGCACAGAGCCTCATGCAGGGCTCGATCGCACAGACCATAAGTTCACTACCTGAGCCTAAACCAAGAGTCAGTTGCTTAACTGACTGAGCCACTCTGGTGCCCCTATACATTATATTTCTTGCTGTGCAATGACCTAGCATATTTGAAAGCCGCTGCTCTCCTACCACGGTAAATTGAGTAACAAGAAGGTCTATGCAGCCAGCTGCAAAGGCTAATCCAAGAACTCTTTCTGTCCTGTACACACACAGTGATAACTCCTCAAAATCCAGGCTGTGATCACTCTTGGACAGGCTCCTACTTTGTTGCCTTGGCTTTTCAGACTTGCAACCATCCAGTAATCTTTGTTTAAAAGAACTTCCTCCATTTCTTACTGCCTTAGTTCTTACTTCTTTCTGCTTGCAAGGCTGGGAATTCTGGTGGTGGCTTCCCAGATATTTATAGCTTTACTATCAGTTTAGAAGTTGTCCCGTATTTCAAATCTCTATCCTTTCCCCAACTTAGAGCAACCCTCTTCATCAGTCATGTAGGGATCCTGGGGCCCCCAACTGTACAGTCATTCGCCATCTAGCAGAGCAGTCTCAGGACAAACCTAGAGACACCAGTGAATCTCATGATGTAAGACAAAAGGTGCATGGTTTACTTTAACTGTATTATGTGGAAGGAGTTTATACTCAATGTAGTGCATAGGCAATTATGCGATTCTCTCAGGGTAAAACTGTAATTATTCTGTAGCAACTGCCTTACATCATGTCTTTTCTAGACAAGCTTTGTAAGCTTTTGAAATTGAGAAAGCAACGTTTGAACTAATAAAACAAAAAAGAGAGCCTTTAAAAAAACAAAACTATGAGAAATAATAAAGATGACAGAGAATTACTATATATGAAAAGTAGGATGTGTGTTTTTGGGAAAAGAAGGGATGAGAAATGAAGATGCATTTTTGGTAAGGGAGAAAAAAGAAAGTAATTTTGTCCTAAAGTAAAAATGATTGCTCCTAAATAAGAAAGGGAAAAGATAGTGTGAAACCGAAATGGATATAGAAAGTTATAGAAGGTTTATGGAAAAGAAATCTTGAGAAGGAATTTTATGTGTGATCAAGCTAAGATTAGAATGGATTTATTTTAAGTGAAAAGGAAAAAAAAGGAAGAATTTTAATATCAAAAGTATACTGGTGCAAAATTAGGATTTGGTCTTTTGTCTGTTAAAAGGACAAAGTTTTCTTAGCCTATTGGTCTGCTCTTAACTAAAAAAATACAGGATTTTCTTTATCTTTAATATAATCTGCCAAGAAAACAAAGATACTATGTTACAGCAGGTCTTTGATTACTTAAGAAAACTGAGTCTTCTCTATTAATAAAGCTAAGTGTTTTTTTTACAACTATGCAACATTTTGTATGTTAAATTCCATAGGAAGAATTGTCAAAGAAGGAGTAATGTTAAATTTTCTTTAGGAAATATTTATATGTAAGTTACTAATATAAATGTCCCAGAAAGTATGTGAAATTCCTGGGAATCTGGTGTTCCCTGGTACAATGTTATCAATCATAATTCCTACAGTTGTTTTAAAATAGTGTATCCCAGAAATAACCAAATCTCCTTGCCAATCACATTATAATGAACTCTCAACTGATATTTAACCATTGCTAATTTTTAAGTCTTTTGACATTTATAGAGTTATTATTTTACTCTGATGTTTTTGCAAAAATGCTTCATCTTCGAGGAGATTCACAGAAAAGATTCAGATAAGTACTCTAGAATGCAAGTTTCTGATAACTTTAATAAGATCATCACCCTTAAACTGGGTAAGAATTTCTAAAACTTTGATGGAGAATTGGCAAATTCATAAAACTGGTAACAAAAGCACAAGATCAGGAAGAATTAATCGCAGGAAGTTAATGAATTAATGGAGATAGATGATTATGATTTTTATGACTTCATTTAAAACATTGTTAGTTCTTTAATATTTTGTTTTCTAGATTTAAAGGACCCTCTTCTCTCTTTTCAACTGTCTTTAACTTAACAGCAACTTAGGAAAGTGTGTCTTTACAACAAAGGTTAACAATATCTGTATTTACATAAACTCAGTAAGAATCTGCTCTCCTTGCAACAGGACACAATTGGACAAGTTCTTAGCTTGGGTTGGACAAGTCTTTAAAGAGACTTTAAAAGCCTGAGATTCCTTACGAAAACTTCCAGCAAGACAAATGCAAAAGAATCTATATGGTCGGTCACTATTCTTGTTGCACTTCTGTAAATAATCAGGCCAAGTTTATTTAAACTAGACTTAACTTGGGTCACCTGGATGGCTCAGTCGGTTAAGCATCTGACTTCAGCTCAGGTCATGATCTCAAAGCTCATGAGTTCAAGCCCCTGGAACCTGCTTCAGATTTTGTCTCCCTCTCTCTGCCTCTCCCCTGCTCATTCTCTCTCTCCCCCTCCCCCCCCCCCTCTCTCTCTCTCTCTCTCTCTCTCTCTAACATAAAAAAGATAGGAAAAAAGTAATAAACTAGCTTAACTTGCAAACAAATTAGTCTTGCTATGTTTGTCTTTCATGGAAATGGAAATGATTGTGGAGAGAAAATTATGTTTTGATAATATACTTGCGGATATTAGATTCTAGGGCTGTTGATTGTCTTTGAGGTTTTGTTTTTTTTTTTTTTAATTTTTTTTCAACGTTTTTTATTTATTTTTGGGACAGAGAGAGACAGAGCATGAACGGGGGAGGGGCAGAGAGAGAGGGAGACACAGAATCGGAAACAGGCTCCAGGCTCTGAGCCATCAGCCCAGAGCCTGACGCGGGGCTCGAACTCACGGACCGCGAGATCGTGACCTGGCTGAAGTCGGACGCTTAACCGACTACGCCACCCAGGCGCCCCGAGGTTTTGTTTTCTACCTGTAAGCTGAATGGAGTCCCAGAGTTTTCTAGCTTCCTCCAATATTTGGCTAAAACTCTCCCAACTAACGCTTCCATTTTTCTCCCACTCTACTGAGGAATCACTGTGAAACTGAAACTGCCCTTTTCCTGAAGCCATGCAACCTAACAATGGATAATTCGATATAAACTTCAGAGAAATCACCACAACAGCTCATGTGTGGACTACCTTTGTGCCTGTTGCTATGCAGCAGCCACTCAGATCACCAGAGACACACTGCAAACTGGGAAAACTGTCTGAATGCCACCGCTTGCTTGCCCTTGCTCTATCTGAAGACTCTCAGAAACCGACATCTAGAAATCTCACCTGGCTGCTCTCCAAACTCAGAAAATTCGATTTATAAATTGCTCACACTATTAATCTTTGTTTTTCTTTTGTTTCCATAGAAATGCCTCTCAGTAAATTCCCTGCTTGCTCACATCACATAGAGGCCTAATGTAGGCAAAAGCCCCGCCCCCCTGCAACACTGTCTCCTGAAATACAACATCCTCAAGTTCAGCCAGTCCTAACTGCTCACTAAGATACGCATTTGCTAATACACCATGGGGTGCCCACGCAAATAACTGAAAATCGTAAACTGATGTAGAAATGTAAAGCCCGAATCTGCTTATAACCCAGTTTGGTTTATTGGATTGGCTAAATGCTGGCTCCTGCAAATCCTGGGGAATTTTTCAATCCTTGCCTATTGTTCTTCTTACAGTCATCATATTGACCTGTCTAAGTGCATTTTTACCCTGCAAGGTGTTAAATGCCTGTCGGCAACTGACAGACAGGAAATGGTATCCATCAGGATCAGACAACTGGATGAAATCAACAATAATCCCACGAATGATGAAGACGGTGACTACATAGCCCTTGGCCTGATGACTCAACTAATAGAAACAGCAAACCTGTGATTCCTCAGCCCGACTACATCAACGGTGGTAACGGAAAATAATACTATTGTGGCTGGTCAAATTCTTAGCCAGCTGAGTGAATGACCAAAACATAGGAATTGTTAAAAATCAGAAACAAATGGAGACTGACCTGGAAAATTCCCCGAGCAGACAAAACCAGTTAAATCATACAAACAAAGCATAAGTTAGCCTATTTTGCAAGGCTAACCTGGATCATTTCTTGCTTATGACTCTGGAAATGATAAGCAAAACTTGAACTGTTTCCCAAGGTTGACATAAGGTAACCACTGAAAATTGTAATATTGTAACCAATCCCTGCAAAGAAGAAACAGTCACTGCTTTCTAGCTATATTAGCTGCTTTATAACAATATACCCTTGAGCCTCCTTCCATGTTCTGGTTTAAGTGCCCTGGTTTGCAAACTTTTTGGTGGGTGCACAATAAATTTTTATTAATTACTGCTTCAGTGACTCACTGATTTTAACTGGCTATTTTGAACCTTTGACAAGAGAAAACTTTAACACCCCATTAAAAATCATAACATAGGCCTGAATAAATGGAGAGATTACTATATCCTTGGAGAGTTTTCCTTAATATGCTAAAGATTTCAATTATCTCCAAAAAAAAAAAAAAAAAATTTTTTTTTTTTTTAATTTCACCAGCAGGGCTCCCGGGTGGCTCAGTTTGTTCAGTATCTGACTCTTGATCTCGGCTCAGATCATGATCTCATGGGTTTATGAAATCCAGCCCCACGTCGGCCTCTGCACTGATGGCCCAGAGCCTGCTTGGGATTCTCTCTCTCTGCCCCTCCCCTGCTTGCATGCTGTCTCTCTCTCAAAATAAATAAATTAACTGGCTTCTGGGTCCTTCCTCCAAACATCACGCTGGATGATCTATGAAATGAGAAGCATGGATCTGAGGAACTTACAACTCTAACCACAAAACAAACATACAAACAAATTGTGAAAAATACATTCGGGGGGACAAAAGACGATTCATGATTTAATGTGGATGGAAACTGGCAGTGTGGGGTAGGCAGATGCTAGTACCAGAGTCAGGGAACAGAGTGAGGGGGAGCTATGTTATTTTTAACTTTTTGTTATAGAATAGTTTAAACACAGACAAGAATAAAGACTACTACATGAGACTCCCTTATATCCATAATCCAGCTCTACCAGTTCTCAACTCATGGAAAACTTTGGTAACCTATGTCCCCTACATGCCCTGCTCACTGAAGTAATCTTGCCCAGCTGACTTCAAGAGGCTCTCTTAACATTCATCTTCAAATAATGACTGAGCAATGAGAGGAAATGATGATTTCATTTCCCTTATAAATGACCATATCATAAAAATCTTACATACTAGGTGATGAAGCTCAATAATTATTTAAAAAGGAATATTTAAGAAGAGTGTAAGATGTTTCATAATGCAACTTAGCAGCAACCTATAATACTACTGATCTCTCCTTCCCTCTTCCTTTTTTCTTTTCTTCTGTTTTCTTTTTTTCCCCCTTTGACTTAAAGGACACCACTTTCTCTTGATCTTCCTCTTCATTAGGGAGTTCTTCCTTCTCAGTCTTCTTTTCTGCTTTCTCCTCACTTTCTGAATCGTTGGCATTAAAGTTTGCCAAGGCTATGTCTTCAGACCTCTCCTCTATCTAAACTTACTTCCCAGGTAATCTCAACCATTCTTATGACATGAAATACCATCCGATCGCTGATGATTTCCAAATTTAATCTCTACCTTGGAACTTGTCCCCTGAATTCTAGACACATGTATGCAATCATCTATTCCATGTTTACATTTTAATGTTTAATAAACACTTTGCATATTCTAACTCAAAATCTTGACCTTCCCTCCTCTACCTGCACAACACCCTCATGAACCTCCTTTTGCTTTCTTCATCATGGAATATCAATTCCATTCTCCTGGTGCTCAGACCTAAACGCTGGATTCATCTAAAATTCCCACTTTCCTTCATAACTCGATGTCCAGTCTTTCAGAAATCCTGCTTAATATGCCTTCAAACACCACCCCGCAGCCATCACTTGTTTCAACACTTAAGGATTTCTCCTTTGGATTCTTGTACAGCCTCCTAACTGATCTCCTTAAACTTGCCCCTTAAACCTATTCTCTACATCACAGTTAGAGGTTTGTTTGTTGTTTTTGTTTTTTGTTTGTTTTCCATCTCTTAATAAACTTTATTTTGTAGAGCAATTTTAGGTGCACAGGAAAATGGAGCAGGAAGTACAGAAAGGTGCCATGTTCTCCATGCCCCGTACATACACAGCCTCTCCCAACTAGGGAGGTCTGTTTGCTGCAGTTGATGAACCTACATTGACATATCATAATCACCCCAAGTCTATAGTTTACACTGGGGCTCATTCCTGGCGCCGTACTTTCCACGGGTTTTGACAAATGCAAAACAACATGTATCCACAATGGTAGTATCATAAAGAATAGTTTCACTGCCCTAAAAATCCTCTGTATACTGTCTATTCACCCCTGCCTCCCTCGAATTCCTGGCAATCATTGGTCATTTGACTCTGTCCATAGTTTTGCCTTTTCCAGAATGTAATAGAGTTGAAATCATACACCATGCAGCCTTTTTAGATTGGCTTTTTTTCTTAGCAGTATGCATTTAGGTTTCCTGCATGTCTTTTCAAGGGTCGATAGCCAATTTTTTTTTTTTTTTTTTTTAGCACTAAATAATATTCCATTGTCTAGATATACCAGTTTGTTTATCCATTCACCTACTGAAGAGCATCTTGGTTGCCTCCAAGTTTTGGCAACTGTGAATAAAGTTCCTATAAACATCTGTGAGTAAGTTATTTTTTTTTTCAACTCGTGGGTAAATACCAAGGAGTCTGATGGCTGAATCATACTGTCAAGAGTATGTTTTGTTTGGTAAAAAGTGACGGACTATTTTCCAAAGTGGATGCACCATTTTGCATTTCCACCAGCAGGGGATGAGAATTTCTGTTTCTCAGCACCTTCAGTATTTGATGCTTTTAGCTTCCAGTGTATGGATTTTCACCACTCTGATAAATATGGAGTGTTATCTCATTATTTTGAATTGCAAGTCTCTAGTGACATATGATGTTGAGCATCTTTTCAGACACTTATTCACCATCTGTATATTTTATTGTATGAGATTTCTGTTCAGATCATTTTCAATCAGATTGTTCATTTTCTTCTTATTGAATTTTTAGAGCCTTTTAAACTGTATATTAGATTAAAATTAAATTAAAAAATAGGGGCACCTGGGTGGCTCAGTGGGTTAAGCATCTGACTCTGGATTCCGGCTCAGGACATGATCTCGTGGTTTGTGAGTTTGAGCCCCACATCTGACTCTGTGCTGACAGTGTGGAGCCTGCCTGGGATTCTTTCTTTCTCCCTCTCTCTCTGCCCTTCCCCTGCTCATTCTCTCTCTCCCTCTCTTTCTCAAAAATAAATAAACTTTAAAAAATAAAAATAAATAAATAATAAAATGTATGTTAGTTAGGTCATGTTACTGCTATCCTCAAAATAATAATAACTCATATTTATGCTTCACCAGGAATTGTTCTAAGTGCTTTTCATATGGCATTCTTTAATTTTTAATATGCACTTTTTTTTTTATCTTTCCACATTTTAACATTATTTAAATTGGGTTGTATCTCACTATTGTTGGCCAAGCAGTAGTCATAATGCAACTGTCATTGCTGATGTGTGCGCATGAAAAGTTGCAGGTTTCAGTGTATGGAAGAAAATCTCAGGGACAACAGTAGAGCATTCCTCTAGAAATTGCATCACCAATGCTCTTACTGGAAGCAAGAATGATATTGGATGGAAAAACACAAACATAGACAACACTGAATGAAAACCTGTAGAAAGCTTAAAGGTTACCAATTTTTGGAAACATTTTAATCAATTCATGTAAATTTTAGCTGAGACTCTGTGGGTGTTATCCTATGATTGTGGGAAAACTATAAATAGACCAATCATCACCCAGGCTGACACTCAGCCTTAAATCATTTCAATACCTGTTTACATCTAGTTGATCTGTTCTTTTCTCTGTCACCATCAGAGCAAAACATAAACATCCTCTGGAGAAAGAAAATATTATTCACGGTCTTTTCAATTCTTTGCACACAACTCCAGAATACAATAAAAATCACCAGGCATATAGAAAGAAGAAATAAGTGAAATAAAAACTTCAGGTGATACAAATATTGGAGTTATCAAACAAGGAGATTAAAATCATGTGACAGACATGTTCAGGAAAACAGAATACAAGATAGGTACAATCACCTGAGAAATGAATCAAATACAAATTGTAGCATTGAAAAAAGCGGTTGATAATTCAGAGCTTAATAGTTAAGAATGCAGAATGAATGCAAAAGAAGAAAGAATTATAGAACGGCGTGGTCGATTAGTGCAAAGTATTTAGACCAGCCCCTTGGTTTTCTAGCAGATGATGTAGGCTCAGAAAAGTTAAGTTATTGCATCAAAATTCCCTCACTGTCTGATGCCAGAGCTGAGCCTGGAGTCGAGTTCCATGACTCCACTCCCAGTGCTCATCATATAATGTCTCACACTTAAAACATTTTCCTCCCAGAAAGTCTGATCTCTCCAGAACTGTATTCCCTCTACAGAGACACCAGAGAAGCTGGTAGCTGGAGCTCATCTGCAACCTCCTGACTCTCAAGAGAAGGCAATTTAGCCTGGAATTATAAGTGGGGTGTTAGCTCTAAAATGTACCTGTGAAAGCCTAAATGGTTCTCACCACTTGGTTCTCAAGAGTGAACTGGACCCATACATACTGAACAATGTCTGGAGATATTTTCGCCACGACTAGGGGGATGCTACTGCCATCTACATAAAGGCCAGAATTGTTGATAAATATTCTATAATGTACAGAATAGTCACCCACAGAACACAAATGGTCTGGCCCAAAGTCTTTGTAATGCTGAGGTTGAGAAACCCTGATCTAGACTGAGTCACAGAGTGGAAACTAAAAAGGATAGCAAAGAAAAGAGAATAAGGGACATATGGGACACAGTTGAAAGATCTAAAGTGTGGATAATTGGAGTCCCATAATGAGATGACATAAAGAATGGATGGGGGCAATAATATTCAAAGGGTTCCAGGCCACGAATATTCCCAAACTCAAAGATGCCCTCAAGACACAGACTCAACAGAGTCTTGAAACTCCAAGTATGATCACATCACAGTAAAATTCCTAAAAATGAAAGGCAAAACATCATCAATGCATTTAGAGGGAAAAAAAAAGATATCCTACTTTCAAAGGAATAAAAGATTGACATCAGATCCTTCGAGTCTTTAAAGGACTGTAAACCTAGCATTCTATACCTAGTGAAAATGCCCTTTAAAAATGAGGGGGAAAATTAAAATGAAGGGAAGATAAAAATGTTTTCAGATAAAATAAAATATATAAGAATACAAATCTAGGGGTCGCTTGTCAGTCAATTAAGTGTTTAACTCTTGATTTCAGAACAGGTCATGATCTCACAGTTGGTGAGTTCCAGCCCAGTGTAGGGTTCTGAGCTGACAGGGCCAAGCCTGCTTGGGATTCTCTCCCCCTCTCTCTGCCCCTCTCCTGCTCATGTTCTCTCTCTGTCTCTCTCCTCCTCTCTCAAAAATAAATAAACTTTAAATAAAAAAAAAGAATGCAAATCTGAGTTAAAAGAAACATAAAATTGGGTGCCTGGGTGGCTCAGTGGGTTAAGTGGCTGACTTGGTTTCAGCTCAGATCATGATCTCACAGTTTCGTGGGTTCAAGCCCCACATGGGGCTCTGCGTTGGCAGCGTGGAGCCTGCTTGGGAATCTCTCTCTTTCCTTCTCTCTCTGCCTGCCTGCCCCCCCCCACCCTGCTCACATTGTCTCTGTCTCTCTCAAAGTAAATAAATAAACTTAAAAAAATTCAAAGAAACATAAAGTATCATCTTTAGGCAGAAGGAAAATGATTCCAGAGAGAAACAGAAATTCAGAAAGAAATATAATCTGCTTAAAGGAGTAAACATGTGGATAAATGTAAAAGAACATTTACTCCATTAAACACTTATAGCAGTGGCTTGTGAGGTGTATATTTAAAATTAAATTTCATAAAAACAAGAGCAAAAAAGATGGACAAAGGTTTGTTTTAGTCAGCTTGGGTTGCTATAACAAAATAGCCTAGGCTGGGCAGTTTAAACAATAGACCTTTATTTCTCAAAGTCATGGAGCCTAGAAGCCTGAGGTCAAGGTGCCAGCAAAACTGAGTTCTTGCTGAGAACACTCTTCCTGGTTTGCAGAAGGCTGCCTTCTTAATGTGTCCTCAAATGGCAGAGAGAGAGAAAGAGAGAGAGAGAGAGGACACAGGCTCTCTGGGTTCTTCTCAGAATGGCACTAACCCCATTCATGGGGGTTCCACCCTCATGACCTCATCTAAACCTACTTACCTCCAGAAGGCCCCAGGGCACCTGGGTGGCTCAGTCATTTGAGTGTTTGACCCTTGATTTTGGATCAAGTCGTGATCCCAGATTGTGGGATTGAGTCCTTTGACAGATTCCATGCTGAAC
This sequence comes from Panthera onca, assembly GCF_046562875.1. Lineage (NCBI taxonomy): Eukaryota > Metazoa > Chordata > Mammalia > Carnivora > Felidae > Panthera > Panthera onca. The sequence goes on from NC_138356.1 coordinate 69,070,222, forward strand.
ATGGAGCCTGCTTGGGATTCTCTCTCTCTCCCTCTGCCCCTCTCCTGATTGCACACACACTGTCTCTCTCGAAAAAATAAAAATAAAAGATAAAATAAATAATAAGAAGTTCCCACCTCCAGTATCATCACATTGTGGGTTAGAGCTTCAACATATGAACTTTGGAGGACAAAAAGTATTCAACCCAGGCCAGAGGTTATGTGGAATTCAAGTATTATTGTGAACTTGAATTGTTTGGGATGTGGTCAAGTTAAAGTGAAAAATATGTTTATTACTTTGATTGTGGCAATGGCTTCACAGGCGTATGCATATGTCCAAATTCATAAAATTGCAGACATTAGAAAGGTGCAAGTTTTGTATAGCAATTGTATCTCAATAAAACTGTTTCTAATAAATAAAAGCATAGACTATTTGAACAGGATGCTTATCAAATTCTATCACTGATGGGTATAGGACCCTTTATCAAGGACAGAATATATTTGATTTTTAAGTGCAAATGGGATAATTACAAAAATTGATTATGTAGTAGTCCCTAACACACATTTCTTTGTTTGAATAACATAACACGTATCTATTCCACTTTTTTGGTTAATTTTTTTAACTGTGCACTTACGGTAAACTTCCTTTTCCTCTCCTGCCTCCTCTGTGTAACAACTAAGACCTTACCTGTCAAGAGCGATTTTTAAAATGAACCTATTAAGACAAAATTATCATTAAAAGGAGTTCCAATTATGAGCTTTCAGAAAGACAAGGAGTGGTGATTATTGGTTTTTCTGTAAACAAAGGCTTGTTTATTTTCCAAAATGTATTAGAAATAAAGTGTATAACCAACCATACCATACTGATTCATATGTTTAAGTTCAAGAGTGTTTTGAAGATACATGTGTTTTAAATTCTGCCCCTTTCTACAAGGAAGGGCTTTCTGCTAGTATTGCTAAGGAAGGATTTTTGGTTCTGTTTCACACAAAGACTATAAACTGAACTAAATGGGACCCAATGGGTCACAGTAAATCTACTCATTTACAACTATCTCTTATGAAGGATGTTTTTGGATAGTGAGAATGCCCAACACACTATTTCAAAGAAGTTCACAAAATCTGAAAACCAGGAGAAGAAAGAATTGAAGAGTGGTAGCAACATTTTCTAACAGGTTATGTGCGACTCACGTGTAATTCCTGTCTTTTTCAGCCCATTTTCCAAAGGGCCAAGATGACACCTCAACAAAATATATTACTTTACGTTACATTACAAAGCACAAAGGCACAGACTTATAGAAACCCACTTACAGAAGCTCGCAGACTCTCCCAATTGCAAACATCTGGGGACTGACACCTTCGGACTTTGGTTACCTTGCAATGGCGTCTTTAGGAACTTTTCTCTAAATGTTCTACTGGCTTCTCTTTCTGCACCTCTGCTTTCTCTTCCTCCCAGTACAGTACTTCCTTGACACATTCCTACTTGGCCCAAGACCCTACTCAGTCTACACAAGAAGACATTTTTATTTCATTCCAAATGTAGTGGAAAGCAGGAAAAGGCTCACTTAAACTGCTTTCCTTAAGGGTCTCTAGACATTTTCTCAGGCATCAGAAGTCCCAAGGAAGGCTCCACCTGGCAATAGCAATTCATATCTTTATCTGAAACATTTTAATACTGCTTGGCATTTAAGTGTAGGCCTAGGCTGCTGTCCAATGTTCCAATACCCTGGCAGCCAGATTGCAAAGCTCGCTATCTGACACGTCCTCAAGTTCCTGTGGGAGTGAGAAGTTCAGAGAAGAACCTGCCTGCTCTTAGCAATGGGATTTTCATCCCCATCGAGTCTTTCCATACTTTATTCTGTCCACATTTCATGATTACATAATCTAGCCTCACCGATAAAACATCCTCTTAACTTTTCCTTTGAACCCAAATCACATGTTTCTGTGGGTCCTTCAAAGTTCTTTTAAATTGCATTATCTTTAGGAAGGTCTAAATAATTTGCCCTTGTCTATATTATGCTTCCCAACAGTGGCTAACAGCAGGTGAAAGCTAAGCCAGGTTCTTTCCTATTGGTATGGGCAGTTGAATGGAAAGCAACTCTCACCTCATCTTGTTTGAGATTCTGAAGGCATTGTTTAAAACTCCAATACTATATTTCTGAAATAGATTATTGAGGTGCCAGGGTTCATGTTCATATGACTTCTGAGCTTTTGTCTGTGTCTCCACCACTATCCTCTTTGATAGTATAAACATTCAAAAGCAGAAACTAAATAGAAAATAATAGATTAGCTGAACACAAATAATTTGTAATTTCTATGTAAATCTTTAGAACTTTTTGGTCATAATGTCAACTTCTCATGGGCTTCCACTCCCATTACCAACCTCCAAAATACTAAGAAAATCAAAGGAGATTTCCACTGAAAATCACACAACACATTTACATTTATATAAAATGTAAATAAAACAAATGAAAGTAAACAAACAAAAAATCCTCCAAATCTGTTTTTGAAAAGATTTTTCCTGTCATTACAGCTTGAAATCACCACTATTGTAAATGAGAACAAGATCTTACTAGGTAAAGATAGAAGTAATTGTAGGCATCCTTTATGGCCCAACTGAAGCCTAGAGACAAAACATTTACTGGGACACCAATCTTCAGGGTCATGTGATGTTTTCTGCAATATTTATATGCAACTCAAGTCCATGTGCAGAAAATTTAGAAAGCTGGGGGCGCCTGGGTGGCGCAGTCGGTTAAGCATCCGACTTCAGCCAGGTCACGATCTCGCGGTCCGTGAGTTTGAGCCCCGCGTCAGGCTCTGGGCTGATGGCTCGGAGCCTGGAGCCTGTTTCCGATTCTGTGTCTCCCTCTCTCTCTGCCCCTCCCCCGTTCATGCTCTGTCTCTCTCTGTCCCAAAAATAAATTAAAAACGTTGAAAAAATTAAAAAAAAAAAAAAAAAAAAAGAAAATTTAGAAAGCTGAATTGCTAAAGTAATTTGAAGTTTCACTAGGCAAGAATGACAGGAGTATAATAGGGCAGTACTGTGTTAAGGGCTTTGTGTACATTGTCATATTCTAATACTCAAAATTGTTCTTGGATATAATAATTATTTTTTTTAACGTTTATTTATTTTTGAGACAGAGAGAGACGGAGCATGAACAGGGGAGGGGCAGAGAGAGAGGGAGACACAGAATCAGAAGCAAAAGCAGGCTCCAGGCTCTGAGCCATCAGCCCAGAGCCCGATGCGGGGCTCGAACTCACAGACGGTGAGATCGTGACCTGGGCCGAAGTCGGACGTCTAACCGACTGAGCCACCCAGGCGCCCCAATAATTATTTTTTAAAAATATTAATTTTTGAGAGAGAACATGAATGGGGCAAGGGGAGAGAGAGAGGGAGACAGAGAAGCCCAAGCAGGCTCCGTGCTGTTAACGCAGAGCCCTAAGTGGTGCTCGAACTCACCAACCATGAGATCATGACCTGAGCTAAAATCAAGAGTTGCCACTTAACTGGCTGAGCCACCCGGGCACCCCAAGAATGTAATAATTACTATTAACCCTATTTTATAGATAAGGATATTGAGTTTCAGCAAGGGTAAATAACTTGCTTATAGCCTCACAGCTGTAAGTAATGGCTGATATTCTAACTGTGGTCTCTCTGATGTTAATGTCACACATTGACTGCTTCACTATATAGAGGTAGGAGGGAATGAATAAGATAAAGTGAACAGGTCTGTGAAGAAGTGGTCTCAGTATGGTTGAACAATAGGATTAGTAGGAGTACATTAGTTACACACACACACACACACACACACACACACACACACACAGGAATAGAGATCTAAATAGAAATTGGAGGTTAAATTTAGGATTTCAGAAATGGTCCCATTATCAATAAAAACAGTGACCAATTCTGTGATTAAAGTGGGTTGAATAAAAACATTTTTTGCAAAGGAGAAAGAAGAAGTGGGAAGCAAGGGTATTGGCTATGTCATCCATTTTGAGGCTCAAGTTACCAGAATAATGGCTGCCATTGAGTTGGAGGGGATATGGTAAGTCTATTTCCAAAATCTTTATTAAAGGAGAAGTCAGGGTAGAAAACAGTGAAGAGAAGATATAGAATATATAGGGCTGAATGAGACAAAGTTAATGAATTAGGGATTTTCTCCTAAGACTGGAAGAGTAATTGTCTGAGAAGACTTATGACTGGACAAGAAAGATGTGAGTTTTGACTTATAACCTTGAGATTTGTGAGGTATGTAATGTGTGACTGCAGCACATATTACTTCCCATTTAGCACTTAACTCGTGGTTTTTGAGGGTCAGATATCTGGCCATGGTTTAGCTGAATTCTCAGCTTTAGGATCTCTCCCAAGCTGCAATCAAGATGTCAGCCAAGGCTGGGGTTTCATCTGAAGGCTCAATTGGGGAAGGATGTACTTTCAAGCTCACATGGCTATTGATAGAATTTTAGTTCCTCAATGTCTATTGGATTGAGGGCCTCAGTTCCTAAGTGACTGTAATTGGAGGATGCAAATTTCTTGCCATGTGGGTCCCTCCTACATGGCAGTTTGTTTCATCAGAGTCAAAAGGGAAGAAGAGTCTGTTAGCAAGATGGAACTCATAATCTTGTAACCTAATCATGAAAATAACATCCCATCACTTTTGCTATTTCTATTCGTTAGAAACAAGTCACTAAGCCAGGCTATACTCAAAGAGAGAGGATTACACAAGAGTGTGTATTCCAGGAGGCAGGAGTCCCTGGGGATCATATTAGGGGCTGCCTGCCACCTGGTATGAGAAGAAATGAGAAGCCTTTCTTTGAAAAGAGGGTAGGGAAGTCAGCATCCTCAGAGATCAGCCAGGTATCAGTTAAGATCAGGAATTATAGGGAACATCAAGTGGGAGTTTGATGACTCATGATGGGATAGTGATTCTAGTAGGTACAGAAGAAAAACTTGAGAGAGAAGAACACTTGGAAATTGGGTAAGAGAAAAAAGAAGCACAGAGGAATAAGACTAAGAATTCTGTGAAGAAAAAGAGTTTAAGGCACACATACTGATTCGTTCTCAAAAGTGAATTATTATATGCATTGGCTAAAAAACAAACAAAAACAAAAATTAAAGAAAAAAAATAGTCTGGAATTAAAGGTATAACTTTTAACAACTACAACAAACTAGTTGATCACATGGTGGCCAAACCAATGTCTTTGAAACCCCCTCACATTCCCTGCTGTCCTTATCAGCTCAGATATGTTCATATTCTTCATAGTATGGATAACTCTACAGATCCTAAGACACAAATGAGGCAATGCTGTTAAGGGGATGGAGAAGGAAATATACAAACAGGTCAACCCAACTGGGAAAGATGTTGTCATGCCTGGTTATCCAAATGGATTCAGGGATCATGTACTGATTTTGCAGCTTCTTCTGCTTTGTTAATGAAATATAAATTGAGATCTTACATTTTCAAGTTCCTGCTAAATGATGGTAAAATCAAGGAATTAGAGCCTGGTATGCTTTGCCAGAAACCATGACCATGTTGGGGTGGCAACCTTCAATTCCTATATACCATTGAATCATATCCCTGGGGAACTCTTTTCACTGCCCTTCTGATTTCAAATCCTGTGAATTGCTATGCACACACATGAAGATTGGTGTCCACTGATTCAGAACACTTATTCCCATCCCATTTGCTTCCACATTCTCTAAAATCTATATTTACTTTAAAGCCAACATTATGGAACGTGGATGGAATTAGATGTTTAAGGCTTGTCAATTTTCCAATCGTTTATAATTAAAAGATAAAATCAACCCCTTGTCCCAAACTTTCTTTTGTATTACTAGTAATGAGTACACTGTCTGTAAGAATACAAAATATCCCTCTTTTACTAGTATTCTCTCTAGGAAAGTCATTTTAGGATTTTTTATTATCACTTTTGAGATATTCTAATAACTATTTAGCATTCAAAGGGAGTTACCAGGCTATGGGCCTTAGGCCTTTGGAGACATGGGGATTAGGGAGTTTTTGAAAGTGATTCCATTGACTTTAAAAACATTATTGAACAAATATTATCAAAAGTTCTGGCATTCAGTGGGATGTTTCTTTGTCTTTTTATCCGTCCATTGGGTACCTTCTAAAAAGAATCCTTAGTGACTGAATCAAACACCAAAGTGCCAACTTGTTAGGAATTGGCCAGAAGTGCAAAACGAGAATAATATCCCTTTGTTTCTTTTCATATAAAGCAAGTTTGTGAGTAGGGGTAGGGGAGTGAAGAGAGGGAGGCCAAACCCCACAGAGTCTGTTCCTTTATTTGGATAGCTTTGAGGAAGAAGCATTGCTTTGTGTCTTTTGTCATTTTCCTTCTAAAACAGGAGATTTTTCTAACATGCTAAAACACTAAGGTAATACTGGCAATAAAATTAGAAAAATTTTCTTTGGGGGAAAATACAAAGATTCTGGAATAAATTTATTAGAACTGAGGAGATGGGTGCTGTTCTAAGTTTGTTAGAACTTGTGAATGTCTTGTCACTTTGTGTATGGTTTCAAAAGAACAAAGGTTTTTGTTCTACTAACCTAGCTTTTCTGCAAAAATATAAACCATTCAATTCTTCACATCTATTTCCCAGGTTCAATTAACCATTAATAGCTCTCACGCACACTTACCATTTATGTGTTTATATAAAATTAACTGATGTTTCATATCCATTTCAAAGGAGAAAATGGAGCACATTCATTGTGTTTCTACTTACGTTTCCAAGTTCAAGGAAATCCATGCATTGGTTTTAATAAAATATTTTATGTTAACTTAAGTAAGAGCTTACATATCGCTCTTGAACCCTCATCTACTATAATACAGTGAACAATTTTAAATTTGAAATATAATTTTATTTAAGTTTATTTATTTATTTTTAGAGATACAGAGACAGCATGAGTGGGAGAGGGCCAGAGAGGGAGAGAGAGAGGATCCCAAGCAGGCTCTGCACTGTCAGTGCTGATCCTGATGCATGGCTTGAACTCACGACACTTGAGATCAGGACCTGAGCTGAAACCAAGAGTTGGACACTTCACTGACTGAGCCACCCAGGCACTCCTCGAATATAATTTAAAAGTATATATAAGGGGTGCCTAGTCAGTTCAATCGGTTAAGCATCCAGCTCTTGGTTTTAGCTCAGGTCATGATCTCATGTTTTGTGAGTTCAAGCCTTGTGTCGGGCTCCATGCTGACAGCACAGAGCCTGCTTAGGATTCTCTCTCTCCCTCTCTCTCTGCCCCTCCCTGCATTCTCTCTCTTTCTCTCTCTCAAAATAAGTAAATAAACACTTAAAAATATATATAGGACTAATTTTATCTATTATCTTACTCAGTGTAGAATGTTTGGTCATATAAACAAGTTGGTTTTAGCAAAGAAAACATAGAAACATACTGCAAAATTTTCCTATTAGTTCAATGCTATGAAATTACTGCCATAAATGAAGTAGAACACCCACTATTTGAAATAGAAGGAGAGGAGGAGTCAAGATGGCAGAACAGCATGGAAGTTTTTTGTGTCTTGCACCCATGAAATACAGCCAGACCAACACTAAACCATCCTACACACCTAGAAAACCGATTGGAGGATTAACACAACAATCTGCACAACCTGAACCACAGAATTCAGCAGGTACACGGCACAGAGAAGTGAACTTGGGGAGCGGGAATGCACAGGAAGGGAGGTGCTTTTGTGAACAGAGAGAGGACAGAGACTGGAGGAGGGAAGAATACAGGACAAGCACCCCTCCCCAAAAGCAGCTGGAGAGAAAGTGGAAAATTGGAAACAGCTGCAGGGACTAAACTAAAAAGGGAGAAAGGAGAAAGGAGAGGGTTTAAATTCCATTAAGATTGTAAACAAGGGGAGCGCAAAGGCTGCAACTCTGCAGCTCCATACCTGGCGGTGCTCTGGTGGGAAGGGCGAATCCCCAGGAGCAGAGTGGGGTCCGGGAGGTTCTCAGGCCACACGGGGAAAAGCGGTTCCACTGCTGGAAGGACATTTGGTAGAGATTGTGAGGCCACCTGGGCCCAGCAGACCCCAGAAAACGGCCACATTCGCTGGTGCTGTAACAAGGTCATTAAGGGTGAAGCCTGGTGCCAGATGTGTGTGGTGATTTTCCATAATCCCTGAAACGCTGCTGCTACACCATCTCGTAAATTTTTTTCTGGGGCGGGCTGGCACCTGGCCACAGTCTCGGGGCACCAGCAGCAGCAGGGTCCAGCGGGCGTTCCTGGGTGCAGCCGACATTCAGCCATTGCTCGTTCGGCCATCAGTCGGTGAGACCCTCCCACAGAGGGGCAGAATGGGTCAAAGACGCAGTCCTTCCGAAACAAGGGGCCAGGGAAAACAGCCGCATCTGAGACAAAACTCTGGAGAGAGGTACTGCCTGGGGCTTGGTCACAGACAGTGGAAAAGCGGGGAATGGACCAAAGCTGAAGACCGAGGACGGGTGCACGATTGCTGATCAGGGAGAACAGAGTTCCGATACTAGAGACTGGGTAGCTGGGTAACGCCATTTTCACCGCTCCTGCGCATGCGCATACACACCTATAAGCGCCACAGCACTCCACCCTAGTAGGCTAGTAGCGCCATCTAGTGGAGAACGGAGCCTTTACACTGAGCCCTGCCCAACTGGGCCAACCTCGCTCTTCAAGAACACAAGTCTCACCACCTGCTTAGTTTATGGACTATAAAGCACTTCATAGTCTGACTTCTGGAGGAAAATGAAGTAATTTCAGTCCTATTTCAATCTGTTACCAGATCCATTTATTCAATCTTCTTTCTTTCTTTTTTCTCTTTTTCACTTTTCTTTTTCTTGAATACAGAAAGAGAAAAAAAATCATTTTTATTTTCAATTTTTGTTAAAAATATTTTTCTTTAATTTTTTACTATAATTTTTACTTTTGTGTAAATTTTTTCAAGTTCTATTTTACTTCCATCATTTTATTTTAGACTACTTCAGTGTATTCACTTTTTCAAATTTTCAAACGATTTCCTTTTTTTCCCTTTTTTCTCTTTTTTGTTTCTTTTCTTTTTCTTGAATACAGAAAGAGAAAAAAATTCATTTTTATTTTTAATTTTTATTAAAAATATTTTTCTTTAATTTTTTCCTACAATATCTTTACTTTTGTGTAAATTTTTTCAAATCCTATTTTACTCTCATCATCTGATTTTAGTCTACTTCAGTGTATTTATCTTTTCAAATTCTCAAATGATTTCCTCCCCCCCTTTTTTTCTCTAATCTGTCAAACCACTTTCAAAACCCAGGCCAAAACACACCTAGGATCTAGCATCATTTATTCAATTTTGTGTGTGTGTGTTTAATTTTGTAATTTTAATATTTTTTTAATTTTAATTTTTTTAATTTTAATTTTTTCTACCTCATTAATTCCTTTTCTCCCTTAAAAATGACAACACGAAGGAATTCACCCCAAAAAAAGAGCACAAAGAAACGACAGCCAGGGATTTAACCAACACAGACACAAGCAAGATGTCTGAACCAGAATTTAGAATCACAATAATAAGAATACTAGCTGGAGTCGAAAATAGATTAGAATCCCCTTCTGCAGAGATAAAAAAAGTAAAAACTAGTCAGATTGAAATAAAAAATGCTATAACTGAGCTGCAATCACGGATGGATGCAGCGGCGGCAAAGATGGACGAGGCAGAACAGAGAATCAGCGATATGGAGGACAAACATAGAGAATAATGAAGCAGAAAAAAAGAGGGAGATTAAAGCAAAAGAGCATGATTTAAGAATTAGAGAAATCAGTGACTCATTAAAAAGGAGTCCCAGAAGATGAAGAGAGAGAAATGGGGGTAGAAGGGTTATGTGAGCAAATCATAGTGGAAAAAGTTTCCTAACCTGGGGACAGACACAGATGTCAAAATCCAGGAAGCACAGAGGACCCCCATTAGATTCAACAAAAACCTACTATCAACAAGGCATATCATAGTCAAATTCACAAAATACTCAGGCAAGGAGAGAATCATGAAAGCAGCAAGGGAAAAAAAGTCCCTAACCTACCAGGGAAGACAGATCAGGTTTGCAGCAGACCTACCCACAGAAACTTGGCAGGCCAGAAAGGAGTGGCAGGATATATTCAGTGTGCTGAATCAGAAAAATATGCAGCCAAGAATTCTTTATCCAGCAAGGCTGTCATTCAAAATAGGAAAGATTAAAATTTCCCAGACAAACAAAAATTAAAGGAGTTTGTGACCACTAAACCAGCCCTGCAAGAAATTTTAAGGGGGACTCTCTGAGGGGAGAAAAGATAAAAATATAAATACATACATACATACATACATACATACCAAAAGCAACAAAGATTAGAAAGGACCAGAGAACACCACCAGAAACTCCAACTCTGGAAGCATCATAATGGCCATAAATTCATATCTTTCAGTACTCACTCTAAACATCAATGGACTCAATGCTCCAATCAAAAGACATAGAGTAACAGAATGGATAAGAAAACAAGATCCATCTATATGCTGTTTACAAGAGACCACTTTAGACCTAAAGACACCTACAGATTGAAAATAAGGGGATGGAGAACCACCTATCATGCTAATGGTCACCAAAAGAAAGCCGGAGTAGCCATACTTATATCAGACAATCTAGACCTTAAAATAAAGCCTGGATCAAGAGGGTATTATATCATAATCAAGGTGTCTATCCACCAAGAAGACCTAACAATTGAAATAGAAGGAGAATCTTTAAAGCAGCAGCCTGACATTTTTCCTCCCAAGTTTCATATTTCCTTTGCTTTTTTTATGATTTCATTATTTCTACCACCTTGTTGGTCTCAGGGTCAATTTCTTTGCCTTCAATATTGTGGCCTAATTTGGGGGTGGAATAGGGAAAGCCTTCCTTTGATTCCCCTTAACAATGGTGAGTAGTATTAAATAACCAAAATAATGTTACTCAGTAGTAGGGACAACATAATGAAAAGTTGTAAGGGAATCATTACAAACATAAATGCAATCAAGTTCTCTAAATACAGATTCTTTATTCTCTTCATTAAGATTACTATATTTTACTTCTCAAAATATATCAATAGGGATGTTGCTTATTGCTCTTGAACTCCCTAAAATTGGCCTGTGCTCTGTCCCTTGAAAGCTAATTTTTATTGACTCAGTGCCTTCAAGCCCAGGTAAAGAGTACTCTCTATTCCTGCCTCCTCCCCCCAATCCCGCTCTAGTCTTTTCTGAGGGAGGACACCCATTCATTCAACACCTATTTATAACATGCTTGCTTATATGCCAAACAGAGTTCTAAGTGCTAGGCATTCAGCAGTAAACAGGATAGATAAGATCTATAACTCTTACTCTTATGGATTAAAAAAAATTTTTTTTTGCATTCATTTATTTTTTGAGAGACATAGAGAGACAGAGCACAAGTTGGGGAGGGGCAGAGAGAGAAGGAGACATAGAATCCGAAGCAGGCTCCAGGCCTCGAGCTGTCAGCACAGAGCCCGACACGGGGCTCAAACTCACAAACCATGAGATCGTGACCTGAGCCAAGGTTGGACGCTCCACTGACTGAGCCCCCCAAGAGCCCCAACATGGGGAAAGGCAAAATCAGACAAAAAAAAAATGAATAATTTCCAAGAGTGACCCAAAAGAAGAACAACATGAAATGATGGAGAGGAACCAAGGTCAGAGAAGGGAAACTGCTCCAGCAACATTGTTCCAGAGAGCTCCTCTGGGAAGGCTAAGTTTGAGCTGACACAGGAATGGGGAGAAAGAGCCATCTGTGGGAAAATCTGGGGTCAAGACATCAAGGTGGAGGGAGCAACAACTGCAAACTGAGTAAGACTGTTGAAGCTGGCAGTGTACTAGATCAAAGAGAAGACCAGTATGGCTACAGCATGGTCAACCAGAAGTCCCACATGAGGAGAAAATAGGCAGGGGACAGATCTGGCAGGTCACAGTAAGGAGTTTAGATTTTCTTCTAACTGCCATCAGAAGCCACTATATATACACCAGTGCTCCATCAAAACAAACAACATTGATTACTCTTAGTAGATTTTTACTTCAAACAATACTTCATACTTACCACAATCTACCAAAGTTTCCACAGCAAACATGCACTCATTAATCATGCCCCCCTAACAGGAGTCCCAGATTCTGAGAGACATGATTTATTTCTAGTGTGAGAGTGGGAAAATACACGAGTCTAGAACATTCTGTTGTGCCTGAAGCAAAGCAGTTCTCCAAGACTAACAGTGACATGTCAAGACAGGGACACTGAAAGGCTAAATGGTTGACAATTTGATCACTCAAAAAAAAAAAAAAAAAGAAAAAAAAATATAACACATTGATTATTTTTCTTGAAAAGTCTCTAGTATTAAAAGATAAAATGAGGCATATTAAAATTTTAAGAGTGTGAGTAAAAGTCCTTTCAAGTCAGGCAGAATCAGACTGGAAGTGGTTAGAAGTACTCCACGATGGGACCTTGAGGGGGGAGATTTTATTGAGAAAAGGTAGAAGCAAAGTTAGGAAATTATTGATTGGCTATAGTTTATAGCTTTGTTGGCTGTTAGTGATTTGTTGTCTTTAGGTTTCAATTTCCTAACTTTGAGGCAGGCTTAGATTTTGGATTTTGTGGCATTAGTCCACAATGGTGTTAGAACCATGTAGTGATTGATATTCCTTAATCATGGGGGGGGGAGGGGAGAAGGAAGGAGATAAATAAATAAATGTTTATTTATTTTGTGAGAGAGAAGGAGAGTGTGCAAACAGGGGAGGGGCAGAGAGAGAGGGAGAGAGAGATAATCCCTAACGGACTCCACACTCACAGCACAGAGCCTGAAGAGGGGCTCAATCTCCATCTCACAACTTAGAGATCATAACCTGAGCCGAAATTAAGAGTTGGAAGCTTAACCGACTGAGCCCCTCAGGTGCCCCAACAAGAAAGTTATTTTTAAAGAAGAATGTCAAGTAAAAATAGAAACAAAGGTAGTATTAAAAAAAAAAATTGCATCTTCTCCCTTCCACCCACCCCAATGTAACAAGTGATTGAGGAAACAGTCATCCGTGGTGATTCTTGGGTAAAAGATTTTGAAGAACCGGATATTTACAGGATATTCAAAGTGCTATGTTATTGGTTACTTATTAATTACAAGGGAAAATGTCTCATTACAAGAACAATTTAATCACGTGATCAAACAGCATCACTGATATTGAAAACACAAACAAAAATAAATGAATATCATGTGCCTCTTGATGTGATGGTTAAAAGATAATATTAAAAACAATTAAATATTAAAAATCAGATTATGACTTACTCAGATATAAAACAAATTCATCAAAAAATTTAGTTAACTTATTAATCAGTGAGAGAACCAGGCAGATGTTATAATTGACTCATAAAAGAATTCAAGGGAGGTGCCTGGGTGGCTCAGTTAGTTAAGGACGGACTTCTGGCTCAGGTGGTGATCTCGCCTTGAGAGTTTGAGCCTCCCGTCGGGCCCTGTGCTGACAGCTTGGAGGCTTGGAGCCTAGAGCCTGCTTTGGATTATGTGCCTCCCTATATGTCTGCCTCATCCTCTCTCTCTCTCTCTCTCTCTCTCTCTCTCTCTCTCTCTCTCAAAAATAGAATAAAACATTAAGAAAAATTTTTAAAAAAGAGAATTCAAGAACAGATGCATTTATAGATCATGATTATGGAAACTGACATGCAAATGTTGGGAATGCTGGTTTTCCTGCTGGGAGATTGAGAGCGGAAGGAAGGGAAACACAATTGAACCTCTTGGCTGGGGCCATAATTTGCGCATCTATAGTCAAGAATTAGGGTACATTGTTATGTTATCTGTAATTTACACACTGTTTAGATAGCTTCCATAGAATCAGGATCAGATGGCCCAGAGGGATTCCTTTAGACAGTGCAGGGTTTTCAATTGAAGCCCAACGTTTTAGTAAGAAATGTACAATATTAATAATGGAACATTTTTGCCAAAAACATTTCATCTGAATTTGGTCAGACAAAACTAGAATATAGCACATTCTATACAATATCTAGCTTCAGCCCAATTAAAACAGTTGATGTCATGAAAAACTACAAAACCGTAGGGAGAATGTTCTTGACTATAGCGGAATAAGAAGCATAATAACTATATATGGTGGATAAACCTTGACTGGATCTGGATTCAACAAAAAATACAGAATATATTTGGGAGGATACTCAAGAAAAATAATATATGGACTTCAAACTAGTTGATGTTATTGAATCAGTGTCAATTTTCTTAACTCATAGTGGTTTTGTGGTTATATAGGTAAAATTCTTCAGTCTTAGGTTGTGGTACGAGGAACAAAGGCAAAAACGAAATGTAGATAAAATTAAACTTCTTTATAACCTGCAGCCCATTGACAAATACTTGAGGCCGGCAGAGTGAAACATTCCTCCAGGAACTCCCAACTGTATTAATGTTAATGCTTTACTAGAGGGAAAAACAACCTTAGCTTGGCTATAGTTAGGTCTCCAGGACCCTGTGAGTCTTCCTTAGCATCTGAAAGTCCTTTTGGGAGACTTCCCCTTGGCTTTACTTCCCCCAGCTCCCAAGTATATAATCAGTCACTCCTCACAACCCAATGCAGGTCTTTCTGCCCATGGGACATATTCCCATGCTTTGATATACACACTTTTTTGCACCGAACACATCTCAAGAATTCCTCCTTCGCCGGCTGCCAACACCAACATTTTCCACATCAGGCTGTAGATGCTCAAGTATCAGGATTGACATGTAACCATGTCCCGCATACTTCAAATGTTTCCAAGAAAAAGATAATAATGCACATACAGAGAACAAATTGATCAAAATGTTAACTAATTGGTGAATCTAGTTGACAAATACATAAATCTTTCTTAAACCATTTTCATAGTTTCATGTCCACTGAACTATGAATTTTTAAAACAGATTTGCAACTTTTAGTACAAAAAAAGTTAGGGAAAAAGGTAAAACACTGTTTTTAGAATAAAACAATGCTTATAAAAACGAGTGTAAAAAACAATACATATTAAATACGTTGCTATAAAAATATATGAATCAAAGATGCTAATATACTTAGAGACAGATATGAGAGAGACAGATGCACGGACAGATTGATTTAATGCAGGAGGTACACGTCAATCAACTATTTGTACATAATAACCTCCATTTGGTCTCCATGTCAGACTTACCCTGCATCAAGGAGTCCCAGTCTTCTCAAGTAAAAGATGTCTTTTTAATGTGAAAAAAGTTACTAATATTGTCATTGTCAGTTTCTAGTATCTATTGATTTAAAAAAATACATAATGACAAATGCACCCATGAATTCAAGAAATGCTTTAAAATGAATTTCTATGTCATTAAGCACAAGACTATTTCCATAAATGTGTGAATTGGGAACTCATATGTGGATGAGGCATTGTATTTGGTTAGTTTAGAGGCTATTTAGAATGTAGAATGACTATGGGTTCTACATTTTTTTTTTTTTTTAGCATTCTGTAGACAAAATAAAATGAATTCAAATGGGAAAAAAAAACTTTAGATGGTGATACAAAAGAGCTTATTTTTATTCTATCATCAAACATCCTCTTGGACAGGAAGATTAAAATTTGGTTTACTTGTTCTTAACACATTTAGGAGTTACCAAAGACAGAGCCCGGGGTTCTGGAGTAAGTGTGATGTGGAATAAATTTTGATTTCATGATTGTCCTTTCTGGATGCTGGTCCCTAGAAAAATTGCTTGGTTCCCCTCAGTCATGGTTTCATCATCTGAAATGAAATGGTAACGACAAAAAAAGATAATAATACCAACCTTTCTGGGGTAATTGTATTTTTCTTCATTATTTTTCATTTGTTCATGTATTTATTAGACCTTACCATACTTCCAAAAGGATTTGAAGCAACATAATGGTATCCTGGGATGAAAGGACAATTCTTGGAATGTGTTTATAAATAATAGAGGTACAACAACTTTGGTTTCTTTCTTCCTCCTCTGTCTTCCTATTTTAAATGTTAGGATTGATAACTCTGTGATCTTGAGCATTTAACTTTATTTCCAAACTTTGGTATTGCCTTTTGTAAAATGGGGATAGATTCATTAAAATCTTGGAATTTCGGGGTGAGATGACCTGTTTCTATGAACTTGAGCAAATTATTTACATTATCATTCCACAAGTTCTCACTTATAAAACTGAGAAATATGTCTGCCCTGACTATAATGTTCAACTGAAATACTATAGTTGTAAAACGTCTTTGCAAATACTTAAGTGTAGATGTATGTGAGTGATAGCTACTCTATCATGAAAGCTAAGAAAAGAAGCAGAGAGAATAAAATCATTTGCCCAAATAACCTTTTTTTTAAAATTGAAGTACAATTAACATACAGAATTATATTAGTTCCAGATGGGCGAGAGAATGGTTTAATAATTCTTTACACTCCTCAGTGCTCACGATAAACATTGTCCTCATCTGTCACCGAGGTTTTTTCAATTTTCATCTCTATGACTTACTTATTTTGTAACTAAGTTTGTACCTCTTAATCCCCTTTATCTATGTCACCCATCCCCCCCCCCCCAACTCCCCTTTGGTAGCCACCTGTTTGTTCTCTGTATTTAAGAGTCTGTGTGTGTGTGTGTGTGTGTGTGTGTGTGTGTGTGTGTGTTTCACTTTGTTTTCTTTTTAAAAAATTATTTTTAATGTTTGTTTATTTTTGAGAGAGAGAGAGAGAGAGAGACAAAGCATGAGAAGGGGAGGGCAGAGGGAGAGGGAGACACAGAATCCGAAGCAGGCTCCAGGCTCTGAGCTGTCAGCACAGAGCTCAGTGTGGGGCTCGAACTCACAAACCATGAGATCATGACCTGAGCCAAAATCAGACGCT
This sequence comes from Panthera onca, assembly GCF_046562875.1. Classification (NCBI taxonomy): domain Eukaryota; kingdom Metazoa; phylum Chordata; class Mammalia; order Carnivora; family Felidae; genus Panthera; species Panthera onca. The sequence goes on from NC_138356.1 coordinate 69,087,093, forward strand.
TAACTGACTGAGCCACCCAGGCACCCGTTTGTTTTGTTTCTTAAGTTCCATATGTTAGTGAAATCATATGGCATTTGTCTTTCTTTGTCTGACTTATATCACTTATTTCACCAAATAATCTTTTAAATTAGACTTCTAAATTGTACTATTTTGAGTTGGAAAAATTTTAGATGCTTGGAAGTCATAAATATATCGATAGAATCCCCATAAAATGCTTTACATTTTTTAATTTGCGTTTTTTACCAACCAGACTTCAAAATTGACAAAAGTAATAAAGGAGAGAATTTATGTGAAAATCTCTGAATTCCTATGGGTAAATATACCATAACATTTAAAGATATCATTATGTTATTATCATTTTATGATTTTTCAATACACTCTTCTCTTATTTGAAAATTAAAAGTATGATGAATATAATGTATTCATCAGTTAGTGCCATCATTCTCTATGTTACTGGAAGAATACACTTTGTAAAGAGAAGTAAAGAAAAAAGATCATTCTCAATCTCTTGTCTCCCTGGGAGAAGGTATAACATTACAGATTCCCTGGTGTGTCAAGACGGTTTAATTTATGAATATCTCCCACATAGTATCCATCATGACTCAATCAGATTGCATGTATATTTCATTCCATCATTCAAAAGTCGGTGACCTATAGCTGGTCAATGAGGTGTAGGCTTTTCATTAACGAAAGTAACTGCTGATCTTGCACCCTTAGAATGTCAAAAGAACTGGAAATGGTTCTTGCTAAATTCTGTAGCAGCAAGGGCAATGTCAACTACACGGAAAATTCAGCTCTCTTAAGGAGAAACTCTTTAGCCATGAAATTTCCACAAGGATGATTACTTTCAATCAGAAAGTATGGTACAATGATCTCATTGAAGGAAACAAGAAGGAGATTGCAACTCAAAGAGGCAGATTCTCTCCAGGGTCCAAATCATTTCTGGGTAGTGTTGCAGGAAGCAACACTAACACATTCAGGTCATCAGAAAAATGTATTATTGTTGCCAAGCACTAAAGTACCCCACAGAGACTTAGTTCATTCATCTTTCTGAGAGCTTAATTTACTGGGAGGAGTTGACCTATGACTCACCAAGGGAGTGTAGAATTTATATGTACTGAGCACCTACTATGGTTCCAGCACTATGAATTATACCCTTACGTGCATTGTCTTATTTAATTTTTACTACAATCTAGAAATAGATGTTAATACCCACAGCTTACAGATAAGAAAATGGAGAATAGAGAGATAGCATAACATTCTCAAGGGCACAAACACAAATAGCAAAGGTACATTTGCTTACATATCTGTCTGCTACCAAGGTCTGTGATGTCTCAAATACCAGGGCCACCACTGAGAGAGCCCGGAACGCAAGTTCCCTCTTTTCATAGTCTTACACTCAATTGTCTCTTTGCCACCACCCTCAGACACACCTACCAATTGGATACAGGTGCTGGCTACAATCTACTGGACTGGAAATCTGGCTTGATGAAGGTCCTGTATTTTTCTCCAAGACCGTGAAGTTCTTGAACATAGCAAAGACTGCTGAGTTCTCCATTATGCTATCCATCTATTACCAAAGCCCTATCTCAGAAAATAAATGTTCAAAACACATTTCATTCCTATACTATGATGAGAAAAATGAAATCTAGTTGACAAGATCAGGGCAGGAGCATCAGAGAAATTAAAGAATGGATATGCTTCAAGATGACATCACGAATGGCATTCACTGAGTGCAGAGGAACATGAAGGAAGGCACAGAATGAGGCAAGTCAGGAGCAAACAAAGATAACTCTCAAGTTTTAGAGTTATAGGAAATGCTGATGCTGTTAAGGAAAACTAAGAAAGTTAAGGAATAAGTTGAAGGAGATAACAAAGTTTTGGACATATTAGCTATCTCGGTTAGTTGGGCCTTTTGTCCAAATGCTCAGGCCAAAAACTTGGCAGCTGTCCTTGACATATCTACTTCATTCACACTCTGCATTGCAATCCACCAGCCAATCTTCTTGGCTCGCCCTTCAATGCATATTTTGAATTCAACCCATTTTCCACCACCTCTTTGTTAACCTGTGGCCTTGACTGCCATCATCTTTTACCTGGATTATTATAATAGCCTTTTAATGGGCAATTACAGTTTTCTGCAGTCTCAACACAGCAGTTAGAGTTACTCTTAATTTTTTTTCCCACTCAAATCACTACAGTTTGATGCAGAGGAAAAGCCAGAGACCTGCAATGGCTCATAAGAACATAATCTTGCCCCACTCCACTCTCTACCCAACCTTACTCTGTGCTACTCTGCCCTTCAACTCTCCATTCCGACCACACTGACCTCCTTGATCTTCCTGGAATGCACTAGCTATAATCATGTCTTAGTGCCTTCATACTTGCTGTAACTTAGAAAGCTCCTTTTTCAGATAACCATATGGTTTTCTCCCTCTCTTCCTTGAGACCTTCACCCATTTTCTCAGAGAAACCTTCCTTGATGGTTCATGCAGTCCTTTGACAACACAACCACTCCCCTTCTGTTCTGATGTGTTTGTTTCTCTCCCTAGACGTTCTCATCTTCTTACATTTTGTTATGATCTATTGTCTGTATCCCTGTATTAGAATGTAAATTCCACAAGACAGTGGGATATGTCTGTTGGATTCACTACTGTATCTTCTGTGCCTAGAACAGTGCCAGGCACATAATGAATGCTCAATCAATACTTTCTATATGAGTAAATGAAGTAATTAAGAAATTGAGAATTCAGAGAATTCAAGACTAAAGTGACTGACTTTGAGATCTTTCCCCATTGATGGAATAAACTATATGACAGATCACCAAAGGAGGAGAGTTAATAAACAAAAGGGTACATCATAGAGTGTTTGCATTTATTTGCAAGCAGCAGCAGGAGATGAAGAAAGGGAATTTGAAAAGGTGCTATTTTTCCTTTTCTTTCCTTTTCTTCAGTATACTTTTGTAGCTAATCACACTAATAGAAGTTTCTAATATTGAATACTTAATCATGTTGTATTATTTCAAAATACACTTTTGGTTTCAATTAGCTGAAGTTTTATTTCCTGTATTTGTATATTATAGGAAAGAGACATTATTTTCTTTCTTTCTTCCTTTCTTCCTTCCTTCCTTTCTTCCTTCCTTCTTTTCCCTTCCTTTCCCTTCCCTTCTCCTTCCTCCCTCCCTCCCTTCCTTCCTTCCTTCCTTCCTTCCTTCCTTCCTTCCCTTCCCTTCCCTTCTCCTTCCTCCGTTCCCTTCCCTTCTCCTTCTTCCCTTCCTTCCTCCCTTCCTTCCTTCCTTCCTCCCTTCCCTTCACTTCCCTTCTCCCCTTCCTTCCTTCCTCCCTCCCTTCTTTCCTTCCTTCCCTTCCCTTCTCCTTCCTCCCTTCCCTTCCCTTCTCCTTCTTCCCTTCCTTCCTCCCTCCCTTCTTTCCTTCCTTCTTCCCTTCCCTTCCCTTCTCCCCTTCCTTCCTTCCTTCCTTCCTTCCTTCCTTCCTTTTTCTTCCTTCCTCCTTTTCTTTTCCTATTTTTTTTTCTGATTTGGAAACCACATGAAACTAGTTTCATAAGGCAAGCTGAGCAGCATTTACTTTTTCTGTCTCTGGAATGATTTACCTAAGAGAAGCATGAACTGCACCAACATTCAGAAGAATCATCTGGAATTGGAACTTACTGGGAGCGAAGGTCTCTGATGACCGCCTTGCATCATTTAGTACTGACTTTAGCTTCACGCTCTCTCTTCCTTCTTGTACCAAGTTTGGCATTTACACATTTCTAGGAGTTTGTCCCTTTCATCTTATGTTTCAAATTCATATGCATATATTTATTTAAAATATAGTACTTAAAAATCTATTTTGTTTCTGCATTCTTCTCTATTTAGTATTTTATTTATTGGCTTCACACTTTTTTCTTTCCTTGACAGTACTGGCTAAAGTCTATTTTATTAATCTTTACAAATAATCAGCTGTTAGTTTTATTAATCCTTCCTTTTATTTATTTTTAAAGTTTATTTATTTTCAGAGAAAGAGAGAGAGAGAGAGCATGAGTGTGAGCAGGGAGGGGCAGAGAGAGAGAGAGAGAGAGAGAAAATCCCAAGCAGGGTCCATGCTGTCAGCACAGAGCCTGATGTGGGGCTTGAACTCACAAACCATGAGATCATGATGTGAGCCAAAAAAGTCTCATTTTTTTCTTTTTTCTTTATATTTCCTTCTTTCTATTTTCTTTGAGTTTGGTTTTTTTTTTTTTCTTTTTCTCTCTTCTTGAGCTGAATGTTTAGCTTGTTTGTCTTAAACTTGATATGTATTCTGGCAGATGCATTTGAAATACTTTTATCTCTCGCTGCAGCTGTACCAGCCTCCTGCAAACATCAATATCTTACATTTCATTGCCTCTCAATTCTAAGTATTTCATAATTTCCATCATGATTTCTTTTTTAAGTAAGACGATTACTTTATTTTATTTCAGTTCATAACCTGTGGAAATTTTAGCTATTTTTATTGTACATCCCTAAATTTATTGGACTATCTTTAAGAATAGAGTCTATATGAAACTGATCTTTGATGTTTAAAAGTGAGACTTCATTTCTGATCTAACATATAATCTTTATTTTTGTTTGTTTGTTTTTAATGTTAATTTATTTTTGAGAGACAGACAGACAGAGCACAAGTGGGGGAGGGGCAGAGAGAGAGAGGGAGACACAGAATCTGAGGCAGGCTTCAGGCTCTGAGCTGTCAGCACAGAGCCCAATGAGGGGCTCAAACCCACAAACCGTGAGATCATGACCTGAGCCAAAGTCAGATGCTTAACTGACTGAGCCGCCCAAGCACCCCTATAACCTATATTTTGAAAACAAATTTCACACTTGCTCACTAGCAAAATATAGTTTTTATTTGCTGAGTAAAGAGTTTATATAAATTTAGATAAATATAGGTGATACAGATATTGATATAGAGATAAATCTGTGTCTGTATATAGAGATGTATTTAGATCTATGTCATTTCTGGTTTTGTTTCCCTGCCTGCTTTTTTATTTTGTTAATCTATCAGTTCCTGAGAGGAGTGTTTTAATATCGCCATATACAGTTATTGACTTCTCTCCCTCCCTTCAGTTGTGCCAGTTTGAGCTTTCATATTGTTGAATATATATGTGTCATGATGCCTATCCCTTCTCGTTCTTCTGTTCCTTTCACCAGGCTATAATGCTCCTCTTTTCTGCTGGCTTCTGAGGAAATTCTTCAACCTGATTCCCACCAAATTATTTCATTCTCTGGCTACTTATTCTATGTACTGTGTTTTTGCTATCAAATTTGCAATTTTCATACCTAATATTTCACATTGGTCTTTCTCATAGCTTTAACTATGGCTTTATGTCATCTGTTACCCCTTTATATATATATATATATATATATATATATATATATATATATACACATATAACCTCTTTTAAATTCTTGAGGCTTCGGTTCCAATAATTCTTCAGTTGTAAATGTTTTCCATATGTGTGTATGTTCTGTGATGGTTATATCGACCCAGGGTCTGATTATTTTGGCCCATGAGCTCATGTTCCCCTGGAGGCATCAATTAGCTACTCCATCTTGTAAAACGTCTTGGGGAAGACCCAAAAGGTAGGTCCTGGTCTGTATCCCCCCATCTGAGTTTAGTAAGTAGGAAGAGGGACCAAGGGAGCTCTGGGTTCTGCAGAGTTGGTCCCTTACTCTTGCTACCACTATAGAACTCATCTGTTCAGGATACACATGTAAGTTCTTAGAAATAAGCATTACTGGCAGTGCCTGGGTGGCTCAGTAGGTTAAGCATTGGACTCTTGGTTTCGGCTCAGGTCATGAACTCACGGTTCCTGAGATCGAGCCCCGCATTGGGCTCTGTGCTGACAGTGTGGAGCCTGCTTGGGATTCTCTCCCTCTCCCTCTCTCTCTGCCCCTCCCCTGCTTGTACTGTCTCTACCGCTTTAAAAATAAATAAATAAATAAATAAATAAATAAATAAATAAATAAATGTTAAAAAAGAGAGAGAGAAGCATTACTGGAATGGGGCAATCTTGACCTTTCAGTCCACTTGTCTTAAGAGTTTGAAGAGAAAGAAGGTGAACAAGAAACAATCCTAGGGTAACTTGTCAATCCCTGTCATTTTTAGCAATTCCTCACCCCCTTAGGGCCATGCTGTGCCCTAACATCACCTCTACTGGCTTCAGTGGCCTGGAATGTTCCCCACAATATCTGGAGAAGAGCGGATCAACTACTGCTCTGAGACCACTTGGGCAGAAACAAGGTAAAGGCTTCCCTCCAACCCTACTTCCCCTTGTAGTGAGGCCACCTCCATCCCAACTGTGGAAGCCAGAAAGCCTTCAGTCTCCCAGGAACTTCTATATCTGGCAACTATTCATTTTTTCTTCTAGCACATGCTTCTCTATTGCTTCTACTGTTCCTCTGGACTTGATTTTGGATGAGAAAGCCATGCCGACTTACCATCTTGACCAGGGTCAAATAATACTCAAGCTGCCGTCTTCATCAGCAGGACCCTCTGTAAGTCAGGCATGTAATAGAATCATTTCAAAATTTAAAATTTATATGTGAATTCATGCCTAGAGCATAGGGCTGTCTCTGACAGCTGAGAAACAACGGTCTTTCTTTTTTTTTTTTTAATTTTTTTTTTTTAACGTTTATTCATTTTTGAGACAGAGAGAGACAGCACATGAACAGGGGAGGAACAGAGAGAGAGGGAGACACAGAATCTGGAACAGGCTCCAGGCTCTGAGCTGTCAGCACAGAGCCCGACGCGGGGCTCGAACTCACGGACCATGAGATCATGACCTGAGCTGAAGTCGGACGCTTAACCGACCAAGCCACCCAGGAGCCCCGAGAAACAATGGTCTTTAACGGTGTGCAGAATTGTCCAGTATTTATTTGGAGAAAAAATATTATCCTGGCCCTCCTTAGTCATGTCAGGCTGGAAGCCATCATCACCAATCTGAAGAATATTCTAAATAGTAAGTATGGAGTTGGCTTTGCTTCATTATGCTATTTTTCCCATTGGAATTTGCACTACAGATTTTTCAGAGGTCACAGTGTTATGGTTTTCATTTGAATAAGCTCCCAACCCTGACTTTATGTGTCCATCATGTTAAAGAGTATGACCAATTTAAAAGCGTATTCCTACAATTTCACCAGAAAACTGACCCCTGGGACCACTCTGGGCCGGCATTATACATCTGGCACCCTCGGCTGTGCTTTCTCTGGCTCTCCGAAGGCTATTTGAGAGTCATTTCTTTATTTAAATGCAGAACTCCTATCACTTTCTTTCAGATAGGGAATTCAGATACTTCCCTTCCATGTCCTCCTCAGGGCCAATTAGAAGAAGCAAACGACTGGCTTTTTTGAGTCTTCATCCCTATTTTACTATTGGCTTGCTTATAATATAATATTTATGTTAGGTGTAATACATATTTTTGCAATTATATCTAATATTTCTAATCAAATAAATATATAACATTTACATCATATAATATATATGATATAGTGTCTAAGTATTCATTATATATTATAATATATAAAAACATACTTATTCTCATTATATATACTATATAATACTGATGTTACATATTATAATAAATAAAATATTCCTCATTATAAGAATCCCTGGTGTATGGAAGTTACAGTTCAGAGCCATCTAAACTTCTTAAGAAACATTTGAAGATGTCTTGTGGCTTCTAAATAGGACTTTTGATAATTCTGTCCAAATACTAGAAGGGTAGATAACTCTTATTAGAATAGCAAACTAAACTACTTGGCAGGGACAAACTGGATTTAGGCATTTCGAAAAAGGAGACGAGGAGTTTAGATTGTAAATCCCAGATCTTTAATCTCAATCCCAAACCATGTTAAAATATCTACTGCTGTTCTTGCACACATTTTTTAAAAAAGCTTTTATTTAAGAAGAGATGTTGGCCACTTGCTCAAATACTTTTGCTGCATACACTGAGCATTATTGGCAATTGTTCCTTCCTTTTCAAACTCAGTAACAAGAATTTCTTGTTCAAGGAAAAGAAACTTTGTTTTTTTCTTGGTAGAACCAGGGCTCTACTGAAAATGTGAATGCCCAGGGGCCCAACACGCTGAGCCTGAAGGAAGCTTTGGCACCTCGGCACATAGCCTCAGGCTTCCAGGTTAATAAACCATGTTTAAGGTTAATGTCTGTTCTTACATGGTCATCAATCCTCCTTAAAAAGAGCTGCCACAATGGGATTTGCCACACCTGCCAATCAGTTCTACTCAAGAGACCTACGAGGGGCAAGAACAAAAGCTAACACCAGAGGGAAAATAAAGGTCAAACAAGTCTGACAGTTTGATGTACATGAATCGGAATTTTATATTAGCCCAAACTAAGTCGCTGTTACTTTTCTGGGCCCTTCCTGTGCATATGTCAGATTGGACACATGCTTTATTGCATGTTAGAATAAAATTTCAGTTACTAAGAGTTTGTTTTATATTGTTACTCTTACAGGGTATTTACAGATATTAGTATTATTAAACAGTGCATGCTTTTTGATATGTGCACATTTTTCCACTCGCGACACCACATTATCAGCATGATGACCACTTTCGGTATCATTACTCTCTAAGTGGGCCACCCCTCCCCTCCAAATCAACCCTCTCCACTCTCATTCACACAACATTTAGGGGGAGCCTACTACGTGCCAGGCTCTGATGATGCAAGATCGATTCTCTCTTAAGGAACTTCAGTCAATGGAAAGTGCACATTCCCACAAAATATTCTTCCATTCGTGTCACTGCTCTTCTTTAATGCAGGTACGGTTCTCACAGGAGAACATTTGTGAAATGCTTTGAAACAAAGAACAAGATTTTGGGGTTCTTTGGTGGAAAGCCAGGCTTAGTCTAAGCCTACTTTTTAGGGTTCTTTCATTCTGTGGTATCTCTAAGCTTTGTATTGTCTTCCGGCCATTTTACAACTCTGTAATTTGCAGATATGTGATAGACAGCAAGCAATACAATTGATTCTCACACTCTCTTTTCTCCTGTTCCTTCAGCCTCATCCCAGACACAATCTAGCTTTACATATATTTGTAAATTCATTTTGGCACCATTTACTGCTCATAGGTGTGGTTCTTTGAATTCTCCTTCTGAACCAACTATAAACATCTTCCCTATCCCCTCAGTTAATGAGTTCAATAAAATCTCTGACATGTGTTAATTTGTATGAATGCCAAAACTGGTTTTAAAACTGTTTTTTAAAAAAAAATACTGTTTAACAACTTTCAAGATACTTTAAAGTAGGTAACGAACTTCCTAACCAGCCTCAACATCTATCAATATCTCCTCATTCCCCAATATCCTCTGTCTTATCACCTTTGGTCTGCTCTAACAAAATGCCACAGAATGGGTAGTTTACAAAAAACAGAAGTGTACTTCTCACGGTTCTGGAGGCTTGATATCCAAGATCAATATGCCAGCATTGTCAAGTTCTGGTGAAGGTCTGCTTTCTGGTTCACAGATGGTACTTTCTTGCTGCGTCTTTTACAAGGTGGAAAGGGTGAGGGAGCTCTGTGGGGTGTCTTTTTTATCAGAACACTAATCCTATTCATGAAGGCTCCACCCTCAAGACCCAATACCTCCCAGAGGCCCCCACCTCCTAATACCATCACACTGGACATCAGACTTCCAACATATATATTTGGGATGAATACAAACATTCAGACAATAGCACTGTCCATTTCCACACAGGTGCACACACCTCCAATCCTTCTGAATGAATATATATTCACTGAGCACATCCTGCACATTTCTGTCTCAGTGTTGCCATTTATTCCGTTTGTGTGGTATACCACGCAAACTGTTTTCACTTCTTCATACCGTTAATTTTTTACTCATTTATTAGCATTCATTTTAAAAAGTTACTTCTGGGGCATCTGGGTGGCTCTGTTGCTTGAGCATCTGACTTCGGCTCAGGTCATGATCTCACGGTTCGTGAGTTCAAGCCCCGCGTTGGGCTCTGTGCTGATAGCTCAGAGTCTGAAGCCTGCTTGGGATTCTGTGTCTCTCTCACTCTCTCTGCCCCACCCCCACTTGCATGAACGCTCTCTCTCTCTCTCTCTCTCAAAAATAAATAAGTAAAACATTTTTTTAAAAGTTACTTCTGTGACCATCGCCCTAAATGCCCAAGGTCAAGGTAAATATTCCTTCTTCTGTGCTCCCTCAGCACCTGGCCAGCACTGCTGGAATTGCACTCATCACACTGCACATACTTACTACCTGTGTGTCCATCTCTTTTGTCAAACACAAACAGTAACCTCCTAGAGGGCATTTCTTATTCATTTTTGCATACACATCACTTGATTAGGACCTGGTGCATCACCAGTCTCTATCCCGTGTTTGTGGAGTGAATGAATCATTGAATGATGGAATGAACAGGCAATTACAATCTCACCAGCAGAATCATAGATTTAATCCTCTGTATACATATTTTGATCAATTAGATCATTCTCATAGACCCTCTACGTGGGAAGCTGAACATGAATAAATGAAAAAACATCTATCTATGATTATTGGCATAAAAATTGGCAGTGGGCACCAAAAAAACATGATGACCAAGGAAAAAGAATAAACACAATATCCAAACTCATAAATATGTTTTTGTCTCAAAGTGAATTTGCCAACTGGTTGATTAGAACTTCAGGCAGATTCCCCCAGACTAAGAATAAGATGCTAAGGGTTTAGTCTCCAAGTTCAGTCCCCTCAAATCTCTTTATCCTGTGACATATTTGAGAACATATATATGCAATAAAGTAGAAGAAGATCACAGATTCAAGAGAGACTCAGCATAGTGTCCTGACAACCTAGTATACTCTTTCTAACATTTAGGATTTAAAGAAGATAATTTAATTGACTAGCATATCACTTCTCCATCATTTTGAATACACTATTTGAGGACAAAGGAGGTTTTAGTAGGGCAGAATGATGTATTAGATGAATAACAGAGTATTTCTGAGCACTTTGACATGTGTTTGGCTAGAGAAGCCTGATACTTGACTACATCTAATTTCATTTCAAAATTCATTGCTTTGGGGAGCCTGGGTGGCTCAGTCAGTTGAGTGTCTGACTCTTGATTTTGGTTCAGGTCATGATCCCAGGGTCATGGGATTGAGCCCCATGTCAGATTCTGAGCTGAGTGTGGAGCCTGCTTAAGATTCTCTCTCTCTTTCTCTCTCTCTCTCTCTCTCTTTCTGTCTCTCTCTCTCTCTCCCCTCCCCCCTCGGCCCTTCTCCCCCACTCGCACACTCTCTCTCTCAAATAAAAAGAAAAAGTTCAGTGCTTTGTGTTTCCTTAACTAGGGCATTATCCCTAGCACAATTTCCACTGTGTGTGTGTGTGTGTGTGTGTGTGTGTGTGTGTGTGTGTGTTTGCTTTCTGTGGCTTTAAATGCTGTTTGGGTTAACAGAATGTTGGCTGTTCTTTATTTTCTTGTCATGTTGTATGTGGTGTTTTCTGTGAAGAAAAACAAGAAAGAGAGAGAAGAAAGTAAAAGTAGGAGAGAAGAAAGAGAGGTTAATAATAAAGAAAGAAAAAAGGCAAGCAGAGCTTCTGAGGCAGAGGCGAGAGGAAGCAATATTATACTGGCAAACTGGCTGAGGTGAGGCAGATGCATGACTTGTGTGGTTTGCAATTTCCGCAGTGTAAATATTCTTGATGTCGCTGGTTCCAAGCTACCGGCACAATGCCCTGAATATAGACTTGCAAAGAAAAGTGTCTTTGGCTCTTGCAAGTGATAGGAGCCTGACTAGCCAGCTCCAGGACACCACTGGGAAAGAGAGTGAGGAGAGAGTGAAGAAAAAGAGGAAGAAAGAATGTAAGAGAAATTTAAGTTTTTTTTAAAAAAAGGCTGGTGTTAAAATGATGGGTGTTGTGTAAGAATCAGGCTAAGAAAGGAATCATCCAGGTGTGAAGAAGTTCCCTCTCCTGGAATCCAGAGCTAAGATCATCTCTATTTGTGACCCGGTAGGAAAGAGTTTTCCTAGGGGACTTTAGTTGCTAGTAGACATACAGTTTCTGTAAGGTGCATGGTGAGTCATTTTGGAGGTAATCATTCTCCTGCAGGTAGATATTCCCCCAAGAAGGCCTGCCCAGAGAGATGAGAGAGAGAGAGAGATGATAGAGAGATATGATTTCCACTAAACCAGTTCCCACATTTATGAGCATAAAAACCATCCAAGGATCTTGTTAAAATGAATATGCTGGTTCAGTGAGTCTGGGCTAGGCCAGTGACACTGCATTTTAAAAGGTCCCAGGTGATGCTGGTGCTGCAGGTACATAACCTACAATTTGAGTTTCAAAGCTCTAGTCTGACCTCTCGTCCATGTGCTTCTTTACGTGACAGATGCAAATCTGCTTGTGTCTCATGAGAAAATCCTGATCTTCACGAAGTACCACATGCTGTTCTTGTGCTCTAAGACTAATGATCTAATCACCCTAGGTCCTGATTAGACAGAGATGATAACAATAGTAATCATGTTCCCTTCTATCTTCTAAGTGCCATTTGTGTGTCATTGGCTAACTTCCCATCAGTAACTAATACTTGTTCTTTTGCTGACACATAATCATAAATAGAGATCATTAGAGCAAAGAACCCATCTTTGCTTTTATCCCATGTGACAGCTGAGCCATTTATCTAACAACTTCAGTTCACAGTCACACTATCTGTCCTATCTGCTATGGTCTGAATGCTTGTTTCCCTCCCTCAAATTCATATGTTGAAATCTTAACCCTCAAAGATGATGATATTAGGAAGTGCTGCCTTTGGGAAATGCTGGAGTCATAAAGTCATGAATGAGATGAGTACCCTATATAAAAGATCCCACAGGGGCGCCTGGGTGGCTCAGTCAGTTAAGCGTCCGACTTCAACTCAGGTCACGATCTCGCGGTCCGTGAGTTCGAGCCCCGCGTCGGGCTCTGGGCTGACGGCTCAGAGCCTGGAGCCTGCTTCCGATTCTGTGTCTCCCTCTCTCTCTGCCCCTCCCCCGTTCATGCTCTGTCTCTCTCTGTCTCAAAAATAAATAAACGTTAAAAAAAAAATTAAAAAAAAAAAAAAAAGATCCCACAGAGCTCCCTAGCTCTTTCCACCATGGGAGGCACAGTGAGAAGGTCTAGACTCTGAGCCAGAAGGAGGGCCTTCACCAGAATTTGATCCTTCTGGCACGGAGATCTTGAACTTCCAGCCCCCGGAACCATGAGGAAAAAATCTGTTGTTTATAAGCCACCGAGTCCATGGTATTTTGTTAGAGCAGCCTGAACAGACTAAGATACTCCCTTATACCATTATCCTGAGAGGATAACCATGGCTTGAACATCATACTCTTGCCTTTAGACTTTAGGAAGTTGACAGAGGAATCCATGCAAAATCTGACTTTCCTTAAAGAGCTTCCTTAGGCTAATAGCCACGCTGGTCCTCATCTTGTCATTTTAAGTCTATTTCAAAAATACCTTCCCCATTATAAGGATCTCAAATTCCTTACTGTCAGAAAGGTTGCTTATTGGAAGCTAACTGTACTATAATCAATTAAACTCAAGTCGGGGGTGAGGGGAGCAAAAATGCCATGAGGGAGGGAGGAAAGATGAGCTAGAGAAGAAATACTGCTTTTGCCAATGTCTTGTCCTGTCCACAAAGGTGACATCACCATCCATAGGCTAAAAGAAAGGACCCTGAGACTGTAAGAAATGTGTGGGTTTCCAGGACTTCTTGTGTGCTATGATTATAAAGTGAATGTTAGTAAGTCAACAAATGTTTGTATTTCCATTATAACAAAGGACTCCTGGTGTTTCAGTCTTAACCTCAAAATGGAAGGCTGTAAAAAAAAAAAAAAAAGAGCACCCCTTTTCAACTTAGATATATTTGGTTTTAAGTACAAGAATCCATCACTTATGCACTGTGACTGTCCTTGGGCAAATGACTTAACACACTTCGTCTTCATTTCCCCATCTTTAAATTGGTGATAATAAGACTTGTATCATAAAACACTTTTCCAGATTAAATTACATAACACTTAAGAAGTATCTACCACATAGGGGACATTCCATTAATACTACTTTTCCCACTTCCCTTCCTGTAAAGGATGAATTTTAAGTGTTAGAAATGTCAGGTCTTATGAGTAGCTGAAACTTTTTAAGAATGGTAAAAACTTCCTGAAGAGTTAAATCACCAATCATATATTCTATATTGTAGACACACATGTGGTACTTATACACAGATTCATTTTAATGTCTATGCAATTAGGTAAAATTTTGTCTTAAAAATCTATTTTTGTCAAGACTCTATTTCCTTTTGTTCCATCCCAGTGAAATTCATTCATCATTTATTGCAGACTTCATTCATTTATTGCTATCATTGGCTTTTAATTGATAAAGATAGTACTTATTGTTCATAATATAATCATATTACTTTATAGTTGCACCCTTCTAAAATCTTAGATTTAGATTTTTTTTTCCTCATTTAATCTTACAGCAATACCAGTTAGGTGGCAGATTAGATATTATTATTTCTATTGCATAGATGAAGATAACAATTTATGTAAGTTAACAAAGATCACACGAGAAGGCACAATGAAGACTGCTGTGTCAGCCAATCCTTTAAGGTAGATTAAATTATCTTTATATTCAGATGGGACCAGCTTCTGAGAAGTTAGGGATCTTGCTCAAAGCCACACAACTGATAGATGAATGCAGTTGGAACTGGCATACCGATCTGCCTGATTCCACATCTCACACTTCATCTATTTTTCTACTGTATCATTTGAGGTCTAAAGCTATTTTAACTTGGGCAACACATTTTACTAACAGTCCATTTACATATGTTACTTTGCTTTGAGTCTGATGCTTATAAGAGTCTTATGAAATTAGGATGGACAGATATCATCATAATTCTTATTTTAGTATTTAAACAGAGGCTCAGATACAAAGTATGTGGCACAAGAAAGTCATAATCACTGTGGTTTGGAGGTTTGGTTGGGGAAGAAGAAGGTACTGTGTGTAATGAAGTATCTATATGGGCAAGGCCAGAAACTTTACTAATAATTCTTCTCTCATTCCACAAACTTTGATAAAATGTGCAAGCCCCTCACCCACCCCTCTTTGGGAGGGCACTATCTTGAAGTTCGAGGGTGATGCTACCTAGAACTGTGGTCATATGTAGAAACAGGCTCACTACCACTGATACAGCTTGCTTTCCTTGGCAAATATCTTTTTATTTCCCAAGGAGGCAAGAGTTCAGAGTAGAATAAAGAACTACATTAGCAGTAGTGTCTGAGAGCCTGCACCTGTCTAAAACAGGCAGCTTGCAAATTAGTCCCAATCGATTGGACTTCCAGAGAGAAAGGGGAATAAAAAGACAATCAAGTCAACCCCCTACCCCTGTCCAGCCAGTGGGACACATTATTCATGACTCAAACTCAGTGTGTGCTGTTTATAAATAGTTCTAAACCCCAGGATGCCAAATAAACCCTCTGCTATTTGTACACCATTTGAGGTAAAGCAGGACAAGCTTCAAGCCTAGAGCCTGTACTTGAGGTTTCCAGAAATTCCCTGAGCATTTTCCTCAAGCCTTCTAACGGTGGGATGAAGATTTCATTAGGGCATTCTGGACAAATGGCAGAACCGGGCTATAAATGAGGGATGTGAGTGGCCAGTGAGCATACTAAAAGTGTGAGAGGGAAAGCTACCCACTTATAATCAGAACTTCATTGTCGTAGACCAGCAGCAACACTGAAATGTGGTCCTCATCTGGCTGAAGTACAGATGAGGGGCACAAGTTCTGTGTAATAAAATACCCATGTATTATTACTAAAGTGCTTTCTATAAGCAGACAGGACTTTAGTTTTTTTTAAGTTTATTTATTTTGAGAGAGAGAGAGAGAGAGAGAGAGAGAGAGCAAGCCAGGGAGGAACAGAGAAAAAGAGGGAGACAGAGGATCTGAAGCAGGCTCGTCACTGACAGCAGCAAGCCTGATGCAGGGCTTGAACTCATGAACCATGAGATCATGACCTGAGCCAAAATCAGATGCTGCTTAACTGACTGAGCCACCCAGGTGCCACTGAGCAGATGGAACTTCATATTAATCAAGGTCTAGTCAGCCAATGAAGATGCCATGGCAGGTGCTTCAACAGAGGGAATTTAATATGGGGGACTTTGTTATGACAGTACTACGGTAACTGAAAAACCAAACACGAAAAGGTCCTACAAGAAGCATACATCAAGGTGGGATTGGGTATACTAAAGATTTGTTGGGAAAAATCTCTGTCAAGTACAAAGTAAGAGGGAGCACAGACAAGCAGTCAGAGCCTTCAGAGTCAGGCGGATCTAACATTCATGAGACAAGAAGGGATGGAAGGACTGGGTAGCAAGAGCTTCAGGCTGCAGATAAGGTTCTGACAAAGTGTCAAACAGGTGAATAGGGGTCTCCACACAACAGTTGATCATTAAAGGAATCCTGCATTGAACAAGGACGACCTGCATCTAGTTGCCCTGCCATCTGCAGCCATTGGCTGGGAGAAGCGTAGGGAAAAACGTGATCTTGTCTCACAGCAGATGGATCCACTGAGTGGTGGGGCAGCTGGGCCTGTCAGTCAACCATAGTCCCCTTGTAGTGAAAGGGAACATCTAAGCAGCACTTCTCCATAGCGACCACACTGAGGACACCCGGAGATTCGCAACAGGAGGAAGCCACCACCCACCTCAGGACTAGAGAGGCAAAGGAAGACGATGTTACGGTGTTACAGACCCCATTGGCCTGCAGGTGCTGGAACAACAGAGGAAATGTGGGCTCTGCAGAAGAAGAGCCATAACAACAAAAAGTAATAAAATAATAACAAAGTAATTCAAATCTGTGAAATGGACCGAGCCAGTTAGCTCCCCTGCTTTTTAAAAATTAATTTTTAAATATGGAGAAATTCTCAGGTGCGGAAATTCCACTTCCAGCCAATTTGGAGTAACAGGGACTGTATTTACCCAACTGCCTGGAACTGCTAAAAACCCAGACAAAATATATGAAATAATCACTCTCAAATTATTGGACTTCAATTAACAAAGGTCAGTGATCCCTAAGAGACAGGAAACAAATTAGGTGATCCCCACCAATGCCTCCTATTACTACTTATGGAAGGTCTCCATGCTGTAGCACGTGGACTGGAAGCCCAAGCAGAGTCCAGTGGACTTCCTGAGCTGAGGTGACAGAGCTGAGACTCCTGAGAAACCATGGCAACCAAAAGTTTGGCAGGGTATTGGAGATAAGAGATATGTATGTAAGAGAGAACTTTGAAGGTGCCTCTCAAAGATTCAGCTAAATGCTACTCAGTGCATGCTTAATGAGGAGATTCCTCAAAGCCAGTGGAAGAGCCATCCAAAAAGACCAGAAGGAACACGTGCAAAGCTCACACAGGGTCTGTTCACCAATTAGAGAAGAGGAACACCTATCATATCATATCATGTGCATCATGAATGAACTAGTATAGAAAGACTGTCTTAGAACTGCAGGGAAAATTAGCCCTAGACTAAACACCTTCCTGATCCCACCAAACAATGCTTTAAAAGGGTAAAACTGTTTCCAAGTAACTTACTCACATTCCAGGACAATACTTATAGAAACACAAAAATATCCAGCATGCAACAAGGTAAAATTTAAACTGTCTGGAATCCAGGGCGCCTGGGTGGCTCAGTCGGTTGAGCGTCCGACTTTGGCTCAGGTCATGATCTCATGGTCTGTGAGTTGGAGCCCTGTGTTGGGCTCTGTGCTGACAGCTCAGAACCTGGACCCTGCTTTGGATTCTGTGTCTCCCTCTTTCTCTGCCTCTCCCTTGCTCATGCTCTGTCTCTCTGTCTGTCAAAAATAAATAAATATTAAAAATACATACATACATACATACATACATACACACATAGTCTGGAATCCAGTAAAAAATTCCCAGACATGCAAAGGGACAGCAAAATGCTACACATAATAAATAACAAGAGCAATTAATGAAAACAGACCTAAAATTGGCAGAGATGACAATATTAAAAGACGGAGATGTTAGAACAGCTTTTACACCAGGATAATGTACACAAAAGTAGAAGGTTAAGTATGTTAAGGAAATAAATGAAAGATATAAAATGACAACATTGAACTTCAAGAAATAAAAATTATAATGTCTGAGATGAACAATGCACTAAATAGGACTAACATTAGTTGATGAGACAATGCAGAAAAAAAGATTAGAAAAGTTTAAAATATAGCAAAGAAACTCTACAAAATGAAATACAGAAAGGAAAAGATTGAAAACAGAAGAGAATGAAGCATCAATAAATTGTGGGACAAATTCAAGGAGCCCCCCCTAAAAAAGCGCATAGAAATATTTGAAGATAATGGCTAAAAATTTTTCCAGATGTGGAAAAAAGAAGCCAATAAAGTCACAGATCCAAGAGTATCAAAAACACACAAACAATCAATCAAAAGAAACATGAAGAAAACGATATCAAGTCATATCATGATCAAATTTCTTAAAACAAATGAGAAGGGGGAGAAAAATCCCAAAGAAAAAAGATCTACATTTCACCTTTAATAAACTAGAAAAGAAGAGAAATTATACCCAAAGTAAGCAGAAGAAGGGGAATAATTAAGATTAAAGCAAAGTAGGGGTGCCTGGGTGGCTCATCAGTTAGGCATCTGACTTCAGCTCAGGTCATGATCTCCCTGCTCCTGAGTTCGAGCCCTGCACCAGGCTCTGTGCTGACAACTCAGAATCTGGAGCCTGCTTCAGATTCTGTGTCTTCCTCTCTTTTACTGCCCCTACCCATCTTGCGTGCACACGTGTGGTATTCTCTCTCCCCCCGCCTCAGATAAATAAACATCAAGAAAAATTTTTTTGAAAAATTAAAAAAAAAAAAAGATTAGAGCAAAAGTCAATGCAATAGAAAACAGAAAATAGTAAAGAAAACCAGTAAAAACCTCTCTGGGCCTCAGTTTCTTCATGTGTACAATGGGAATAAAAATGTCACTCTAATAAATCTTACTGATTCTATTTCCCAACACTAAGGATGAATGGTGGGCGTCATTTATCATCACAATTGCATTACTGTTTTTCTAGTGACAAAGAAAAAGAGGAATGATACTCAGATATAATTTCCAGTGTCAAAGATTTTTATACCCCGAAACATCGTTATTCATTCCTATTACGTGCTTGATTCCTGAGCCCTAGAAGTTGGCAGTGCTTGGCTTGCACCTTAACATGGCATTAAAATATTTTCCCAAGTTCACCTTAACATGCTCGTCCTTCTACATCTGTCATCCCCCATTTCTTGTATGTCTGTTACAGCCAGATTAACCATCTCACTGCCCCTGCTGTATATACCATGGTCATTCTTGGTGTTGAACTTTGGACATGCCCTACCTCCAAGGTGGAATGAGGAATCCTTCCACCTCGCTGAATTCTACTAACCCAGTCCTTTTGAAAGCCAATGTTTTCTGTCAAATGTTGTGATACCTCTTAACCAACTCTCCTTACATAATCTAGATCTCCAAGAAATATGTAATCGAGCGGGGAAGAATAACACATGGGCAAACAAGTGGAATAAAATCCAATGGGTACTATGTATGTAGCACAGGCATGTACAAAAACCTAGGAAATCAGAAAGGGGGAATTAATTTCATCCAGCAGATACGAAGAGGATACACAAAGTTCACATTTCACATAGGTCTCTAAGAATGAATGGAAGTTCAATCACAGAGTGAAGCGGGGGCAGAGAAAGCAGCCTGTGCAAAGCCAAGGAAATAGAGAGCTGCATGTTTAGGGAACAGTGAGTAGTATGGAGTGTCTGGGCAGAGAAGAGGACCCAAATCCTTATCCTCCCCCAATTCTTTCAGTTGGCTGTTAGAACGTAGGCTCCCGAGAAAGCAGACTGAATAAGATATTAACATGTGGGCCACTTATTAGGGAGTACTCTTGGGATTGATAGCTGTAGAAGAGAGGAAAAGGAAACAGGATTGAAAAGAAGTTGAATTTACACACGATCCCAGTGACTGGATCAGATCACCCCACAGTTAGCTCCAGAACTGGAATGACCTCTCATACTTTCAGGCCCCTGACTCTATCAGCCCACTAGATGTGGGCTGTCCTTGGAAAGAGATATGACATTGAAGAAGGGAATTTTCTTCAACCTGTGACAATCCTCAAGCAGGGCTGACAGATGTGGGTCATCTTCCAGTAACACTCCCAATAGGTGAATTAACAAGTTCTTCATTCCTGGGGGGCAATGATCTGTGTGTCACATCAGTGTCCAGTCTGCTATTTTGGCCATCACATTTCATCATTTTCCCTCTCCCCCTCCAAAACACGATACTGGACTTGAAATATAGCGACACTGACCTGCAAAGTTGCAAAGCAAACCTGAGAAATTTGCAACTCAAGATGGGATGGATTTTATTGTTTCAGGTATCTGACAAAACACTAAGCATCAATACGAGTAAATCTTCAAAAAACAACTCAGGAAGTAGAACTGTCTTTCACCAAGCAATTTGGCTAGACCAATCTTAGTCATATTTGTTCTTTCAAGGACTAATTACCCTATTGATATGAAAATTAATTATCTTAATTTTAACTACCTAGAGATATCATGGAAATTGCAGTGGGCATGAATAGCCAAAATGTAGTAAAATAACATAGCTGGAACTATTCTCAGAACTCAAGGGGAATGCTCTGTATGCAACTTCAGTAGTGAATTCATTTATTTGCTACCAGCTAAGACTTCCCTGTATTAAAGTCAAACCTGTCCATCTCCTATACAGCAGGGAGAATTCTGAGATGGTCTTCAGTGATCCACACCTTTGTGTAATCCCCTCTCTTTGAGTGTGGGTGAAACCTGTGACTTACTTCTACCCAGTAGAATGTAGCAAAGATGATGGGATTTCACTCCCATGACTGTGTTTTGCAGTATGATAAAGATGAAGGGATTTTGCAGATGTAATTAAGGTCCCTAATCAATTGATTTGAAATTAATCTAAAGGGAGATTATCAGGAATGGGCCTTTACTAATCACTAATCACATGAGCCCTTTAAAAGAAGGTCTGGAGATTAGAAATGGAAAAAGTATGGGAGGGGCGCCTGGGTGGCTCAGTGGGTTGTGTCTGGCTCTTGGTTTCAGCTCAGATCATGATCTCATGGTTCATGAGTTCAAGCCCTGCATCAGGCTCTGCGCTGACAGCATGGAGCCTGCTTGGGATTCTCTCTCTCTCTCTCTCTCTCTCTCTCTCTCAAAATAAAGAAATAAACTTAAAAAAAAGAAGTAAGAGAGATTTTTCCTTATGGCCTTAAAAAACAAACTACCAGATTCTAGGGAAGATGGCGGCATAGGAGGACGCTGGGCTCACCGCACGTCCTGCTGATCACTTAGATTCCACCTACACCTGCCTAAATAACCCAGAAAACCACCAGAAGGCTAGCAGAATGGAGTCTCCAGAGCCAAGCGCAGACAAGAGGTCCACGGAAGAGGGTAGGAAGGGCGGAGAAGCGGTGTGCGCTCCACGGACTGGCGGGAGGGAGCCGGGGCGGAGGGGCAGCCCGCCGGCCAAGCAGAGTCCCCAAGTCTGGCAAAAGCAGAGGGGCCGGATGGAGTGTGTTCTGACAGCAAGCGGGACTTAGCATCTGGGAGGTCATAAGTTAACAGCTCTGCCTGGAAAGTGGGAAGGCTGGAGGACAACGGGAGGGAGAGTTGTTGAGCCCCGGAACAGAGCTCAGCTTGGCGGGGAACAAAGGCGCTTGCCAGCGCCATCTCCCTTGCCCATCCCCCAGCCAAAAACCCAAAGGGAACCAGTTCCTGCCAGGGAACTTGCTCACTCCTCGCAAACAACCAACGCTGTGCTTCTGTGGATCCATCCCTCCGGCGGGTCTGACTCCCTCCCGCTGCCACAGGGCCCCTCCTGAAGTGGATCACCGAAGGAGAAGCGAGCTAAGCCTGCCCCTCCTGCCCCCGTGCACCTTGCCTACCCACCCCAGTTAATACGCCAGATCCCCAGCACCACAAACCTGGCGGTGTGCAAGTAGCCCAGACGGGCCACGCCACCCCACAGTGAATCCCACCCCTAGGAGAGGGGAAGAGAAGGCACACGCCAGTCTGACTGTGGCCCCAGCGGTGGGCTGGGGGCAGACATCAGGTTGGACTGCGGCCCCACCCACCAACTCCAGTTATACACCACAGCACAGGGGAAGTGCCCTGCAGGTCTGCACCACACCAGGGACTATCCAAAATGACCAAACGGAAGAATTCCCCTCAAAAGAATCTCCAGGAAATAACAACAGCTAATGAACTGATCAAAAAGGATTTAAATGATATAACAGAAAGTGTATTTAGAATAATAGTCATAAAATTAATCTCTGGGCTTGAAAACAGTATAGAGGACAGCAGAGAATCTCTTGCTACAGAGATCAAGGGACTGAGGAATAGTCAGGAGGAGCTGAAAAACACTATAAATGAGATGCAAAATAAAATGGAAATGACCATGGCTCGGATTGAAGAGGCAGAGGAGAGAATAGGTGAACTAGAAGATAAAATTATGGAAAAAGAGGAAGCTGAGAAAAAGAGAGATAAAAAAATCCAGGAGTATGAGGGGAAAATTAGAGAACTAAGTGATACACTAAAAAGAAATAATATATGCATAATTGGTATCCCAGAGGAGGAAGAGAGAGGGAAAGGTGCTGAAGGGGTACTTGAAGAAATTATAGCTGAGAACTTCCCTGAACTGGGGAAGGAAAAAGGCATTGAAATCCAAGAGGCACAGAGAACTCCCTTCAGACGTAACTTGAATCGATCTTCTGCACGACATATCATAGTGAGACTGGCAAAATACAAGGATAAAGAGAAAATTCTGAAAGCAGCAAGGGATAAACGTGCCCTCACATATAAAGGGAGACCTATAAGACTCGTGACTGATCTCTCTTCTGAAACTTGGCAGGCCAGAAAGGATTGGCAGGAGATCTTCAATGTGTTGAACAGAAAAAATATGCAGCAGAGAATCCTTTATCCAGCAAGTCTGTCATTTAGAATAGAAGGAGAGATAAAGGTCTTCCCAAACAAACAAAAACTGAAGGAATTCGTCACTACTAAACCAGCCTTACAAGAGATCCTAAGGGGGATTCTGTGAGACAAAGTACCAGAGACATTGCCACAAGCATAAAACATACAGACATCACAATGACTCTAAACCCATATCTTTCTATAATAACACTGAATGTAAATGGACTAAATGTGCCAACCAAAAGACATAGGGTATCAGAATGGATAAAAAAACAACCCATCTATTTGCTGTCTACAAGAGACTCATTTTAGACCTGAGGACACCTTCAGATTGAGAGTGAGGGGATGGAGAACTATTTATCATGCTACTGGAAGCCAAAAGAAAGCTGGAGTAGCCATACTTATATCAGACAAACTAGACTTTAAATTAAAGGCTGTAACAAGAGATGAAGAAGGGCATTATATAATAATTACAGGGTCTATCCATCAGGAAGAGCTAATAATTATAAATGTCTATGCGCCGAATACGGGAGCCCCCAAATATATAAAACAATTACTCATAAACATAAGCAACCTTATTGATAAGAATGTGGTAATTGCAGGGGACTTTAACACTCCACTTACAGAAATGGATAGATCATGTAGACACACGGTCAATAAAGAAACAAGGGCCCTGAATGATACATTGGATCCGATGGACTTGACAGATATATTTAGAACTCTGCATCCCAAAGCAACAGAATATACTTTCTTCTCGAGTGCACATGGAACATTTTCCAAGATAGATCATATACTAGGTCACAAAACAGCCCTTCATAAGTATACAAGAATTGAAATCATACCATGCATACTTTCAGACCACAATGCTATGAAGCTTGAAATCAACCACAGGAAAAAGTCTGGAAAACCTCCAAAAGCATGGAGGTTAAAGAACACCCTACTAAAGAATGAGTGGGTCAACCAGGCAATTCGAGAAGAAATTAAAAAATATATGGAAACAAACAAAAATGAAAATACAACAATCCAAACGCTTTGGGATGCAGCGAAGGCAGTCCTGAGAGGAAAATACATTGCAATCTAGGCCTATCTCAAGAAACAAGAAAAATCCCAAATACAAAATCTAACAGCACACCTAAAGGAAATAGAAGTAGAACAGCAAAGGCAGCCTAAACCCAGCAGAAGAAGAGAAATAATAAAGATCAGAGCAGAAATAAACAATATAGAATCTAAAAAAACTGTAGAGCAGATCAACGAAACCAAGAGTTGGTTTTTTGAAAAAATAAACAAAATTGACAAACCTCTAGCCAGGCTTCTCAAAAAGAAAAGGGAGATGACCCAAATAGATAAAATCATGAATGAAAATGGATTTATTACAACCAATCCCTCAGAGATACAAACAATTATCAGGGAATACTCTGAAAAATTATATGCCAACAAATTGGACAACCTGGAAAAAATGGACAAATTCCTAAACACCCACACTCTTCCAAAACTCAACCAGGAGGAAATAGAAAGCTTGAACAGACCCATAACCAGTGAAGAAATTGAATGGGTTATCAAAAATCTCCCAACAAATAAGAGTCCAGGACCAGATGGCTTCCCAGGGGAGTTCTACCAGATGTTTAAAGCAGAGATAATACCTATCCTTCTCAAGCTATTCCAAGAAATAGAAAGGGAAGGAAAACTTCCAGACTCACTCTATGAAGCCAGTATTACTTTGATTCCTAAACCAGACAGAGACCCAGTAAAAAAAGAGAACTACAGGCCAATATCCCTGATGAATATGGATGCAAAAATTCTCAATAAGATACTAGCAAATCGAATTCAACAACATATAAAAAGAATTATTCACCATGATCAAGTGGGATTCATTCCTGGGATGCAGGGCTGGTTCAACATTCGCAAATCAATCAACGTGATACATCACATTAATAAAAGAAAAGATAAGAACCATATGATCCTGTCAATCGATGCAGAAAAGGCCTTTGACAAAATTCAGCACCCTTTCTTAATAAAAACCCTTGAGAAAGTCAGGATAGAAGGAACATACTTAAACATCATAAAAGCCATTTATGAAAAGCCCACAGCTAACATCATCCTCAATGGGGAAAAACTGAGAGCTTTTTCCCTGAGATCAGGAACATGACAGGGATGCCCACTCTCACCGCTGTTGTTTTACATAGTGCTGGAAGTTCTAGCATCAGCAATCAGACAACAAAAGGAAATCAAAGGCATCAAAATTGGCAAAGATGAAGTCAAGCTTTCGATTTTTGCAGATGACATGATATTATACATGGAAAATCCGATAGACTCCACCAAAAGTCTGCTAGAACTGATACATGAATTCAGCAAAGTTGCAGGATACAAAATCGATGTACAGAAATCAGTTGCATTCTTATACACTAACAATGAAGCAACAGAAAGACAAATAAAGAAACTGATCCCATTCACAATTGCACCAAGAAGCATAAAATACCTAGGAATAAATCTAACCACAGATGTAAAAGATCTGTATGCTGAAAACTATAGAAAGCTTATGAAGGTCATTGAAGAAGATATAAAGAAATGAAAAGACATTCCCTGCTCATGGATTGGAAGAATAAATATTGTCAAAATGTCAATACTACCCAAAGCTATCTACACATTCAATGCAATCCCAATCAAAATTGCACCAGCATTCTTCTTGAAACTAGAACAAGCAATCCTAAAATTCATATGAAACCACACAAGGCCCCGAATAGCCAAAGTAATTTTGAAGAAGAAGACCAAAGCAGGAGGCATCACAATCCCAGACTTTAGCCTCTACTACAAAGCTGTAATCATCAAGACAGCTTGGTATCGGCACAAAAACAGACACATAGACCAATGGAATAGAATAGAAACCCCAGAGCTAAACCCACAAACGTATGGCCAACTAATCTTTGACAAAGCAGGAAAGAACACCCAATGGAAAAAAGACAGTCTCTTTAACAAATGGTGCTGGGAGAACTGGACAGCAACATGCAGAAGGTTGAAACTAGACCACTTTCTCACACCATTCACAAAAATAAACTCAAAATGGATAAAGGACCTGAATGTGAGACAGGAAACCATCCAAACCCTAGAGGAGAAAGCAGGAAAAGACCTCTCTGACCTCAGCCGTAGCAATCTCTTACTCGACACATCCCCAAAGGCAAGGGAATTAAAAGCAAAAATGAATTACTGGGACCTTATGAAGATAAAAAGCTTCTGCACAGCAAAGGAAACAACCAACAAAACTAAAAGGCAACCAACGGAATGGAATAAGATATTTGCAAATGACATATCAGACAAACGGCTAGTATCCAAAATCTATAAAGAGCTCACCAAACTCCACACCTGAAAAACAAATAACCCAGTGAAGAAATGGGCAGAAAACATGAATAGACACTTCTCTAAAGAAGACATCTGGATGGCCAACAGGCACATGAAAACATGCTCAACATCGTTCCTTATCAGGGAAATACAAATCAAAACCACACTCAGATATTACCTCACGCCAGTCAGAGTGGCCAAAATGAACAAATCAGGAGACTATAGATGCTGGAGAGGATGTGGAGAAACGGGAACCCTCTTGCACTGTTGGTGGGAATGCAAATTGGTGCAGCCACTCTGGAAAACAGTGTGGAGGTTCCTCAGAAAATTAAAAATAGACCTACCCTATGACCCAGCAATAGCACTGCTAGGAATTTACCCAAGGGATACAGGAGTACTGATGCAGAGGGGCACTTGTACCCCAATGTTTATAGCAGCACTCTCAACAATAGCCAAATTATGGAAAGAGCCTAAATGTCCATCAACTGATGAATGGATAAAGAAATTGTGGTTTATATACACAATGGAGTACTACGTGGCAATGAGAAAGAACGAAATATGGCCCTTTGTAGCAATGTGGATGGAACTGGAGAGTGTTATGCTAAGTGAAATAAGCCATACAGAGAAAGACAGATACCATATGTTTTCACTCTTATGTGGATCCTGAGAAACTTAACAGAAACCCATGGGGGAGGGGAAGGAAAAAAAAAAAAAAAAAAGAGGTTAGAGTGGGAGAGAGCCAAAGCATAGGAGACTCTTAAAAACTGAGAAGAAACTGAGGGTTGATGGGGGGGTGGGAGGGAGGGGAGGGTGGGCGATGGGTATTGAGGAGGGCACCTTTTGGGATGAGCACTGGGTGTTGTATGGAAACCAATTTGACAATAAATTTCATATATTGAAAAAAAAAAGAAAAAGAAAAAAAAACTACCATGAGTTCCACAGGTTCAGTATAAGGACATGTCATATGTGAATATGTGTCTCCATCTATACATCTATCTACATGTACTCAGCTGACCTCTAAACAACTGGGGGCTTAGCGGCAGTGAGTGACCTCCTTGCACAGTCAAAAATCCAGTGTAACTTTTGATTCCCCAAAGGCTACTAATAGCCCGCTGTTGACTAGAAGCCTTGCTGATAATGTGTCAGTTAATACATGTATTATATGTTATACGTATTATATACTGTATTCTTACAATAAAGTAAGCTAAAGAAAGGAAAATGTTGAGAAAACCATAAGAGAAAATGCATTTGTAGTACTGTACTGTATTTACCAAACTTCTCCTGTAAGTGGACCCACACAGTTGAAAACTGTGCTGTCCCAAGGGTCAGCTGTGTATGTACAAATTTTCTGTGTTCCAATATGTGTACTCTTCTACACATCCACCGCTACATACATATTTATACATTCACACCTGTGCAAGTGTGCACATGCATGTGGTCTACGAAAACGCATGGTTAGGTTCAGTGCAGCTCAGTGTATATTTTGATATGTACAAATGCATATTTATACATATGTTCTGCTCATCATTTCCTAACTTTTGTACATTTAACTATATGGTATGGTGTGCATGTGAGATGCAGCCTATGAGCCACTAATACCTGTGGCCTCACTTTTGCCTAAGTATCAAGAAAGAGCCATGATATTTAAGTGACTTTGGTTTCCCTTGGACATCCTGCAGTTCTCCATTTGATGTTAATGTAAATGAACTGAAATGGAGCATGAGATCAGGGCAGGATGACTGCCGATTCCCATCTCCGCTCCCAGCTGGGCCACAAATGGAGCCTGGTAATTCATCCGTCCTGCTCCCCAGGCCAGGAGTTTGGGTCTCTTCCCATTACCCTTTACTAGGACTCTGCCTGTTTTCTGGGCCCCAGCTTTTTTTCCTGACAAAGAATTCAGTAAAACCATTTGGCAAGTGCAATCTTTCGGTCTCCTGGTATAATACTCAACGTCCAGAGAAGCACGTTCCTCTCCCTTCTCTCCCTAAGAGGTCTTCTTTATTTCCTTCTAATGGACCCTCTTAAGTGACAAATTTCCAGCTGTTGTCAAGATTTCTCCATTAATGTGGTCTGAAACTCTTGGGAAGCCTTCAGGCGAGGCTGTGTTATCCTAAAGTCCAGACATACCTGTACTGGCCTTAACTCCATGGTCAATACCTGTGTTGACAACACTCTTAAAGCACACAGCCACTGGGGACCCTCTCAGGATGCAGTAAATATGCATTAAAACCAGAGTCTCAGGGGCACCTGGGTGGCTAAGTCGGTTAAGCATCCAACTTCAGCTCAAGTGATAATCTCGAAGTTCATGAGTTCAAGCCCCATGTTGGGCTCTGTGCTGACAGCTCAGAGCCTTGGAGCCTGCTTTGGATTCTGTATCTGTCTCCCTCTCTCTCTCTCTGCCCCCCTGCCACTCACACTCTGTCTCTCTCTCTCAAAAATAAATAAACATTTTTTTTAAAAAAAATGTTTAAAAACCCACAGTTTCAGATTTGAGAACTTTTTCTCTCTTTTGCTTGCAGGATTTGGGCTTAGATTTTCTTGCTGAATCTACTACTACTACTAGAGAAAAGTGAGTCAGAGAGTTGAAAAATCACACCACCTTCCTTCTAGACTCCTTTTCTCTTTCTCCAATAGAAAGGGTTAGGGCTTGTTATCGCTATGACTGTATTAAATGACTCAGCCATTTTATGAAACATGTCATGCTCTGGCGTTTATAGCCGCTGAGGGTCATTAAAGGAGCAAGTTTCCAGGGTGCATCACAAGTACAATTTCTGGTTCCCCACACACTGTAGCCAGAGTGGTCTTTTACAATGCAAATCAGACCCTGTCACGCTGTTTAAAATTATCCAAAGCGTTCCCATTACTTAGAATAAAGCCCCCAAATTTTCATGGCTTAAAAGGCCCTGTGTACTGTTCTCCCTCATCTCCCCAGCCTCATCTCAGGATCCACTCCTCCTTGACTTTCTTATATAGAATAGAGCTCTTTCAGTTTCCCTAATTCCCGGTGCTCCTTTCTTTGAATGCTCCTCTAGCTCGTATGTTTTCTCTCTCCGATATTTTCTTTCCCTCCTGTCCCTTCACCGGCCAAATTTGTTCACGATTGGACCTCAGGTCCAGTGTCACCTTCTTTCGTACTCCTCCCCCCACACATACACCAAGTCAATCTCCTAGTCAGACCCCTTGACAGTACCTTCATTGGACCCGTCAGAGTCTATAATTGAATGGGTCCTTCATTGGACCCATTACAATTAGTAAGCATATATCTGCTTGCATGATTCTCCGCTAAGTGTCTGTCTCCTACTAGACACAGGATAAGAATCGCGTAAGTTTGGCTCAGCAGTATATTCTTCATACCAATTACCGCCAGTTGGTACCCAGCAGGGTGCTCAACCAATATCCCTGAGTAAATGAGTATGTAGGTTAGGCTTTACCCTGATTATAGCAAAGCCTGAACTCTGGTGGGCAAGCCGTCTCCTACATCTCTCAGCGTCCAGTTCCAATACCGTGCACCAGAATAACTTCCTTCTAAAAATATATTTATGATATTTGGTGGAGCTGTTTTGCTGGTGAGCGTGAAAATTTTACTTCACAGCATTCAAACTGTCTTTCTGAAATAAGAGAACATTGCTTGTGAATCCTTTGCACAGTTTGGCAATTTTCAATTTAAATATTTACCGTGGGTTCACTTGTCGTATTTACCATGAATACATAATGCAAGGCAGATGGTAATAAATATTATAATAGACCTCGAAGGTGCTATGAGAACCAAACAGAAGGAATTAATCTCCACTGGGGAGATCTGGGAAGGCCCCAAGTATAAGTTAACATATGAATAAGGCCTTGAAGTCTGGGTAGGTTGGTAAAGACACTTTCAACCCTGTTTACCCGGCAAACCCTTAGCTAACCCTAACTATCTTTATAGTTCAGCTTAATAATCACTTCCTCCTGGAAGTTTTCTCTGATCCCATCCTCCAACCAAGTTACATGCTCCCATTGTCCTTTCTCCATTATCACATCACTTATTTGTCTATCTTGCTAAATTCTAAGCTCACAGGAAAAGGAACTGAAGGTGACTTATCCACCATTGCATCTGCCATGGTTTAGTACAGTGCCTGGCAAAAGGCAGACATTCAATAAATACCCACTGCATGAATGAATGAGTGACAGAAAAATAAGAAGTAAAAGTGGGAATAGCAATTCAGGTATGGAGAAACACCATCAAGACATAAAAGGAAAGAAAGCCTGGTGTGGTCAACACAGATACATTGTTCCATAAGAGAAAGAAAACATCTAGGCAGTTAAGTGCATATTGTATATGGGAAACATAGGAAAAGGAAGGTTTGAAAGCTGGAGTCAGATTTTCAAAGGACTTGAATCATAATGAAGAATTTGTAGTTTCTACCACCAAGAAGAGCTACATGTTACTTAAATAGGAGGGTAGTGATATTAGATGTGTACTTTACAAAAACCACTTCGGTGGACCAGAAGACTGGAGAAAGAAAAGAGAATAAAGGTACAGAGAACGTTTAAGAAGCTACTATAATTATCTAGTTCATGATTTCTCAACCTCGGCACCATTAGCATTTGGGGCTGGTAATTCTTTATTGCGGGGGGCTATTTAGTGCATTGTGGGATGTGTAGCAGCACTCTTGGGCTCTACCCACTAGATTCCAGTAGCATCTATCTCCTAAGGTGTGACAGTCAAGAATTTCTCTAGACATTGCCTACTATCTCCTGCAGGACAAAATCACCCTCAGTTATTTTGAGTATGACGGATCCAGGTGATAGATAATATGATATAATCGAAGGTGATGGTTTTTAGGATGAATGGATCAGATACCAAGGACACTAACAAAAGTGATTTACCACAGGGAACAGCCATTTGTTATTGTGCAGCATGACTGGTACACAATATGGAAGTAGGTCTCCTCAAAAGAAGACAGGTAGATTCTTCTTAAAATGATCACATTTCTCCTAGAAAACATACAGATAGCCGAGTTCTAGACATTTCCATCTATTTTGTTAGATTTAGTAGTCAAGAGGCCATCATTCTTCCTTGATAGTGAAACTCTGATTCTCTCTTGGGCATCAGTCCATGGACTTTAAGCCCCTACCTCTGACTCCAAGGATGAAACAGCTAACACAGAGCCCTGAGCTAAGCAGACACAGGGGATGCCATCATGACACCTCAAAAGAACAGTATATCTGAAGAAGTCAAAGGGAGAAAAGAAGCCAAGAGAAGAAGGGAAAGAAACCAGAGCCATGATGAGGTTATCTGTGCTCTGGAATCTTACCATGCCTGAGGGTAGGTCATCCTTGGATTCCTCAATTTAGTGAGTCAACAAATTTATATTTTTGGTTTGGGTTATCTGAAGAACTGAGGGTGAGCCATATTGTTCAAGGAGAGTAACAGTCATCTAACAGTATCCAAGTATCATTATAGAGTGTAGAGTGAGCACTGGACATAGAATCAAACCTCAGAGTTGAATCTAAGCCCAATCATGCACTCATCTATTAGTCATGCATCAAACTTTTATTGAGTACTTGTGTCCTGTGCAATGAACTACACTGAGGCCATAACGCCAGAGAAAAGGACGGTCTTACCTGCCAAGAACTTATATTCTAATGCTCAGTTGACGGGTGTCAACCCTGACTACATATTTGAATCAGTTCAGGATGTTTTATTTTTATTTTTTTAAGGTTTATTTATTTTTTAGAGACAGGGAGACAGAGCACGAGCAGGGGAGGAGGGGCAGAGAGGGAGACACAGAATCCAAAGCAGGCTCCAGACTCTGAGCTGACAGCACAGAGCCCAACAAGGGGCTCGAACTCACAAACTGAACTGTGACATCATGACCTGAGTTGAAGTTGGACACTCAACTGACTGACTGAGCCACCCAGGCCACCCCCAGGATGTTTTTAAATATGGCAATGCCTGGGTTCCATGCCAGACGAGTCAAATAAGAATTTCTTAGACATGAGGTAGGCAATGTTTATTGAGGTAATAATAATGATGGTTAGGGTTCTATTCCCATCTTGTGAAAAGGAAGGTGGGGTTAAATAACATTTTCAATGGGGCGCCTGGGTGGCTCAGTGGGTTAAGGGTCCGACTTCAGCTCAGGTCATAATCTCACAGTTCGTTGGTTCAAGCCCCGCATCAGGCTCTGTGCTGACAGCTCAGAGCCCGCAGCCTGCTTCAAATTCTGTGTCTCCCTCTCTTTCTGCCCCTCCCCTGCTCATGCTCTGTCTCTCTCTCTCAAAAAATAAATAAACATTAAAAAATTAAAAAGAAAAATAACATGTTCAAGAATACACCGCTGATGAGAGGCAAAGCTAGGATTTGAACCCAGACAAAGTCCCACGGGGTTTCAGAGCCTCCTCTTAATCACTAAGTTATGCTGTCATTTGAAAGGCATAGAAACACCATGGTATATTCAATCCAATATTATTATATACAAGCCAAGTTCATTTTCAGAATTCTCAGCTCTTCCTTTGCCTTCCCTTGTTCTTGCACTCACCAGCCCCAGCCTCATACGTACCTTTCACATGTACAGGGATAACAACTTTTCTTCTCTGTCCTATTCAATATATTTTTTCCAGTGGTGCCTGGGTGGCTCAGATGGTTGA
This sequence comes from Panthera onca, assembly GCF_046562875.1. NCBI lineage: Eukaryota > Metazoa > Chordata > Mammalia > Carnivora > Felidae > Panthera > Panthera onca. Next base: position 69,120,109 of record NC_138356.1, read on the forward strand.
ACGTCTGACTTCGGCTCAGGTCATGGTCTCACAGTTCATGAGTTCTAGCCCTGTGTCAGGCCCTGTGCTGACAGCTCAGAGCCTGGAGCCTGCCTCACATTCTGTGTTTCCCTTTCTCTCTGCCCCTTCCGCACTCATGCTGTCTCTCTCTCAAAAATAAATAAACATTAATTTTTTTTAATTACAAATAAAATAAAATATTTTTTTCCAGAAGTTATCTGCTACTCTTCACTTACAATAGAGTATGTGTAAGCCATGGTGCTTCCTTATCCAGAGTCACACTTACATCTTTTTTTAAAGTTTATTTATGTATTTTGAGAGAGAGAGAGAGAGAGCAAGCAGGAGAAGGGCAGAGAGAAAGGGAGAAAGAGAGTCCCGAGGGGGCTCTACACAGAGCCCGACTTGGGGCTCCAACCCATGAACCATGAGATCAAGAACTGAACTGAAATCAAGAGTCAGAGGCTTAACCGACTAAGCCACCCAGACGCCCCCACACTATGTCTTGATATAGCACTTTCTGCCATGGTATAAAGAACACTGGCTCTGGAATTAGAAATCTCAACTATATCACTTTAACTTACCCAGCCCCATAGCTTCAGATAAATTACATAACTACTCTGAGCCCCAGTTTCCTTTCATGTAAAGTGGGAATAACACCTCTCTTGTTGTGTGGTGGTAAAGATTAAATTGAAATATATCTACAGTGTTTAACGGGGTCAAACACGGCAGACACTAAATTAAAGGCAACTACTAGTCATATCGATTTTCCTATGGCTGAGGCCGTCAAAAATATGTAAAAGTAATTAAAACACCCAATATTGTCAATGATTGACTGTGTTCCTGACATTGCTATCATTTCTTTACATGTATTTTCTCAGCTATTTCCAAAAATAATTGCATAAAATAGGTGTTTCCACTTTCCACGTTTTGTAGATAATGAAACAAAAACAGAAGGATACCACATAGCTTTCCTAGGAAAGTGTTAAGGATTTATGTCATCTTAGTGCAGATTCTCTTAGGGTTTCCAGACTCAATTTCCAAAGGTGAAGGCAAGGGTGGTTCCCAAACACCACAACGAGCAATTCTCTCAAACACCAGCAGGCTGAGGATTCGACTCAATTCTGACACCACCTACTTCAAGAAAGCATCAGATTCCACAAGTTAAGGGTTCAATCCTATAAGACAGTCTCCAACCCCTGACTTCGGAGGCCAGTTGCAAGCCCCGGCATGTTACTACCTATACTTCCGACTGACGGCCTACAGAGTGGAGGTTCCAACAACCTCCTCCTTACATTCAATTGATTTGCTAGAGCGGCTCACAGACTCAAGGAAACAGTTATTTACCTTGACCAGTTTATTAAAGGAAACAAATCAACAGCCAGATGAAGAGATACATAGGGTGAGGTATTGTTGCAGGATTTTTTACCTCAACACCCAGGGTTCATTGCCTCGCCGCTTTGAAGAATCAAGAGGTGGACACGGAACAAAATGAGCAGCAGGCCAAAGTTTGTCAGGGTGTAAGATCAGAAAATGAGAATAGTATGAAAGCTGTCTTTACAGAGAGGGGGCGTTCGAAAGTGAATACCTGCGGACTATAGGCAAGGGGCTTTGCTTTATAGGGTTTGGGGTGACCCCTTCCCTTCCCCCATGTTCCTTCTCACCTTCTACCCTTATTGGCTTGACAACTCTAGTCATCCCCTTTGGATCGGGTCGGTTCCACTGTATGATGGGTGGTCTGTAGCCATACTGTTCCTTGTGGGTCATAGTTTTATGGTCTGCTTATTTTTACTCAGGTCTTTGGTCAAATTCCTGAGGGAAACCTGAGGGAAAGCAAGTGGTGTCTATTACATTCTTAAGAGGAACCTTATGCCTGAGGGAGTTTGCTTAGTGTCAGATGCTCCCAGCGTCATTTTCAAATCTGTGTTTTCCCCACCCAGGGACCTTGAGTCCTGGCCTTTCCCTCTCTATTTTATTCCTGTATTTCCCTATCATAGTACAGGGAAAGAATGTGGAGAAGATGTGCCATTTTCTCCACATCTCCACTTGCTCATCACCCCAGAAGCACTCTGAACTTAGTAGTTTCGGTTTTTATGGGGGCTTCATTGCATAGTGATGATTGACTAAAATATTGGCCTTGGCAGGTTCAATCTCCAGTCCCTCTCTCTTCCCCAGAAATGGGGTTGGGGGTGGGACTCCAACCACCAAGGCACTTCAGGCAACCAGACCCTATCCTTGGGTGGAGTCCAAAAACCACTGTCATTAACATAACAAAAGACGTCTTTATTGCTCTGTTTACAGGAAATTCCAAGGGTTTTAGGAGCCAGGAACCCTGGAGGAAGACCAAATAAGTAAGAGGACTATAGTTTGGTAGTCTAAATAACAAAATATGTATTTCTTGTAAATTATAATACCACACAGATCATAGAAGTTTCCTGTTTGGGAACAAATATCAGCATTGTTATGACCATGTACGAGGCATTTGTCGTGACAGATGTTTGTGTACATGATCTCATTTAAGCTTTACAACAACCCCAGTTTATAAACAAGCAAACAGAGGCTCAGCGAAATTATGTTAGTTGCCTGGATGTGGGTAGAACCTTGGTCTGTGTCACTCAAAGCTTGTGTGTGCCTTTTTCCCTCTTAGATATAAATAAAAGCCTAATTAAAAGTTTTGATTAATTAATATTATGTGTACACAGAAAAAAAAAAAAAAAGGGCTTCATTTGTAGATCAACAAACCCCAACCCACCAGAGAAGGGATCTAATGAATTTTAACTTCCTTCTACTGCATTTACTGACCTCTCAACACTCTTCTCATCTTTGGTTGTCCAGACATCGATACCTCTTCAGTCCAGAGTTCCATCCAGAAAAACTCCCCCTCTTGGGAGGACTCACACAGCATCTCCTTTATGAATCTAATCCCCTTCGCAAGCACAAACTTCCCTGGTCTAGTTTGAATTGGAAAGAGGTCCTCTATTTCAGAATACAGAACTCTCCCGGCATTAAAAAAGAAATTCCGGCAATATGTTCAAATAGGGTGATCAGCCCAAGTCTATCACATTGAAATAGAGGCAAAGATAGCTCCCATGACTTAATTAATTCTTCTATTATCAGCATTCATGCTCTTCAACTGAATCTCATTTGCATATTCCCGTAGAGCATCATTATTTAAGTTTAAAGGCACTTAAAATCAAGTCACACAACGGTTATATGTACTCAAATCAATGCAGGCTATTCAAAGAAAAGCACTGAATGGATATAAAGACTGGCTGATAGATGTGCCATTTTCACGCTTGCTCTCTTTATGCCCACATCCCAATAATGCCACTGAGTACCTACTATATGCAAGATATTAAGCAATGAGTTTCACTTCTTATGGGTGTGGTACAGAGGAAACTATGCATTTAAAACAATGCTATCCTATCAAGTTATTGATCTACATTGTATATATTTCCTGGTCATAGGCAGCTTCCACACAGAAACATCTGGATGCAAATTGAAGAATTCAATTACTCAGATCCAAGTGGGTATATCTGTTTCCTGGTAGGTGGATAATTGACTTATAGCTGGCTTCTTACAGATATAGCCCAAAGCTATTTTGACAAAGACAGAATGAAGTAATGTTTTTTTTAATGCTGCTGAGAAGAAGATCTTTGCAGACATGCTTGACATTATGCAGGTAGCCACCAAAACAACCAAATTAGGATTACTATTGGGTCACCTCGAGATGCTACGTGAACCCTCTGATTAATACAACAGTGTAAAAAATATGTCAAGATATTGCCATAATATTGTCTGATATATTGCCTCTGGTAAATTTTCTGAGGCATTTCCTTGCCCATGTATAAAACAATGATGGAAAAGTAGTAATTTCAGGAATGAGGGGAAGCCAAGAAAAGGTTTAGATGTTAAATAATGTTTTGAACGTTAAAACGTTAAAATGTTAAAACAATGCTTTGAAATCATTGTTACTCTAAAAATGCAACGTTAGAACTTTTATTGTGGTAGCCAGCCTAGTCTAGTCTAGTCTCTGAAACGAGAGCACAAAGTTATACATTTGAAGTTAAATGAAATGACAATTCAATCTGGATTCCTTTTTCTTTTAATATACTTTCATTAATTTCATCTGAGCCTTGGCCTCTCCAGATCCCTGGAATGCCAGGAGTCATCTCCATGCATTTGATGAGGAAAGAAGGAGGACTGGGCCAGGGGGTGGGGGAAGGGGGGAGGATGGGGGGTGGGGAGGACAACATAGAAGAGGGAGGACTTCATGAGAATAGACACACCTCTCCCTACACTCAAAAGACACTCTGCTGTGCTGCTCCATTCCCTTCTGTCAAACAGCTTCCCATACAAAAGCCATCTGTAAAGGGAGGTGACAAAGCAAGTTGTTGACAGTATGCAGTCAAGTTCATCTCTGGCCTTATTAGGAAGAGAAATGGAAAGCAGATCTTAGGGCTGTCAGGAATTTCAAAGGTGCTGTTTGCCCAGATGATGGAGAAGACCTTGTTTACTCTGTCTCAGCTCATCCCGCTTCCAAAATCTGCAGGGACTCCCTAGTGCATCTCAAAAGTTAATGTGATTTGGCAGATTGGAGCCACCTGGGAATCTTGTTACAAGGCAGATTCTGTTTGGGTGGGTCTGAATTCTGCATTTCTCACAAACTCCTAGGTGATGCTCTTTCCTAACCCCTTGCTCTTTCCTACCAGATGTTGTGCTCTGCTTCTTCCGACCCCCACCCCTAAAAGGTCCCTATGATTCCCAATGTGTAGCAGTAAAAAGAAAAAAATGTTTTCTATTCTGCCATGCTGCCAACCTCATTTCAAGGGTATGTCTGCAATTCCTTCTTCCCCTAATGGTACTTGCTGATACTTTTGCAGGCTCTTGGAACACTTTAAGTCTGTCTCCTTCTTCTCCTTCTCCTTCTCCTTCTCCTTCTCCTTCTCCTTCTCCTTCTCCTTCTCCTCCTCCTTCTCCTTCTTCTCCTTCTTCTTCTCCTTCACTCTTTCTTTCTTTTGAATATTTAGTGAAGCATACTAAATGCCTGTGCTGAAGGCGAGGATTCTGGGATGAACACAGCTCCTGCCTTCCTGACTTTCACAGGCTGGCTGGGAGCATTTGGAGAGAGTAGGGTGCAACACAGCCAGTCAGTACAATAGGGAGGTGCTCCTACAGAGAAAGCATGCGCTGCTGCGGAAAGGCTGGGAAGCTGAGTTTTAAAGGAGGATTTTACGTGGCCGAGAAGGGAATGAATATTCTTCAGACAGGAGAAAAAAAAAATCACCAGCAGCAACACAGCAAGTAAGGAAGAAATAGCACTGCAGGTGATACAAAGGGCAAGGCGAAGAGTGTCAGAGTGGAAGCTGAAGTTGCTTTGACTTTCACTGTTGAGATTCTCTGACATCTATCAAGGGCTCCAAGCCAGGACACACTCCTTCAATCCCTTCACTTGACAGAGCCTCCTTTGGAATTCTGGACAATCACGTCTTGCCTCCTGGGGCAAACCCTGAGCTCAATTAGTACATGAGGTTACCTGTTGGTCCCTGAGCATCGCCTAACCTATAACTCGCATACTCACGTCTTCAGTAGCGGCCATTTCCATCTTCAATCTTTGCGTTTCTCCAAGAGCAGACCCTGGAGCAAGGGCTTGAGAGCAAGTATTTATCTGGGATGTGAAGACCAGCAGGGGAGTGGAGAAGTGAGAAGGGGAAGGGAGGACAGACAACACAGGGAGGATTATCAAGCCAGTTGCTGCTATGGGTGCCTGGAACTTCATCCCACGGAGGAAACCTGGGGAGCCAGCGTGAAATATATGTCCCTACGGTACTACACAGAGGGCAAGGAAGCTGGCGGTGCTCCGACGTCCATTTCCCTCATCACTGGTGAGGGCTGCGGGTGGCACAGGAGTTATCCCTCTGGCATGGGATGCTTCTGCTCTGCCATGCATGGAAGTGAGTCTCCTGCAGCGAAAGAAAGAAAGCCCTCAGGCAAAGACACGCAGGACCTGGCAGCTGGATGCACACTGAGCTGGTGAGGTAGGGGGGGCTGTGAGGTGTCTGCCACATGCCCCACGGAACCCAGGGCCAAACCTCCTTCCTCTTTGCCGGCTCCCAATGCCACCCTCAGCCCGATCTTCCTAGCATCCGACCTTGCTGATTCAGTCTCCTGTTTTGGGTTCTCCTGCAACTGAAGCTTCCCTCCCCACCTGCCACTGGGTAGAGCTCACACCGGAGTACTCGTGGAACGTTTGTGGCATTTCTACCTGATGACTCAAATCCAATGGGCCACCTGGTGAATTTATTTTTAACATGATCCTGAGATGAAACTGAGATGACTTTACATCAGATGCATATTTTATCTGTAGGTCAACATTTATATTACATCCTAGCTCTCTGGTGACTGATGAAACGTGACAGCAATTTATTTTTGTCTCGAAGTCTGATTCAATTACATCACCATGCCACCCTTAGGAGGTTACATTACATTGCCTCTTCTGTGCCCCAACTGTGCACAAGCCTGCAATATTAGGGAGATTTTGCTACAAGTCTTAAGCCTCAAGCACAGTTCCCCAGTGGTCTGTTTTTGTGTGCTCTTTTTGGATGGCATTAATGGCATCAGGTTTAGGAGGCTGAAGTGTCAGTGGCAGGTTTTTCTTTTTAGTCATTCACTCATCTTCTGTTAGCAGAAGGAAGAAACAAGCCCCTCCATCGTCAGATCATGAGCCTCAGGTGGTATATTACCACCCGCGGCTCTAGCAGCAGGCAGAGACTGTTTGCCTTCTTTCTTCTGAACTTGAACTTGAGAGGATGTTGGCCAGGAACTGCTGTCAGCCTCTTATTGTCAAACCTGAGCCTGAGAACAAAGGTGACAGGGAAGAGAGAACTGGGAGAGGGAGGGGGGCTGAGACTAGATGACCAACGTAGCCGACCTTGAAGCCATGGATCTTTCTGGCCTCAATGGCAATGTAAGATAACAAATCTCTTTTGGTTTACGATAGTTTGGTTGGATTTTCTGTCACGTGCACCCAAAAGATCTCGAGAGGATGCAGTCCCTGAGAAACCTGGATTCAAATCCCAATTCTGCTTTTTGTTAGCTCTGTTCTTAAAGTTCAGTTTCTTCAACTTTCAAAGATGAAATATCCCCCTGACAGGCATATTGTAAAGATGAAATGAGATGATGGACTCAAGCTTCTCTGCCCAGTGTCTGCCCCCAAGGCAGGGATCGATGTACGGCCCCACTGTCCTTCGCTAAGGAAGCATGTCCCAGCCCAACCAGGGTAAAGTTCTGCACACTGGCTGCTTTCCCAGAATTGATAAAATCAGGAAAAAACGCACCCATGAAAAGCCTGATGTTGAAGTATCCCATGACCACTATCAGACTCCATGCTGAGGAAGGCAGGAGCTCCCAGCTAGCCCAAGAAGACTTGTGTCGTCTTTGTGACTTGAATAATTTATGTGTCTGTGCTGGGTCTCAGTTGTTGTCATTTTCCAACGAGAAAAATAGCATAGAGATGGTATCTAAGGTTTCTTTCAGCTCAGAAATACTCTATGCCTCATTTCCGGAAATGCCCCCTCTTGGTACTTGGTAAAGTCTAAAGTCCCTGCAATTGTATTCAAAGCAGAGTCAAGACCCGGATGAGGCAAGTGGAAAGCCTAAGACAGAGTGCACAAGGAGTCAGTGGCTCCTTGTGCCAAGCCACACAGCACAACTCCAAGAGCAATTTCCTCCTTAAATTTTGCTCCCTAAGCACCAACCTTGATCACTGTAGTCTCAACCCTAATATGTTCCTTGTATAGCAGACCTTGTCTAGAATAGATGGAAACCAAATGCTGTGTTCACCACAGCTGGCACTAACCAGCTAGCGCTGCTAAATAATTTTGAATTTTGAATTTTGAATTAGAATCAGGAAACCAAACCCTTCCTGGACCCAAATGAAGACATTTCCTGACCTATGAATTATAAGACTCATTTCGAGCAACCATGGAGAGACTTATGAATCATACTGTCCTATCTAGAGTTTAAGTTTTCAGTTTTGAATTAGCACAAACACCATGAACCTCCCCCAACCCCCACTCTGGCTTTTCTAGCACATCACAAGTGCCACCATCACCTTCACTCATTGAAGAACGATTTGGGGAGCTTCGTCATTGATGTCAGTCTTTATCTGGCAAGTATATTGACTGAGCTCCTTAAAACAAATGAAAACAAACAAAACCGCCTCTGGTTTTGTTTTATTCTTTGGCAATATACGTACGATGTAGCTTTGGGAGAAAGAGTTGATCCCACTTCATTTATAATGAGGTGCATATGACTGAGAAAAGAGGCGTGTAGGGAAGGAATATTCAAACACTGAGAACAGTGTAGAAATAATTAGACACAGGAAGGAGAGGCAAGGATTGGATAGAAAGGGAGTCATTGTCAGACTCCATCTTTGATGTAGATATTCACATGTAAATGAGTACACAAATGTACTTTGAGCATTTGCCAAATACTGGGCACTTTACACGTGATGTCTTATTGAATGCTCACAATAAATGAGAAGACATTGCTATCTCCATTTTACAAATAAGTAAACAAAGACTGAGCCCAGGTCGGTTTCTCAAGGTCACAAGACCCAAGTGTGGTTGAAGTCTTTACTGAAAATGAGGTTTCTCTGACTTTAAAGACAGTTTGACACCATTCACAATTCTGTAAAAACTCAGTGTGATTTTAATTGACTATTTGCCTTTTATACCCATCAAAGTTTTAGTGTTCTTGGTCATCAGCTTAGTTGTTTTTTTAAATGTTTCTGTTAATGTTTATTTATTTTTGAGAGAGAGAGACAGACAGACAGAACATGAATGGGGAGGGGCAAAGAGAGAGGGAGACACAGAATCCCAAGCAGGCTCCAGGCTCTGAGCTGTCAGCACAGAACGTGATGAGGGGCTTGAACTCACGAACTGCAAGATCATGACCTGAGCTGAAGTCAGACGCTTGACCAACTGAGCCACCTGGGGAACCCCAGTCATCAGCTAAGTTATAAGAGGAAGAAGTCTCTGGCCACTGAAGGAGCTAGTTTTAATAGCCTGCTTCAGTGAATGGAGTTACACTAGAACTCTTTTTGGAGAATTAGGTATCTGACTTCATGCCTGCTTTTCCAGCAAAGTCTCACAGCTTTTGGCTGTGGCCATGTTTGTAACAGATCTCTCAGCATTAGAGGGTCCACAGCAGCACCTGTAAGATCCCAGAGGAGCAGCAAGGCTCCCCCTCTCTCTCTCTCTCTCTCTCTCCCCCATCTCCCACACCTAATGTGCCAGTAACATATACCTTACTGATAAGCCCGAATTTTGACAGCTCTAGAAGAGAACGTTTTCCCAGTTATTGTCTCTTTAAGGAGCAGTTTCAAGAGTGGATTCTGATGCAATTTGCCTGGTTGCATTACTAATCCAAACTCAGAACTGATCCAAACTCAGAACTGATCCAAACTCAGAATGGCCATCTGAAGGAATCGCTCCAATGATGCTGCACCTGCTGTTTTATGGTCCTCTGAAAAGGCATTTGTTTGTGAGAAACACAATTAATGTCATTTAGTTCTTTTCAAACACCCCATAGTGGATGAAGAATCATCAGAGGAGAAAATGAACAGTTCTTGGAAGAGGTAATGGTAGGAAACAATTACAGCAAAGTGACTGGACCAGTACTGGCTCCTTCAGAGGGACAGAGGGATGACTCTGGCATCTGCCCAGGGCAGACACTGATGTTTCCTAGCCTTTAGTTAAAGCCATATTTGCAGAGTGAAATAGAATATCTAAAGTAATATGGACCATTCTGGAGTTAAATTTGCTTAATGTTTAAATATAGAGAATGTTCTTCATTTCAGACTCCTTGTGTAGTGCAGATATTCGCATGCAAATGAGTCCCTGGTAGGTAATGTAATAAAGAAAATATCTATAGAATATCTTTTGAAATTGATGCGATCAGTTAGGTATTATCAGTGGTCTTTTATAGCTTGAAAAATCTCAACAGTCAGTTCTGATTACTGCTGTTAGCCTATTTGTTTCATCCATTAAGTATATTTTCTAATTTCACTCTCTCTCCTCAAGTCCACCCCAAACTATGAGCCCCTTGAATACTCCATCACATCGTCAGCTCAGTGAACCCCTGTGAAGTTTTAGTCCTATTTGGCACATAACAGATCCTCAATAAATGCTTGTTGGATGCATTGATTTCCCAAACTGATCTCCAGCAATCTTCGTGTATGATTTCTAATAATTTTGTAATAATTTCTCTTACAAAAACTGGGGAACTCAGTCAATAAACAGAATAAATATATATACATACTCATACATATACATACATACATATATATATACACACAATATGAAATATATAATCTGTGTATATGCATGTGTATATAATGTATATATGTATATAATATGTATACATTTATACATATATATAATCTGTATACATATACATATATATTTATATGTACACACACACAATTCCAGGATGGCCAACTCATAAACTAGGAATAAGAAAAGTCAGTCAGTTAACCTTTTCATTGTTTTTTTTTACCTAGCTTTTTATTTTTTTTCCATTTCTATGTTAACTCTGCCATTGGCAAGTTATTTATCCATTAGTGTATAGCTTTCCCTTTCTGCCATAAGTTTGCTTGTGGTCTATATTTGTTTCTAGGGATTCTTTCTACTCTGAATTTTCACCTAATGGGAGACAGACACAGAACAGCCAAGTTTTCAGGGGAAAGGTAGAGAAAGAGGGTAAAATATCCACTAAAACATAAGAGACAGGTTAGTGGATCTCTGCTAAGCTGATTTAGCACTGGTGTGTGAGCCTCTGTAGAAAACAGAATTCAGAGTTGGGTGTGGGATGGTAAGACAGAAGTGGAGAAGTGACCTCTTTATAGGCTGTTTCAAAAGGGGTTCCTAGGGGTGAAGCAAAGTCATGTGTCAATCTGAACCTCATAGTATTGACCAGTGCCTGGGAGTTTCTCTTCTCTCTAATAAAAACTGGCCTTGGCTGAGTTCTTTGCTAACAATATCCCCCAACACTTGCCTTGGTTTCTGCCCATATGCTAAGCCTGGTTGTGCAGCCTTCCAATTGATTAAGAGAGCCAAGCAATAGCTTTCCAATAAAGTCTTTGTATGCCTAAACTGGCTAGAGTCTTGCAACCAAGAACATTCACAGATGAAAAAAACTAAGAGATAGAGATGTTTGAAAAACTTGGCAAAAGTCACAGTTGCAGGCAGCACTGTTGTGATCCAAGCAAATCTATAGGGCTCCCAGAGTCCATGCTCTTAACCAGTACTCAACACTGCTAGTTTTGCAATAAGGTATATAGCCCCTTTTGGAAAAAGTTTCTGAAAAATCTAGTAAAGTTGAACATATGTATATTCTACAACCCAGAAATTGCAGTCTTTTATTTTTATTTTTTTTAAATAAGCTCCACCCCCAATATGGGGCTTGAACTCACAATCCCAAGATCAAGAGTCACATGCTCTACCGATTAGCTGGCCAGGAACCCCCAGAAATTGTACTCTTAGGTGTGATAGATTACAAAAATCAGTGCAATATTTTTCATATCCTCTATCAAGAAGTAGAGTTTATTCTCCCACTCTGTGATTCTAGCCTGGTCTTGAGATTTGTTTTGTCCAAGAAAGTAAGTTAAAAGTGATGTTGGGCCAGTTCTGAGCCTGGGCTTCAAGAGACCTTACAATTTTTGTTCTTGCTACTCTTAAAACTTTGACAGCCTAGGCTGAACCAGACTGCTGGAGGAGGAGAGAAAGACCATGTAGAGCAGAGACGAACAATCCCAGCTTAACCATTTGAGACCACCAGCCAATAGACATCTTACAAGCTGATCATAAAAACATAAAAAGCCCACCTCAAAACAACAGAGCCTGAGCACAACGTAAAATGCCAGCCCACAGAATTGTGAGCTAAATAAATGACTGTTGTGTTGTCACTAACTTCTGAAGTGATTTCGTACAGCAAAAGCCAATTCATTAAGTGTCTTAGGGGTATCTACCTATCTATCTTTACTAGCTGTGTGTATGTACACACACACACACACACACGCACGCACACATATAAAGAAGTAGGTATAAGAATGTTCATAGCAAAATTGTTTATAACAGCAAGAAATATGAGGCACCTGGGTGGCTCAGTTGGTTAAGCATCCAACTTCAGCTCAGGTCGTGATCTCAGGGTCCATGGAGTTCAAGAACCACGTTGGGCTCTGTGCTGACAGTTCAGAGTCTGGAGGCTACTTCACATAATGTGTCTCCCTCTCTCTCTGCTCCTCCCCCACTCACACTTTGTCTCTCTCTCTCTCTCTCTCTCTCTCTCTCTCAAAAATAAATACACATTAAAAAATATTTATAATAGCAAGAAATATGAGACTATTTAAATAGCCAGCAATAGGGATATAGATACACAAATGATGCAATGGAGAAATTTACAGCAGTGAAAATAAACTGAGAGAACAGTACCTTACCTGTAGCATGGGAGGATCTCACAAGCAATGGTGAGTAAAAAAACAAGATGCTGAAGAAACACACGCGATTTAGTTCCATTTTTGTAAGTTGGAAAACATGCAAATTATGTGCTGATTGGGGATTCCTCTTCAGGGGGTAAAAGTTTATATAACTGCATGGAAATGACTAGTCTATTGGTGAGAGGAGGCTAACTCAAAACAAGTCCACTCTTCATTCATGTTTCAGTCCAGTGAGGTTGGTAGTGAAAACCTGCTTCATGCAGTCACTCAGAGACCCAGTTCTGTTCCTTGTTGTCCCCCATCTCCCTTTGGGAACTTCGGAAACTTCTCTATGCAGCCAGTTAAGGAAAGAGCTTGGAGGATACTCAGGATTACGAGCTAGATTTGGAAGTGGTGTACTTCCATTCCATTCACATTCTTTTGGCCAGAATTCTATCACATGCTCTGACCTACAGCAAGGGAAGTTGGCACATATAGTAATACCTACATGTCAAAGAAGAAAAAAAAGGGGGAGCGGAATTTTTGAGTAGGTTTCATTGTGATCGCCACTGGATTGAATATGAAGTGTATTCAGGAGAGAAGAAATGAAAGGCTTCATCTACACTGTTGTGTTTTATTTCTTAAGCTGGGATGCATATATAAGTTTTTATTATATTTTATAACATTTTTCTTCAAAAATTTATGGGCTTTTTTTTTTTTTTCTGAAGTATGTCATAAGACAGTAAGAAGCTTAGGAAAGTAATTAGACAGAATGCAGGGGCTCTCTGATCAAGGGGACTGGGATAAAAACAGTTCTTCTGTATTGAATATTCAAGAGCAATGAATCAGAATTCTAGTCTGTGATCCTGGAAAAGGAGAAGGGATTTTGCAATTTAGAACTATGTAAGTGCACAGGGCAGATCCCTATTTACGCTGGGTTGATCTTTGAATCAAGATTGATTCTGGAAAGGAGTGAAGATAAGCACTAATATTTCTACTGGAGAGAGGCAAGATAGTCCAAACACCTAATTCTTTCATGCTTCTCTTTGGCTAACCAGAGTTCCCCACTACTATGGGTCCTAACATACACCTTATTATAAAAGAACCATGAAATTTCTGCAAGGTCATGCACTCTTACCAGCTTTTTACCAAGGACAGAAATCTGCCCCAGTATCTTTGGCAGGTGATCATCCAGCCCCTGTTAGAATATTTTCAGTGAAGAGTATTCTGGGCCTTCTCTATGGCCTGACTGTCCATCATGTACTCCCTCAGACCCTACTTTCTGCCAGGACAGGGCTGAACAATCCAAGGTAATCTGTACTATGTTGTCAGCTGGACTGCTTTTCTGGGAATAGGTAATGGCCTTTCAAAGTCTTAACCCAATGGATGGTCATGCCACAAGCCTGATAGGGAATGTCTTGGAACATATGGAACTTTCATCAAAACTTGCAGGTGCTCACTTATTATCTGTTTATTTTCAAACAAATTTCTTTGCTATTGTGGGACACATATCTGAGATCAAGATTTTTTAAAAAAATGATCATCTAAAGGTGATATTCAGTTTATGGGAGGCCAATCCCATAGTCATAAAGGTGATATTCCCTTAGTCTGTGCTCCTGGGGAACTTTGTTTATACGTCTTTTTTGAAACTTCATATAATCTGCCATCAGTGAGAGAGTGCTACTTGAATATATTCTCTCTAGTATTTGAAAAATTCCTCATAGATCTTTTTTTTTAATTTTTTAAATGTTTATTCATTTTTGAGAGAGACGGAGAAACAGAGCATGAGCAGAGGAAGGGCAGAGAGAGAGGGAGACACAGAATCTGAAGCAGGCTCAAGGTTCCAAGCTGTCAGCACAGAGCCCGATGTGAGGCTTGAACTCACGAACCGTGAGATCGTGACCTGAGCCAAAGATGGACGCTTAACCGACTGAGCCGCCCTCATAGATCTTATTAATCAGCTAAAGTCTTTGGTCTATAGAAGATGGCCAATAAGAAGAAAAAAAATATGGACATAAACATTAGAAAACTAATGAGGAAAACAATTTTAAGGTATTGATGAAATGTGAAACTACTCCTATTTAATATGAGTTATTAATGACTATCCAGCTACATAATAAAAAATTATAGTGGGGATCATTCCAAGATTTCAATAAGAAGCTAGTTGAGTGAACCCTTAAATTACATGTAAATTGGGAGGCTTTCAGAATACATGTATAATGACCATGCTAAAAGCTGTGGCCAGCAGGAGTATGACATTTACCCCTTTTCTTAGACACCCAAGAGTCAGCTATGTTCATATGCTGAAATTCAAGAAGATGCACATTTTTATAAAACAAGAGAGATAAGATCAAAAGTGTTTTCTTCTCCACCCCTAGGCGGGAGTGCTCAGTTCCAAAAATGTCAACCTCTTCCTTCCCACTTGAGTATAGATCCAGTTGAAAGATAAGCACAAAAGTCAGATAAAAATGATGACTTAAGTGCTGGGACAAATCGGCTTGCTACTACTTTCCTGAATTGAAAATTTCCCCCAGAGTGTAGTTCAGCTCCACAAGGACCGAACCAGCTCTGTTGTGCCTGTGGCATGGTGAAGGCATGATGAGAAGGAGCTGAAACACGATCAAGGAACATCCTCCGAAATTACCAATCAGAAAAGACCCTCTTCGCAAGGGAGCAGCGACAGGGTGAGAAAGACCAAGAGAGCTACGCCAATGGAAACTTCTCACCCAGAAACGGGAGAAATAGTACATAAGCATTGCCCACCAACAAAGCGGGATTCCCCAATTCTGTTTGCAGTCTGATACCCCATTCCCCATAAAACAATGCAAAGTGTGCTCGCCCCCTGAATCTTTTTCATGACCCAGTACAAGGCTCGGTTTGACAAGTTCCATGGAAGCCACACACTCCAACACCGTGTTCCCCCGCTCCTGGTGGCCCCGGTGAATGCTGATAGAAATGCAAAGACAGTCATCGTTAATAAATACATAAGTAGGTCTGAGCTTGGATAGCAAGGCACAAAAAGAATCCGGGAGCATGAAATAAAGCTGCTTAGGATTCTGCTGACTGGTCTGAGGGAGAAGTGGTGCAGGCGGGTTGTACACTCTTTCTGTCAGAGCCTGAGCGGCTCAAAGGGATTGTTCTGGAAAGTCCCGAAGCAGTTATAAATTTATGGTTGCAAGTATTCTGTTGTTAATGTGCAATTCTAGCAGGGGTTTTAGAATTGAGTATTTCAATTCAATTTGAAAAAAAAGACTATGAAGCCAAAAGCACATCAATCCTTTATAGTATAATTATATAGTCTTCTGTGGCTTTGTTCTAGGACTCTAAAGTGGATACATACACACATATATATTTGTTCTGTGAATTTATATATTTATATAAGCATATCACACAACGTCAGCTACCAGAGGTTTCTGACTCATAAATCGTCCTATGTAAAGTGTCCCTCTTTAAATATCAAAACGTCTTAAATATCAAAGGTTTTACATTTAAAAAACTTTCTAAGCAGATTCTCTGAATTATTAAAAGAAGATTCTGAAGAAAAAATTAACCATTCCTGAATTTTATCATCATAAACATAGATGACTCTGGGATGAATGTGGGTTATTGAAATATTTATAGACACCTGCCCTTACATGTAATGGCATGTCCATGCTTATAATCTCTTTGTCACTGTCAGCTATGTGATGCTTTAAAGATAAAATTTACAGGGCACCTGGGTGGCTCAGTTGGTTGAGCGACTGACTCTTGATTTTGGCTTGGGTCATGATTCTAGGGTCATGGGATCAAGTTCCATGTCCATGCTGAATGTGGAGCCTGCTTGAGGTTCTCCCTCTCTTTTTCCCTCTGCCCCCTCACACTTTCTCTCTCTGTCTCTAAAAAAAAATTGAAAAAAGGTAAAATTTACACACAATGAAATACACAGACCTTAAGTGCGAAATTCAATGAGTTCGGATAAGTGTTACACCTGTGTTAGCACCCCAATCAAGACATAGGATGTTTCTATCTGCACAGAGTCCCCGTATGTTCGCTTCTAGTGAAGCCTCACTTCCTCCATCGGCAACCGCTGTGCTGATTTTCAATCCACACATTAACTTTGCCTACTCTTGAATTTCATATAAATAGAATCAACAGTATGTAGCCCTTTATGTCTGGCTTCTTTCACTCAATATAACATTTTCAGGATTCATCCATGCTGTTGCATATATCTATAGTAACTTTCTGTATTGCTGATTAGTATGCCATTGTTAGAATAATTGCAATATGTTCTTCCATTTCTCTTATTGATGGATATTTGGATTATTTCCCTTTTTCCCTATTATGAACAAGGCTGTACTAGACATTTTTTATAAAATCTGGATATACATATGGAAAACAAACTTGGGACCTTAAATCAAATCACATGTGAAAATTAGTCTGTGATTGATTATAAAATTAAATGTAAAAGCTAAAACCATAAAGATTCTAGGGTTTAAAAAAAGAAACATAGAATATCTTCATGACCTTGAAGCAGGGAAAAATTTCTTAGGTATAACTTAAAAAGCACTCAACATAAAATAAAAGTTGATAAATTATACCTCATGAAAATAAAAGCTCATCAAAACAAGCCATTTAAAAACTGGGAAATTATTGTCAATGTATTAGAGGCATTGAAATGTATTGGCAATATATTTGACAGAGGAATTGTGTCCAGAATAAATAAAGAGGTCTACATATCAAGAATAAGAAGACACACTAGTAAAAACGCGGCAGATGATTGGAAAAGACACCTGATAATAGAAGGCATGTGAATGACTAATAAATACACGAAAAATCCTCAACATCATTAGTCACGAGGGAAGACAAATCAAAGAACAATGATACACCATTTTATACTCACATGAATGCTAAAATTAAAAATACTGACAATATTAAATGCTGGAGAATGTGGAAGGGATGGAGGTGTGAAACGATACTGTCACTTTGGCAAATTGTGCGACAATTTCTTGAAAACCAATCATGTATAACTACTGAGAAATTCCATCCCTAGGTATTTACACAAGAAAAAGGAAAACCTAAGTTCCACTATTGTTTTTAGATGACTTTATACAGGATGCCTTGAAGAACTTTCCTTTAGGGTAGAACAGAAGCAACATAGTCAAGGGGCAGCCGGGTGGCTCAGCTGAGCCATGATTTCTGGGATCAAGCCTGTGCATTGGGCTCTGCAATGACAGCTCGGAGCCTGCTTAGGATTCTCTCTGACCCTCCCCCAATGTGCTCCCTCTCTCTCTCAAAATAAATTTAAAAACTTAAAAAAAAAAAAAAAAAGCAAGCACAGTCAAGAGAAGCTGACATTATCTGAGCACTTGCTATATGCCAGCCGTTGTGCAAAGCAAGTTATGCATATTACAGGAAATATATGATTTTCCCAAAGGCAAGACAGGTTAATAGATAACAGATGAGGCTTTTAAAACTCATTGTGGGCTCCTGGGTGGCTCAGTTGTTAAGTATCCAACCTCAGCTCAGGTCATGATCTCAGGGTTCACGAGTTAAAGCCTTGCATCTGGCTCTGTGGTGACAGCTCAGAGCCTGGAGCCTGCTTCAGATTCTGTGTCTCCCTCTCTCTCTGCCCCTCCCCCACTCTCTCTCTCTCTCTCTTTCAGAAATAAATAAAAGACATTAAAAAATCATTGTATGGATTCATCAAATATTTAGGAAGTTTGTGTTGATGCTGGGCACTGCTCTGAGTGCTGAATATACTGCCTGAAAAAAAAAAAATTAAAGGCTTAGAGTTTTGTCCTAATGGTACCTCAGTTTTAGAGGGGATTGAAGAACCATAGACTATCAAATCGTTAACATATTAACATAACATTAATATTAGCATATTAATAAAAAGCTAATTCCCCATAGAGAGGACATTGAAACAAGGTAACAGAACAGAGTGACAGCAGGGTGGAGGCACATTAGACAGGGTAGCCACGGAAGGTGGATCTGAGGAGATGATGTGTGTGGGATGATATTCTGATGATGAGAAAGAATCAGGCACATGAAGATCTGGAGATGAATAATCTACGTGGAAGGAACAGTAAGAGCAAAGGTCCTGAGGTGAAAACTAGCCTGATGGGTCAGAATAAATAGAGCCTATGTGACTGAAAAGGGAGGATGCCAAGAAATCTTGCTGAAAAAGAAGGAAGGGGCCAGATCATCCAGCACCTTAGATGCTACGATAAAAAGTTCAGATTTTTACTAAACTCAATAGGACTCCATTAGGAGGTTTTAAGAGCCACTCCAGAAACATTGTTAGGACCCGCTTGATGGTAACTATAATTATTACAGCAGGATCTGACTTGAGGGTTGATTCTATCACCTCTTTAATAAAGTCAAGTACACATTCATTTATCAATTTATCTGCTCAATAAATATTACTTGAGCCCTACTGTCAGCTGGATACTTTTGTCCACACAAACAATGCAATCACAAATTGCACGATCAAAATTCCTGCCGTTCCGGAGTTTATAATCTATTTCTGTGCTTCTCTAACGTGGTTGCACAAGGAGAATCACCTGGGGAGGAAAGAAGCAAGAAACACGCAAGCAAGAAACTAACAGAGCCTGGTAATTTTTCATCTCTCCAGACTATTTTAATGTGCAAACTGGGGTCAGCACTCTGCTCTTTCCATAGACACATGGGGGCAGCATGAGGTCGTCTTATAGGTTTACAAAAAAAATTTTTTAGCCTTGTTTTCAAACAAATACTGTGATGAAGCCGAAGCACAAATCAACTTTAAAGTGCAGACCCTGCATTGTCCAGCAAGTAGCACAGCTGAGATTTGAACCCATATCTTTCTGATTGCATAGCAATTCTTTTTCCACACAGCAACTACAAAATGGTTTTTTTTTAAATAAATAGTATTTTTGTAATGACTCCTTAAGTTTTCTATTTAGTATCTCAATTCTTTTGGCTCTTACAAAAAGTTACAAGAAAAGATAATATATAATTAGGAGTAGAATTTTAGTCTTCTATTTCAACTCTGGAGTTGATTATAGCACTGTCATGATTTAAAGAAACAGGTGATGAAACCTTGAATAACATTCATAGCTGCATAGAGTCTGAACATTGAATTTGCTCGAGATTTGGCCCCCTCCTTCATCTAGCATCATAGGGGGAGTAAGATAGGATGTTGCTTCTGTGGACAGAAGTCTGTTCCTGACATGATCTATGACTTTGTGGGGGCATATTTCCATTTGCAAGATGAAGTTGGCCTTATTTTAAATAAAGAACAGAATTTAAAAAGAAGAGATATTCATGATCACTAAATCTTCCTTTTTGCTTGACGTCAATTTGCATAACACAGGTAACTTATGTCTAACATGCTTTCAGAAACAAATAGAGAAAATAGAAGTTTTCTTTCAACTCCAATAGTAATTTTATATTTTGCCAAATACCAGCTAATGTGGAACTTCAAGGAATAAGGAACAGCTAGGATTTAACCAGAGACTCCGGTGACCATTTATCAAAATTCAGTGTTAATATAAAATGTGACCTCTAGTAGATCTAGTTTGTCAGTGCCTATAAATAATTCACTTGCATTGGCACAAGTGTTTTGCACATGTATGAAAAGGTTGATAAACCTTCACTAGCCACCAACACCCCTTACCATCAAGAGATTTACAGTACGTTACAGAAGTTAGATCAACATAAGGGCTGCCTATTGTTGTGTCCTTGAATGAACATTCATTTTGCTGAATGAAATAGATCCGAAAAATATCCAATATCTGGTCATTGTGTTTCTAGATAGTCTTGCCGCCCACTCCAGCCAAGTGGGCAACCTCTCATCTTGGCTCAAGTGCACTTAGCATTAAGACTCAATACTTCGTTGCATCCGTGTACCCCGGTCCCCTCATCCAAATTCATAACTATTAATAGGTAGCATTTACATCATTTACCATGTGAAAAATTAGTAATAATGAAAAGCAAAAAAAATGACACCTGATTCTTCACCCATAATGGCCCTTTCTGGTGACTAGCTGTCTCAAGAGGCTTCTTCACTTTCCCTTCTCCATCACAGGAAGGATGCCATTGTTCTCAGCACCCACGCCCTGACTCCAAGCTTCTAGCACCAGTGCAAATTAGACAAGATACCACCTCTAGAGGACATAGATCCTGATCTAGCAGGAAAGCAGCTGGGCTGGGATGGATTTCAGGACCTATTTGCACCCAGTGACTAGGCACCCAGTGGCTCTGTGCATATCTCCTGGGATTAACCAAACCTACCCTCCTTAGGATGAGGTCTAGTAACCTATCCTTAGTGAGTAGGTTTTTTAGGGTTCTCTACCATACGTTTCTAATTAAAGAAGTCACAAAACAAAACCAATTTTTCGGTGGGGAAGGAGGGGAGGTTTCTCTAATGTTAAAACAGCAGTAGCAGCAGCAATGACAAAAACATTTTCTCCATATCTCAACTATTAAAATACGCCCATATCCAAGGAAGATCCACATAGGAAGGGTTGAATCTCACCAGGCTGTCACCTGAAGAAGCCAGAAGAAGGCTTTATCCAACCTTAAAGGGAGACGATGAGTTTAGTGTTCAAAGTGGAAGGGAGGATGCCAACTGTTAAACCTCTTGGCTTTTTTCTGAAGACTTTGAAACACAGCCCTGACATTAGTTGGCTAGTTTCTTTCTAAGTCAATTTTATCGTTAGAAACAACATGCCAGTAGTGATTAGGAAAATTGTGACTATACCCGTCAACAATATTATTAAAAGCTATAAGGAGTAAAACAGGTTGTGTGGACTAGCCAGAGGATCCTACCATTTCTCTAAAAAAGCGTCTCAAATTTGGATGTATTCTATACATCGCATTAAGGAAAGAAGGGATAGAAGAATGACAGATGGAATTGCCATTTCTTGAGTCCTAGAAATGTGGAGTTACTTTACACACATTCCTTCTATGTTGCTGAGGCAAATATTACCAAGGGCTCCCTTGGTTCTGTCTGGTTTGGGGACCAAAGAATCGGCCTCTGCCTTCAAAGGGGCAAAGGTATTTGGAAATGGAAAACAGATGGCATAGCCAGTGATTTATTGCCTATTGAGTTGCCTGACGTCCTTTTCTTTAGTGTTGATCTAATCCACTAAGTTAACCAAAATTACCAAGTGGACATTGGGAATCCATCTTGAAATATCTAACTATATGTGCCCATAACAGGAAGTAAAACCAGGTATATATAGGCCTCTATTTGTTTTTGGATAAAGTGAAAGAGTAGGTCTAACTTACAACCCACCCAAAGTCACAAGTCCCTGTATTAGTCAGAGTTCTCCAGGGAAACAGAACCAACAAGAGATATTTATATCTCTATATCTGTATCTGTGTTTGTATCTGTATCTATCCATATCAATTTATTTTTTATTTAGTTTTTAAAGTTTATTTATTTATTTATTTAGAGAGATAACAAGAGAGAGTGCAAGCAGGGAAGGGACAGAGAGAGAGAGGGAGAAAGAGGATCCCAAGCAGGTTCCACGCTGCCAGCACAGAGCCCGATGTGGGGCTCAAACTGCGAGACCATGACCTGAGCCAAAACCAAGAATCAAAAGCTTGACCAATGGAGCCACCCAAGCATCCCAATCTATATCAATTTATGATGAAGAACTGGCTTATGCCATTATGGATGCTGAGAAGTCCCACAATCTGCCATCTACAGGCTAGAGACCCAGAAAAGCCAGAGGTATTATTCAGCCTTGAGTCTAAAAGGTCTAAGAACCAAGAGAGCTGATGGGATAAATCCCAGTCCGAGGGCACAAGAAAATTAAATGATATGAGATGATGTGTCCCAGCTCATACAGTGAAGCAGGAAAAAATGGCAACTGGCCAAGGCAGAGGCCTTTTGCTATTCAGGCCCTCAACAGACTGCCCACCCACATGGGGGAGGGTAATCTACGGAGTCTACTGATTCAAATGCTAACCTCATCCAGAAACACCCTCACCGTCACACCCAGAAATAATCTTTAATCTGGGCACCCCCAAGCCCACTCACGTTGACACCCAAAATTAAACACTGAATTTCCCCCTTGGGTGTCAAAGGAGGCTGAGTGGAGAATCTGGACTTCTAGCCCCAGCTGGCAGTCACAGGACAATGCCCCTGCCTTTCCTTTGCCAGCGTGGTATCAGAGGGCCTAGCCAAAACAGATGGTTTAAATAAGGCCCGGAGTCTCGTAGCGCAATATAAAAGTGTCCAGGTTTCAACTGCACATCACACAACATCCCGAGAACTAGGAAAATCTCCAGCTGAACGAAAAAGACAATTAACAGATGCCAATCCCAAGGTGACAGAAATACTGAAATAACCTGACAAAGATTTAAAGCACTCCTCCTAGAGATACAATGAGAGCTACAAACAAACAAGACAAATCAAGAAATAGAGTCTCCACAAAGAAACAGAAAGTCTCAGCAAACAAATTGGTATTTTAGAACTGAACAAAAACACAATAGCTACAATTTAAAAACCTCACTGGATGGGTCCCAGAGCGAAGTGCAGAGGCAGGGAGACAGAGGAAAGAACCAGTGGATTTGAAGACAGAAAAATAGAAATCACTAAACCTGAACAGAGAGAGAACAAAACAGAACAAAAAAAGGAACAGAACCTCAGGGACCTGTGGACTGTCACAACAGACCCAATATTTCTGTCATCAACATCACCGAGGAGAAAAGGAAGAGAGTACGGCTGAGAAACTTCCCAAACTTCCCCAAAGACAGAAGCCTATGGATTTAAGAAGCTGAGTGAACCCTGTACTGAATAACCTGCTCCCCAAATCCACAAGCCACATTACGGTGTAACTTCGAAATCTAAAGACAAAGAAAAAAATCTTGAAAGCAATGAGACAGAAATGGTATTTCATCTCCAGGGAAAAACCCAATTCAAATGACGCCAGGACTCTCATCATAAACTATGGAGCCAGAGAAAGTGGTACAATTGAGCGCCCCAGACAGCGTATGGAAAATAAGCATCTTAATACTCTGAAAAGTGGAAGGAACAAGGCAGGCCGGCTAGAAACTATAAAACTTACAGAAAACAAAATAGAGGAAATCTTCAGGATCCAGAGCCAGACAAAGAGTTCACAGTTTTGAGCGTAAGTTTGATTCATACAAGGAAAATTGGTCAATAAAACTTGATCAAAATTAGAAGTGTTTTTCTCTATGAAGGACTCTGTCAAGAAGAGGGACAGACAAGCTACAGAGTGATAGAAATTTTTTGCAAGCCACGCATCTGACAAAAGACTAGTATCTAGACTCCATAAAGAGCTTTCAAAATTCAATAGCCAAGAAATAATAAAATAAGATAAAAGACCTGAAGAAATATTTCACCAAAGACATACAGATGACAAAAAAGCACCTAAGAGATATTTAACATCATTAGCCCTTAGGGAACTGCAAATTAAAACCATGATGAAATATGACCACACACCTATCAGAATGTCTAAAATAAAATGTGTGACAACATCAAATATTGGTGAGGATGCCAGACTGAATCATTAATACATTCCTGGTCCAAATGCAAAATGGTACGATCCCTCTGGAAAACAGTTGGGAACTTTCCTTAGAAACGAAACACACGGGGCGCCTGGGTGGCTCAGTCGGATGAGCCTCCGACTTCGGCTCAGGTCATGATCTCACAGTTTGTGGGTTCAAGCCCCGCATCAGGCTCTGTGCTGACTGCTTGCTCAGAGCCTGGAGCCTGCTTCAGATTCTGTCTCCTTCTCTCTCTGCCCCTCCCCCGCTCATGCTTTGTCTCACTCTGTTTCTCAAAAATAAATAAAATGTAAAAAAAAAAAAAAAAACATTAAAAAAAAAAAAAAAGAAACGAAACACACAACTACCATAAATCCAACAATTACATTTTTGGCCCTTTATCCCAGAGACATGATGACTCTTGTTCAAACACAAACCCCTACATACATGTAGAGCAGCTTTATTTGTAATAGCCCAAACCTGGAAATGACCCAGATGTCCTTGAATGGCTGAATGGTTTAACAAGCTGGGGTACATCCACACCACAAAATCTTATTCCGCAATAAAAATGAACACACTCGTTTTATACTCAACAACCTGGGTCAATCTCCAGAGAAATATGCTCACTGGGAAAAACCAACCCCATAAAGTTGCACACCATCTAACCCACTTATATATTATTAAAGTGATACTTGATAGGGTGGAAAACCTAAATGGAGAAAACTATGGGTAGTACACTGTCAACTATCTAAGAAAGGAGGAGGGGAGGCATACATATATATTTTTTCCTTTTTTTGTTTTTAAGAAAAAAGAAAAAGCAGAACAAAAACTTGAAAAGAAACAGTTGCAGGACGTGTGGGTGACTCAGTTGAGTGTCTGACTCTCGATTTCAGCTCCAGTCATGATC
Organism: Panthera onca; assembly: GCF_046562875.1. Classification (NCBI taxonomy): domain Eukaryota; kingdom Metazoa; phylum Chordata; class Mammalia; order Carnivora; family Felidae; genus Panthera; species Panthera onca. The sequence goes on from NC_138356.1 coordinate 69,144,972, forward strand.
TTGAGGTTTGTGGGTTCGAGCCCTGCATCTGGCTCTCTGCTGTCATCACGGAGCCTGCTTCAGATCCTCTGTGTCCCTCTCTCTCCTCCCCTTCTCATGATCTGTCTCTCTCTCAAAATAAATAAATAGACTTAAAAAAAAAAAAGAAACAGTTCCTCAAAGAACCCAAATAAGGGGTTCAAATGGAGGAAACAGGAGAGGGGAATGAGGTTAGAAGTTAAATTTCTCTGAATATACTCTATCATGTGATATGATTTTGGAATACGCTAATATTTTGCATAATTATATAAATACATAAGTAATCTCTGTAAATAAAAAATAAAGTAAAATGACTTAATAGAATACTGAGTTGGTGTCATAACCACATGAGAGAAAATATTTCAGATGACTTTATGACATAATAATTTACTAAACATCTTTAGTAGGATGCATCTTAAGGCCAAAAATATAAAAAAACGTACAAAAAATCTTAAATTGATTTTAATAATCCTATCGCTAATGGTAGCATTTATATTGTTTTTCTGAGTCTGTCGTGTGTGAACTATGTGAGAAAGAAAATGAGTAATTACATCAGTGTTGAGAAATGCAATGCTTGGCATAACAGAAAAGGATATGTACACTTAAACATATTAGGTAAAAACTATGTAGTCCTAATTTGATTGATAAGTATCCACATCAACTCATGACAATTTGTCTTTATTTCCCGGCTCTGTCCATTGAAAGGGCTTAGAAATAATAGCCAAGGAGTACCCTTAGTACCCAGACCGCGGTCTTCCACTTTTAGAAGAACTCAGGAGACTCTGAAATATTTATGGATGAGATGATATGATGATATGATGCCAGAAAACAAAGAAGCTATAATGTCTACAAACGTCATATTGAAAGGTTTTAGGACCTCGGGAGTCCATTAAAAGACTCCTACCGGTCAAAAACAGGATAATTTGGGCATCACAAGAATAGTCACAATGGATTAAAACATTGCAGACATGGTTGTATCCATGAACTCAGTTACTAAAAGAAAAATGTCCTCATTCTTCTCTGGAGCTTGTGATAAAATAATCTCATATAGTTTGAAAAATAATAGAGGAAAAGCATCAAACATTTATTCTTTCTTTCCTATAAGAACTTATCTCAGGGAAATCAAGTAGTTGACAATGAAAAGTTTGTCTCTAGAAGCATTTTAGCTGACAAATGAAGGAATGTTGCCATCTCCAACCCATGAAGATAGGCTGTCGTGACAGATGCCGACATCTCAGATCATCTGCTGACGGAAGCACGAAACACCACCTATGGGGACTTCTCGCCAAAAATAACACTAAATCCGGAACAAAGCTCTATGGCCAACCACCAATTTAAAGAAAACAAAGGTGACAGAGAACATGTTAAATAACAGAAAATTCCTAACTGTGAGGAACTCTAGAGATGAATAATCTGGTTTCTTTAAGAAATAAATAAACTGTGGGGTGCCTGGGTGGCTCAGTCGGTTAAGCAGCCGACTTCGGCTCAGGTCATGATCTCGCGGTCCGTGAGTTCGAGCCCCGCGTCGGGCTCTGTGCTGACCGCTCAGAGCCTGGAGCCTGTTTCAGATTCTGTGTCTCCCTCTCTCTGACCCTCCCCTGTTCATGCTCTGTCTCTCTCTGTCTCAAAAATAAATAAACGTTTAAAAAAAAATTTTTTTTAAAAAAAGAAATAAACTGTAAGGATAAGGAGAGATCAAAATCATGAGATAGTGATTGAGAGAGAGGGAGAGGGAGAGAGAGAAAGAGGTAAACTGTACAAATGACCAAGCAGAATGAGGGCTCTATAGTTTGAAGCATTTTAAGAGAAATACAAACTACTGTGTTGTAATTTATAAATCTTATTTTAATTCTGACCCAAAGAATATTAAAAATTTTTTAAATAATAAAATTTGAACATCAGCTTGTTTTTTATATTAAGAAAATTCCACTGGTCTTAAAGTATGTATGTATGATAATGATATAGGATTATATTTAAAAAAAAAAAAGAGTCTTTAACTTTTGCGGAAAAAATTGAAGTATTTACGAGGAAAATAATATGATAATTGGGATTCATCTCAAAATAAGGGGAGGGAACTACATGGGGATACAGGTACCACAGGTTGGGTTGTAAATGAATGATTGGTGGAATTAGATGCTAGGTATAAGGGGGTTGATTAAACTGCTCTCCCAAATTTGTGTATGTTTGAAAGTTTTCATAATAAAAGAGTTTGTAGGGGGGAGGAGCCAAGATGGTGGAACAGCATGGAAGTTTTTTGTGTCTCACGTCCATGAAATACAGCCAGATCAACACTAAACCATCCTGCACACCTAGAAAACTGATCTGAGGATTAACACAACAATCTGCACAACCTGAACCACAGAATTCAGCAGGTACATGGCACGGAGAGGTGAACTTGGGGAGCGAGAAGGGAGGTGCTTTTGCGGGTGGAGAGAGGACAGAGACAGGTGGGGGTGAGGGTGGAGAACGGGAAAAGCACCTCCCCCCCCACCAAAGCAGCTGGAGAGAAAGTGGAAAAGTGGAAACAGCCGCAGGGACTGAACTAAAAAAGGAGAAAGGACAGGGTTTAAATCCCATTAAGACTCTCTACAGGGGGAGCACAGAGTTTGAAACTCAGCAGCTGATACCTGGCGGTGCTCTGGTTGGAAGGGCGAATCCCCAGGAGCAGAGGGAAGTCCAGGGGTCTTGGGGCCACACGGGAGAGGCGGTTCCTCTGCTGGGAGGCCATCTGGTAGAGGCTGTGTGGCCCCCCACACAGGCAAAGGCCCCAGTGGAGCCGGGAGAACAACCACGTTCGCTGGTGCTGGAACAAGGTCGTTGGGGGTGAAGCCCGGTGCCCGATGCATGTTGTGATTTTCCATAATCCCTGAAACGCTGCCGCTACACGATTGCGTGAACGTTTTCTGGGGCGGGCTGGCACCCGGCCGCAGTCTCTGGGCATCGGCAGCAGCACAGTCCCGTGAATGTTCCTGGGTGCGGCAGGCACCCGGCAGGTGCTGGTGAGACCCTCCCGCAGAGGGGCTGAGCGGGTCAAAGCCGCAGTCTCTCGGAAGTCAGGGGTCAGGAAACACAGCCGCACCTGAGATAAAACTCAGGAGGGAGGTGCTGCCTGGGACTTGATCACAGACAGTGTAAAAGCGGGGAGTGGACGGAAGCTGAAGACAAAGGACGGGTGCGCGATTGCTGATCGGGAAGAACAGAATTCTGACACTAGAGGCCGGGTAGGCGGGTGATGCCATTTTTACCGCTCCCACGCATGCGCATACGCACCCACGAGTGCCACGGCACTCCACCCCAGTAGGCTAGCAGCGCCATCTAGCGGAGAATGGAGCCATTACACTAAGCCCCGCCCAAATAGGCTAACCTCGCTCTTCAGGAACACACATCTCTCCGCCCACTTAGTTTACGGACTATAAAGCGGTTCATAGTTTGACTTCTAGGGGAAAACGGAGTAATTTCCATCGTATTTCAGTCTGCTCGCTGGTCCATCTATTTAATTTTCTTTTTTTCCCCTTTTTCATTTCCTTTCTTTCTTGATACAGAAAGAGAACAAAATGATTTTTATTTTCAATTTTTATTAAAACTATTTTTCTTTAATTTTTTTCTACTATATTTTTTAATTTTGTGTGAATTTTTTCAAATTCTATTTTACTTCCATTTATTTCATTTTATTCTATTTCAATGTATTCATTTTTTCAAATTTTCAAATGATTTCTTTTTTTTCCTCTTTCTTTCCCCTTTTTTCTCTATCTATCAAGCCCCTTTCAACACCCAGACCAAAACACACCTAGGATCTAGCATCGTTTATTTGACTTCTGTGTGGGTGTGTGTTGTTTTTAATTTTTTAATTTTAATTTTTTAATTTTTTAATTTTAATTTTTTTAACTTTAATTTCTTTTTACCTCATTAACTCCTTTTCTCCCTTCAAAATGATGAAAGAAAGGAATTCACCCCAAAAGAAAGGGCAGGAAGAAATGGCAGCCAGGAACTTAAGCAACACAAATACAAGCAAGATGTCTGAACCAGAATTTAGAATCATTATAGTAAGAATACTTATTATCGAAAATACTTATTATGGAGTCAAAAATAGATTAGAATCCCTTTCTGCAGAGATAAAGGAAGTAAAAACTAGTCAGGATGAGATAAAAAATGCTATAACTGAGCTGCAATCTCAAATGGATGCCATGGCGGCACAGATGGATGAGGCAGTGCAGGAAGAGCAATACAGAGGACAAACTTCTGGAGAATAATGAAGCAGAAAAGAAGAGAGAGGCTAAGGCAAAAGAGCACTATTTAAGAATTCAAGAAATCAGTGATTCATTAAAAAGGAACAACATCAGGGGCGCCTGGGTGGCGCAGTCGGTTAAGCGTCCGACTTCAGCCAGGTCACGATCTCGCGGTCCGTGAGTTCGAGCCCCGAGTCAGGCTCTGGGCTGATGGCTCGGAGCCTGGAGCCTGTTTCCGATTCTGTGTCTCCCTCTCTCTCTGCCCCTCCCCGGTTCATGCTCTGTCTCTCTCTGTCCCAAAAATAAATAAAAAAAAAAGTTGAAAAAAAAAAAAGAAAGAAAAAAAAAAAAATTAAAAAGGAACAACATCAGAATCGAGGGTCCCAGAAGATGAAGGGAGACACAAAGGGGTAGAATGGTTATGTGAGCAAATCATAGCAGAAAACTTTCCTAACCTGGGGAGAGACTCACACATCAAAATCCAGGAAGCATGGAGGACTCCCATTAGATTCAACAAAAACTGACCATCAACAAGGCACATCATAGTCAAATTCACAGAACACCCAAGTAAGGAAAGAATCATGAAAGGAACAAGGGGAATAAAAGTCCTTAACCTACACGGGAAGACAGATCAGGTTTGCAGCAGACCTATCCACAGAAACTTGGCAGGCCAGAAAGGAGTGGCAGAATATATTCAGTGGGCTGAATCAGAAAAATATGCAGCCAAGAATTCTTTATCCAGCAAGGCTGTCATTCAGAATAGAAGGAGAGATTAAAAGTTTCCCAGACAAACAAAAATTAAAGGAGTTCATGATCATTAAACCAGTCCTGCAAGAAACTTTAAGGGGGACTCTCTGAGGGGAGAAAAGATGAAAATACATGCATACATACATACATACATACCAAAAGCAACAAAGACTAGAAAGGACCAGAGAACACCACCAGAAACTCCAACTCTACAAGCAACATAATGGCAATAAATTCATATCTTTCAATACTCATTCTAAATGTCAATGGACTAAATGCTCCAATCAAAAGACATAGGGTAACAGATTGGATAAGAAAACAAGATCCATCTATATCCTGTTTACAAAAGACCCACTTTAGACCTAAAGACACCTTCAGATTGAAAGTAAGGGGATGGAGAACCATCTATCATGCTAATGGTCACCAAAAGAAAGACAGAGTAGCCATACTTATATCAGACAATCTAGACTTTAAAATAAAGACTGTAACAAGAGATGAAGAAAGGCATTATATCATAATTAGGGGGTCTATCCACCAAGAAGACCTAACAATTGTAAATATTTATGCTCCATATGTGGAAGAACCCAAATATATAAATCAATTAATCACAAACATAAAAGAAACTCATTGATAATAATACCGTAATAGTAAGGGACTTCAACACCCCACTTACAACAATAAACAGATCATCTAATCAGAAAATCAATAAGGAAACAATGACTTTGAGTGACACACTGGACCAGATGAACTTAACAGATATATTCAGAACATTTCATCCTAAAGCAGTGAAATATACATTCTTCTTCATTGCACATGGAACATTCTCCAGAATAGACCACATCCTGGGCCACAAATCAGCCTTCAACAAGTATAAAAAGATCGAGATCATACTGTGAATATTTTCAGACCATAATGCTATGAAACTCTAAAGAAACCACAAGAAAAAATTTGGAAAAGTACCAAATACTTGGACACTAAAGAACATCCTACTGAAGAATGAATGGGCTAACCAAGAAGTTAAAGAGTAAATTTAAAAGTACATGGAAGCCAATGAAAATGATAACATCACAGCCCAATCCTCGAAGAGAAAGCAGGCAAAACCCTTTTTGTCTTGGCCACAGCAACTTCTTTTTTTTTTTTTTTTTAATTTTTTTTTCAACGGTTTTTATTTATTTTTGGGACAGAGAGAGACAGAGCATGAACGGGGGAGGGGCAGAGAGAGAGGGAGACACAGAATCGGAATCAGGCTCCAGGCTCTGAGCCATCAGCCCAGAGCCTGACGCGGGGCTCGAACTCACGGACCGCGAGATCGTGACCTGGCTGAAGTCGGACGCTTAACCGACTGCGCCACCCAGGCGCCCCGGCCACAGCAACTTCTTACTCAACACGTCTCCAGAGGCAAGGGAAACAAAAGCAAAAATGAACTATGGGACCTCATCAAAACAAAACAAAACAAAACAAAACTTCTGCACAGCGAAGGAAACAAGCAGCAAAACTAAAAGGCAACCAACAGAATGGGAGAAGATATTTGCAAATGACATATCAGATAAAGGGTTAGTATCCAAAATCTATAAAGAACTTATCAAACTCAACACCCAAAAAATAAAGAATCCAGTGAAGAAATGGGCAAAAGACATGAATAGACACTTCTCCAAAGAAGACATCCAGATGGCCAACCAACACATGAAAAAATGTCGACATCTCTCATCATCAGGGAAATACAAATCAAAACCACAATGAGATACCACCTCACACCTGTCAGAATGGCTAACATTAACAACTCAGGCAACAACGGATGTTGGCAAGGGTGCCAAGAAAAAGGATCTCTTTTGCACTGCTGGTGGGAATGCAAACTGGTGCAGCCACTCTGGAAAACAGTATGGAAGTTCCTCAAAAATTAAAAATAGAACTACCTTATGACCCAGAAGTTGCACTACTAGGTATTTACCCAGAGGGATACAGGGATGCTGTTTTGATGGGGCACATGCACCCCAATGTTTATAGCAGCACTAGCAACAATAGCCAAAGTATGGAAAGAGCCCAAATGCCCATCGATGGATGAATGGATAAAGAAGATGTGGTACATATATACAATGGAGTCTTTCATGGCAATCAAAAAGAATGAAATCTTGCCGTTTGCAATTATGTGGATGGAACTAGAGGGTGTTATGCTAAGTGAAATTAGTTAGAGAAAGACAAATATCATACGACTTTACTCATATGAGGACTTTAAGACACAGAATAGATGAACACAAGGGAAGAGAAGCAAAAATAATATAAAAACAGGGAGGGGGGACAAAACATAGAGACTCTTAAATATGGAGAACAAACAGAGGGTTACTGTGGAGGGGTTGTGGGAGAGAGGATGGGCTAAATGGGTAAGGGACATTAAGGAATCTACTCCTGGGATCATTGTTACACTATATGCTAACTAACTTGGATGTAAATTAAATAAATAAATAAATAAATAAATAAATATAAATAAATAAAAAGTAAAACAAATAAAAAATAGGGACACCTGGGTGGCTCAGTTGGTTAAGTGTCCGACTTGGGCTCAGGTCAAGATCTTGTGGTCTGTGAGTTCAAGCCCCATGTCAAGGCTCTGTGCTGACAGCTCAGAGCCTAGAGCCTGCTTCAGATTCCGTGTTTCCCTCTCTCTGCCTTTCCTCTGCCCACACACTGTCTCTCTCTCTCTCTCTCAAAAATAAATAAACATTAAAAATTTTTTAAAATAATTTAAAAAATAAAAAATAAAAGAGTTTTTAAAGTATCATCCAGGATGAGGGTAGTGTCTGTACTGTGTTTGAGGACTATGAGACAAGCTACTCAAAATCATTGGGCTCAAAGCAGGAGGGTAGATTTTCAAAACAGTTGAAAAGTAATGGTGATTCAACACAGTAATACAAATGAATAACAGTGAATGAAAAAATAAATAAAAATTAATTCATTAATCACAATGAATCAAAAAATAAAAAGTAACTAATCACTGAATCAATGAATCAAAATAAAAATGAGCAAACTATAGAAACAGGTAACAGCATAAATGACCCTCCCATACAGGATATTGAGCCAGACACCAAATGAGACATACAATGTGATTTCATTTATGTAGAGCTCAAAAAAGGCAGAATTAGTCTATATTCTTTTGGAATGCATATAAAAATGGTAAAATGATTTTTTTGATTTATTTAGTTTTGATAAAATGAGTTTTTTTTTTTAAGCAAGGGATAGGATTATACCAAATGTCAGAATCCTAGGTTCTCTCCATAAAGGGGGGTGGGGTCCATGAGCGTGAGCGGTTGGAGGGACAGAGGTCTTCTTGGGTTCTGGCAACCATCTCATTCTTGGCCTATGTGGTATTTCCTGTGTATTCACTGCATAGTAATTATTTAAACTGTATGTCTATCTTCTGCACCTTTTAAACCATAGCATATATAAAAAGAGGTTTAAGGGAAAAAAAGCACAATGATCTGTGAGCAGCATCGTGGAAGGAGGAAGACTCAGTCTCCCCTGGGATTAGGCTCAAACTAGTCATCAGATTCTGGGCAGACAGAGGCAAAGGAGGAGGGCAGCCTCTCTTGCAGAGGGCCACAGAGTGATGGTGTTAGCAGCATCCCACAGAAGAGCAGGTGGGGACATTCTGTGAAATAAGGCACGTGAATCCAGAGGAAGTGACCCTAGTCCAGAAGGACCGAAGGTGTTTTCGTCTAGGGCATTAGGAAGGATGGGACAGAGGGAGTTGAGTCTAAGCAACAGACCTCAAACTTCTGAATGGAACTCAGGAACAGTTATTCAATGTCCAAACTGACACAGCACACAGGTTCTGCTGGGTCCCATTTCTACCAGCAACTCCATCCTGGTCAGGGGGGGTGAGCTACCAGCCCACGCGGAAGCCACAGTATCTGTGGGACCTGACAGGCACCAGTCCCGCCCCCCATCCATTTTCATCTTTTTCTTCTGTTTGCTGTAAGACCGTATCTGCCGTGAGCACTGTATCTCCAGAGCCCAGCACGGTGCCTGGGAGACTGATGCTGGTTCAGCCCTTGTGGAATGAACTAAAGAATGAATGAAGAATTCCTATTTCATATTTGTAGAAGCTAACTAAACCTAGAAGAGCTGCAGACGGGAATGGAGCCAGCAGAGGGACAGATCGCTTAATACGCACCATTTAATCCTCAAAACCGTTTTCCGTGACCAGCCTGATCTCTGGTTCCACAAGCTCCCCTACATTTTTTGCAGAGCCCAGACTTGGGCAGCTGGGGATAAGATACACCGAGGAAAGGAGCGAAAAGCAGGCTCTTGTTCCTTTAGTAAATGGACTTGCTACACTTTTTTTTTAAGTACAGAGCTGTTTTGAGATCATTCCTAAGTGAGAGCTCTGTGGGGAAGAAGAGTGAATGGTTGTTTAAGGCAGTTGCAAGGCTGCAGAGACGGCTGGAGGAATGGCCACAGATCGAACCAGGTCGGAAGGAGGCAGAAACAGATCAATGAAGGAGACTGGGCTGCCTCACATCTCAGACACCTGGGGTGGGACAGAAAGACGAAGCAAGCTTGCAGGCAGGGAAGATTAGAAAGGGAGCGGGGGAGGGGAGGCATGAGAGGGCCAGCAGGCACAGTAACAGGAGTTTGTTCTCCTGACTAGCGGGGAGCATCGCAGCCCCCACAGGGGGGTGGGCATGCCTGCTGCAGGGGCCTCCTAACCAGTGTCCGTGCCTCTGGCTTCTCGTGGATCCAGCCAGCACTCCCCACGCTGCTCTGGGTTAGCATGAATGGCAAGAGGCCTGTGTTCTACTCCAAGCTTTAGAAGAATGCCGTCGGGTAAAAACATAATGCAAGCCACGTCTGTTATGTTATAGTTTCTAACAGCCACGAGAACAAGGCAAAAGAAGACACAGGTGATCTTATTTTTGATAATACATTTAATTTAGCCAAAAGTTTCCAAAATGTCATCATTTCAACATATAATCAATGTAAAAAATATCAATGAGATACTTACGTTCCTATGGAATCAATGAAATCCTGTATGTATTTACACTGAAAGCACACTCCGGTCAGACTGGCCCCATTTCAAGGGCTTCGTGGGCACAGGAGGGGAGTGGCTACTGCATAGGACAAGGCAGGGCTGCTGGGTGACCCTGAGTGTGACACTCCACGTCTCTGAGCCTCAGTTATTTTCCTCCATAAAATGAAGTTTGGGCTCACAGCATTTCTAAGTTACCTTCAATACACTACGGACACACGTTACCAGCAAAGTAAAGCTCTGTTTCATAGCAAGGGACTCCACCTCCCACTCCGGCCAGCTGGTTGCAAGATGTGCAACAGAGGCTGATATTTCCAAACAGCAATACAGATCCACTCAGATGACCAGGGAGTAGGCACAGGGGACAGTCCCTGCAGCACAGCCATTGCCTGTGCAGATCTGGAGCTAGAAATGTCAAGTTTGTGGCTGTACGCCCCGCAGCGTTCTTTTGTGGTGTCCTCAATCTGCAGAGATGAGAAAAGGGACATTAACTTCCACAAACCATGCAGCCGCTACCAGCAATGAGGGCATTAAAGACAGAACCTTTATAAGCAGGAAACCCAAAGACCTTAAGGGTCCGATTGGTTGCCTAAGTTCCTTAAGAGAATTTAACTAGTACTTTCTTCTGGAAGGTACACTGCTGGAGGTCACACGTTTGCTGTACTGGTGGCAAAGAAGGTGGGGGGAAGGGAGGGGTCTCCCTTCCAGGAGAACTATTCCCCAGAAGATTTTTCTCCACTGCCAAACTCTGCAAAGACAAGTGCACATTCCGGCCATGCAGCTGGCTTATTATAGAATTCTCTGGAAGCTGTCCAAGTTGGATAGAATCGTGCCTCACCTATACTCTGACTCTAACTTGCCTGAGCACATCATCCCCCATCCTCTTACCTGCCTGACTTAGAACCTGTTCCCTGTGTGCTGCTGCATAGTCTCGCTTCTTCCTACCCATGCTCTGCCTTTTGCAAATGCAGCTCTGACTTGAATGCCCCCCGGCCCTTCTCCACATTGCAGAACGCATCTCAATATTCAGCTCACAAAACTTGCAGTATTTCCTCTGTGAAGGCTGTCGTCATTCTACCAGGCAGAATAAGCGGTGACTTCTGTGTTTCCACGGCTCTTTGCACGGTATCAGTGCCACAGTGCTTCTCAGTGACGTGCACCAAACTCCCCGCGGTGTGGAAATGGACAGACCAGAGTTCAGATCCCGACTCTGCCATTAACAAGCTTTGTGCCTCTTGAGCAAGTTACTTAACTTCTTGCAGATTCCTCCTAAATAAAATGGGGACCAAAATAACTACCCGCTGACGCTGCCAGGTTGTTTTAGCTAATCTTCACAAGATGCCACTCAATGGTGTTTATTAAAGCCGATAGCATTGAAAGCACCAGATGCTTGTGCCTTAGTCCATTCAAAAGACATTTACTGAGCAGCTCTTAAGGGCTGGCACTATTGTCGAGGAAAAGGAGAAAGTCTGGTAAATAAGTGAGTCAGTCCCTGCCTGGGAGCAGCTCGTTACCTCAATGCACAAGCCTCAGTCTTTGATGCTGGAACATGAGCTCCTCTGGAAGGCGCACAAGCAGTCGGTGACTGCCTTTGGTAACTGGGCTCTGTCGGGACACCTGTCGCCAGGCTGGAGAAAAGGAGACTGCTGGAAAGGAAACAAGACAAGGCTGTGTTCAGTAAGACGGGCCTCCCTAGGAGTCCACGTGGAACCGACAACAGCTTAACGCCATCTAGAACATGCCCTGCCCCTACCTCCCTTATATTGACTTCCCATTTCAGAGAAGGCTCTGCCCCGCCTGAGAACTGGGAGCCACAGCTGAAAGTCAGCAGGGCCAGCACATGGTTTCAGGAGGATCGTGACAAAACACATCTCCCCCACCCCCGATAGGCCCAGTTTTCATGTAACGAACGGAGAGAGGGTGCATGAGTTCATGCTGACTTAGCCATGCCTCCCTCAGGTAGACTAAGATTTGGGAAGACAAAAGGAATGTGTTTCTTCTCTAAGAAAGGAGGTATCCTGGAGGGGAGAGTGGCTATCACTCTTGTGAGGGGTCGGCGGGTGGGGGGGGGGGTTTCCAGAGACACCCAGGGGGCTGTGATGGAGGAGGGGTCAGCAGGGGCAGGGGCAGGGGCAAGGGGCGGGGGGAGGGGGGGTGCGGTGTGAGCAGAGAAGTCAGGGAGGAGCCGGTCTGGCAGTGAGGTAGAACACATAACCCTAGGCAGACTCCTCTGGAAATAGTAAGTTCCTCCCAGAAGTTAGACTCAGGTAAGCAGAAGTCTTCCAGAACCCCTCTTGCTGTAGAGAGGGGACTCAACGGCGGTGCCCAATCCTGACACCTTCGGTTGACAGGACTAGATGGCATGGACAGCCCGGAGAGCAGGTGGCTAATACCACAAAGTAGGCCTCAAGCTTGCAAAGCAGAGCCCTGGGTGGTGGGACAGAGGAGGTGCTTTCCAACCTCCACCCCAGGAATTGGGATCCCCTAGGGCTCTCTCCTCCCAGGAGACTCCATCTGCCCCCAGGGAACTGGGTGGCAGCTGCTTCTGGTACTCAGTAAGCTGCAAATTTGCCCTCACAGTGCAATACGGTGGGCTTGCTTCCTAAGCATGTTACAGATGGAGAGAGCTCAGTGGTCCTCGCTACCTTCCTTACTGCTAACCATTTTTCCCTTAGTAGGAAAGATACCCGGGTGTACACATGGGCATTAAAGTCAGAGAAGATGGGAGAGACAGAGAGAAGATATCTCTGGAAGCTCTGATTCAAAACAAAACAATAGCATGGAATATTACTCAGCCATCAAAAAGAATGAAATCTTGCCATTTGCAATGACGTGGATGGAGCTAGAGTGTATCATGCTAAGCAAAATAAGTCAATCAGAGAAAAACAAGTACCATGTGATTTCACTCTATGTGGACTTTAAGAAACAAAACCGATGAACATATGGGAAGGGGTGGAGGAGGAAAGAGAAGAAAGAGAAACAAACCACGAGAGGCTTTTAAAGACAGAAAACACGCCGAGGGTTGATGGAGGGAGGTGGGTGGGGAATGGTCCAGATGGGTGATGGGTACTAAGGAGGACTCCTGTTGTGATGAGCACTGGGGGTTGTACATAAGTGATGAATCACTGAATTCTACCTCTGAAACCAATATTACACTGTATGTTAGCTAACTGGAATAAAAAAAAAAAAAAAAAAGAAGACAAAAACCAACCAACCAAACAAACAAACACAAAATAGGAAATGAGAAGGAGGATGGGTGAATGAGAGTGGCCTATCACACCTCCAGTTCCCTCTACCAGGGTCACCCTGAGAACTCAGGGAGCTGCCACTCAAATGCACCTCTGGAGAGAAAGGAAAGAGAAGTGACCGTGAATCAGAAGTTTAGTGGGCAAGTCTCGGACCTGCCCCTCAGGAGTGGTCTCAGAAACTCTCCCAACACCTTGTTTGCCAGATTGTGAAGCATCCTCTCTCTTCGGGGCCTGGGTAATATGGCTCCACTTTCACATTCTGCTTTGTATATACGATTCCTTCTTCCAAACCCTGAGATTCTCCTTAGGTAAGAACTTTGTTTTACTCAGTCTCAATTTCTTACCCCCAGAGCCTACTTGGTATAGATTGGATGGAAGAAAGGAAGGGAGGGGAGAAGGGAGGGAAAAAGGAAGAGGGAAGGAAAAGTCTGCTGCACGAGGCAGCATGGGATACTGCACACATCTCTTTCTTTAGGTCAAATCTGGTGGGATCAGGTATTCTGGGTTCTCGATTCAGACCGCACAGTGTCAATTCCTGGCCAAGCTAGCTAGCTGTATGACCTTTGGCAAGTTTCTCATACTCTCTGCGCCTCGGTCTTCTTGGGGATAAATGAGGAATTGTGATAGCATCCCTTTCTTAGGGCCATCACGAGCACTGAATGACACAGTGTATAGAAATAGCTAATTACAGTGGCTGGCACTTACAGGTACACGCGAAATATTAGCAATCGTTGCTACGTAAAAAGAAGAAGTAATTAAAATAAAGCCGGTGTGGTTGCATCAAGTTGGGGGATACACAGCCCCATCTGTTCTACCTCCCCGCCTCGTCCCATGGTGCTGGAGAGAGCCCCTGTGCTCCCTTTGGGTATTAGAAATATGCGGAAAGCAGTGAGAATCACCGTAGAAAGGACTCAAGTGTGGAAATCAGACCTGGGTTCCAATCGCAGATTCATGACTTAGAAAAAAGCAAAGTTCCTGAACTTCTCTGAGTTTCAGTCCTCATCTGCAATTTAGGGATGAACGAATCCTTCCTGACAGACGTGAGGAAGAAATAAGGGAAAGTATGCAGAGCATTTAGAACAGTTCACTTGGGGGCTCGATGAATTCACTTCCCTCCCTGCTAAACACCCCCCCTTACACGTGCACGGTAGTTCATTATGATTTTCCAAGCGCGTAAAGAAAGCGTCTTACTTACACAGCCGCGAGGAATTTGACAACATCCAGCCCCGTTTGGACATGTGAGGTGGTCCTTTCCCTTGCTTGATGGACAGCAGTGAGTACTCAGGGTCTCCTGCAGCCAGACCTGTCAGCCTTCTGCCAACATCAGGGACAGACTGCCGTCTGACAGAACTGCCCCTTCCAGAGGCCACATCTTTAGCAGACAGCAAAAAAAAAAAAAAAAAAAAAAAAAATGCAAATCAGGAAATGTGTGGCTTTTGAAATCACTTTATCAATTGTCAGGTTAGGGTTGCTCCAAGACAGCTAGTAACTGAGCAAATATGAAAAAAGGAAAAACTCACAAATTCCCAAGAAAAGTTTCATAAATGACTCAAGAACGACAGCTACCTCATTTCAAGTAAGATAGCAACCTGTTGCCTAAAAAAAGAAAATTCCCAAACGTGTGTGGCAGTGCAAGTGGCTCCAAGACAGAGGGAAGGAAAGAACATTCCCTACACGGAAAAGAGAAGATTCCTGACTACTCTTTCCCTCCGCTTTCCTCCTCCCTTCTAAAATCAGAGCTTGAAGCTAGATTTTAAAAAGGAAGGACAGAAATAGAGGAATCAAAACAACAGAGAGAGTATTATCTTTAATTCCCTAATTCCTTCAACAGACTGTTTTCCTCCTTTTTGCTAATTAATTTTGTAATCTGGAACATTGCTAACGTGTGTAAAAATAGAATAACCCAATGAGGGGCGCCTAATTGGCTCAGTCGGTTGAGCTACCGACTCTTGATTTTGGCTCAGGTCATGGTCTTACGGTTCACGGGATGGAGCCCCCGTGTCAGACTCTGTGCTGACAGTGTGGAGACTGCTTGGGATTCTCTCTCCCTCTCTCTCTTCCCCTCCCCTGCTCTCTGTGTCTCTTTCTCTCTCTGTGTCTTTCAAAATAAATAAATACACATTAAAAAAAAAAAAAAAAAGGAATAACCCAGTGAGTCTATCAACCATTTTCAACAATTATTCAATCTTGTTCTGCCTCTACCTACACTCACTTTCCCTCCTCCTGTACTATTTTTGAGGAAGATCTCAGACATCATATCATTTATTCCATAATATTTCATCCCAGCTGTACACTGAGCACCTTCTAGATAGGCTTACCCTGGCCAGGCAAAAACAGATGGGGAAGACTCTGGCCCTCACAAAGCTTGGAGGGAAACATGGGTCTGCTGAAACATGCAAAGTTGAGGCATTTATTTATGCAACAAATGTTGTAGCATGTGATTAATGCCAGGCACAGTTCTCAGGGCTTTACAATATTAATTTATTTAAACGTAGTCCTCCAAAGTCCCCAGGGAGGTAGGTAAGATGATCTTCCCCATTTTACGAATGAGAATGCTGAGGCACAGAGAGGCTAAGTGTTTTTGCCCAAGGTGACACAGCTAGTAAATGGTGGAGCTGAGGTGCACAAATTGCTACGAAGACACAGCAAAGGAAGCGGATCATTCTATCTGGGGCCACTGAGGAGTGAGTGGAAGTTCCCCATGTAGACAAGCAAAGTTCCCCGTGTAGACAAGGGCGTGAACAACGGTCCAGAAAAAGAAAGAGCTCAACACGCAGGAAGCAAGAGTTTTGGAACGGCTGGACCTGGAACTGGAAAGGCAGGTGAGACAGGACTATGAAGGGCTTTCATGTGCCGAGTGGAGCAGTGTGGACGTGCCATGGCCTCGGGACAGCCCGCGGAGCCTCAGCAGGTGAATGACAAGATCACATCATATTAGAAAGACAACTCTGAAAACTGCATGGAAGACAGACTGCAAGTGGGAGAAATAGAAGGGCTGTGCGTGTCGGGGTAAAGCTGGGAGGTGATCACGTCTGGACAAGAACCATGGAAGTAGGAATAGAATGAAAGATACAGAAATAGGAATCAAGGGACATGAGGATGATCGGAACTTCCATTTCTCAGAGTGTTGGCAGAAGCCCAAAGCTCTGAACAATAAAAAGCAAGTACTACGAGTTCTGAGACCCGTGCTGGACACGCTGATAAAGAAGCTGAGAAGTGACCGGACCCCGTTCTGAACCCTTCAGCCCACCCCCCACCACCTCCACTCCCCAGATAAGAGCTGCCTAGAGATTTCCCCGGGAGACATTTCTTCGCAGAACATTGTTGGCAATATAAGGGAGGAATGCTCTCCCCTCTCAAGCCAAGAGAGGGAACTCAGTGGCCCCCAGGATCAACGGGACACCAGAGTAGTGGGGAAATTCTTGGGAGCACATGACAGTCTTCTCAAGAGTTGGGTGGGACAGAATGAGGTGACTGACTGTTACTCTGGGGGAGGGCTGGTGGGACCCGCCAGCAGAGCCAGAATACCGCAGCAGGAGACACGAGGAGCTTCTGAGTTCATAGCAAAGGCATCAGATGGTTAAGAGACAGCCTGCCTGGGTTGCTGCTTCCCCGCAGGAAGAGGCTGCATTGTGCTGCTGGCAGCTGCTGAGAGGCTCTCTGATGAAAGCCTTGCTTACAAGGGTGGCCCTTAACTGGTGTCGGCTGGTGACTGGGAAATCAGACCCTTCCCAGCATCCCCAGGACTGACCGCCATTATGGCTGTCTAGGCATAAACTGATTGCACAAACGGCATGGTTTATGCCAAACACGTGCTTCCCTTCCAGGAGTCTGGAATTGGGGGCTGTGCCGGGAAGAGGGACGTCCGTACTGGCCTCCAGTGAAGACTCTGGTGAATGGTCTCTAATGAGCTTGTTGTCACAACTCACCGCTGGAGAGTTAAGCGTGTCCCGGGTGACCCCACCAGGGAGGACCTTTGGAAGCTTGCATCCGGTTTCCCCGACTGAGGCCCCACGTGTCTTTTCCCTTTGCTGGTCTTGCTCCTCATCCGTGCCCTGTAATGAATTATAGCTGTGAGGGCTACTCTGTGCTGAGTCTCTGCGTCTTCCTTGTGATTCCCCAAATCTGACGGTGTTGCCAAAGAACTCACATAGCCCCCAAGAGAAGCAATGCCAGCATTTGGGTGTCGGCCAGATACAGGGGCACAGATGTCAGACGCGATAACATCGATCATGGAAAACCATTTTTAGATTTTAATTGCTCGGTTTTCTCCTTGAGCAGATCCTGGGGAGAGCAGAGGCCACGGGGGGCGTGTGGGAGGAGGGGAGAAAGAGCAAATGAAAAAAAAAAAAAAAACAACCAGACGCAGACGAGGGAGCCAGATGAAAAGTGCACACCTCTCCGTCTGACCTGAGCTGGGGCGGGAAGGAGAGTTGGCAGGAGGCTGGCGGGGGACGGGGGCAGGCAAGGGGGAGTTTGGGAGGAAAAACTGAACTAGAAATTAAGTTTTGCTATTTCTAATATCAAAAATAACCGTAAATAACTAGGAAGAGGTTAGAAAAGCCATGTGATCTTGAAATGTTGTCAAGGATGGGAATGAAGGTCCAGAGTGTATATCTGAGGACAATATGGGAGCAGAATAAACCTATTTCCCGGTTGGATTTTATCAAGTCCAGACGATCCAATAGTACCAAAACCCACTTTCTAAACGCGAGCCAAGTGCTCCCTAAAACCACACAAGGCCTACAGGTAAGCACGTTCATCTGTAGTTCGAAGACCAGTGGCTTTGAATTCCAGCTCTGCTTTTTTAGCCATGCAGTTTTGGCAGAGGGTTCTTAATCTCTGAGCCTTGATTTCTGTTGTCCTAAAATGTGGTCTTGAATGTCAAACCTCACACACGGCTCATTGTGGGAAAGAATGAGAGAAGACACATTAAAGGGCCTACTCGCTTTGGAGGGCTCAGTAATAGAACCCTTCTCCTATTGGTCACCCACCCTCTTTCACCCTCTTTGGAGTTTTGTGAAATATTTGGAGGAGGAGGGAGTCTGTGGGGTTGCGTGTTTTTATGGTCTTTCCTCTGTTGGTGGGAGTGAACGTTTGCGCAAGTTTGCCAAATGCGTAGTCGGGGAAGCTGCGATTTGGGCCCAGGAGACCTGGTTCCTCAACTGCCTCTCACAGGTGAGTCCAGCGGCCACCAGCACTGGCTCTGGGATGCTGTGTCCATTCCCAGTGTGAACCTTGCTCGCTGTCTCTCCCATCACGCATCCCTGGGCTATCGTGTTGCTCAAAGGGAATTTGGCTGTGTTTCCTTCCCTATTAACGTCACTCTGATGACAGATTGAAGTGTATGTTTTTCCATGAGGATAGACATATCCACATCCTTTCAAAGTACATCTCCATCCACGCCTTGGACAATACAGGTATGCCTGAAATTCAACGCGTGGAAAATACTGGATTTAAATAAAGCAAGTAGATGAAAGTATTCCTCAAGTGAAGGTAGCATTGCAAGCCACCCTTCAAGGCCATAGGATGTTTCTCGGAACCGGAGGACCCATAGGCTACCCACCCAGCTGTGAAACTCAAGAGAGCCTGTTTCCATCAGGAACTGCCAGCTGGTCCTTCTGCCAACAAGAGCTTAAAACACTCCTAGCGCACAGTTCTTGGGTTTCCTTCTTATCTTTACCACTGCATATTTAGACCTGATGGGAGCGAGAATGCAAAACAGTAGAAACACGCATATTTAGCAAATATATTTTAAGCAAACTTTATGCCTCTCTGACCTTCATTTTCCTCTTCTGAGAATGAGGAAGACAGACTAGATCAGTGGTGTCTTAACCTTGCTGCATCTAGGATCATCTGGGAGCTTTTAAAAAATACAGATGCCCAGGCCCTCTGCTCACCAATTAAACTGGAATGTCTGAAGTGTGGGGGGGCGGGCAGGGTATGGGTGTTTTCCACAAGCTACCAAGGTCATTCTGATAGGAAGCTCCCACTGGGCTACATGACGCTTGTTATTTCCACCTCTAATATTCCTTTTATGATCTTTTGTTTCAAGGGTGGCCATAAAACAGTGGGATGGCTTCCCATACCTCTCATGAAAAGCCACCTGAATACCAATCTTTCTCTTTGTATAGTTGAAGGAATCCAGGCCAGCCTGTGGATTTGGGACTGACCAAATCATAGCATGGTTTTAGGAACTTTTCTACTGCTACACATCTGACAGGTAATGATGAAATCTAAGACCCAAGGAGTGAAGAAATCAAATGGGGGGCTTTTCGGGTCAGGCAAGGAACATAAATGTGTGGCTGAGACCAGGCATAACAATAGACAGGGGTGGGGTTTGGGGAACTAAAAAACATGTGCCTTGCCTATAGGCATTTAAACAAACTCCTTTTCTCCTTCCCACTCTCCCCTCCTTCCCTCCTTCCCTTCCTTCCCTCTGTCCCTTCCCTCCTTTCTTCCTACCTTCCTTCCTTCTTTCCTTCTTTCCTTCCTTCCTTCCCTACTTTTCTACTTTCTTCCCTTCCTTCCTTTCTTTCTTAAATATCACATTGGCAGAATGAGAGACTAATCTGTGTGCTCACCTCATCTATGGGTCACCTGTTTAAGACCCCTGTTCAAGACATTCTGATACATTAGGGAAAAAAATAATGAAAATATTACAAAGGCATCTGCCTCATTATTAGACCTCCCCAAAGACATCAAGTCTTCTACATTCCACACTGCAGCAGACAATAAAATTGAGACATAGACAATAGGACCTACTGCCAAATGCTGCTCCAAACCTACTCAACCTCCTTTTCCTTCGTGCATTTCCATGGTTCTACAGATCTGGTTCCATAATCTTCAGTCCAATATCTGCTTACTGTTCTCTGGGTTCTGTACCATTCTGGTTTCCCTCCTGGGCTTACCATACTGCCTTCCCACATGGGATTTTGAGCAGAAGCTCACAATTTCATTCTCTCTCATGAAAGCATACAGCTTCAGGGAGGAGAGCCTTTCCAATCCCCCAACCCTGGAGAGTCTCCCAACCAGCCATCTCCTAACTCAGGGTTTCTCAGCCTCAGCATTAATGACATTTGGGGCCAGATCATTCTTTTGTGGGGGAGCTGTCCTAGGCATGGTAGGATGGTTAGCAGCATTTCTGACTCCTACCCGCTAGATGCCAGCAGCAATCCCTCCCACATTTCCCAGCATCCCGTGTGGAATGGAGACCCACTGCTTTAAGTACACACAGCATCCCAGTGCCTGTGAGGAAAATGGTACAGTAAAGCTCCATCAGTTTGGGACATAGCCAGCATAATATCCAAGCTTCCAAAAGAGAGGCCCCAGCTGAAAAGGAAACAAGCTTCAGTATGATCAGCTGTGTCAGTTCTATTTAATTGTAAATTTGGACAGGCTCTGCTGAGTGAAGTACAGAATGTTTTTCGCCTTGGGCACTGATATTATATTAGAATAAAAGCAACCTGAGAGGCATTTGTTTTTGTGGAAAGTGCGTGCATGGGCAAATCTCTGCTCATCAGATTGTTTTGAATTAATGTGGAAACTACAAATAAAGTGCTCTCTCTTTTGGGGGCTGGCTTTGATCTATTGTTATCCCTCCCTTTTTCGAATTCTTTAAAGGCAATTTTCATTCAGATCCTTCATCAGTGAAGCAAGCGGACTTCAGTAATTCTGCTGAAAAGCCTCTGCCGCTTTCTGCACACAAGCTCCATGTCAATCAGCCAGCTAGCCTGCTCCCCTCCATGGCTGTCCCCCTAATGCCCTGGAGAATGGAGGGTGGATAGGCAGCTAGGCTGAGGTAACTTGGACAGGCGTGTAATGGTGAAGAGAACAAGTCTGACTGACATTTTCTTCTTGTGTTAAGGTTATTGAATAATTATGTTAGAATTACTGTAGTCAAAATCCTCATATGCCCTGGAGAAAGGGGCACAAAAGAGTTGACTGGGTGAGGGGCATGATTCAGAATCCTTGGGACCAGTTGAGTCATTAACTACTGAATCCTCTGAAGCAGCCCACATTTCCGCAATTGTTGGAACCCACGTGTGAGAGGTGACATGAGCTTCCGTTGCCGCAGGCACTTACAAGTCCAGAGTAATGGACCCTTAGTGTGCCAAATGGGTATGGGAGGAGTGTGGAAGGAGGAAGAGAATGACCCCCTCCTCTGAAGTAGTCCCAGCCCTGCCTCTTACTTGCGTTGTAATGTGACCTCCTCTGAGACTCAGTTTCTTTGCATGTAAAATGAGGGCCATCATATTTTTTTCATAAAGACATCAAAAACTTTAGAAATTTCTGTGGTAAGTGCTTGGCATAATGCCTGGTTCATGGGAAGTCCTGCCTATCATCATCATCATTCTCTTCCTCTTCGTCCTCATCACTGTCATCACCATCACCATCATGACTGCCACCATCATTCTTCGTAGGGCGATGAACGGCTTTGGTGGATATGTGCTAAACTCTTCTTCGTTTGTGGCAAAGAGGATTCTAGGTTATTCTTTCCGTGGGATGCTTTGGCAGGAGGAGAGAACTTTTCTCAGTCTCTTATTTCTAGAGAAAAGGGAGAAGTTCCCCAGAGGTTTGGGTCCTCATAGACTTTCCAAGACTGAGTGGATAATAGCAGCATTCACAAAGACTTAGTTCAAAGATCTAGAAGCCTATGGAGGGGGTTGTGCAAATCGAAAATATGCTTCCCTGCCTGTCTTTCCCTTAAAGAGCATGGGCTGTGATTTTATAGAAATCGAAGACTCACGTGTCAACAAATATCCTCTCCACTCCAACTGGCCTGCCAGAGTAAGTTAGGAAAACCACGTGGATTAAGGCATAGGCCATGGACAAAGAAGGCAAGTGCATGTGGAATCAAATGCTGACTCCTCCCTGTAGTCGATGGGGGACCCTTACCATCTCTAAGCCTCATTGTTTTATTCTAAAAAGATGGGTAGAATAATTCTTACTTCACAGGGGATTCGTTTCTGGTGCAGTTTCGCTAGGATGTACGACGAACTAGAGAGGAGGATTGTATTCAGTGCAAGAAGTTCACTAAGTAAAAGTGTTCTTATAACGAAGGGCTGTAAGATGCTGAGGCCGAGGCAACTGTTTTGCTCCAAGTCAGAGTTGAATACCAATGAGAGAGGAGACTTTCCTCCTCCTCTCAAGGTGGTGGCCACACTGTGTAAGGCTGGAGGGAGGGGAGAGGGGGAACTCTTTCATAGATAGGATCTGAGATGCAGCTGCTCCCAGACACAAAGGATCAGAGAGTCACAAGGCAAAATGACAGAAGCATCAGAAATGCTTCCTCAGGAGGGTCAGAGCCATCTGTGGGTCCACAAAAGACAATCCAAGAGATCCATGGACCATAAAGGGAAGATTAGGAAGGAGCGAGGGCCCATAAATTTCGTTATTTAGGATGAAGTCAGAAACTGTGGCTTGTTTGTCGTGACCCTTTGATGCTTCCAGCTGGTGTGCCATGGGAAACAGCGGCTACACATGGATTTACAAACTGCTCATCCTTGCAGCAAACAAGAAAGTATGCAAGGTTCGATCTGTGGGAAGGGCAGAATTCTATCACGGAGTGCCTTGCTAGGAATCAGGAGTCCAGTTCCTAGACCCAGCTCTGCCCTCCATGTGATGCCGTGGATCTCAAACCAGGCTTTGCCGGGTGGACGTTCATCTATAAAATCAGTGGTGGACTTCGTTGGAGAATCCGCATCCAGGAGGTCAAGTAGTTGAATTTGGTAGTAACTTTGGTTGTCCTATCCGAGGCATTGGGAATCTGAGTCCAAGGTTCTTGGGATGTACCTGAGTGTCCAGGGGAAAGCTGCACCCCCTCCCACCCCCAGTCATCTTATATCTAGAACAGAGGAAAATCTCCCTACACCAAACCTAACAATTAGCCCAAAGCACTCAAGGAATCATTTTTTTTTCTGTCACACAATTTGGCACTCTGTCTTCTCAGCAAAATGTGGCTAAACACATAGGTCTTCCCTAAGGGAAAAAAATACCCTGGAGAGAAATCCAGTTTTAACCGAAAGATGACCTACACACCTCAGAATGGCATCCTCCCCCTGCAACAAGGTGGTTTACCTGCCCTGTCATACAGACCTGAATTGCTCACCAAAGGCTCTCGATGGTCCACTGGGAAATAAAAGCAAAGACAACCTCACTTTTCAGAGACTTTAGGGACTTATCCTCATTTGGAGTGTGTGTGGAAATGAATTTTAAGCACAAATCTGTACTTACTGAGCTTGAAGCAAATTGGAATCTTGACCGCAAGGAATGAAGGTGGCTAATCTAATTTGAAGACCTGCATGCAGGCAAATGAGTGACTGTGAGCTTCTTGGGACCCAGGTCCTTCTATTGCCAAATACTCGAGAGAGAGAGGAATAATGCATTCATCTTCAGGGCAGGATAGGTCTTCAAGAAATCTGAGAGCTTGCTTCCAGCTCTAAAATGGTGTGACTATGGGTCTATGACCCTGTGATCCCTAAAAATTACTGGATGAAAGTAGAAATTCGCCTCAATAGGTTCACAAACACTAGTAATGGAAGTTACTCAAGCTATTTGTTATAAGCACCTACCATATGCCAAGAAATATTAAACAGAGCTCTCTTTTTCTGTCTCTGTTCTCCCTACCTCTCTCGACATAGATAGATATAGATCTCATTTCACACCAAGAGCCCTGGGGTTAGCATTATTATAACCATTTTAAGATGAAGTGATTGAAGTTCAAAGAGATTACATAACTTGACCTTGATAACCAGCTGAAAAATGGAAGAGTCAGCGCTTAAACTCTCATCAGCCTGACTCTAAAGAATTTTCCAGTGTTTCATCCTTCTTGGGCATGTATTGGATATGGGCATATTTGCAGAAACATAAAGTGATAAACAGCCGTGGTCATAGTGGTTTAATATCCCCCAAACAAAATAAAAGTGGTGGCCGTTTCCTGTGATGATTCAATATAAGCGAATAGCACTATACCTCAGAGTATGAGGTATGAAGTTTGGCAGGGCATTTCCTTCCAGGAGTCATTTAGGGTCTTGCTACTCAAAGTAGGGCCCATGGACCCCTGGCATTGACATTCACCTGAGAGCTTCTAAGAGTTTCAAGCTTTGCCCTAGGGCTACTGGATCAGACTCTTCATTTGCATTAAAAGTCTGAGAAGTATTGGTTCAGGGCACCAAGGCATAATATGGATTGTTCCCAAAGCCATGGACACCCACAAATCGAGGCTTCTGGAGTGTTGTGATTTATAAAGATTTTAAAGTCTTTTACAAGGAACACGGTGCATAATAACATAACATGTATTGAACACTAACTCTATCCCAGGCACAGTATTCAGCACTTTGCATTTATTATTTTATTTAATTCTTCTAACAGTTCTAACAGGCGCCCAGTCATTATCCTCATTTTGGAGAGTAGGAACTGACGTTCGTAGGGCTCAATGAACATGTTCAAAGTCACTTAGCTGGTAAGGGGTGGTTCTGGGATTGGAACACAGACAAGACAGTGTGATACTAACGCTTCCAACTTTGAATTGATTAGTGCACTACGCTGCCTGTCCCGCCCCAACAAGGAAACACTCAGAAAAGTTTGATGGAGCATTGTGCTTCATGGAGGTTAGCTAGCATTATAGTTTTCAACAAGGGCCTCACTCTGCCCAAGTGCAACCTCCCATCAGTTACCAGTTCTGCAGAAGGTGATTATTACTAATTAAACAGTAATTAAATTAAATTTATTACTGAGTAATTAAATGTCTCTGGATTAATGAAGAAGTAAATTAAGCACAGTGATCAGGCTGTGTCAATAAGAATAGTCCCAATGGACATCGCTTGGTCTCCTGCTCTGACACACGGACATAGTACATGCTTGCCAAACAGGATTTAACCTGGATCACATCAGATGAGTGACAAACCCAGAGAAATTGTTACGGATTACAGGAGACTAAGCAGACGTGCCAACCCAATAGCCTGTGTAACCCCTGACTGAATCTTGAAAGGGGTGAATGGTGATGGAGATATCTATGAAAGTGGTTGTGAACACAGCTGAGGATCTCTGAGTGGGGACTGTCTGTATCGTTAAGTAATAGAACTAACTGTATTGATGTTCAATTAATTGAGTGCGACCATTGTATTGTAACTGTGTAGAATAAGTCCTTGTTCTTAGGATACGCATGCTGAAGGGTTTTGGGTTTGAGAATCATTTATATATGCTCCTTCTTTTTACACGGTCCAAAAATAGAGGCGCGAGATAAATCAGATGTGGCACAATGTTAATTTGTGACTCTCGATGAAATAAATACGGGTGCAGGTTGTACTGTTCTTTCAACTTCCTATAGGTTTAAAACTTCAAATTTACTATTTGGGGAAAAGTGAATTGGTGCTGATTCAATGTTAGTTCAGTAAAATGACGCCCACTCAAGTAAGAGACACAGGAGAGTGTATGGTGGAGGAGAGATGTAGGGATGAGGGGCTGGGGAGAGAATTTATTGGAAGACCAGAAATTACCAAGAACCTAGGTGAGCCAAAGGTAGGTGGCCTGCTCGTGAATGTCACCTGCATGCATTTTGAAGTGTAAAATTGAATTTACACCTTGTTGACTTTGGTGTGGTTTTTCAGCCCTGCCCCGCTAGATCCAGTCCCAGGCTTCCCCCAACACTCATCATTTTGAACCAATCCCCCCAAGCAACCTTTGCCTCAGTCCAGATATATTCTGGGGAGTTCTTACGGGGCCCCCACCCCACTTTCTTTGCTGAAGAGTTGGTCCTGGGCAGTCACTTTTGTCCTACCTTACCCTCTCTCCTAGCCACGGGGACAGTATGATTAGACACCTAAACTGAGCTGGTCAGTCAGATTTCTCCCCCAGGAATCTCAAAAACCGAGAAAATGAATCTGCTCTGGGAATCTGGGATGAAAAACCATAGTTGTTAAAGTTAGCTGAGCCAACTATAGCCAAAAGCATGCTGAAGTTATAAAGAAGCAGAAACCATAAATGCACAGAGGAAGGTAGTCATCCGCAGAGAGGAGAATGAGAAGGTGTGTGGAGAAATATAGATGAGAGACCTAAGTCCCCAGAGAGTGAGAAACAACTAGGAGCTGATTCATCCCAAGGATTAACTCCTAGCTCTGCTGCCCCTTAAGCCTGATTTCCTCCCCACCCTACCCCCAGGGAATCCTCTCTTCCTCCTTTCTCTGAACTAATAATTAAGTAAGTTTCAATTCCTCCAGCAGGCAACATCCCCAAGCTATTCATTCCACCCTCCCCTCCTTTCATCCAACGCCTGTCTCTGAGCCAGCCCCGCACCTGAGCTCACTTGAATGGTGACATGATTTATTTTACTGTTTCTTTTATTGATGTATGGATTGGTGGGATATTTGTTCTATTTCTAGTATACTGATTGCTTTAGGGATTCTAGAGGGCCAGGGACAGGAACTGCACTACTTATGTTTTTATTATAAAAGTAATACATGTTGATCATAGAATTCTTGGGGAAAAATAGAAAAGGTAAAAGAAGAAAAAGAAAAATCATTTGTAATTCTATCATCCAGAGATGGGTCCTGTTAATAATGTTTGGGCTTGTTTCCTTCAAGTCCTTTCAGATTTAGCAATATAATTCAGATTACGTGGCACATACAACTTTGAATCCTCATTTCCATTACATGGAAAGCATTTACCTATATTTTTAAAGTGCTGTTAAAGTACTCTAATATCAGCATGATGTTCTATTTTATATAAAATATATAAAACATATAAATATACAAATATATGAGACATAAGCATAAATAACATATAACATATATGAATAATAACATACAAATATATGAAATAATCTGTACACACTCTTATTATTGTATATGTTGGTGGTTTTCATTGCTTGCTAATATAAATAACCCTGGGATAAATATCTGTGTGTTTTAGATTCTTAATGCAAATGGACAAGTCAGTTTCACAAAAGGTCACAGTTTGCTCTTTCTCCTCTGCTATCAAACTTTTCTTGCACAGCCTCCCTCCTCGTATTGCTGCAAGATTTTTTACCTCAATACCTCAAGGTTCTTTGTCTCGCCACGTCCAAGAATGAAGAGGTAGACACAGAATAAAGTGAGCAGCAGGCAAAAGTTTATTAGAGTATAAGATCAGAAAGAACAGTATGAAAGCTCTCTTTGCAGAGAGGGGGCATTCAAAAGTGAATGCCCTCAACAATAGACAAGGGACTTTGTTTTATAAGGTTCTGGTCGGAGGCTCCTACCCCCAGTCCCTCACCCCTCACCCCATTCCTTCCCCCTTGCTCTTCTCAGGTTTTACCCTTATTAGCTGGGTAACTCTACATGCTTAGTCATTCCTTTGTAATTGGCTTGTTTTCCATTGTATGAGGGGTGGTCTGTGGCCATACTGTTCCTTCTGGGTCATACATTTTATGGTCCACTACTTATTTTTAGTCAGGTCTTTTGTCAAATTCCCAAGGAAAACCTGAGGGGGGAGTGGATGGTGTTTGTTACATTCTTGGGAGAAACCTCATGCCTTGAGGGCCTTTGCTTAGATGCTCCCAGCATTGTTTTCAAATCCGCGTTTTCCCCACCCAGGACCTCAGGCGCTCACCTTTGCCTCTGTGCTTATTTCACCCTGTCTTTCCCCACCATAGCATGGCTGTCACTGTTTCAATGTTTACCAATCTAATCATTAAAAAAAAAAAAAAAATAGTAGTTCATATTTGTTTGCATTTTTTAAAGTTTTTACTTAAACTCCAGGTAGCATACAGTGTAATATTAGTTTCAGGTATACGGTGTAGTGATTCAACTTCCATACAACACTCGGTGTTCATCACCACACGTGCCCTCCTTAATCCCCATCACCTATTAAAACCGCCTCCCCGCACCTCCACTCTGGTAACCATCAGTCTGTTTTCTATAGTTAAGAGTGTATTTCTTGGTTGCCTCTCTCTCTTTTTTCCTTTGCTCATTTTTGTTTCATAAATTCCACATATGAATGAAATCATACGGTATTTGTCTTTCTCGGACGTATTTTGCTTAGCAGAATACTCTCTAGGTCCATCCACGTCATTGCAAATGGCAAGATTTTTCTTTTTTATGGCTGTGTAATATTCCATTATATATGTATATATGTGTAATATTTGTTTATGTATGTATAAATTATACACATATAATAATAAACTGTTTATATAAAATGTATAAATATGTCTGCATAAATATATATGTATAAATATATATATTACATATGTATGTATACATATGATGGAAAGATATAAGGTATCTTCTTTATCCATTCACCAATGAACAGATACTTGGACTTTTCCCATACTTTGGCTATTGTAGATAATACTGCTATAAACATTGGTGTGCGTGTATCCCTTTGAATTAGTATTTTCATATTCTTTCCATAAAGACCAGTAGTAAAATTGCTGGATCGTAAAGTAGTCCTATTTTTAACTTTTTTGAGGAACCTTCATAGTGTTTTCCAGAGCAACTACACCAGTTTGCATTCCCTCCAACAGTGCAAGTGGGCTCCCCTTTCTCCACATCCTGGCCAATACCTATTGTTTCTTGTCTTGCCAATCAATGGTTGATTTTAGCCATTCTGACAGATATGAGATGATATCTCATTGTAGTTTTGATTTGTGTTTCCCTGAGGATCAGTGATGTTTGCATTTTTGAAAGCTAGTAAGGTTGAACTTCTTTCATTTGTCATTTGACTAAAATCAGAGTGACTTATGTTTTGTTTCACTTGATGAAAGTCATGGGTATTTTTTAACATAAAGTAATGTTTCCTGCTATCTACTGTCTTGGAATTTCCAAAACAAAACAAACAAACAAACAAACAAACAAAACTCACCATGTAAGTAAGTCAATGATTAGTGCTCTGGAGATAGTATCACAACGTTTTGACATTCCCCCAAACTGAGACCCAAACTTTAGTGGTTACATATCTAAATGGAGAAAAATAAAGGAATGATACTTAAGCGAAAATTACATCTGAAGAAAAAAATATTGCAGTATTTTATTGTAAATGATTTCTCATTTCCTTGTTAATGCCTGGTTTCAATTAGGCACTATTATAATATGGTGGATTTGAGGCGTTTACGGGTAAAAAGCTTTGGTAATGTGGTTTGAAAAGATGGAAATTTCCATTTCTTAGAACTCCAGGTAGAACTCTAATGGGGGAAAAAAGAGGGTCTAGCCTAAAAAGATTAGGTTTTCTCCTCGTTTTGAAAGTATAAGACAGGAAATGCAATGGTACCATCTATTCATATTCATGGTTACCTAAGAACTTGGACTCACTGAACCCCTCCAATGTCTGGCCAGCTCCTTTTGAGCTGGAAAGTCTCATTTTCCTCCCAACTCTACATTGGAATCACTATTCCTGAGTTCCCAAGAAAGGAGATGGAGACAAGGAAAAGTCCAGGGACTTATTTAAGGCTGTGTTAAAATTTAGAGGGAAAGGGGGAATAGGATGGGTGGTCCAAAGGTACAAACTTCCAATTATAAGATAAAGAACCACCAGAGACATAACATACAACATAATAGCTATGGTTAACACGTCTGTGTGGTGTATTTGAAAGTTGTTGAGAGAGTAGATCCTAAGAGTTCTCATCACAGGGGAAAAAGAAAGCATTTTTTTTTTCTCTTCTTCCCTTTCTGTATCTATATGATGTGATGGATGCTAACTGAACTCATTGTGGTAATCATTTCACAATATATGTAAGTCACATTATTATGTTGTACACCTTAAAGTTATACAGTGCTGTATGTCAGTTATATCTCAAAAAAAAAAAAAAAAAAAAAAGAGAGAGAGACAGAGCTTTAGAGACTTCTTCAAACCCTCTTAAAAATACCAAAGAATCCCCTTGTTGAACTGACCCTAAACTCGTTTTATATGGGCAGAAGCTATTGAAAATGTAACTCGGTCTTCTTTTGTTCCTAATCTCCAGACTTGTCAGAGAATATTCACATTTCATTTTGTAATTGTAATAGCAGAAGTCATTTTACATGTCTGCAATTTTCCCTCCCATGGAAGCTGGAGAGGGCTTGTACCAGCTCAGGAAAGCTGATTGCTAAACCTTCAGTAATTTTGTGAACCGACTGATAAATACAGCCATTTTGAATTACATAAGCCTAAAATTTAATCAATTATATAAAACATAAAGGTTTAATAAATTTTCCAAACATCACTTCCTAATTATTGTACTATATTTGGTTACTCTCTGTGTTCTTGGGTTTATTTGCATCGACTGCCTCTGTGTGACGGAGAACCTGCATCTCTCCCCGGCTTTGCGTTTAGTGACATGACATTTGTAGCTTGGAATTGGCCATGGTAGTATTTCTTTCCACAAAATTGGAAACTACCACAGATCAGGGCTTCCCCCCCCCCCCACCCCCCAACCCACGTGTACAGTCTACTCTGCTAAAGCAACAGCCATTGTTGAACATTTGCCAGCCCTCCAAGGCAAGCAGGACATCTCCTCATTTGGTGGAGAGGATAGGGATTTATGGCAAAGGCTTGAATTTCAAAGTCAGAGAAACTTAAGTTCTCTTCCGGCTCTGTCATTTACCAATTCTGTGGCTTTGGGCACATCATACAACTTCTCTGAAACTCACATTTCCCATCTATAAAATGGGAGAGTATCTGTCAAGATTATTTTATTGTGATATGGTGACAATCTAAATATCCTAGGTATTCTTCAAGGTGTACTGTCATATCAAAAAGGCTCAATAGATGCTATTATTATTTTTTTTCCACTATCATTAATGCTAATTTGACATATAAACGCTAAGAGTTATCATGTCGGATAAGGCAGGAAAAACACTCTCTCCTTTCCATAGCAGAAATAACTACAATAGGGCTGAGAATAATCCAGTGCTACATAAATAAAGAGGAAAGGAAAGATGGGGGGTGGGGGTGGGTAGAGGAACAGAGGGAGGAGACGAGGTTACAGAGGGGGACAGCAACAAAGTGTGGAAAACCTGTGTGCCCCACTAAAAACTGCACCCAGATTCTCAGGCCAGTTAGCATCTACTCAGTATGTTCTAGCAAGAGACTGTTACAATCAGATTTGTGCTCTGGATAGATCATTTTGGCATCGGTATGAAAATGAAAAGTAGAGGCCAAAGCTGATGAGTGAAATGGGAAGCTACTGTATGGTCTAAGTGAGAGAGGGCGATGGTTTAAATGAAGGTACAACAGGGGTGCCTGGGTGGCTCGGTCGGTTAAGTGTCCGACTCTAGACTTCGGCTCAGGTCATGATCTCATGGTTCCTGAGTTCCAGCTCTGTACTGGGCTCTGCGCTGACAGTGAGGAGGCTGCTTGGGATTCTCTCTCTCTCTGCCCCTCCATCTCTCTCTCTTTCTCTCTCTCTCTAAAATTAATAAATAAACTTTAAAAAAATAAGCTACAACAGTGAAATGGAGAGAAAGACATGGTAAGAAAGGCACTAAGAGCTCTCTGCTTACAGAAAGGCCTTGCCATCCTGGATAGTTCCTGCAGAGATAAGCGGTACTAGACTAAATTCTTGTAATATTCCAATCTATCATGAGCTGGAAAGATAAATTCTTGCCTCCCTTTCACCGCATTCTTGGTTAGAATAATTATCACGGAGCAGCACTAAAAAGATAACAGTATTAAACACTTTTTATTGAAAAAAATTAACAACCAGGGGTGCCTGAGTGGCTCTGTCAGTTTAGCGTCGGACATCAGCTCAGGTCATGATCTCATGGTCTGTGAGTTAGAGCCCTGCGTCGGGCCCTGTGCTGACAGCTCAGAACCTGGAGCCTGCTCCGGATTCTGTGTCTCCCTCTCTCTGTGTCCCTCCCCTGTTCAGGCTGTCTCTTTCTGTCTCAAATATAAATAAACGTTAAAAAAAAAATTAAAAAAAAAAAAAGACAAATTGATACGCTACCTGGAACTCTCTAGCACAGGAGTCAGGAAAACTTTTCTGTAAGGGCTCAGACAGCAAATACTTTAGGCTTCAAGAGCCATACGGTATCTGTTGCACTGACTCAGTTTGGGGCTTAGAGTGTGAATGTAGACACAGACAACACTTGAGTGGATGAGAACGGCTGTGTTTTAACACTCTAGACTCAATAGGCCCTCAAGAATACACATTGGGAGGATAGTCTCTGTCATTTTCAAATCCTAACATTTTATTTTTCAGTGCTCAAAGGAAAGTCAAAAGAAAGGGCTTGATCCAGGCAAAATCCCACACCCTGAGGAGGATCTTTCACAAGTGTTTTTGCTTCTCTCTGTGTCCCCTCATGTGCAGTGGACACCCCATGACCCTATTTCTTCCAGCTTGGCCTGGTAACGTTACTTACCAGTGAAAGGGCGGGCCTACGCCAGCCGACTCCATCTTGTTCTGTGTCCTTCACCTTGACCACACCTCCTCCCCTTGAGTAACCCCCCCCCCCCCACCTGCCTAACAGGACTCGGACCCTTCCCCAGGACCCTTCCCCAGCCAATCGGCTGAGGCCATAGCCATTACCTCACCAACTGCCCCTAGGCCCCAATAAAACCTTTGTCCTTTTGAAACTCGCTCTCTCTCCCAGGTATCTCACCGCTGCGTCGGTGCAGGTAGGGGATTGAGCTGGAGCTAGCTCGAATAAAGCTCTTTTGCTTTTACATTGGACTCGGCTCCCTGGTGGTCTTTGGGGATCACGAATTCTGGGCATAACACCAGTAGCCTGGCGTGCTGATGCCTACAGGCAGACTGCCAACGACCCCTCTTCCTTAAGATCCTGAAGTCTTCTGGACTCCTGAGGTAAGCACTGGCCTTGGAATGAGAAGACTAGGACCCGAGGACCATCTCTACCATTAAGCAATCTCTCTCCTCATCATTCAAGTGACACTTCATGGCCGGAGGTTGTAAGAATCAAGTGAAACGCTGAGCTGTGTTGACTGAAATTTTGAGAGATTGTATCTTTTTCATATTTTTCCTAAAGTAGACTCTAGTGAAACCCTTTATGTCTGGTTCTATGTCCTTCGTAAGCTCCATAGAAATTTGTGTATCTATCCACACATCACAATGGTCTCTCCAACAACTTTCCTTAGTGCTTGTTGTGAACACACTTAAGAAATAGGGGAAGGGGAGGAGGAAAGTATAACAGAAAGAGCCGAAGGCTAAAGGTCTGCTCCTCACTCCCTCATCTTTGTGGTTTTGGGAAAATAATGCCCCATCTTAAGACCTCACATCTACATAATGATGGGGTTTCAATAAGTAACTGCAGAAATGCTCAGACTAAACTTCATTTCTAGGTAAGCCTTGGGGCTACGTTCTCCTTTGTTTTTCTTTCCTCAACTTCCATTTTACAAAAAGTCTTCCCCTCTGTATCAGTATTTTTAAGCATGTGATCCTGGACCACCCAATCACAATCAGCTGGGAAGCTTGTTAGAAATGCAGATGCCTAGGGGCGCCTGGGTGGCGCAGTCGGTTAAGCGTCCGACTTCAGCCAGGTCACGATCTCGCGGTCTGTGAGTTCGAGCCCCGCGTCAGGCTCTGGGCTGATGGCTCGGAGCCTGGAGCCTGTTTCCGATTCTGTGTCTCCCTCTCTCTCTGCCCCTTCCCCGTTCATGCTCTGTCTCTCTCTGTCCCAAAAATAAATAAAAAACGTTGAAAAAAAATTAAAAAAAAAAAAAAAAAAAAAAAAAAGAAATGCAGATGCCCAGGTTTATATGATGAGAAAAAAAAAAATTTAGAGGAGAGGCGTGAGACTTTGGTATCTTTATTTTAACAAACTCTCCAAGTGATTTATACCCACTAAAATCTGCGGTTTTCACCCTAAGCTTCTTGCCTATAATCCTAGAGGAGTGGGACCATATTTGTTTTGATTACAAACATATTCCAAGCCCTTCCTACAGTGTTTGGCACTCAGATGACACTCAGCGAGCTTTTAAATGAGTCATTTAACGTATCAATGGTTCAAATGAACTCTGAGTTCTAGGGCTTTGGACCCTCCCTTCATTGGAAATGGCCACCCTACTGGCTGCTGAGAGCCTAATCAATAACGCCGGTGGTCATGAGGGTAGCTGTTAAAAGCACCAAAATGTGAAACTGTTTCTCCCACATGAGAGAGGCTCCGTGGGCATTTTCCTCCTGCAAGTGCTGAGTGGGGAAGGATTTTTGAACAGGAGCAGACTCTGGTGTCCCTCCGTCAGATCACCTAAGAAATCTGTCCGCATACCCAGCATGAAACCTCCAACTGTCTATGCCTAGAGCCTGGTAGCTCCAGAGCTCCGGTGAGTGGGAAGGTCAAGAAACCCCTAGTAGTGCTCACTGGTCCTGCCAAGGCTTGCTTGGGGGTTACTCTGCACCTCATTTCCAGTTCTTTGGGTATGCTGAGGAGAGATAGGAATTTTGGAGAACTTCCGGTTTCTTAGACTGATCTAATCCCTTATCACTGAGATCTGGCATCCTCACACTACACCTAATTGCTCAAATATTATTCATTCATTCGTTCACAATTGACCCAACATCTGTTGAACATCTGCCGGATGCTGACGCTGTGCCAAGTGCTGTGAGAAATAACCCCCCTGACCCAAACAAAGGAGGGACGCGGAGACTGGGAGCACAGTGAAATGAGGCTTAAATCAACGTTCCTGCAAGAGAGGGTGTCTGATGGACAGGCACACTCAGGGCAGTTACAGCAGGCAATTTATCTCCTAGCGTGCAAGCCCCTCCCCTGATTCCTCATTGGCTGAGTACTTACAGGGGTTACAGCCTTCCCCAGTGGTAACCTATGCCCATGTAAGGCAAACAGTAGTCTGATTGGAACAAATGTATGCTCTTTGAGGTGAGGCAGAGACTTCAGGTCTTTGGGGGCACGCTCCTTGCAAAGCTTGCGAAAAATAAGTCTGTGAAATGGAGAGGGGAGGAACCAGGAAGTGAAGTGTCTGAGGGTTTGGGACTCCATTGCGGGGCGGGGGCTGGTGCATATTTCCAGTAGGTCATAAACCTATTGTTAACCAGACAGCCCAGCTCTTATTTGGTATTTCTGAAACTGAATCATCTCCCTTATTTCTCACAATGCTCAGAAAAAAAAAATAAATAAATAAACAAAAATAAACAAAACAGAATTTTTACATTTAAGGAATTCACATGATATGATAAAGGATTGTTTTATCATAATAAAGGAGGGTGAGATATACAAAAGTGAATCAATGCGAAGTGATAATCTTAACCTTAGGGTGGTGCTGCGGAGAGTTGGCAAAATAAGACAAGGAATGTTTGCTTCGTACGTTCATTCTTTCAGCAGGCTTTTATCGAGCACCTACCAAGCACCAACCACAGTCTGGACTTTCTGGGAATATGGCTTTGAATATTCTAGAGCTTGAGTGAATTCACTAAGTGATCAAGAGGGAAGCAATTCAAAGGCAATGGTAGTGGCCACCATAAAGGAATGGAGTCAAATGTCCTCAGGGCTCTCCATAGTATTTATCTTCCTTCTTTTTAACCCTTTCATTTATCTTCAAAACTTGCCAGTTCCTCTTCCAGTGGTACACCACAGAAAAGGACAAGTGCTTTATTTGGCAACTTGCTAATATAGACTCTCACCCAGACAATCGTGTCTCTAAAGCTTTACATAATTCCATAAATGAAACTAAGGGCATTTAAGGCAGCTCAGGAGGAAGCATAGATGTGTGTGAAGAGACTGGATGCTGACGACCACCAGTTCCCACTTCTAGACCTTCTTTTATGAGTGGTAAGGCCGCCTCCACAGAGAGCTGTGGGCTTACTTCACAAAGAACTGATGATGGAAAGCTCCAAGGTTATAGAGAGGGCATCCTGTCTCCCGAGATCCTAGCAGAGCTCCTGGAACAGGCCAAGTAATTGTGGCCAAACAGGGTTCACTTTTTCAGATACTCAAAATCAATGGACTTGCTCACACTCAGAAGTAGTCCCCGCTGTTCGAAGCTTCCAGAACAGAGGGGTTGGGCGCTGGGGGAAAACTGTTAGTAGCAGAACAGATTGGCCAAGCTTTAAACAACAACAACAACAACAACAACCACCACCACAACAACAAATTTCCAGCTTCATGTGAATGATTTAGACACGGCAGAGCCACTGTGTCACATTAGTATATGGACTCTTCACCCCTCCTGTCTAGAGCACAACTCTTTTCCTATTTCTTCAACCCCTTCTGACAATTTGTAGTTGGCACTGAACATTTTACATGTGTCATTTTGATTTGGATGATGACAAGGTATTTCTTGAAATTGATTTACTTTACGCCGAATATGAAATTGGATTTGTGATGGTTGGAGCACATGGAAAGTCCATGAAAAAAGTACCAAAGCCACCACACTGCAGGCCCAGGGGCTGTGAATCAGGCTGCTGTTCCCATGGGGGGCAGGTGATGCCCTAGGGCTATCGCTCAGGACAAAATGGAAGGAAAATCAACTCCCTTTGAACTGGCTTGAGTATAAGTTTTTTAGGGACTGTCCTGACTGGTCTGAGTAGACAAACCCAATCGACATGAGTTCCCTCACATAGACCCTCCCTCTTGACTTCTTCCCAGGTCTCCTCTGTCCTCTGGTTGCATGAATCCACCTGATTTCTGGCACGCAGCCCTTCTCTCCCTCCACTCTCCCTCCACCTCTGACCCTCCATCTATCGCCCTCACTCCCACTGCTTCTTCCCTTCATCCTTCTCCAGCCCCCACCCACCTTTTTCTCCTTTCCTCATCTCATTCTGCCTCTTTGATGTGCTCCAGCTGCTGGGACTCCGTTCAACTCATTTTTCTGTTACTAACAAGGAACAAACGGACAACGATTATCAGAAACAGAATGGGAAACTCTCTTTCCACTCCCTCTGTAAGCACAGGACATGCACTTAACACAGTGGTTTGGTGGGAAAGAGGAGCTTTGAGTACAAAACCCACAGACCTCACCATGGGGATTGTGCAGACCCCTCAAATGGGGGGCTCTGTTCCTCCACACCTCAAAAGAACCCCCTCGGGATCATCAGATTCGACAGTAATCGCTGGCTCCTGCTTCTCTCCACTTGGACAGTTCCTGCTTTGGATCAAGGGCTCCAGGGACACTATCAAGGGAAGATGAAGGCTACTGGTAGACCAGGGCAAACATTCTCTTGAAACTCGATACAATTTCACAACCTTTTCCTGCTCCCATTTTACAGTCTTTATTCTGCATCAAACAAAACTGCTAAAAGTAGACTTCCTGCAAAACCTGTGAATGACTCCTGGTCTTCGCTCCTTTTGGACAAAGCTCCTTGCTGGGGTTCACAGGACACTCCATCTTCTGCTAATTTTCTCCTCTGAGGCCAGCTTCCCATCTCCTTCTAATCTAGTCATGATAATGTATGCATCTATCCCTGGCCATTGGTGGGGTCCCAGTTCTCTTGGTGGGCTCGCCCTCTCCACTCTTTCTACCAGTGTGCCTGGCTAACTCCGTTTGTCCTTTCACTTCAAGTATCGACGTCAACTCTTCCAGGAAGCCCTCCTTGCTTCTCCTACCACGTACACCTCTACCCTACCATTCACATGCACACCCTCTTCCCCGCACAGGTTAGATATGCATTCCATCCGTACAACCCACACTCCCAGCACGTGCCCACTCCTCCACACAGAAATCCACATACCCACACTTATACTGCCTACACGTGTCCAACCTTACACATCAGATTGAGCCATATGAAATTGCCCATAGTAGGTGGGGTTTTTTTTTAACCTCCAAAAAAGTAATTTGATATCATGTATTTTCAACCTATGTATTCTCCCACTTCTGCCCCAAAATACACACCTATTCCCAAATGCATGCTCTCTTGGCCAACACAAAACCTCCCAACTGCCCCTTCTACGAAGTATTATGTAGATGAATTGCATGGTGTTTTCATCTCCCTCACGCTCAACATTTCTGGTGACAGTACACATTTCTAGTAGCCAGTTGCACATTAATGTCTCAGCATATACTTTGGAAAGGTGACCTTCCTCCTCCAGTGCCTCAGAAGCCTATGGCTGCTGATGAAAAGATACCTGGAATGAAGACGCCTCAGTATTTCAATAATTCCATTGTACTATAGAGCAGAAGAAACCCTTAAATCAATCTGTAGAGATTTCTGAATGACAGCAAAGTGTTTAAAAATGGTACAGAAGGTGGAACAAGGAAGAGGCTGAAAAGAATGCAATCCAGCTCCACAATTATTGAGAACCCCCTACGTGCCAGTGTTATGGGCTGAATTGTTTCTTCCCCCCAAATTCGGATACTAAAGCCCTAACCTTCAGTGTGACTCTATTTGGAAATAGGGCGTATAATGAGGTAATCAAGGTTAAGTGAGATCGTAAGGGTGGAGTCTTAATCCACTAGGGCTGGTGTCTTTCCAAGAAGAGGAGACACCAGAGATCTCCCAATCTCTTCCTCTGTCCGTGGAGACAGGTGAGGACATATCCAAAAAGCGATGTCTACAAATCAGAAAGAGCGGCTCTACCAGACATCAACCCTGCACTGCCAGCCCCTTGGTCTTGGACGTCTAGCCTACAGAACTGTGAGAAAATAAATTTCTATTGTTTAAGCCACCCGGTCGGTGATATTTTGCTGTGGACGCTCTAGCAGACTCTACAGGCAGGCACACTATTCCAAGCATGAGCAAGAGGGCAGCGAGCAAACAGATGAGGTCTCCACACTCATAGAACATACACGCTGATGGGAAGGAGATGGACAATAAACAAATACATGAGTATCATAGCCTAATTAGCGTGAAGACGAGAAAAACAGCAAGGAAAAGAAACAGAGAAGGGATTGGATTAACAAGGTAGTGAGATGTCAGACTCTGTAAGGACTTGAAAGCCATGATCAAACTTTGAATTTAATTCTGTGAAACGGGGAGCCATGGCAGGGTTTTGAGCAGAGCAGTAACCTTAATACAGGTTAATGAGGCAG
Organism: Panthera onca; assembly: GCF_046562875.1. Taxonomy (NCBI): domain Eukaryota; kingdom Metazoa; phylum Chordata; class Mammalia; order Carnivora; family Felidae; genus Panthera; species Panthera onca. The sequence continues at coordinate 69,184,124 of NC_138356.1, forward strand.
TTTAATAATAAGCCTTAACACCCAGGCTAGGTCACTGGGGGGGAGGACAAATTAGGCTGAAGCCCGGGGCAGTGAGGATGACCCTGGCTGCACTGTCTTCCATGTGATGTTTACAGATGAGGACACCATGGGAGGGGCCACAGCTCAGGCAGATAGTGGGGGACAGACTCACCCTAGCACACATGGAATAAGTCCATGCTGTAGTTAGTGGCTCAAGCTCGACTGCTCACTCCCTTGCTGAAATTTAAGACATTATTTGATCTCTCCACCCTTCACTAATTCTCTCTGTCAAACAGCGTTTAAAATAGTATTTCCTTCTGAGGTTGTGATAAGGAATAAAGGCGATTACTCCAGAGGACACAGAAGAATTATAATTACTGCCACTTATGGATTCTTATGTTTTCCTAGCACTGTTCTCTGTGCTTTTTATCTATTTATGCAACCAATGCTCATAACAACCCTCGAGTTAGGTACTCGGGGTTGCTCCTTGCCTCTCTGGAGCTTATGTATAAAGCAGTAAAAGCCCCCTTTATTTTACTTCCATCTTTTGGAAAATTGTCATAGTAAACGATTCTGTCAGAATAGGACATTCTTTTGGCATCTGCTGGGAAACTCCAGCAAGAAATATACCAGCCTTTCATGTTGATGAGGTGACTGGGGTTCCCTTAGATCTGGTGCCTTTGTGCACCGCACAGCTTGCATATCTGCATGAAGCAAGCCTGCAGATATGATTGCTATCCCCATTGGACAGATGAGAAAACTGAGGCTCACAGAGATTAAGTAACTTGGTTGAGATTGTACCAAAAGAACGTCACTATGCTTTGAGCTAAGGCGCCCAGCACAGTGCCAGGTACAAAGGAGGGTCTCATTAACGACCAGGGGCAGTTTTTGTCATTGTGAGAATTGACTCAAATAGACAAAGTGGAGTCCATTACAGGCTTTTGCCTTAAAAGGGAAATGATTCTAATGACAGCAAAATGGACAAATTGGGGGGGGGGGGGATGGGAGGGGAGGGATAATTGCATCACCTGTCAGAATTGGTCCAGTGTTGTTAACTGGTCGTGCAGCACAGTTTAGTTTTTGATGTTGTGAAACAGAGTTTTTATGTGTGTTTAAAGCTTTGTTCTTTGTTAAAATGCCTTGCGTCTGACATTCTTTATCATCTTCACAAGGTTTCTACATCTAGTCCTGGTGATAGCCCTGCATTGGCAAGAGTGCAAGGTATCCCCCAGATTTCACAGATGTAAAACGGGAGACTCTGTGTCCAGCATAGTCCCTTGTTTATGGGTTAAAGGACTGGATGGAGAAGCCTTAAAGTACACGTAAGCATGGACTCATTGACTCGTAGCCCCGGACAAATGGCGCGCGCATGCGCACACAGGTTCCTGTGCTCCCAGAGGCGAAAGTGATCAGGGACCATCGGGAATGAGAGGTTTCAGCGAGTGGGCAACTGTCCTGCATGTTTTACTCCAAAGATTTAAGAAATTCCTTGAGGGGCGTCTGGGTGGCTCCGTCTGTTGAGCATCGCGTCGGACTTCAGCTCAGGTCATGATCTCACAGTTGGTGAGTTCGAGCCCCACGCCAGGCTCTGTGCTGACAGCTCAGAACCTGGAGCCTGCTTCGCATTCTGTGTCTCCCTCTCTCTCTGCCCCTAGCCCACTCACATTCTGTCTCTGTCTCTCTCAAAAATAAATAAACATTAAAAAAAAAAAAAGAGAGAAATTCCTTGAAAGAAGAAACCAATGATGTACACACCATGATTTAACTCCTACTCAGCAGTTTTTAAGTGTGGCGCGGTATCCATAAATAAATGAAAACTGTCCCACGTTACAGACAGACCTATCTGTTGGAAATGCTAATTTTGAGGATATTTTTCAAAAACAGAAGCATTCTCCCTGTACCGGCCACCAAAAAAAAAAAAAAAAAAAAAAAAAAACAAAAACCAAAAAAACAAAAAAACAAACAAAAAAAAAAACCAGAAGCATTCTTCCTTTAGGTTTTAAACCGAGAATACAAAACATAAGGTAACCTTTTCTTGATGTCTCAAGATCAGCCTTTTGCTGTTGGTGATCTTTTCTCAGGGCACCTAGGAGTCATTCCTAAATCTATACAGAACAGGCCAGGGAAGGGTCCGAGAGGGACATCTCATCTTTGGTACACGAAACAGCCAGGCGGTGGCCTGGCACTTTGCCTCTTGCCGGGTTGTGATATCAACTTCCATTCCCACAGCTCTGTTAGCCGCAGGAATGTGACTTGCGGAGAGGTGGGGATTCCAGATGTTTCCTTCACTTTCCCTACAGGACCTGGGTATACGCCGGACTGAACCTGCACTGTAAGATACACCATTAGTTTTTGCCAGTAAAAAAAGAAGGTGCTACCAAACGATGCCCTAAATACCAAGGATGTGAAGATGCTTCATCAGCAATGAAACAGCGTTAGTTGCAAAACACAACACTGTTCAGAGACTCAAGCAGTTAGTTAGGGGGAGGGGGAGGGGGCCAGACAAGGGCCGTGCTCTGTTAGTAAAGAGTCGGGTGGGAGTGAATTTGGGATAACAGCACTACTATGCATTGGTTGCTATGGTCAAAAATGTATTTGTAGGTGGGAAGCATGTTAAGATAAAATTCCCAGGTGGGGGGAAGGGCTGAAGGAGTGAGGGGCATTAAGGAGGACACTCGCTGGGATGCGCACTGGGTGTTTTGCATAAGTGATGAATCACTAAATTCTATTCCTGAAATTATTATTTTAAAAAAGAATACCCAATTCGTATTTTTGACTACATTATAATGTCTGCTTTCTAACATTATTGACATGGAAAATTTCTCTCTCTTTTTTAACTTTTTTTTTTTTTTTAATTTTTTTTTTTTTCAACATTTTTTATTTATTTTTGGGACAGAGAGAGACAGAGCATGAACGGGGGAGGGGCAGAGAGAGAGGGAGACACAGAATCGGAAACAGGCTCCAGGCTCCGAGCCATCAGCCCAGAGCCTGACGCGGGGCTCGAACTCACGGACCGCGAGATCGTGACCTGGCTGAAGTCGGACGCTTAACCGACTGCGCCACCCAGGCGCCCCTCTCTTTTTTAACTTTTAAAATTATGGTTCAGTATTTAAATAAATTCTTTCGACAAAGAAAAAGAAAGAACAAAATTTCCCACTGGCTGATAAAATCTGGGTTCTGGAACCTGGAAAAGTGGGCACTTAGCATCAGATACACACAGCAGCTCACCTCATGGACACATTGCAGACTTCCGGATCAAAGTACTTCCTTTTTTAAGTACTCAGAGCCATTCTGAGAATGTTAGGTCCACTTCTTTCCCATCTATGGGAATGAATGCAGAGAAGCCTTCTTATCAGGAGTGCCTATCAGGACAGTCTCTCTCTCTCTCTCCTTCCGCTTTGCTGCCTTTGACTTGGGCTTCTGACTTTTCTGAATAAAAGATATCACCCCTCCTCCACAGGTCCTGCTATTTAAAAGATGTTTAAAAAATTTTTGTGCTAGGGGTTGCATGGGTGGCTCAGTCAGCTAAGTGTCTGACTCTGGATCTCAGCTCAGGTCATCATCTCAGTTTGTGACTTCGAGCCCCGCACCAGGCTCTGCGCTGATGGCACAGCCTGCTGGGGATTCTGTCTCTCCTTTCTGCCCCTCACCCGCTTGTGCTCGCTCTCTCTCTCTCTCAAAATAAATAAATAAACTTGAAAAAAATTGTGCTAGAACCAACAAAGTTTACAGTGACTAATTCTGAAAACAGTAGACGCTTATTACATAGTAGGTGCTCATTAGTTAAATGCTCAGTAAACACATGACCAAGTCAGGGGCAGAGTCTTGAACCCGAGTGCCCGCCTCCCGCTGCTTTGCTGGGAGCTTTGAGGGGAGCTAGTCTCTCTCAGTTTTCCTCTCCTCATATCAGGAGGCCGAATGGGATTATGAGCATAAATTGTCAGGCAGGGTGCCTGGCACGTAGTAAGACCTCAGTTAATGGAAGCTGAGAAACAGTCATTCACTTTTGCATCAGATTTGCCGAAACTTATGGGCATCGAGATGAAGGGAACAGACTCTGCTCTGGAAAAGCTCAAGGCTCAGTGTGGGAGGCCAGTGTAGACACCGCCAATGATACTCTGGAGCAGTGGGGCTTCGCCCGAGGGGGCCGACATGGTCTGCAATGGCCCCGCCGCATCTAAGCAGGTGATGCTAGAGCTGAACGGGCATTTGCCAGATGGACACATGGGAAAAGAGAAAGGCGGGCAGAATATGAATCCTGCAACGGGGGAGGAGACTGAGAAAATAGTACTATTTCTGGGGGCAAGAGGCAGGGGAGGAGGTAAGACAAACAAATGGGCAGGGAGCCTGACATAAGGTTTTGTGTGCAGGCATAAGGACTTTACTTTTTCCCCATAGGAAGTAGGGGGACAGTAGGAACTACTCACACAGAGCTATACCTTCACATCTACTATGGTGTGGCAGACGGGCTGCTTGCTGTGTGTGCATGTGTTGGGGGGTTGGGGGAGGCCAGGTAGGGAGGTGATTTCATTCGTGCTCCCCCAACTCCAATCCCATAGACACACTCCTCTGTTCACGGCTCGTTCACTGTAATGAGTTTACAAATTCCCACCCACTCTAGAGTTGAACATCTAAGCAAGAAGTCCAGATTTAGAAAACCAGATATCTTTTTTCTTTGTCATTATTTTGCTCCATCCCGACCCTTAAATCATCCTCTGCCATCCCCCACACTAGCCTGGGGCTAGCACATAAAACCCACAGACAGCACCTCCAGCTTGGAGTAGCTGTCCCTCTGTTTACTCTCCCCCTTAGTAACAGCTGTCACTTAGTCATCCGAAAATAGAAGCAGAATGCCTACCACATATTTACTCCGAAGTGTAAGGTGAGAATAAAAGGGTGAATAATATAACTATAGTGCCTACCCTCAAGGAATTTTTAGACTGACAGACAACTTTCTATAGACTGGATGCATTTCTCCTGTGCGTTGCTCCCAACAATGCTATGAGATGCAGGGTATCGTTATCTCCATTCTAGAGATTAGGAAATGGGTTTTGGGAGCTGAGGTGACTTGTCCAAGCACACAAATAGGATTCCTCTTTTGTTCTCAACATCTTTTCTCTTATTCTTTAATCATCACCTTGTCAGGACGGGAACCTCTTTCCCATTCCTTATATATCATCCTTCCTGTGTAGGGAACTCAAGGAACAAAACATGACCAACCTCTCTACTCCTTCTAGACACAGAAGAGTGACTCGAGGTGACTAGCAGTTTGAAAGGAGAAACTGCACACCTAGTCCTTTTCTTTCCCTGCCTCCTGAGACTTGACCTAGTCTCAAAGCACACCTGCTGTCCTCCTCCATGGCCTCCCTTGCCCACACATCACCACTAAAAGCATTGCCACCACATGGCTAAGTAATGTGTCCATGGTTACCTATAGGTTTGAAGCCAGGTGGCTTCACCCCAGAGTCTCTATCCTTGACCACTGCGTTAGTTTGTGAGGGGTGCCATAATGAAACACCAAAGACTGGTTGGCTTAAAGAACAGAAATATATTTCCTCACAGTTCGAGAAGCTGTAAGTCTGAGATCAAGATGTCAGCAGGGTTGGTTTCTTCTAAGGCCTCTCTCCTTGGCCTATAGATGACCATCTTCTCCCTGTGTCCTCACATGGTTTTCCCTCTGTGCGTGTCTGTGTCCTAATCTCCTCTTCTTATAAGGACATCAGAGATATTGGACTAAGGCCCATCTGAATGACCTCATTTTACCTTAACGATCTCTTTAAAGACCTTACCTTTTAATACCTTCACATTCTGAGGTAATGGGGATTAGGACTTCAACATGTGAAGTTTTGGAGAACACAATTCAGCCCCTCCACATCCAGTAGCTAAGACTGTCTCTTTCATGGCTAGACAAGATTGATACAAAAATAATGGGAATGTGAGGGAAGAAGCTATGTAAGCTCTCAGGAATGGATAAACAAATTAATGTGGGAGTTGAAAAGAGGAAGGAATTACCTCCAGCTCCTGGAATGGGGCAGGGCTGTGAAGAAGATAAAGGAATGCCCCTCAGGGCTCTTGGCCGTGGCCAACAGAGACCAACTCTGGCTTCCATAAGCAGATTAATAAAATATATATAGTGGGAAGAATAGAAGATTTACAGAATGCAAGAAAAGGATGAAGTTGGTGTGAAAAAAGCATAAAAAATAAAATAAAAATAAAATAAATAATAAAATAAAATAAATAAATAAAAAATAAAATAAAATAAAATAAAATAAAATAAAAACATTCCAAGGGGTCTGGGTGGCAGAAACCCATGGAGAGCCCCTTCCAAATGTCCCTTCCAAAATGAATTCACTCTAGTCACTTCTTCCCTTATAGCACTCCCTTTGAGACTCAGATTTCCAAGATGGAATACAATGAAGCTGGCTTGAGGCACACATCTATTCCTTAGAGCTTAAGGGGTCCAGGATGCCTGGAATAAGGCTGCATCAAGTAGGGGTGGGTAGTGCCTTGGAGACAGATCAAGAGGCTGTCAGCAGGGGAGGGGGAGTAAATGCTGAATAGGTAGAAACAGCACCACAACGGAAGGCCTCATTGTCATGTTATAGTTGGGGAAACTGAGTCTTAGCTTTAGGTGCAGCTGGTGATTTAAGAGATGCGGGATTTATAAGAAGTTCTGCTAATTCTAAATGATGTGCTCTTTCTAGCTACCCCATAGTGCATCAGGTTGCCCAGTTCCAGGGTCAGCAAATGAATATACGAGTAAATCCATAAATAAATAAGTAAGCAAACAGGTACATGACAAAGCAAGAATTCTGGAATTTTAATCCACTAATAAATATAAACTCTCTCTTCACTACTAAATTGAAGTGAAGGCTGAGGTATGCTTAATAAGAGAGCTTTTTTTGTTTGGTTATCATTAATATTCAAGAGAGGGTCTGAATCCACACAATCTACCTTTTGCAAGAGGAGAACGAGTTCTCGTGTTCTCTCCTATCAATTCATCTGGGCCACGACAAGCTAAGGAATCTTTGTTCACAGCTCAACTCTTGTAGGTGACCTCTGCTTTCCTGCCATTTGGATTATTAAGGCTACCAGGCAGGGGTCATGCCCACCTCCGTGTTTGCAGTAGCACTTGATACGTTGGTGGATCGCAAAAAAGCAGAAATTAACATTAAGCAATGTGGATAGGTTTGTCAGGTATATGTGAGCAGGAATGCTGAGTTCCATATTTGGGGAAAGGTACTTGAGAAGGGGTGGGGGTGGGGGAACAGCAGATCCTGCATCGGTCAATTGATTGGGTACTTAACGAGCCCCCAATTATAAGTCCAGTGCTATGCAAGCCCCTCAAAAGAGAGGCAAGAGAGTAAGCCAACAGCAGATTCTCAGGAATGTTTTGTCTTTCTAGTTACAGGTTTTGTAACACAAACTTCATCTCTGGAATGAATTTAAAGGCCGACTCACAAGGGCATGTCATGTCCATGGTATTCTTCTCCACAACCATCATGCTAATTATGAGAAAAAGATCAGACAAACCCAGACATTCTGCAGGATACCTGGACAGTACTCCTCAAGAAGACTGTCAAGGTCATGAAAAACAAGGAAAGACAGAAACTGCAAGAGACCAGAAGAGGATGAGGGGACATAACAGCTAACTGCGATGTGGTACCCTAATTGGATGCTGAAATAGAAAGAGAACAATACTGGATTGAATAGTGCACCCATTTCCTCCAAAGTTTATGTTTACCCAGTACCTGAGAACTGGACCTCATGTGGGAATAGGTTTTTTGCAGATGTAATCAAGTTAAGAGGAGGTCATACTTGATTAGGATGGCCATAAAGTCAGTATGATTGGTGTCCTTGGGAAAGGAGGAAAGGTTGTACACAGAGACATAGACCGAAGGGGAGAAGGCCATGCGAAAACAGAGGCAGAGACTGAAGCGATATGTCTACAAGCCAAGTGTCTTGGTCTATTTCGGCTGCTATAACAAAATACAACAGACCGAGTGGCTTTTAAGCAAAAGAAGTTTATTTTTCACAGTTCTGGAAGCTGGGAGTCAAGATCAGGGTGCCCGCCCTGGCAGATGAGGGCCCCCTTCTGGATCACAGATTTCTTTCTTTCTCTCTTTCTTTCTTTTTTAATGTAAATCCATTCGTTAACGTATAGTATAATAATGATTTCAGGAATCGAATTTAGTGACTCATCACTTACATATAACACCCAATGCTCATCCCAACAAGTGACCTCCTTAATTGGGTCACAGACTTCTTGCCATAGTCTCGCATGACAGAAGGGGCAGGAGAAGTCTCATGGACCTCTTTTGATAAGGACATTCATTTCCTTGCCTAGGACCCCACTTCCGAATACCATCACATTCCACATCAACATTTCGACTTACCAACTTCGTGGAGATACAAACATTCAGACCACAGCACCAGGGAGCTCAGGATTGCCCGCAACCATCAGATGCTAGAAGGTTTCCTCTCTAGAGTCTTTAGAGAGACCATCATACTCTAGACACAATGCTTTTGAACTTCCAGTTTCCAGAACTGTGAGAGAATACATTTCTATTGTGTAAGCCACCTAGGTCCTATGTTATGGTAGCCCCAGAACACTAATGTAAGAACATTATTGGAAAAAATAATGGCAGGATCCAGATATAGGCTGGATTTTAGTTTAATAATAAAGTGCTGACATAGGTTTCTTAATCTGGCAAGTGCACTACCATAAGATATCGACAATAAGGTATATACCAGAATTCTCTGCACTATCTTTGCACATTTTCCATAAATATAGAATTATTCCAAAATAGAAAGTTTAGTTTGGGGAAAAAAGTCGACTCGCGGGCTGTATCATCTTTGGACTAGCAACGCCCTAAGCTTGGGTCTCCTCGTCAATAAAATGGAGATAAGAACAGCCCTATTGAGGGTTTATTTATTTATTTTTGAGCCCACGTCGGGCTCTGTGCTGACAGCTTGGAGCCTGGAGCCTGCCTCAGATTCTGTGTCTCCCTCTCTCTCTGCCCCTTTCCCGCTCATACTCTGTCTCTCTCTGTCTCTCAAAAATGAATAGATGTTAAAATTTTTTTTTAATTAAAATAATAATAATAAACAAACACGATAATGCGTATAAAGTTTAGCAAGGCACATCATTTCTCATTATGAATCTGTCACTTAGTTGATTTGCCAGTCCTTCCAAATGCATGTCACAGTGAATTTGCCCAGCTCATGCCCTCATCCATACCACTATTTAAAATCTTAACAAAGAAAAGGACTGAGCCTGGGTGGCTCAGTCGGTTAAGGGTGTGATTTCGGTTCAGGTCATGATCTCACAGTTCTTGAGTTCGAGACGTGTGTCGGGCTCTGTGCTGGCAGCTCAGAGCCTGGACCCTGCTTAGGATTCTGTGTCTCCCTCTCTCTCTCTGCCCCTCCCCGGCTTGAGCTCTGTCTCTGTCTCTGTCTCTCTCAAAAATAAATACACATAAAAAATTTTTTTTTAAAAAGAAAGAAAAGGACAGAACCCTTCAGGCTTCTGTTGGATTCAGAGACAGTATCCCCACTGAACAGGAGTTCTCTTTGTCTATGAATCCAGCTAAGTCATGTGTTATATCTCAGTTGAAAACCTAGGCACCCGATGAATCAACATCCCCACATGCCCACTAGTTGACTAATCTTACTAAAAAGTAAATGAGGTTAGTCCAGGGAAGATATGATGTTTTCCTTATCTTTTACAGGTGACCATGTAACATCATGATTAGGTGGAGTTATACTCACTCACAGGGTTCAAATGTTAGCTTGTACCACTCACTAGCAGTGTGCCGTTGGGTAAGTTGGTTACTCCTAGATTCAGTTCACCCACCCGTAAAATGAGGACAAGAATACCTTCCTCATAGATTTGCTACAAAGTTTACAGTAAATAATGCACGTGAATCACTAAACCATAATTCCTTACACACAATAAGGACACAATAAGGACACTTTCATTGCCTGGTGCAGTGACTGACATGAGAAGCACAAAAATTGTATGTTTCAAGAAAAAAGCCTGTAAGTGAGGACACTACAGACTGAAGAGAGACCGCAACTTGACCAATGTCGCTGTGCAAGTGAATGACAGCAGTAACAAGTAGAACATAGGATGTGTGGCTCCAACGGCGTTTCCTCCGCAAGGGTCTCGGGAATAATCTAATTGCTTTTGTTTTGTAGATATGGAATCTGAATGCAAACAATCCCACGGGCTTGTCCGGGGCCCCATGGTTTGTTAGGGGTAAATATTACACCTCCACCTCATGTGTTCCAACTCCTAGTGTAAGCTTTTTTTCCTCCCTCTTCTGGATTCTCGATAGCTCCTAGCAAAATCTATGCGTAGGGCATCCAGTGTGCACTTAAAGAGTTGACTGTTGATATGTGGTGTCTCAGAAATCAAGGGCAGCTCTGAGAGTTACCAGACCTTTGAGCAAGGGCACTAAGGATGAACACAGCAGAGCCAGGACAGATTTGATTAAAACATGGTGCTTTGCTGAAAGACCTGTGGCTATATCTTAGCGTAAATACTAGAAAGGCACAGTAATCCCAGAGGCTTCAGCAGCATGCATCACAGCTCAGCAGTATTTTGGCAACTCAGGGAAGCACCAGGAACGTTCCGGCCCAGCTCTGTCTGCCTCACTCATACTGTGGAATTTTGAGCAAATCATTTCTTCTAGCTGTGTTGCAGTTAATATTGGAAATAATGGGGCCAGAGAGTTTCAGAATACTTCATGGTTTTTCAAAAAGACGTTTTGGCTCTTGGCCATTGTCTCACTTGTCCCTCTCGAGAACCTTCAAATTATTATTGTTATTACTAGATTACAGTCCCTATAATATAGATAAGAAAGCAGTTTCAGTGAGATAGAGTGGTATTGTTTTTATTGACACATATATATTGTCAGCAATGAAAATAAGGAAAGTGGTAGCTGTTCATATTTGCTGAGCATCTATCACAGTCCCAAGCATTTTAAGAATATTTGTCATTCAATTTTCACACAACTCTGTGAAGTTGTTGATAGTTGTTACCCAGTTGTATTCTAAGCCACAGAGACATTAAGCAATTTGCCCGAGGCAGCACAGCTAGGAAGTGGAGGAGTCAGGATGTGAACGCAAGCAGTCTGGCTCCAGAGCCCCATGTTCTTACTAGTAAGCTCTAATAAACACAACCTCCTGCTAAAGAAAGAGCTTGTGAGACACACACACCCCCTTGTCCTTAAAGAGCTCTCAGGCTAGTTTGAGGAAACTGACATGTAAATTAGATCATTAACATTTAGGAAGATAAAAAGTATAAGGTGCACTTGATCAGAGCAATGGCATCGGGTGACTAAAAATCAATATGGTGGAGATTGGATTAAAATCTGACCTCCTGACCGTATAATCAATAATTATACAGCCTCCTGACCGTATAATCAATATTCATTCTTTTCTTTATTCAATAAACACTTAACATTAAGTGTTAGAGATTGGAAATAATAACGATAATAATACAAAGACGTTGTTCTCCTCAAGAACCAGTTACAGTCCAGAGAAAACACCTTCCAACCTGCTTCAAGCCCCCAGCCTTTGTTCCAATATGAACGCACCAAGAGCCCTCCAGGTACCAGCTGAATCGAGGACTCTTTCGCTCTCCAGGGCCCCTCCCACCTCCTCTGCCCCCCACCCGTGAAGAGGGCCATTCCATTCCAGTCCCACTGGTAGTCGTCCCGGATTGATCGATTTACATTACAGCCTTTTCTTTTTTACTTTATGTATTTAAACGCAAGTTAGTTAACGTACCCTGTAGCATTGGTTTCAAGAGCAGAACCCAGTGATTCACGTCTTACACGTAACACCCAGGGCTCATCCCAACAAGGGCCCCCCCTTAATGCCCATCACCCATTTAGCCCATCCCCGCACCCACCCCCACCTCTGGCAACCCTGAGTTTGTTCTCCGTGTTCAAGGGTCTCTTACGGTTTGCTTCCCTCTCTGTTTTTATCGTATTTTTCCTTCCCTTTCCTGCAGTTCATCTATTTTGGTGGCCTGATTTAATATAACCTCAAACCCCCCTGCTTCCACTAAATGTAGGGTCAAGTGGGACCCCTTAGAGGTTTCTTCTCAGTAGACCGGGTGGTGCCTCTGCCATGAGAACTGTGCTCTCTGATGCCAGGTCTCCAGCAGGAGTCTCTCAGCCTTCTCGGAGCCCAGCAGCGGTCAGCACGCTCTTCAGTATCGGCTAGAGGTTTTCAGCCAGTCCTCACGGTAACGTTGATGAAGGAGGGATGTAGTCTAACGTTCCACACCTACTCCCTCTGGGGCCAGACTCATCTCAGAAGACCCGTTCTCCAATGTTTGGAGGCTAGAACCCATGAGATTACAATTAGAAAATGCTAACGATGGCGTTTTATTCTTAAAATAACTCTTAAAATTCAGCTATAAATTCCACTATGTAGCTCAGAGTGTGCGAGGTAAGACTATAAAATATGCCTGCTTCAACAACGTGACTTCCAAATATGGTCATAGTTCTTTCATGTTTCCAAGTAATCACCAGAATACCCATCCCGCCTATTAGCAGAAAGGCCAAACCTTGAGCCTTCCCTAGCAGTTGCTGGAGGAGTCCATCGCTGTATTCACGCCATCTAAAGGGCAAGGAAGGGGTGGGGGTTGATTCTGTTTCTAAATAGCGAGAGCAGAGAGAACACATATCCAGTCTGCCAACTATCACTTCTTGCTGCCACACTGTGCCACTATCAGACTGGCCCATGACCTTGTTGACCCAGGTCATCGACCAGAGCACAGAGAATCCCCAGGTTGGACCACAAGACTGGCCACTTGACCCCAGGGCTTAACCAGGGTGCCCGGGTCCGGTTTCAGCCACTACTTGGCCAAACCCAGCTGCCCCTTATCCCTCTCCACGCGGAGTGCTTCCATGAACCTGGGCCACCTACCTAGGCTACCTCTGTTGGAGACGTTTTTGATCGTCTCCTTCATTGGGCTTCAGTTGGACCACCCTGGTCCCTCATGGCCCATCTTCCTAGCTTCACATTTTCCTGGCTTCTTTCTGTCCTTGGACAATTAATGCAAGCTGGTCCCCCTCTTCCTCCTCGGGGATCAGTTTTGCATGCCAGGGGTCTCAGCGATGGACACCTTCATCAAGGGCGTGCCTTCGGTTACCCCTCCTCCTCACGGACGCCTATTCATTCCGAGTCTGTGCCACCCAAAGAGTCATCAAAGCCTCTCCTTTGAACGGAGATCTCCTTCAGGACTTTCACCACTGCATCCAGTTCAAGAAGAGTCTGGCCTCTTTTTCAGGATCTCCCTCATCATCTCCACCCTGGAGGCAGCACGTACACGTGCCAGAGGGCATGTGCGGGGTGGCAGCTGTTTGCCTTTCACCAGAACACAGCGAAACCCAAGGGGCATGGACTCCACTTTGGACAAACTGGTCGGGGCAGGGAGGCAAAGCCACAACAGCAGAGCGATTGTACATGGCCTCGTCCACTTTTTCTCCTCTGGCCTGGAAGCCCGGCAGTTAGAGCACAGCTTGCCTGTGTGAGCGGCTGACCCGCAGAGGGTGACCCCAGGGAGGAGACGACAGCCAGCCAAAGAAAGTCTCCAGGATGGAGTTTCTACGTCAGCGTGACTCATGGCCCGATCGAGCCCGTGGTCCTCAAATGTGAACCCTTGAGGTTCGCCAGGGCTGGCGAGGCTGCTGCTGTGAATTCGGAGGACAAGTTCGCGTAGGCAAAGTGTGTTGTTGTGCCGGGAGCCGTTTGCCTTCCCTGTCTTTGTTCCAGAGGCCCGGGCGGCGGCCTTCACCTGCTTGCCTTCTTCCGGGGTCCTCCTGCTCAGATAAATCAATTAAAAGCATCATCTACTGGAGGAACACAAACGCAGGCAGCAGGAGAGGGCCCGGAGGGCCAGGTTCTGTTCAGTTACTCTGGGTTTCTGGGTTTCTAAGCACGTTCCAAAAATATAACCCCCACCGCCGTGGCAAACCTGCCTTTGATGAAACACAATGTACGATCTCTAATGTTGACACAGAACAGATGGGACTTTGATTTTTTTTTAATCTGTTCTCGATAGAAGAGAAATAAGCACAATGGATTTTTTTTCTTGATTGGGAGGGTTTTTCTTTCCTTTTCCTTTTTTTTTTTTTCCTTCCTCACATGCATATCTGAGACTGAGAGTCCTTTGGTTCTTTCTCCTTGTTTGTCATTGATCCCTTCTATAACAGGGAGTCTCTGGTGGACCGGGCCTTTCTTTTCTCATCAACCAGCCAAGATGAAGGTTACTGGCCCCCGTGTCCCTTCCATCTGGCTCAACAGAGAAGTTGTGGGAGCTGCACACCCAGAGCGTCCTCAGACTTACAGGCAGTGAGATAGTGGCTTGTCATTAATGATCTACAAAGTGATGGCTGAACAGGGGACATGAGGGGCAGTTAGCCTCACCTACCCCAGATATTGCTCCAATCCAAGCAAACCTGTGGGCAAGCCATGAGAAATTGGCTTCAAGACAAGTCTCCACAGACTGCAGCCCATTAGCCCGTCCTAAACAGGTCTTCCAGAGCCAACCCTGGTTGCAGAATGTCTTCTTCAAGCCCTCCCAATGACTGCCAACAGATCCTTTGAGCATGATCTAAGCATGGAATGCTCTTTGGTGCGGGGATGTCCACTCCCCCATGATTCCATTCCCATAACAACAGCTGTTACAGGGGCAGATTGCAGTAGATACTGTGAGACAGGTTAGGCCCCACTATATTAACTCCAAACTGTTTGATTAGATGATAACAGGTACAACTGGATAGCTGCTTAAGCCACATTTCAAACCTAATTTGCTCTTGGGCTTTAATTTCTTCCCACCCAAACACATCGTTCAGGAAAGAAAAACGTTACAAGAGACAGGGAAGAACACACAAGAGACTGCCACTTGGGGTCGTCTGGGGTCGTGGATGTTCTGCCCAAAGCCGAGAGCAGTCTGGCCGTTAGTCTCAATTAGACAGCTCCCCGGCGTTGTTGGATTGATTCAAAGAAACAAAGGCGTCTTGCGTGCGAGTGGGTGTGCAGGTTTCGTTGACTTTCCCAAGCCCTGCTCACTGTGCCACCGTTCTCAAGGGGCTGTTGGGGTGGCAGGAGGGCTGGGAAGGTTTACGTTTATGGAACTGGTAGGATGGCAGCCTGGAGTCCCATCTTACAGCCTGGAGTCGGTCTCTCCAGTCAGTCTTAACACCCAGAGGCCAGTCTCCCCAGCACAAATTAAATTGCCCTAACCATTTTTCTGAAAGAAAAATATGGAAATAGGAACATCTCTCCAAAAACCATTTTTGCAGAGGAAAAAAAAACAAGATCATACAGCAATATTTTGTTAACAACAGCAACAGTAAAAACCCAAAATCATGATCTTCAAGAGATATCTGCACCCTCATGTTCACTGCATCATTATCCACAACAGCCAAGACTCGGAGACAACCTAAGCATCCACTGGTGGATGAAAAGATAAAGAAAAATGTAATATACATATTGTGGCATACATTATTCAGCCATAGAGAAGGAAATCCTGCCGTTTGGGACAACATAGATGGACCTTCAGAGTATCATGCTTAGAGAAGTCAGAGAATGACAAACACTGTATGATCTCTCTTATATGCAGAGTCTAAAAACCAAACCAAACCAAAACAAACAAACCCACACACACACACACACACACACACACACACACACACACAAACCAAACTCAGAAACAGAGAACAGGTTGGTGATTGCCAGATGGGGACTGGAGGAAATAGGTGAAGGTGATGAAAATATACAACCTTCCAGTTATTAAACTAATACATTCTGGGGTCTAATGTAGAGCATGTTGACTATAGATCACAATACTGCATTGCATATTAGAAAGTTCCTAAGATCTCAAAAGTTCTCATCACAAGAAAAAAAAAATTACTGTTACAATTCTCATCACAAAATGTTACGGTTTCTCATCATAAAGAATCATAATCTCTCATCACAAGAAAAAATTTGAACTATGCCACAATTGTTATATATATGCTATGAATGTTAACCAAACTTATTGTGGCAATCGTTTCCCAATAGATCCATATCCAATCATTATTTTGTACACCTTAAGCTAATACAATTTTACATGTTAATGATAGCTCAATAAAACTGGACAAAATTTTACAGAGGGACAGAAACTATTCCTGGGTTTATTTATTTTGTGAGCTAGCTCTAGAAAAAGAAGTCTGTTTCTACCTTTTAGATATTTCACACACAACGGAAGCATGTCCTCTTGGTGACTCTATTTCCCATACTCAATACCATGTATATAAACAAGAGGACATTGGGGCGCCTGGGTGGCTCAGTCGGTTGAGCGTCCGACTTTGGCTCAGGTCACGATCTCGCGGTCCGTGAGTTCGAGCCCCGCGTTGGGCTCTGGGCTGACGGCTCGGAGCCTGGATCCTGCTTCCGATTCTGTGTCTCCCTCTCTCTCTGCCCCTCCCCCGTTCATGCTCTGTCTCTCTCTGTCTCAAAAATAAATAAATGTAAAAAAAAAATTTTTTTTTAAACAAGAGGACACTTGTCATTTCGTTTGCCATGCTAGACAGGAAGTGACATGATACATAAAAGATACTCAATAAATGTTTTGGCTTTAAAAAAAAAATGTTTTAGCAGTCATTATTTAGTTAATGAGCATTGAGTGAACAAGCAACAGGAGGAGGAGAATGACAGCAATGATGCTGACTGTGGAGTAAAGAAGAGAAAAACAAGATGGGCTAATAACCTATGTGGGGTAACCTACCAATTATCTGATGAGTAAGCATAAGGAAGATGGGAGCACTAGGGACTCAAAGCCCGCTCTTACCACTTAGGATGATTAGTTGACCAGTCCCATCATGTCCCATGTCACTTTCTTCACCTTTAACATGGAGGTGATGATTCATCGCAAACTGTGAAAAATCAAGAGAGAAAACTATATGTGAAAGCATTCTGGAAAAGGGTTTGTACAAACATAAGGAGGTAATCTGATTTACAATCATAAAGATCTACATAAGTCACTCAGCATCTGCTCAAGTGTTAAAACATCATAACTACAGTCTATCTATAAAAAATGCAGAATAACCAGGAATGATATATTCTTTTTTGTTGTTGTTGCTGTGCAATGAATGAGCACAAACTTAGCTACTTAACACAGCACCCATGTATAATATTACAGTACTGGAGGTCTGAAGTCCAGGCAGGCTCACCTGGGTTTTTGCTTGGGGCCTCACAAATTGGAAGTCAAAGGTGACAACTAGATTGGGTTCTTATCTGGTAACTCTTAGGAAGAACAGCTCTAGAGCTCATTCATGTGGTTGCTCAAATTCAATTTCCAGGTTATAGGACTGAGGTCCCTATTTTCTTGCTTACTCTCAGTAAGATACCACAGTCAGCATCTTGAGACTGCTCTTAGGACCTTGCCCTGTGGCCTCCTCCATCTCAACAGCCTTCCTTGCATCATAATCTCTCCCTCTGACTTCCTGTTCTACAGCCAGCAAGATAAAACTCTTTTTTTTAAATGTTTTTTATTGTTTTTAATTTTTTTTAATGTTTACTCATTTTTGAGAGATAGAGACAGAGCATGAGCGGGGAAGGGGCAGAGAGAGGGAGACACAGCATCCGAAGCAGGCTCCAGGCTCTGAGCTGTCAGCACAGAACCCGACGTGGGGCTTGAACTCACGAACTGTGAGATCATGACCTGAGCCTAAGTTGGACGCTTAACCGACTAGGCCACCCAGGTGCCCCATAAAAACTCTTTTTTTTTTAAATGTTTATTTATTTATTTTGAGAGAGAAAGAGATAGAGCTTAAGTGGGGAAGGGGCAGAGAGAGAGGGAAAGAGAGAATCCCAAATGGGCTCCGTGCTGTCAGTGCAGTGCCTGACACAGGGCTGGAACCCACGAACCATGAGATCATGACCTGAGCTGAGACCAAGAGTCTGACACTTAACTGACTGAGCCACCCATGTGCCCCAAAGAAAACTCTGCTTTAAAAATATTTTTTAAATGTTTATTTTATTTTTGAGGGAGAGATAGAGACAGAGCACAAGTTGGGGGGCGGGGGGGGGGTGGGTGGGCAGAGAGAAAGGGAGACACAGGATCCAGAGTAGGCTACAGGATGTGAGCTGCCAGCACACAGCCTGACGTGGGGCTTGAACTCATGACCCATGAGATCATGACCTGAGCTGAAGTGGTTGCTTAACCGGCTGAGCCACCCAAGTGCCCCAGAAAACTCTGCTTCTACAGTGATTAGATTAGGTCTGCCAGAAACAGTCATTATTTTGATTAACTTAAAGTCAACTGATTAGAAACCTTAACTACACCTAAAAAATCCCTTTTGCCAGGAAATGTAATGTAATCATGAGTACAATATCTCATCGCATTTACACTCCTGGGGATTAGGGTTGGATATCTGGGGAAGGGGATATCTTAAAATTCTGCCCACCACAGATTAGGAACCCCTTGGAGGATAGCTTTGAATCTGTACAAGATCCCATTCATATACTCTTGGTGCCTGTATACTTACTTATACACGGCAAGTATTTAGTGTGAGTTTATTTTTTTATTTTTGTTCACTTAAAAAAATTTTTTTATGCTTATTTATTTTTGAGAGAGAGAGAGAGAGAGAGCATGAGTAGGGGAGAGTCAGAGAGAGAGAGACCCAGAATACAATGCAGGCTCCAGGCTCCGGCTGTCAGCACAGAGCCCGATGCAGGGCCCGAACCCACGGACTGTGAGATCATGACCTGAGCCAAAGTCGGTGGCTTAACTGAGCCACCTCAGTGCCCCTAATGTGAGTTTATTAAACAGAGACATGAGGCTTCTTTAGGGACATCTTCCTTGAAATCTCTGCTTCATAAAGAAAATAAGGAAAGAAAGTGCTAATAATTGCTAATTATTGTACATCTTGCTAATAATTGTACTGTACCCACCTCACCCCTCTGCCACCTAGCAAAACACCCAACATATAGTGAGCCCAAATAAATCATGCTGAATGAATAAGTGAATGAATGAATGGAAGAATTTTCCACTTAGGCTCAACTGATGATCTCTTTTGATATCATATTTTGATATGATAAGTTTTTTAGTCTTGTTTTTATTTTTTTTAATTTTTTTGGAAAAGAAGAGATTGGGGAAACCTCAACAGTAAGATTTTATCTTGCCTTTTTAAATTTTTTATACATGTTTATTTATTGACTTATTTATTCTGAGAGAGAGAGAGGCTGAGACAGAGGGAGAGAGAGAACTGCAAGCCAGAGCCCGACACGGGGCTCAAACCCACAAACCGCGAGATCATGACCCGAGCGGAGATCAAGAGTTGCATGGTTAACCCACTGAGCCACACAGGTGCCCCGATTTTGTTTTGACTTTTTAGACACTTTTTTTTTTTTTTAAATTTTTTTTTTTTAACGTTTATTTATTTTTGAGATAGCGAGAGACAGAGCATGAATGGGGGAGGGTCAGAGAGAGAGGGAGACACAGAATCTGAAACAGGCTCCAGGCTCTGAGCTGTCAGCACAGAGCCCGATGCGGGGCTCGAACTCACGGACCGCAAGATCATGACCTGAGCTGAAGTCGGACGCCCAACCGACTGAGCCACCCAGGCGCCCCTAGACACTTTTTATAAAAGTTTCTTCAGGGATTTGTTCCACTATGATCTACTTGCACAGAATAATACTGTTCCCCTTCCGCACAGAGAACAGTATTTCCAGACAAGAAGGAGATTTACATAGATCAAAGGAGAGTTCTGCCTGAGGCATCGGACAGCACCTGAACAAGGACCAACTCCAAGAGCCTTCTCAGAAAGAATTTGAGAGCCTTACCATTTTGCTAAGGAATTTGACTTCACGGAGCATCATAACAAACTAGATTCTAGCTCAGCTAAAGAGTGAATGGCTCCTACCAAACAAGGCACAAAAATACTTCCATTACCCATCCACGAAAATAACAAAGCCTCCACACTGTGCAAAGCTTCCTCTTTGAAAGCTGGATTGACAGATATTGGATTGAAGCAACGCAGCTTAATATCAAGAAACGACAGCTGGCAGCGTAGCGGGGAAACACAACCCACTTCGCTGTGGATAAATCAATGTTCTGCTCTGAGCCATTACTGCATTAGTGGCTGGTTATTACTTAAAAATAAAAACTCGCAAATGTATTGGCTACACCTTCATCAGACTGTCTCTCTGGAGGATTCTTTTATGATTCTTCTGTTTTCCAAGTTGCACAAAACAATTTTCCACTAAACCGTATCCCAGCATATTCTGCTTCCTAAACCAAACCATTTACATAATAGGTAATTTAACACACACACACACACACATACACACACGGAGGCACACAAATTAGCCAAATATATGTGTAAACAAATACCTTGCTAAGGTTTGGATACACTTGGAAAATGCAAAATATTTACACTATGGTGGAGGGGGAAGATGGGAGTAAAGTATATATATGTCACAAGTTCAAGAACAAAATACATTACTATTATCTAATATTTATGATAGCACTTGTTACACTATTCTAAGCACTGTATTTGTATTAATTCATTTCATCCTCACAGAAACTCTATGATGTGGGTGTATTACTAGTATCAACTCCCATTTACAGATGGACCTCTGAGCCAGGAGGGCAGACAGAAGAGCTGGGTATCAAATTCAAGAAGACTTAATTATTAGACTCTGCTACCGCTAGTATACTCAGTGGTGGGCTGTCCGGGCTTCACAACCACTTTGTTACCATGTGACCAGGTGCTGCCTCCTGCTGCTGGTTGGCTCCCAGTTCTTGGCTCCATTTCTCTAAGCCCCAGTTCCCACATCTGTAAAATAAGGATAAAAATAGAGGCAACCTCCAAGGGATA
This sequence comes from Panthera onca, assembly GCF_046562875.1. NCBI lineage: Eukaryota > Metazoa > Chordata > Mammalia > Carnivora > Felidae > Panthera > Panthera onca. Next base: position 69,205,012 of record NC_138356.1, read on the forward strand.
ATTAATGTGAGGATTATTCATTTCTCCATTCGAAAGATATTCAGCGAGCATCTGCTCTGTGCCAGGCACTGTCCCGAACAATAAGAGGAATGGACAAGCTCCTGCCCTCAGAAAACTTGCCTTCTAAAGTGAGGACTAGACAATAAACAAAAATGCGGCAGAACTATACAGATTCTATAGGTGCTAAAGCAGTGGAGAGTGGACCTCCTCACTGGGCTGATCAGATACAAACCTGACCCTTGGGGTGAAGAAGCCACTGGGACATCTAGACATATCATAGAGAAAATGGTCTCACATTATTTAGCCAACACAGACTCAGAAAAGTTAAGTTTTGGCCTCAGGATACTGTGTCTAGTGAGTGATGGCGGCTGTGTTTTTCAGGTCTGTGGGACCCCCAAATCAGCAGTTATTCTAATGGAGATGTTCAATAAATGATCATTTTCTAAGCTGCTTGCAGCTGAAGAATCTTCCTCTTCTTCTAGGCTTTACATTATGGCTGGCTTTAGCACAACTGATAAAAGAAAAAGTGGGCAGAGATAGCAACTTGACTTTCAGGTACCAACTGCATAAAAGACTCTATCTCAAGACATGACTTCTTCCTGAGCTGGTCAAGGTCGTCCATAGAAATGGGGATCAGAACGTGCCATCTCAGGAGAAGGGCTGATGAACTCTTAGCAAGATGTCACTTTCTGTTGTCAGAATCCTCCTGGGGTGATTTTAGACAAGTTAAATAATGTCTTTCTTCCCTGTTCCTCATCTGCAAAATGGGGCTAAGAGGAGTCCTATTTCACAGAGTTGTTACAAGTGTTGAGACAGCACCATTTGAATGTTTGAATGAGATACATCCAAACATACCCAAATTAAATATGATGATTCTGATTTTCATCCCCAAACTACTCCTACCCAGCCTTCTCCATTTCAATAAATGGCAGTTCTGTTTTTCAAGGGTCTCAGTCTAAAAACAAGCCAACAAAAAATAAATTTTCTGGATTCTCTCCCCCACAACCCCTGCCATATGCATTAACAGAAGTCTGTCATGCCAACCTTGAAAATTACCCAGAATCCAACCACCTCTCACATATTTACCTGCTAGAACCCTTGTTCAATCACTATAATCTGTCACTGGATTGTTGCCATGACTACTTAATGGTCTCCTTATTTCCATCCTTGGCCCTCAATAGTCAATTCTCAAAGCAGTGACCAGAAGAATCCTTTAAAAATAGAAATCAGCTTATGACACTCAGCCCAGAACCCTGCAATGGCTTTTTCTCACACACAGAATAAATTCAAACCCTACACACTGTCCCTCCCCCATTTCCCTCTAAGTTTGTGTCCCCTCTCACATTCTTTCTCCTTAGGTCACAATGGTCTTCTTGCTATATTCCTTGAAAAACTCTTGCTATTCATGCTTTTCTCTGGGGCCTTTCCTTTTGCTTTTCCCTCTGGCTGGAAGTAACTCTTCCCCTTGGTATCCACATACATGCCCCCCACTCCTTTAAGGCTTTCTTCCAAAGTCACCTCTTCAGCTAGGTCTTTCTTGAACATTCTGTTTAAATTTCCAACCACCAACCCTCCAGCCAAGCACACAAATGTACTCCTTATCCTTCCTCCCTAGTTTTATTTTTCCCTTCACAGTATAAAACTTTTATTGCCTTACAATATAATTGACAAATATTTATTTTTTAAGTAGTTTGTCTCTCCTCCCTAAAATACAAATTTCAGGAGGGCAGAAATTTTGTCTGTTTTGTTCACTGTTGTATCTCTGTTGCCCAGAAAAGGGTTTCTCAACCTCAGCACTACTGACATTTTGGGCAGGATAATCCTTTATAGCAGAGGGCTATCTTGTGTATTGAAGGCTATTTAGCAGTGTCCCTGGCCTCTGCCCATCAGATGCTTTTCCCCAGTTACAACTAGTCTCCAAATATTGCCAAACACCCCCTGGAAAGCAAAATATCTTCCAGTTGAGTATCACTGATCTAAAGCAATGCCTAATGCAAAGCAAATGCTCAATACATGTTTATTGAAAGAATAAATCAATGTTAAATGAGTTAATGTCTTAAGTACATAGAACACTGTTTGGCACGTAGTAAGAACTCAAAAAATGTTACATTTGATGAATGCGTTATTTTTATTATTATTATTGCCTTGCTGTCTACATCTAGAATAAACTATGGAGGCAACCAAACTGTGTTATGTGGAGCCCTAGGACTTGGTACAGACTTCATTTTTTAAATATATGTGAATTATTTTAAAAACTGCAGCACAAAGCCTCACACTGAGAAGCGTTAACACATTGGTTACCACCAATTCATTAACTTGTGTTGCCACGTTAAATTGTTTTGTGCAGACCTCAGAATACATCATCTTCTGCCATCTCTGCATATATTTTAACTTCTTATAAATGTGTTACTGATTCGGAAGGCTATAGTTTGGCACTGGTGTTTATTTTTATTCTTGTCTATTCCTGTCGGCTCATGTAAAACTGTTCAAGCAAGTATTCCATGGTAGAGTTGTATCAAACATACATTGATTTAATCTGCCCAAATTCAACTCTACAAGCTTGGCCAAAAAAATAAAGAGAAAAAGCATAATTTTCATTCAACATGGGCCCCTAAATGCAAGCCAATTACTTCATCTGGTGCTCAACTAAGCAACAGCAATCTGTTCCACCCTGGAGGAACAATTGGCTGTATTAGACTTAGCGGAAAAATGGGACACTCTACACAAAACTGATATACCATCTTTTATGGGAGATTTAGGGTATTTTTCATGGCCAAATTTGACCATGTATGTTTATAGTTCTTTTTTTATCTACAGTCTCAAAATGCAAAAAGTCTTTGAAAAATAGCATTTGGGAATAACTCATATGGCAGCAAATTCTGTGAGGTTATTCATGGTCATTGGTTTCCCCGTGTGTGTGATTATGAGATGCTGCCCCAGACCCTGCTGAAGGTGTTACAAAGGAGAAGACACGTGCCTTATTGCCTTATGAAAATTCTGATTTTCAAAACACATGTGACCACACAGTTTCAGAAGATGGATTGTGGACCAGTAACTGGTTTTCTGCTCACTTGTTATTTTTTTGAGGCCTCAGTAGGATGTTACCTAGGGGTACAGCAATACCACTGTTATGCACCCCACCCAATCCGTGCTCCCTGCTTGTACCTCACATGTCAAAAGAATGAGAGTGAGTAAAAGCATATACAACATTTAGGTAGCTTTTGTACTTAGTGTAAGTTTGGGGTACTTCTTGTCTCATTTTTATATTTACAATATCAAATTAAAGTAGTTGTTACATAACCCATGAAGCCACTAATCACAGGGACTAACTATACTACACACAAAGTCTTATTTATTTTTATAATAATAATAAGCATCATCATTGTCATGGCTGGTGGTTCATCTTTGAAGTCAAATTTCTTACCAGTGTTTTTTCACACTTCAGTAACAGTTCAGTTGAAGAGCATCCTGGGATTAGGAGGTAAACTGTTAAAAATGGTCATGTCTGCTCCCACATGTAATATCTTATTTGTTCAGTGCAGACTTTATCAACAAAACTGGTAAACCACTAACCAGACAGATCAAGTTAAAAAAAGAGAAGACATAAATGATCCATAATAGAAATGAAAGAGGGAGTATCATTACAGTGCCAACAAGCGTGCAAAGGATAGTAAGGAAATATTTTAAACAACTTTATGCCAATAAATTTGATGATACATGGACACATTCTTTGAAAGACACAAACTACCAAAGCTGACTAAAGAAGAATTAGATAATTTGAATAGTCTTATATCTGTCTAAAAAGTTGAATTTCAAGTTACATCCTTACAAATTGATTCTAATGCTCTCATTTTTGAGCTCTAGATTTAACATGTAAGAAAGAATGCAAAGGAGTAGTAGAGATCTTTGGGGGCTTGAGCAGAAATAATCTGTAATCTTAGTTACGGTACAAGTTCCATAATGTGTACATCTTTTAAAACTCTTCAAACTATACACCTAAAATAAAGGGTGAATTTTACCACATGTAAATTATATCTTTAAAAACCTGAATAAAAAGGGGTGCCTCAGTGGCTCAGTCATTTGAATGTCTGACTTTGGCTCAGATCATGATCTCCCAGTCCGTGAGTTCGAGTCCTGCTTCATGCTCTGTGCTGACAGCTGGAGCCTGGAGCCTGCTTTGGATTCTGTGTCTCCCTCTCTCTCTGGCCCTCCCCTGCTCATGCTCTGTCTCTCTGTCTCTCTGTCTCTCTCTTGCTCTCAAGAATAAATTAACATTAAAAAAAAAACCTGAAGAAAGAAAGATGAAGAAAAAATGAAAAGTGGCCACTATTTGGGAACCAAAAATCCAGGCAGAGTCTGAAACAGCAAAATTCAACATAGAGAGTGCTCAGATGACAAGCCCAAAGAAGGTTCTCAGGCAATGAAGTCTAGACAGAGTTACGGGTTTTACATCAAGTTAGGTAGAGGCCCTAATGAAAGCACAAGCCACATCTAAAACCACCACGAAGTCCTGTCCTCACTCTCCATCCGGCAGGCTCTAGAAGAACACAGAATCAATCTGACCTCTAGTAGCTTTCCCTTTGATGAAGAAACATTTCTCTTCCTTCTCCATGGCTCCTGTGGGAAAGTACACGTACAAATTCATGGGGTGGTTATAGCTGCTTTCCTTGGGAAATAACCTGCTCTTCTCGAAGCGAAAGAGACATTTTTTTGGTGAACGACAGAGGCCTAAAAAGGAATTAAAATAAATTTCTTCGCACAAAGTAAAAAATACACAAAACTAAAGAATTGTGTCTCCCTTTTACTTCTAGGACCTAAGATTTTATTAAAGCTCAGAAGTGTCACTTGTAGACCCAACTGTCATCATTTTTGTTTTATTTTTTACTACTTTGTTACGGGCTGAACTGTATCCCCTACAAATGTGTATGTTGAAGTCCTGACCCCTGCTACCTCAGGATGGGACTATTATCGGAGATAGGGTCTTTGAAGAGATGACTAGGGTTGAATGAGGTCATTAGTGTGGACCCTATTCAAATCTGACCCATGTCCTTATTAGTAGAGGAGATTTGGGCACACACACACGGAGATAAAACTTTGTGAAGGCACAAAGAGAAAATGGCCACCTGCAAGCCAGTAAGAAAGGTGTTTAAGAAAAAAAACAACATGGGGCACCAGGGTGGCTTAGTCGGTTAAGCGTTCAACTTCGGCTCAGGTCGTGATCTCATGGTTCATGGATTTGAGGCCGGCATCCAGCTCTGTGCTGACAGCTGGAACCTGGAGCCTGCTTTGGATTCTGTGTCTCCTTCTCTCTCTCTGTCCCTCTCTTACTTGCTCTCTGTCTCTCTCTGTCTCCGAAGAGTAAAGAAAAAAAAACACATTAAAAAAAAAAGATAGAAAAAAGAAAAAAATACCCTACAGAATGCAGACGCTTTGACCTTGGTCTAAAATCATGAGAAAATAAACTTCTGGCCTTCAGCCTGTGGCCCTTCATTATGGAAGCCCTTACAAGACTCAAATAGTGACTTTCTGGGCAGTGGGTACATAATAAATACAGGGAAAACTCTCCATTAGGAAGCTATGATCTCTGCCTTGCTTGAGCCAAGTCACAGCCCTCACAGAAAGGGCAAGAAACTCCAAATGAGCTTGTCCCAAATGGAGTCAGACATGAGTCAACCATGCTGGACACTGGTCTCAGCCTTCAGGTTCATTTTAGCAGCCCTGGAGCGATTGTAGTGTGAGCCTTTTCCGTATGACTTCCTAATGGCATTTGTGCCTTGTTCGTGCCCATATTTGAAAATGAACAAAACAGGCATTTGGTTAATTACATATTTTTAAATCTGAACAAATTTTATTCCTGAATCCAGCCCAGCTTGTTTTTCGCTACTCCAAATGCGACAGTGAGCTATGCGGGGTGACAGAGTAATTTTCTACCCAAAAAAATCACAACAATAATTTAAGAGCCCCAAAAAGAAACAGGAAGAGGAGGACAAGAGAGGATATTTATTTTCAACGAACACAGACGGAGCATGTTCTCTGTTCTCTGTACCAGCCTCTTCATCAAGGAGCACACAGCCTTGGAGCTCATCTCACGTTCTCTGAAAAGCCTGCTTTACAACATACTGCTTCACAGCAAGGACTTTAAAACAAGAATGCCTTGGGTTTCAATTCTGGCTTCATCACTTACTGCTCTGTTTCATTTATCTAGCTTTTAATCTCTCTGGGGCCTGCGTTCCCTCATCTTCTAAGTTTTATTACTGTTTGGAAGGCACTTATTAATTACTATCCTTCAAATTCAATAGAAACTGTCATCGTTTGTATAAGAGTTTGAGACACTGTAAAGCACTTTTACATACACTATTGTTTTTATCCCTGAAATGCCTCTGCGAAGCCAAGGGAGGGTATTGTTACACCTGTTTGATTTGTAAGGAAATTGAGTCTAAAGAGATTTGATGACAAGCAGGGAGACAGTTTTATACTTAATTCCACATCTTCAAACCCCTAATGCTAGGCTCTTTCCCATCAGTACACTGCCTTCTCCCTCCCTAAAGGTGACCTGGAAGGTTGCTTTAGGCCAGGATTTATTTCAAATACCTGCCTTCCCTCTTGCAAGTTGTAATCAACAATCCATAAACCAGGCAGACTGCAACCACGCCAGACAAACGCAAGTCTGCTAAATGCCTTTTGCTGAGACAACTGATATCAACAATGATGATCTACACACACACACGCACACACACACACACACACACACACACACACGCATCACATACATCCCCTGGGGCTCCCTGCCTGGAATCAGGTCATTTTAAGAACTCATTTAATACAACTATGCCTTGAAAGGCAACTGCTATTGGCTCAGAATGGCACTGTCCGAAGACAGCCCACTCCTGGAGCCCTAGCTGCTGACGGCAAGGGCCATTAACTAGCCTCCCGGCTCTTCATCACAGAATTTCCCCAGCGTGGGATCTGAGTGATCTCAAGTCAAAGGCCATTTGCCTGGGGTATGCTCTCTGATGCAGAATGTCTGGGCCTGGGCCTTGGCTTGTAAAGCAGGATTGCTCAGACTTTTTAAAATGCAATCTTCAGTAAAAAAGATATTTATGTCGTGACCCAGCCACAAGTGTGTTTGGAAACAGTGGGTAGAGAAATCAGTTTAGTGAGTACAACCAAAATTTTTAGAAATTAATTAGAATAGAAGGGGATGAAATGGAATGAAATAATTATAGAATAGAATAGAAAGCGTATTGCATGTGGTCAGGATGATCTATCTATCTATCATCTATCAATCAGTCAATCATGTGTCAATCTATCTATGAACTGAGACTTCACGTTTAATCTACTTCTGACTGTGAGTCATAGTCAAAAAGGTTTGAAAGACCACAGTGCAGACCATGTCAACAGAAGGGTGTTGCAGTGGTTGGGGATTTGAAGAAAGAGCTGTAATAAGGTTTGAGAAGATGAGTGAATCCTACTTCTTCCCCAACTGGGTTCTTTCAAAGGCTCCTCCTCGTCATTTCCCAGCAACCCCCTTCCTTGCTGAGCACACACAGTCATGTGAGATAGAGCCTGTGACATCCCCAGCCTCATGGCTGACCACTCCATCGAAGTAATGAAACAAGGAGGCCATGAGGCTGGGGTGACTCTAATGCCTTGATAGCCTGTGAGCAAACCAAAACCCAAGCCAGGCTCAATGCATTGAAATTTGAGAAAATGAAACCGGAAAACAATTATCCGAGACAGCCAACCAGACTTCCCCAAATAAGTCAACTGCTTACGGCTATAGCCAACCAAAAAATTTCCTTGCTTTGCTTCCACATCTCTATAAGGACTTAACCCTAAGCTCCTGTTTATGGAGGTGGGGGGGGTGGTTCCCAACCACCTTTGGTTTAGCAGCACCTAACTCAAATCAATGTATGCTCAAATAAACTCTTGAAAGTTTTCATGTGCCTCAGTTTATCTTTTAACAACTCCTGTTGCCATCCTCCCTAAGCTTCAGCCACACCAGTGTAGTTGCTGTTTGGGGAAAAATCCAAGCTCCCCCGTCCTTACAGGGTTCTGCTCGTCTATTTCTTCTACCTAGCATTCTTGTTCTTACTGTGCTTCTGCCTTGGTTACTCCTGTTCAATGCTTTCAATTGTACAATGGAATTAACCACCTATCTCCTCCAGGAAGCTTTCAGATCTCACTGAGTATTCATTCATTACCAGATTAGTTCCCTCTACATATTTAAATGTGTGAAGAAAGAAATCAATAAGCAACTAAGGAAATGATTGACAGAATGAATAAATGAGTAAAGCTTTTCCTGTCTTAGGATCCTCTAGAGTGAAGCAGGTACCTATACCTAGAAGGAACAATGGGCAGGATATAGTCCATCCTTGACTATACAGATAAGGAAGTGGATACAGAAGAGGAGTCACTTCCAAGGGTCTCACTGGAAATTAGTGGGAGTAAGGGCCAAATTCCCGGTTTCTTGAGAGATCCAGATCTAGAGACTCATCTTTCCATTAGACCTGTAGTTACATCCCAAAGAGAAGGGAGAAGCAGGGGAGACCTTGTTGTCTGTGGTCTTCATCCAGGCGACAGGGGGACTCCAAGAAATGTACACTTTGAAAGGGAAACTCTGGAAAGGAAAAAAAGAAACAAACTTTCCCTAGAACTAGCCCAGCTGATATAAGCAAAACCAAAAGAAGAGGTGAGTAGATTGCTTAATTCTGTGAAAAATGTGCCCCATTAGGCTGAACCATCCAGACTCATTAGTTTGGAAACTAAATTGCCTTTCAAAATATAGTTGTGTTACATCAGTGTTTAGAAATTCCTCTTGGCTCTGCAAATATTCAGTCTTGTGAAAAGAGATGCCATGCCCCTGAAAATATTTTCAACTGTCTACAATATGGTTCTCTAAAATATTAGAGGTAGAAGAAAAAGAGAAACTGCCCCAAAGTCCTCATCTGATCATATAGAGAAGGAGGCAGGGTACTGCTTGCCCAGGCTGTGCCCAGAACCTGTCCTGTCCCTTTCATGTTGGGGCACTTGCCTCCCACCATACTGCCTTATCTTTTGCTCATTGCAGATTAGTTTTCTTCTTTAATTTTGTGAGAGAACATTCCTCCCAATTATAGGATTGAGATTTATGGAGATAACTGGAAAGCGTGAAATTCTATTGGCCTTCTCCCAGATTCCAAGATATCAGAGGAAAGATTGCAACACTGTCACATCAAATTAAGTGTCAGATGAAAAGAGCTCCAGGGAATCTTCAATCCAAGAGCTCCTTTCCATCTCACTCTCTTTCTCTTTGAACTCCTGCACTTTAAATAAAGCTTAATGGGAGCTGATCTCAGAAATAGCCACTTTTTCTCAGCACAGATTATATTGGGAAGAGATTTAGAATGGTAAGGTTGTGAAGTGTGCTCGGGGATAGTAATATGACTTGGAGAGTTCTTTGCATTTTACATTTCTTAACCAATAGTCAAAGGGATGCAATATTGAATATTATTTAAGTATTTATTTTAGAATATTTTGGGGCTTAATTTTGGTTGCAAAGATAATACAGAAAGCTCCCACATATCCCTCACCCAGTATCCTCTATCACCTACACCTTACAGTACCGTGGGACATTTGTCACCGCTAAGGAACCAAGGCTGGTCATTATAACCAACTGAACTCTACACTTCATTTGGATTTCACTAATTTTGCCCTAATGCCCTTTTTCTGTTCCAGAGTCCCATGCAGGAAACCATGTTCCATTAAGTCATCCCGTCTCCTATACTTCTTTGACCTATAACGATTCCTTCAGATTGCTTTTGTTTTTGATGACCTTGACAGTTTTGAGGACTCCTGGTCGGAGAGTCCATACATTGGCCTTCACTCTGCGCTTGTCTCTTATCTTTTTCACAGTTAGACTGGGGTCATGGGTTTTGGAGAGGAAGCCTGCAGAGCTAACATGCCATTCCCGTCATATTTCGAAGGTTCTTGTGATCAACATGACTTATTGCTGATGATAACCCTGATCGCCTGGCTGAGACATGGACTAAATCAAAATGGCAAAACTTTTTAACCATGTGTAAATCACTTCCGTTGCCAAAACTTCTTTCACTACACTTCCCGGGGGTACAGAAGACAGGCAATTTGCAATTTGCAAAGCGTATCACATTCTTCATCCTGCTAGTTCTTTGTTCATGCTGCTGTCTCTGCCTAGAACTCACTCTCCTTCTGCCTTGGCTAATCCCTGCTCATCCGTCCATATTCAGTCTTGCCGATACTTACTTTTTCTGGGACCCTCATTGCCTAGAGAGGCAGGGCAGGGTATCCCTACGTTTGTTCCCACAGTGCCCAGTTTGCACCATTTGGCATGCTGATTTATATGTGCTTACTTTCTACCACCTCCCTCTCATCTGTGAGCTTCTTGAATAACATGGCCATGTATTATATATTCTCATCCTTAGGGTATAAGAGTGCATAGAGGAAAGTTGAGAAATGTTCACTGAATAGGTGAGAGAATGAATAAACCAGAGCCTTACAACATTGTCCAGTAGATATTATTTTCATTTTTCAGATGGGGAAACTGAGGCTTGGAGATATTAGATAACTTCCTCGAAGTTAGGAAGTAAGGACTGTGTCCTTCATGTCAACTTCAGTGCTAATATCTCAAGAATTTGAAATGACCTGGTGATGTGTGCAAATTCCTTAGTAGCTAGAGGTGGTTTTTGTGCTGTCTTGCCTCTTCTTCTAGGTTCAGTGGCTACTATTTGGGTCTTGATTACAGTGTTTTAATGTAATGTAGTTGAACCTTAATTGTAGGAGCTTCATGTTCTCTCCTAAAATTTGATGCAGGGTGCCCAAGGGACTTCAAGGTTTGTCTCTTTGAAAGTGAATTTAAGAGTGTACCTAATGTTGGAGGCCCAAATGTGATCATTCACATTATTTGCACTCTCAGTTTGTGATATATATATATATATATATATATATATATATATATATATATATATATATTTGGAAGCAATTGCTAGTCCTAATTTGGATTACAATCAAGGATGTCTGTTCATAAAGATCACTACATTTGGAGCTCATCCTTTGCTTCATACGGGATGATGCAGAGATCCAGAGAAGTGATTTATGTGCTGAAGGCCAACCAGCCAGAAGGGGATGAGACCATGTCCTGAAGCTCCTCACCATGCCCTTCCTCTCCATCACTTGGGCTCCACTAGAATTGGCTGACTTCCAGAACACAAGGTAGTACATACATTCTCTATGGAGTATGATAAAATATTGGAGTTGCTGAAGACAGAATGAAGAAAACCTGGGCCATATGTATAGCCCTTCTCTCACCCCTTCTTTGTCCTCCTTTGTTCTTTCCTCTTCCCTCCCACTCCTTCTGCTTGACAAGTGGGTTACAGTAAGAGAGAGGGAAGTGGGCACAGTGCCAAACTAATTATAACATCTAAACTTAACCTACAGCTAAACAAACATATGCTAGATTTTCTAGATGAGTTCCAATTTCAACGATTCTGTTCACTCTCCCTGAAGAATTTCTCACAATGCTACACTCAAAATGGGAACCTCACCACTCCTAGGAAAGGTGGGCAGTCCTTGTAGCTGTGCCAGAGAAACTCCAGCTGACTGACAACATGGGTAGAGTCTTCTTTCCTGGCATTCTGCATCATTGTTGTTTTCCAGCACAAACTCTCAGATCACCGATTCCCCCTAACTGTTGGTTAAATATCCTGTCCATTCCCATCCACAGCTGCCAACCCAAGGACATCCCAGCTGCAACAGTGGCCATCAGACCACTGCAGCCCCTACTCAGATTTTTTTGTATGGCCTCCAAGCTAAGAATGGTTTCTGCATTCTTGAATGGTTGAAAATAAATCAAAAGGATAATAGTATCTCTTGACATATGAAAAGCACATGCACATGAAATTCAAATTTCAACATGCATAAAGTTTTGAATTTCATTGATTAAAAATTTGTAAAAATTAGTTTTTGCTTTTTTTATATAAGTACCTATATAATCATCTCAATTTTGCCTCTTGGCCTACAAAGCCTAAAATATTTACTACCTAGCTCTTTACATTAAAGATTTGTTTTCCCCTGTTATGGAGAAAAACTGTAATGTCATAGTTAAAAACTCATCTTAGCAAGCTGACTTGGATGGAATCCCCATCTGTGGGGCTTCAAAGCTGGGTGATTTGGGGGCAAGTTACATACCCCTCGCAAATTTGCTTGTCAGTTAAATGGGAGAAAATAGCACTTGCCCTGTAAGAATATCAATGAGGATTAAAAGGGAAGATACACGTAAGGCACTCAAGCATGTGCCTGGCACATAACAAGCACTCAGTAAGTGTTGGTTTTTATCAGTGTCTACATCATCATCCCTGTTATCTTTGTCATTTATTATTAAAGTGATTCTTCTGAAGTTCAGTTCAGAAACTCGAAATCTCTCTAAAGTGGGTCCTCTACTGAAACGGTGATTACGGGGAGAAGCTGATAACAGGAAAGCATGTAAAACTCCCTTTCAGGCTCCTCAGTCTGAAGTTCCGATAACAGGGAACCTGTATACTGGGCTCTCACTGAGATGCTGATCTAATTAAGTTTATGCACATTAGAGAGTCTACAAGGCTTAACCCTCACAGAGGAGGCATTTTTGTATTAACAGAGTTACTTATTTCACCAAATAAATCTTTAGTTGTTGAAATAAGTATATGATGGAGAAGGGAAATTGGTCAATGATGGTAGAAAAAGAATACTTACCTAATTTTTGTGCACAGGAACCAGTCCGCCCTTAGTCCCTTGTCAATGTCACCTTACATACTTCTCACCAGTCCCATTTAGGATGATTCAATAACCCTCCCTCTGCCTCCTCCAGCCCAATACACATTTGCATCACCTACACACACACTTTAATTTGTCTTTACGAAAGCCTGATATATATAAAAATAGCATTGTATTGTTTTGTTTTTAAATATTTATTTTCATTATAAATGCCATATTACCGTATTATTGAAATTTGGGGAAACAAGGAAATAAAAGAGAAAAAAGCCAATATCCCACTTCAGACCTTACTTTTCCTGAGCATATGCTTTTTCAGAATTGTACTCATTTTTTAGGTATATTCGTATCATTCAACAAAGTCACACAGCGCAATTTTCACCTGCTTGGTGAAAACATTTTTCTGTGTTATTTTATAGCATTCGTAACCATTGGTTAGTTGCATGCCGGACACAGCTAACCCGAATGGTAACTTTGAGGGAATTAAACTGTCCTTTTCCCAAGCCAAGGCAGTCCCACTGTTGGATAAGCAGAGCACAGACTAGATTTCAGTCTTTACTGGTCTCTACTTGCCCTTGGTTGGATGGCCTTGTACAGTGAACAGTCTAAAGCACTATGCATGGCAGCTTTGGCCAGCTGCATATCTGTTCACATCTCTATCCTGGAGTCTTAGACTATGAATCACAACATGCCAGTTGTGACCCTTTGGGGCTTTTACTTCACCTGTGTTTTTACACTACTGAGTTCTGAATCTTTAAAGGTATGATAGATGTAACGCCAACGATAGGTAGGGGCAATAATAATAAAGTAACAAGCCATAAAAATAAAAGAACAACACTAAGAAGGACTCAGGAATCAGATAACTAGGTTAAAATCCATCTCCTCTACTACCCGTTGTACAGCAAAGTACAATAAAACATTTATTTGGTCTTTGTCCCCAGTTCCTGGCACAGGGCTCCTAAAAACCCTGGGGTTTCCTGAGTGATAGGTGTGTCTTTTATTACTCATAACAAGGCCCCTTTTGATTATATTTGAGTTTATGCTAATGAAGTGTTACAGGGTAGAGGTCCCAGATAGCATCAGGATGGGAAAAACCCAAACTGTGATCAGTAGGTAAGAACTTTCAGCCCCTCCAGCCATCCACCCCACCCTAATGTCAAGGGAGGGAAGGGGGGGGGCTGTAGATTCACTTATAAATACTCTTGAACAACGAAATTTAGAGAGCTTCTGAGTTGAAGAACACATCGATGTGCTTGGAGAGTGGTGCACCCCAACGGGCTCCTCACATTCCCCCACTCCATGCACCATATACCTTGCCTTATGCATCTCTTCCATTTGTCTGTTTCTGAGTTCTAGTCTTTATGCAAAACTGGTACAGGAAAACCTTGGTTTGCGAGCATAAGTCATTCTGGAAGCATACTTGTAATCCAAAGCACTTACATATCAAAGCAAATTTCCCCATAAGAAATAATGGAAACTCAGATGATTTGTTCCACGATCTAAAAATATTCATTTAAAAAAGGATGACGACACTGTAATACTCTACAAAATAATAAAGAAAAATGTAAAGAAAATAGAAAGAAAAGTAAACAAATCAATTTGCACTTACCTTTGAAAACCTTTGTGCGGGTGTGAAGGAGACAAGAGAGAGGAGGGTTATTGTGTAGGACAATTTTCACTATCAGTAACGGAATCACTGCTATCTATTGGCTCGATGGAATCCTTTTCTCTTCGTTCAACTTTAACAAGGAAACTGTCCAGTGACACTTGCATTTGCCTCCTTTTGAGGACTTTGTGCAAATGTGACATCACGTTGTCGTTAAACAGATTCATCGCTTGCCCTGCTACAGCCTTATTCAGGTGGTGCTTTTCCACAAAATTTTGCAGGTTCCCAAATTTTACACATCTCCCTAATCTTATTTGAAGTGAGGGATTCCTCCACCTTTCTCTCCTCCTCCTCTGCAGACGAGAGGTAGATGTAGACTTCTTGTGAAATCTTGCAATTTCGACGGCTTGCATACCTCGTTCATACTTCTCGATGATTTCCTTCTTAACTTCCACTGTAATCATCTTCTTTTTTTTACTGTGTTTCTTTTCAATCTTTTTCTGCATGGGAGCCATTTTATGTGCTCGCACGGATGTTGACTATAGTACAGTATTAATAAACTCTTGTCATCTACTGTATTTAATGCAACTAGCGATAAGGCAGCAGAGGAAAGGGTCTATATCTACAGGCAGCCTGACCTAGAGTGAAGCAAAGCATTCCTAAGCTTACTCGTGTCTGGAAAAGCAAAGGACTGTTCATAGGTGCTTTGAAGAGACAAAATACACTAGTGCCAGCTGTAGGCACCTTCCGACATTCTGAAAAATCACTGATTTCTGCCAAACACCGCCGTCTGAGATGGAGCATCCAAGCATGGGAGATGATCACCCACAATCCTGGAGACAGAGAGAGAGAGAGAAAACCATTGGCTCAGTTGTGATCATGTGACATTCAGTGTCACGTACTACTCATATTGCAAGACGTCACTCATTTATCAAATTAAAATTTATTAGAAATGTTTGCTCATCTTGCAGAACACTCGCAGATCAAGTTACTCATAACTCAGGGTTTTACCATAAATGTAAATAGGTGTTTTCCGAGTTCTGTGAGTCATTTTAGTAGATGATAGAACCTGATGAAGGGAGTCATGGGAGCCTCCAAATCTGGAGTGAGCTGGCCAGGAGTGTGGGTGGCCTGGCCATTCCATCCGTAGCTGGCATCTGAGGTAGGGGCAGTCTTCTGGGGTCTGTGTTACCTCCGGGTGGGTAGTGTCAGAATTGCATTGCATTGCTGGATACCCAGTTGGGATTGGGGAATTAGAGAGCTGGGATGGGAAAATGACACACATTTGATATCCGAAGTGGGGTCAGAAAACACCACACAACACCCTTCATGACTGCCGGTGACAGTTCATAGAACAGGGGAAGAGATTTCCCCAGCATGGTCCAAGCATTCCCGGGTTCTCCAGTTCTCATTCCTTCCCAACCACCCACTAATGGGAGTGCAGACACACTTGTTAGGCAAAACACTCCCAAGGTACAACCTCCCCAGGACAACTCTGGGGAAAGAATCTTCTCAACCACAAGAACGAAAGAACTAATTTTGGAAGTGCTTCATAATTTGAAAAGTTCATCTCTACCCATAGCATCTGTAAATCACATTATCCTGCAGAGTAGAGTGAAGCCCTTTTTACTTAACCTTCCCCCCTTCTAAATTGGGCCACTTGGAGCTTGCAGGGAAAAAGAACAGACCCCATGGCAAGAGCCGCTTCCTTCATTACTGGAAGAAAATCAGTGCAATCGCTGTCCTAGCAAGGATTCAATTAAATTCTTAGCCAAAGGCCCTTGTTCTCTGTAGTTTCTATCTAAGGAAAGAAGGCGAGAGAAAGCTCTTGATCTCTCAATGACTCCAGGTTTTGCTCTTAGCTTCATCAACATTTTATTCATATCTCTGTAGTGGTACTCAACATTGCAGGATTTATCTTTTTGCTGCTTTCTCCCCCTCGCCTTCTCCTACCCTATTAAACTGGATGCACCTCAAAGGCAGGGTCGACTCACCTTGCACAACAGAACCCGGTAGAGTGTCTGGCCTGTAGCAGGCATCCAGTGAGTAAGTGGATGAGTTTGTGGGAGTCTATATGTATAAATAAGGCATGAATGAATACACAAATAAATAGCTAGTTAGGCTAATAAGGCCGACCTTTCAGGATTCTTGCAAATAAGGAAGGAAACTGGAGGGAAGAGGGAGCACAGTTCCTAGTCTGTGTCCCTGTTGAGTAAACGCTAAGTTTCCTCCGTTCATTTGCTAAATACAAAGGCTCCCATTTTGCCTCTGGGGTTTATGACGTCATTATCATTTATATGTTGCTTTACTGTAGTAATTGGACACTTTTAAGAAGTCCTCAGCTCAGTTTTTGTCTGTGCTTTTAGCTGTTATGTGTCTTATTTTATCGCGGTATTGCAATGTATTCCAGGGAGCAAATCTCTATTCTCATGTTATAAGCAAAGAGCCTCCTTGCCAAGGATGGTTGAGTGTTAAGTGTAGCATCTATTTGGGATGACAAGTGGGGTCCTTGAAAAAATACAGGGTATATATAGAAGAAGATAGTCTTTAACCTAGAAGGGGGAAACATCAGCATATTGCAATAATTTAGGGAGAAAGTGGGTAAGAATATCTCAATTTTAAATGATATATGAAACCCACTCAGCCATTAAAGGAAGAAAATTTTTTAACCTTTAAAAGGGGGGAGAGGGGATATCTCTCTAGTATGCAGATAAAATAGTATGCAGAAAAAAAATTGCTAGGAATATCATAATTCAAAAGCAGATACGAAAACTACCCAGCCACAAACAGTGTATAAACACAAAGCCTTTCCAGATATTATATTTGCTCATTAAAAGAGAAAGCACTTTCCAGGTTTGATTTTCTATTTTATTCTGTTTAGCTGTGTGTGTATAGTACTTCCTTTTATCTTTACTTAATGAGAAGAAGCAAAAGAAAATAGAGTAGGAATTGCTAAGTCAAGTTATGTTCATTTTAGCCCATCAGAGGTTTGTTTTGTTTTTTGTTTTTCAGAGAATCGGGGTACCTCCAGAATATTCAAAATAAACTAAAATGGGATTTTGTTTTTCTTCCTCATGCCCAACCTCCTTAAAACAAAAACAAAAACAAAACCACTCTGCCCACTGACCTGTATGAAACTGAAATTTGGCATCCATGAAGCAAGCCATGGTTCTTTTAAAAACCTTCAGAGTCATAGCCATTCTCTCCCTTGGATAGAACCACAGGATACCTAAATATAATTACCATTTAATTTGTTTTCTCCCTCTTGGTGATGATAAACTTTGTTGCAACAAAGTTCCAATTAAGGAAGAATGAAGAGAAACCACGCCTCTCTGGATCTAAGCAGAATTCAAGGGGGCTCCTGGCTTGGGTCTTCTAAATGGGAGAGGAGCCAGATTATTTGCGTAGCTTAATTTATATCCATTACAATTACAATATGGTGAGTCTGATGCCGGTAATGATGGCTTGGAAGCCAGCCAAGGTTTCCCTTTCCCTCCGTCAGGCTCTGGCCGGGTGTGCCTTTCAGAGCCCCTCCTGCCCAGGCTTCTTTCTATTGTCCATAACCAAAAGGCTTTCCCATTCAGGCCACAACAAGCCCCACTCAGTACCCATGGTCAAAGAAAAAAAGGATCAGCACATAAATTTAACTGACGGAGTCACCAGGGATTAGAAAACAGAATCTGGCAATAAATATGGTAATTAGGTAATTTGAGACTTTAGCGCAAGGTCTTTTGAAAATGCAATCTCAGAACTGGAGTCTGGAGCTGATTTTTGCACCATTAAGGAGAATTACGAAGAGTCGAAACTTTTTAATGATATTTAAGTATTTTTCATTGGCCAGTTAGTAACTGCTCTGTCCACACTAGGGAAATTTTAATGATGCAGCTAGGAAAAAGACCCCTAGCCTATTCCAAGCTGCCCAGTCTAAAGCAAACTCCCATTCCTCTGGAAGGCAAAGCAGAGTTTGGCTTGAGTATGTAATGAGCACTTAGTGGATGCTTAAGAATTCAATTCAGCTGCTATTTAGAAGAAAGAGAAAGAGGTGGGGGGAGGGAGGGAGGGAGGAAGGAACGAAGGAGGGAAGGAAGGAAGGGGAAGAAGAATGAAGCAGCCATCTTTTTCCCCCCCTCTAATTTAATAGCGTGGACGTTTTAATTGTTTTGCCATTTCACAGAGGAGAGTTTGGGACATTTAATCAATCTGTAGGTTGTGCCTCAGCATGCTGTGTTGGCTGTGAAGAAGCCTTGATTCATCAAGGAAGGCTTCCCTTTGTGTTTGGAAAAGGAAGAGAGAAGGCAGCTCAATGTGACTTCCTTCAGAAGGTCACTTCTAAACACCCAGGACTGAGTCTTGAGCTCCTCCTGGGGCCATTGCCTCCCGTCTCCCTGTACCCTCACAGGGACGGTTGTATTGAGATCCCTGGTTTTCTGGTCTCTCCTCCTCCCCCAGCTTCTGAGCTCCTCCAAAGAAAGGACGATGTGCTGTTCCCTATGGGACTCCAAGTCTTTCCACAGCTCCTGGTACATAACGGCTCAGTTATTTATTGAATAAATGAGGGGGTAGGGCCCATAGGAATAAAAAATGCTCTCATCATATAAAAAGTCTGTGTATTGGAAAGATTCCAGGTTCTATTTTCCTGCAAAGGCTATTTGTGTAATTCCTTGTACTGTCCTAAACTATAATCTTTGAGGCCTCAAGATAAAAGAGCCTTGGAATAGTAGCTCTCAACCTGATTAGTGATCAAAATCACACTCAAAAGTTAAAATATCGATTTCCTTGTGAAATTCTAGGATGGGGGTCTGAAATACTACTGTTTTGTCGTAGTGGAATCGGTAGCTAGATCTCCACTTAATCCTGAAACACTGGAACCCCTGCTTTTGAAATTAGATCGTCTAATCCTTGCAATTGACGGATTAGGTCATTGGCTAGAAAGAATAAGGGACCTTGGGCAACCAAGGTCAAAGGCAAGTCAGTGGCAGAGGTAAGACTTGGACCTACGTTTCCTGATTCTCAGCTCTTATAGTTCTTTCTTGCACTTCAAGTGCTTAAGAGTTTACTGAGCACCTATTATGTGCCAGCACTCTGCTGGGTGTTGGAAATAAAAGACAAATAGTAATAAAGCTCCTTTATCAAACACTTAGTATGTATGCGATACGGAGTGAAGTGCTTTATATAACACAACCCTGGAACGTATTATTATAACTGACTCAGAGAATTTCAGCCTAAAGAGGTTAACTTGCTCAACAGTAAAAAAATAAAAATAAAAATAAATAAATCACTGGGTTGGGGCGCCTGGGTGGCGCAGTCGGTTAAGCGTCCGACTTCAGCCAGGTCACGATCTCGCGGTCCGTGAGTTCGAGCCCCGCGTCAGGCTCTGGGCTGATGGCTCGGAGCCTGGAGCCTGTTTCCGATTCTGTGTCTCCCTCTCTCTCTGCCCCTCCCCCGTTCATGCTCTGTCTCTCTCTGTCCCAAAAATAAATAAAAAACGTTGAAAAAAAAAAAATAAATCACTGGGTTTTAAATAGTGGGTCCTGCTCGGGGCGGGGGGGGGGGGGGGGGGGGTGGAATTCAGTCTAACAACAGAGCTCAGAAACACTTCTATGCGGTTTGATCCAGTTTTCTCCCCCAACACTCCTCCCACCCCTATCTTTCCTGGAGCTGGTGACTTTGACAACATCACTCAAACTGGGGAAGGAGACAGACCCTCTTCAGCATAAGATACAGGATATAATAAGGTATAGAAGATGTGTCTATAGGAGCTGGGTTTTGTGGAATAAGACCTTTGTGGATTTTTTTTTCTTCATATAATCACCCTCTGGCAGACCAGTGAACTGTGAAACCCACTGCTTCTCTTTCCCACTTCTATCCCCAAACCCCAAACCCCTGCTAGGCCTCTAGTAGCTGCAGAAACAAACATAAAAGGATACTTAAGGTGGAAGAGTGGACTTTGAAGATAGGACAGAGTGGGTGACAGGGTTAAAGGGCTCAGGGTGTTGATTTGGGAGGAAAGAAGGTACGTGGGAAGGGTCCCAAGGGTCACACCCTGCAGGTGACGAAGGTGGCCCAGGAACCTGCTTGGAAATCCAAGGACAAAACCCCAAACCCATGATGATATGGAGCTCAGGGAAAGGCAGATGATCTAAAAAGGCCATTCCCAAATGCCCGTTATTTTATAGATTCTCACTCAACAGAAAAGCGAAATATCTTATCCAGGATTTCATGTGCTCTTTATGTGTTTTCTGCTGATCTTAACATTTTCTGACAGACTGTTCTATCCTTGTCTTCCATGGTGGGGTGGGACAGAGAACAGAACAATGAGCACATTCCAGAAGTGCTATGGAGCCCAGATAAAAGAGAAAGGAAATCTGCCTGAGGATAGGGTGTAGGATGAAGACAATTATCAGGGAAAATGTGGCAATGTTGGGGCAAGCCCTGCAAGCAGAAGGAGCCTTGAAAGTATAGCTGTTTGGAACACAATGCTCAGGCAGAGGGTCTCCTGTTCTGGAAACTTGCTGAAATGCGGATTCTTAGACCTTCTCTCTGAGACTTGACTCTCTGAGGTTTAGAGGAGGGTTGTTGTTTTTTTAAAACTTGGTGTACCTAACTCAAATTCAGGAGGTCCCTGACCTTGGATGGAAAACATTTCACATCTTTATTTTCACTAACCCTTATTTTTCGTAACATGATTTTTAATGTTTATTTATTTTTGATAGAGAGAGAGAGACAGGGCGTGCAAGTTGGGGAGGGACAGAGAGAGGGGGACAGATCTGAAGCAGGCTCTGTGCTGACAGCCGTGAGCCAGGTACGGGGCTCAAACTCACAAACTGAGTTAGCTACCTGAGCCGAAGTTGGACGCTTAACCGACTGAGCCACCCAGGTGCCTCTTTTCACTAACCTTTAAGTGAAGTTTAGCATTTTGAAAGTAGGCCACAAACTCGGGAAGTATCAGTACCTGTGATGCCACCAACAGACACCCCAAATATTTTGAAGTCATGTTATTATTGTTGTAGATACCGCAAATTAATGTTTATGCTGAAACAACAGAAGCTATTAAACTTGATGTTAAATCTTATTTCATGTGTTAATAAATATATATATTACCACATCAGAAAATTGATATATAGTTATAGAGATAGAAAACTATAGAATTATTTCCCCTTGTAGGTCCCACGTATTTAATTGTGTGCATTGTGAGAAGGGAGTCCAAGGGAGGGGTCTGAGCACAAAAAAGTGCCATTACTTCTTACAGAGTAAGTTCCAAAAATCTCCATTTTTAATATGTAAACCTGGTATTTCTGATGCTAACGGTCTAGAGACCAAACTTTGAGAGATGCTGGTGTAGGTTATGTGTGTATGTGTATATGTGTTTATGTGGTTGTGGGGGAGGGGGTAGGAGGTCGGTGTGAGTGTGTGTATGAATATGTGTGTATGTGTGTGTACGTGTATATGTGAACACATGTGTATATGTGGGTATGCACGTGTGTGTATGTGAATGCGTATGTGTATGTTTGTGTACGTGTATATGTGAATGCGTGTGTATATGTGGATATCTATGTGTGTGTGTATGTGAATGCATGTATATATGTGTGTGTATGTGTGTGTGTTTGTGTATGTGTATGTGTGAATGCGTGTGTATATGTGAGTGGGTGTGTACGTGTGTATGTGAATGCGTGTGCGTATGTGTGTATGTGTGTACGTGAATGTGTGTGTATATGTGGGTGTGCTTGTGTGTGTATGTGTATATATGAATGCGTGTGTATATGTGGGTGTGAATGTGTGTATGTGTTTGTGTGAATGTGGAGGGGTAGAAGGTGGGTGTGAATGTGTGTATGTGTGTGTGTATATGTGAACGTGTGTGTATATGTGGGTGTGTGCATATGTGTGTACGTGTGTATGTGAATGTGTATGTATACGTGGGTGTGCATGTGTGTGTATGTGTATATATGAATCCGTATGTATATGTGTGTGTATGTGTGTATGTGTTTGTGTGAATGTGGAGGGGTAGAAGGTGGGTGTGAATGTGTGTATGTGTGTGTGTGTTTGTGTATGTGTATATATGAACGTGTGTGTATATGTGGGTGTGTGCGTATGTGTGTACGTATGTACGTGAATGTGTGTGTATACGTGGGTGTGCTTGTGTGTGTATGTGTATATATGAATGCGTGTGTATATGTGGGTGTGAATGTGTGTATGTGTTTGTGTGAATGTGGAGGGGTAGAAGGTGGGTGTGAATGTGTGTATGTGTGTGTGTATATGTGAACGTGTGTGTATATGTGGGTGTGTGCATATGTGTGTACGTGTGTACGTGAATGTGTGTGTGTACGTGGGTGTGCATGTGTGTGTATGTGTATCTATGAATGCGTGTGTATATGTGTGTGTGAATGTGTGTGCGTACGTGTGTATCCCTAATGCAGAGGAATTGGGGGTGCAACGTAGTGTTACAGAGCAACAGCGCATAAAAATGAGACGGCAAAGTCAGCTGGGCCTAATACGCAAGTCTTCTTGAGAAAGTTTGTTAAGCACGGCACAAGGAATGTCACACTCTCAAACTTAAATGTAAAGTCATAAACGAGTAATGCATACCACTTAGCCACCCAGCTGTAATTTATTCCTCACTTCCTACAGTCACTGTTAAATCACAGAAGCAAAGCTACCAGGGTTTATGACAATAGTGGATTTATGTGTGTGCTATGGCTCTTATTAGCCTGAAATCCAGGCCAAGAATAGGAATGAAAACAAATGAGCTTCGAGAGACAAAAGGAAGCAGGAAATGCCAAGAAACCAGGGCTCCACTGGTAACAAAGGTGGGGACCTGGGGCTCCGGGATCATTCTGGCAGGCTGATCTCCCCTTGGCTGGTGTCCAAAGAAAGAAGAGACGGCAGCCACAAAGGGAGATAATATGCATGCCACCCACAGTCTTACTTCAAGTGTTTTATTTGACCTCTTCACGTTTAATTATAAACCACATTCCTTTGTGGGTTCAAAGGGAACCAAGAGCTAAATTTCATATATATATCCTGCAATCCAGATACCGTATATACCTGATCTCATTGAACTTTGAGGGAGCTACTCTGGTCCCCATTTGACAGTTACATGAAACCCACATGGCTAAAGATTGTGCTTAGCGGCTAAAAGGGCTACTGCCATGATCAACCCTCGCTACTTTTCCAATTCCACGCTGCTTCTCTAATTTGTGCTGAGGAATTTCTGCAATTAGATGGGGAGAAAAATTACATACTGTTTGTCCTGAAAAACAAAATAAAGTTAAAGACGGAAACACGCACTCATTTTTCTCTTCAGCTACCCAAACGCAGTCGAAAGAGAGTGAAAGGATAATTCTAAGTACAAACCCTCAAGGACAAAGAAAACAGGAGAGGACATAATAGCGGCATAATCTGAGAAGCTACAAAGCAGATGGATGATTGATATGACAGTGACTGCAAAGGGCTGATCCAAAGCCTGCAGTGGGAAAGCCAGTTGTACAAGCTGGTTTATGCTGGGTCCCCAGAGAACCAGAAATTGGTGGCACTGTGTATCTCTGGAGAGGGGGACCTTGGAGGCTAACAACAAAAGGATTCCTTTAAAATAGGCTTAAGAAGCAGTGAAACCCCACATTGATTTCTCTATGAATCACAGTCAGGAGTCAGTTGCTTTACTGCAGCAAAAATCCTGGAGGTTTATTCTTTGGAAGAGCACAACCAACTCGGTGGCCACCCATATTAAGGTGAATTCGCGTTGGCTTCCCACATCCTCTCCTTCCTTGGCTGTGTACTGGGTTCCCAGTCTCCTTAAAACCTGCTGAATCTGGAAGACAGTGATAAATGACCCAGACTCTTGCAGTGAAACGATGGTCTCAAAAAAACAAAAACAAAAAAAACCGAGAAGATGCGCTGAGGATTGAGAAGGCACAGTAGCCAGAGAGAAGTATAAATTTCCCACCACCAGCTTCACAGAAATGCTGACACCAAAGACTGTGGGTGAGATTTCTGACTTCTGCAGCGAGTGTCAGCATGATGCCAGATACCACAGACAGTTGTAAAAGTGCCCAAGTTTCCCGTGAAATTTCCTGGCAAGACAACTGGGTTCCATCCTCAGAAACGCACTGGGTTTGGTAAATGTCATGATTGGACAGAGCCTTAACACCAGGGCTGTCTGATTCTGCCTTCCCCTTGTTTTCAGGGAGAAGAAGAAGGGTAAAGAGGAGGCCATGGGGAGGACCAATGTTTATTGACTCACTGCAATCATCTACTATGTGCTTTCCCTGAAATAGCAAGAAAAAAAAAAAAAAAAAAGAAAGCTAAAAGCCCCGTAGCCACTAGAAGTTTCTCTGGACAACAGTGAAGACATTCTTTCATGGCCTCTCTCTCCTTCCACCAGCAGATGCTGCTAAAAGGGAGAGAGTATCTTGGACTTTCTTTAAGAACGGGGGTGAGAGGGGCGCCTGGATGGTTCAGTCAGTTAAGTATGACTTCAGCTCAGGTCATGATCTCATGGTTCATAGGTTCAAGCCCTGTGTCGGACTCTGTACCGACAGCTCAGAGCCTGGAGCCTGCTTCGGATTCTGTGTCTCCCTCTCTCTCTGCCTCTCCCCCACTCACACTCTTCTCTGTCCCTCTCAAAAAAATAAATAAAACGTTAAAAAAAGAAAGAACAGGGGATAGGAGAATTAAAAAAAAAGTTTTTTTTCAAAGTTTCTGCCTTGCTAAGATTAACGATACGTGATGAATAGCTCACTAACTTAGGAAAACATTCTTATGTCCTTTGGGGTTAGGAAAGACAAGACGCAACTGTGATTTACAAGGAGAAGGTTGAAACCAAAGGGGGGATAAAGTACCCTGGAAAATAAAGGGAGTTTTCAATCCACCCCAATCCCCAACCCACACCCCAGGAGGCTGCAGGGTGGAAGACATAGGAGGGCAGGGCTGAAGGGAGGACCAACACCCAGAGGTGATGCCAGGCTGAGACCTAAGGAGAACTAGGCCGACAATGTTCGTCCTTGGGGCTGGCCAAGGAAGTATTGGGAGAGTGATAGCCGATACTCGCTTTAAGGGGTGCATTTTGTTCTTCATGGTAGTCAGGCTGGCCCTGACAACCGAGTCAGAAGATGAGAAGATGTGTGACGTTGGCAGGTCTGTAAGGTCACAGATGCTGGGGTCAGTGCCTCCCGAATCTGGCTTATACTTGAGAACAGCTTTTTTTTTTCTGGGCCTGAGCTGAACAAACCAGTAATGAAGCAATCATGCCTGAGGTTTGAGCCCATTGGGGTGTGGGGTCCCTGTCACAGAGTATAACCCTGGGAAGTGGACCCAGGAATCACTGTCCTTGGTGTAAGAACGATCTTCTCTGGGAGCCAGGGACTCTGACCCAGCTCTGCATTTTGGACTTGACCTGGCCCCAGACCATCTTCTATTTAGCAACCAACATTTTCCTCCCTTTCTGTTCTTTGCCATCCCAGACATCATGCTCAGATAGAGACTGAAGTGCTGACTCTGGGTTCTCTTCCAACTTTGTCTGTCACATACTATGAACAACTACAATATTAACAGCTACCATATTAAGAAAACTTACTACATGCCAAGCATTGTTCAAAGTGCTTTCTGTGTATTAACTCATTTAATCTTCATAAACCCCTTTGAGATAGCGGCTGGTGACATGCCCACCTTTCAGTGAGAGATGAAAGGCTGTTGGCCTGAACTCCCGCAGGCCCATCCTGCTGTGCAGATAATAAAGGGAGGTATAGCCATCTGAGCCTCGGTTTCTACCACCCCTGCTCAGTGTTTGCAAAGTCCCCCACCAGCCAGCCAGGGGGCCTGGAGTGGGGCGGGAGAAGCACTGTGGATCCCCATGCATTTAGTTTGTCATTTACAATGACTGCATCCAAGTTGGCAGAGGGCACAGTGGTCTGCCGTACCCAAGATTTTCCTCTTGGCCAAACTGTGCCAAACGCACTTCTCCCCAGACCTTCCTCCAGGGAGCTCTTGCTAGGTCACAGGTATAAGGTTTTTTTTTTGTTTTTGTTTTTTCTCATTATAACATCCTGATCCCCAAGAAGGAGTTACCAAGGTAACCAGGAATGATGCATACACACAGTCTTTATGGACACTCCATCTCTACTTAATCGGATTACGTGTTCTTGGCTTACTCTGTTTCTGTGATAACAAGAACATGAAATTTTCTTCTTATGTAGTTTCCTGCTCCTTCTTCTGCATTTCACTCGCCCTTTCTCACTGACCTTCAAACTTTTTCCAGAAGTTACTACCAACTCAAGAATTTACCAGATGTGAAACCTCCCTAACCTTCCGTGAAATAGATAACCTTTTTGAGCCAAGCTTCCCCTCCACACGAGGCACGTGGAGATTCCTTAGAAGGAGAAGGACCAGATGTTTGGACTCCCTTCTATACCACTGTATGCTCTGAGAAGTGATTTGAAGACATCCTCTACAACTCAGGTAGCAAAGACAGACACTGCAGTTAAACACACACACACACACACACACACACACACACACACACACATCACTTCCTATCTTCTTGATGATTAGAAGAGACAATGTTTTAATGTCCCTGAGTTCCCCTGCCTTCTCTCATGTCA
Source organism: Panthera onca (assembly GCF_046562875.1). Lineage (NCBI taxonomy): Eukaryota > Metazoa > Chordata > Mammalia > Carnivora > Felidae > Panthera > Panthera onca. The sequence continues at coordinate 69,231,976 of NC_138356.1, forward strand.
CTCTTTCCTTGAATACCTAAATAGATCATCTCAAGTCCCCATTCTACAAGACTGAGAGAAGTCCGAAATGTTCCCAAGATGTCTGAAGATTCTCACGATTCTGCAAAGTACCACATAATAAAGCCATTCTTGTCTTTAATGAGTTAGTTTTTAAAAATAATGTCAGGGCACCTGGGTGGCTCAGTCAGTTAAGTGTCCAACTCTTGATTTTGGCTCAGGTCATGATCTCAGTGTTCATGAGATCGAGCCCTGCATCGGGTTCCATGCAGACAACACAGAGCCTGCTTGGGATTCTGTCTTTCCCTCCCTCTCTGCCCCTGCTCTGCTGTCTTTCTTTTTCTCTCTCTCTCAAAATAAATGAATAAATAAACATTTTAAAAACTTTTAAAAATTACTTAATTAAAATAATGTCAAGTGACTACCATGAAGAACAAAGGCACCCCTTAAAGCGAGTATCGGCTATCACTCTCCCAACACTTCCTTGGCCAGCCCCAAGGAAGAACATTGTCGGCCTAGTTCTCCTCAGGTCTCAGCCTGGCATCACCTCTGGGCATTGGTCCTCCCTTCAGCCCTGCTCTCCTATGTCTTCCACCCTGCAGCCTCCTGGGGTGTGGGTTGGGGGATTGGGGTGGGTTGAAAACTCCCTTTATTTTCCAGGGTAACAGCGGCCCTGGGAAAATAATACCAACATGAACTTGGTGGCCCCGCTGCCTTTGTCCACCTCTGAGCAGGTCACGTTCCCATTGTCCTCTGAGTAGCTCTTTCCACTTGGAGTCTTTGGTACCAGTCTTTTCTTCCTCAGAATATCATCTGGGTCCCTTAAACAAAATGGCCCACCACTCCCCAGAGCTCTGCAGGCCACAAGGAGCAGAGGTAAGGAGGTCATGGACTGTTGGCTGCTGTCTAAAGGGAATGGAATTAAGCAGAAATACAATTTTGGATTCACCCTCTCCTTGGGTGGGACCATCTTATGATAGGAAAAGATAGGATTCAGTCGGCAGGGAGGGAAAAATTAGGACTGAGGTCCCTGGGTGGGGGGGGGCGGGGGGGGGGAAGGAACACAGATTTTGGAACAATGCTGGGAGTGTCTGACCACAGCAAACCCCCTTAGACTTAAGGTTCCTCTTAGGAAAGTAACAGATACCACCTGCTCCCCCTCAGGTTTCCCTCAGGAATTTGACAAAAGACCTAACTAAAAACAAATAGTGGACCATAAAATGTATGACCCACTAGGAATGATATGGCCTTAGGCCACCCCTCATACAATGGAACTGAGCCAATCAGGAATGGACAACCCAGCACCTAGAACTATCAAGCCTGTAAGGGTAGGACCTGAGAAGGAAGGTGGGGGGAGAGAACAGGGGAGAGTCAATCAGAACCTTATAAAACAAAGTCCCTTGCCTATTGTAGTGGGCATTCGCTTTCGAACACCCCCTCTCTGTAAAGAGAGTTTTTCTACTCTTCTTCCTTTCTGATCTTACACTCTAATAAACTTCTGCCTTCTGCTCATTTTGTGTCCACCTCTTCGTTCTTCAAAGCGGCGAGACGACAAACCCCAGGTGTTGAGGTAAAAAATCCTGCGACAATCTGACATCCACCCACATGCCTAACATAACGCCCTAAAGATCAGCATGAAGGTGACATTATATCTCTGCCTACCCTGAAAGTACCAGGTAACTGTTTGGGGGCAGCATCATTTGAAAGAGAGAAGAAAATCAGTCGATCTTCAGTGAGTCTTTCCAACTTATTCCCAACATAAGGATTAAAGAACTGAGGCTCAGAAAGGTAAGTAAGCCTTTCTGAGAAATTAATAGGAGAAAATAAATTTTAATGCATGTGTATCTGGTTCTAAGCATGTCTCCTTGCCGTAATCAGAATAAATGCCCTATGTAATATAAGCAAAATAGAAAGAGGTGCAGAGTAGAATCAAAAGACCAGGGTCATGCCCTTCTTCGCATTCAATTTTTGTTGTTTCTGTGTGTGTATCACAAGGGAGGGTGTGACCTGCATGGAAGAACGGCAGCGGTTAACCAAAGTTGGTACTCAGAAAACACTAGAGCATGGGAGAGACAGATCTGAAGGAGCTGCGGAAGGAAAGGAGAGGAAGAAGAAAAGAACGGCGTTAAAGGAAGGAAGGAAAAAGAAACAGGACAGAACAAAGTCCCTCACAAACTCAGAGGCTCCAGCTCTCAGTTGAGGCACCAACTGAGAACAGGAGGAAAAAGCAAGTCCAAAATGGAAAACCCCCCAACAATGCATGGGGCTGAGCCAAGCTCAAATGCCATGGCTTACATTTCTGGCTGTTAGATACACATTGACTTAATAACAGACTTCCGGAAGGGGTGGGGAGCAGGGAACCAACCCTTCATTAGCTGGGCACATAGATGTTGTGGTTTCTCGGAGGTAACAATTACAAGCCTTCATCTTCTGAGTTGGGAGCCCATTGACGATAGATACCGGTGTCCAGAAATAAAAATCTCAACTTCGTCGTGGACGAAACTGGATTGGACAACTACAGCTTGGATATGCTGCCAAGAGGAAGGGTTGTACATTTTCCTGGGTGGAGTCTGCAAAGCTGTAGGGCCCACAGGGGAGCTTTCAGATGAGACAGAAAAAGGGGCCCTTTCTGGCGACAGCAGCCCCATGGGCGCACGGCCTGGCACACAGAGCGAGGGCTGCCTCTTAGCCCCCGCTGGTCCTCATGGCTGGCCATGCTTTTGTTCATACCCTCACCACTCCATTCCTTGCAGCTGTTCTGCCAAGGAAGGACGTGCTCCTCAGTCCGCAGCACCGAGAAACTCAGCCTGGCTCTAACTTCCTGACCCTAACCGACCACCACTGAAACCGTGGGCCTCTAAACCTGCCTCCAGAAGAGGCCCTGGATCCAGATGTCCTTACTACATTGGACATGAAGCAAACAAAGGAAACATCGTGCTCATGAAGCAGGCCAAGTGACCTGAGGAAGTGAAGACAGGCAGACCCTGCGGGAGTAATGGCCTGTGATGAGCCATCTCAGTCCAGGGACACCAACTAGTAAGGAAGCATAAAAGGTTTTGACCAAGACCTACAAGAAGAGATATGTTTTCGCTGGTGGGAGTGCCAACCGGTGCAGCCACTGTGGAATCAGTGTGGATGTTCCTCAAAAAGTTAAAAACAGGGGCACCTGGGTAGCTCAGTCAGTTAAGCATGCAACTCATGATTCCAGCTCAAGTCATGATCTCACGGTTTGTGAGATCGAACCCCACATCAGGCTCTGCACTGTCAACGTGGGATTCTCTCTCTCTCTCTGCCCCTTCCCTGCTCATGTGCTCTCTCTCTCTCTCTCTCTCTCTCTCAAAATAAATAAATAAATTAAAAAATTAAAAATAGAATTACGATACAATCAAGTAATTTTACTACTGGCTATTTACCCAAAGAATATGAACATACTAATTCAAAAAGATATATGCACCCCTCTGTGGGTTTTTTGTTGTTGTTTTTTGTTGTTGTTGTTTTAAAAGAAAGGCAGGCTGCGTCATGCAGCACCTCCTTTGGATGTGTCCGGAGTCTTGGAAACTTGACTACCCTGTGTTCTCCTGAGAAAGGACCTTGAGAGCTTATTTGGAGACTCTAGAGGCAAGTGCAACTACTCCTACAGCCTCGCCTGAAGAATGATCCTCCTCGATCGGGGAAGGTCATCCTCTTCGACAGACCGATCGTGCAGTTTCGGGAGGGATGCACAAGGAGCAGTGATGGAGGAAGGGGACCTCAGCCCAGCCAGCCAGATCGGCCAACTCAACGCTAGTGATCAATGGGGTGACGGGTGTCACAGCCAGATCACCCTCACATCCTGTGTACCCTTATGTTTGTGCACCCAGTGTTATTTACAATAGCCAAATTATGGAAGCAGGCCAAGTGTCCATCAATAGATAAATGGATAAAGAAGATATAGTATATATACACAATGGGACAGTACTCGGCCATAAAAAAAGAATGAAACCTGGCCATTTACAACAACACGGAGGGAGCTAGAAAGTACAATGCTAAGCAGAATAAGTCAGAGGAAGACAAATACCATATGATTTCACTCGTGTGTAGTTTAAGAAACAAAACAAATGAGCAAAGCAAAACAAAAATAAAAAGAGAGACAGACAGACAGACAGACAGACAAACCAAGAAACAGACTCTTAACTATAGAAAACAAACTGATGGTTACCAGAGGGGAGGTGGGCAGGGGGTTGGGTGAAATTGTGGATGGGAATTAAGGAATGCACTTGTCATGAGCACCGGGTGATGTAAGGAAGTGTTGAATCACTAAATTGTACACCAGAAACTAACCTCACACTGTATGTTAACTAACTGGAATTAAAATACAATACAATAATACATACATACATAAATACATAAATAAAGATATGTTTTATGTTATGATCCCACACATGTGTGTGCGCACACCCAACCCGAAATAAATCTTGTGGAAACTATATTTACAACATCCTCCATATTTATGTGATGTAAATCTCAACCTTTTATTGATTTCAACCTTTAATCAGTCACCACTCCAGTCTGAAAATATTCTGAACTAGTGGAAGAAATCTTCTCCCATCGATCAGAAAAATGACTCTTCCCTTCCTTATGGAGGATTTGGTGATGGGGCTGGAGAGAAAAACCAGTCTCACCTTTCTGATACCTTGTACAGGGATAAAATGCCCATTCTAGGACCCTTGCCCTGGCAACGCAGACACGGTAGTTTGAACGATGGATGACAATTTCAGAAATGCCAAAATGGTTTCAGTGCTTCTTTTAATTAAAGAAACATGTTTTGTTTTGTTTTGTTGTCTTGAACTGTGACTTGAATGAAAAGTACTTTTTTGTTTGTTTTTTCTACAAATATGCCTACTGAATGGTTTCAAAGTGTGACCAAATCAATGCATTATCTGCTGATTCAACTGGAACAAACCAAAACAACAAAAACATCCTTCATGCTGAACCAATATTTTGTTCCTTTCAAGCCTCGATGGATCCTGAGACTTAAGGCTTCTGAAGTGTTGATCCCAGAAGCAAAAGGACCCTGGATTTAATGCCACTCTGTCCCCCTAACTTGGAGCCTGTAACCCTGTTGTCCTCAGCTACTCTCAGTTCCCATACAGATCCCCAAAGGCTCCATGTCTCCAAGCCTCTGCTCACATAGCTCCTTCTATTTAAGCTGTCCTTCTTTCTACCTCTTGCCTCCCTGTCTGCTTACCTCTCTACTCATCTTTCAAAAGTCAACTTCATAATCACTTCACTCATTCATTCATTCATTTATTCATTCACTTTTTCAACAAGTGTTAGTTGGAGATTCATCATATGCTAGGACCCATCCTAGCTAGGACCCATCATCTGCTAGGACCCATCCTGGTTTATTGGGGAATCCAAAGATGAACAACACATGGTATTTCATGGTACAGCACATGGTACTAGTCAAGTGCAGTAGGCATTTATAAAATAATGTGGTGGGGGTAGTCATCCAAGAAAGCATATAGGATAGTATCAGAGGACAGAGCGGGGTCCTTAACTCAATGTAACGGGCCACATAAAGCTCCCTGGAGGAGCTAAGGCTTGACTCAGCTGAGAATGTGGAAAGAGTGGGGATTCTAGGGGTCAGCAATAATCGAATTAACTATCATTATCCCCAGTTTAGAGATGAGGAAACAAAGGCACAGAACGGTTAAATACATCTCCCAAAGTGCAAAGTTATCAATTAACAGAGCTGATATTTGGTTGTAATGCACACTGACTCCAAGGCAGGTCTCTTTAATCATTAACTTGAATCATCTCTCATTTGCCATAGGAATCCAGAAAAGGCGGCAATACTAGTGGACAAATAGAAGAAAGAAAGGAAATGGGATAGATCCGTGGTGAAGGCAAGTGCTAAGCCCAGAGAGATTTATTGAGGGGGGTGGCATCTGGGTGGGGGAGGGGGACAAAGCCCCATACACAGGACCTGTAGTAAAGTGTTAGGTCCTTGTAGAGAATCTATCAATACTACATGTTGGTTGAACACTTGTTATTTCAAAGCCAAACCAAAAGAGGTTTTTGGTAAATCCTCTGATAATTACTAGAAAAGTGTCCTTGGACAATGCATGTATCCTTTGTGAGCCTCCCTTTCTGTGCCTGTACAATGGAGATAGCAATGTGTCTACCTTATGGGGCTGTGATGAGGATTATATTGAGCGAATAAAGCATCAAGCATAGATCCTGGGACACAGTGCTGATTCACGTTCTGTCTGCTTCCCTTTTGCATCCCTTAGGTTTTCCCTCCTTTGCTGAGAACTTATGCCTGGTGTCCATCCACTTCCTCTGCCACAGAGTGAGCAGCAGCCTGGGACTCAACCTCATCCTGGTACAGGTGGGTCCTTGGTAACAACTTTGCCAGGGAGTGGCTGGGAACAGAGTCCCAGGGCACTCAGCAGTGTTTATTAGGGTGAAAATGAGGAGAACAGGGTCCATCTTTAAGAGCTGTCCAAGGGAGACCGGAGCCACCCAGCCCCTGTAGGAAGGAACTGTTAATTATGCCATTAATAATGTTTAGCATTCTCCCCATGCTTTTCCAAGCTAATTAATTCTGCTTCAAATCCTGGAAAACAAATGACTGGGTGTGTTGGGGACAGGCTTCTGTTTCTGAGATTGAAGGGTGGAGAAGCTTGCCCTCTGCAATGACTGGGGGAAGGGAAAAGCAGTGTTACCTCTTCCTCGGGTCAAGTTTCTCGGAATGTGCAGAGGGCTTTGATCCCTGGTGGGGACTTCCCCTTTACCCTCAAGACCTTCTTCAAACAGGGATAATCACCCAAAGGTACAAAGATACAAGGCTCACCCAGCCATAGGACACTGTCCAGAAGTGGTAGATGTTAAGCTGACACCGTGGTCTGGAGGGAAACTTTCTCTTTCTCTTTCCCCAGAACCCAGGGTAGAGCTCGTGTGCCAGAGGCTAGGATGTGTAGTTAGCTCATCAACTCTGCTGTCCTTTAACTCAGTGGAGACTAACCTTACAGACCAGAATCTGGGGGTCCCAAGAATCTGACCCAATTCCCTCCCTTCACAGAAGTGCACGGTCAAGCATGAGAGACAGAAGTGTCAGGTAAACAAAGAGAAAGCTACAATAATAAAAAGAATGACTCCGATAAGGGGAGCACCAAGAACCTGTGGCAATCTGAGAAGTATGGAATGGGTTCCTGGGGGAGAACATGTTTGAGCTGTTCGGGTGGTTGATTAAGAGACAACAAAACAAAGAAATGGAGATGATGGTCAAGTGAGGACTAGCTGTGCAGATGCTTAAGGTCAAGAGGAAGCAAAGTACATCCGGGAACTTGAACCTAGTCCCATGCATTGTGGGGAGTTGGGGGATTGCAATTAGACAGTGACTTTTGTCATCACAGAGCAAAGAAAGGCTAGTGGGAAGGCACACAGATGTAGAGGCATGCATAATACATGAGGAGGGCTCTGGTGAAAGAGAAGCGATTGAATGAAGTAGACACTACTTTTGCCTTTCAGGAAAGGAGCAAGTCAGTGACAGATGAACAGGGCAGGGTCCTGGCTTGAGGCCAGAGGAAGCATTTCTCAGGCATGAACTTTTGCCAGAAGCTCCTAGCCCACAAGATTCTGATTCAGCAGGTCTGGTTGGGACCCAAGAACCTACACTTCTAACGAATATTCTAGGTTACACAGA